>NC_141874.1:689687366-690312366 GCF_056163025.1 Triticum urartu | reverse complement strand
AGATCAGCAAACAACTTTTCCCCCACTATTGTTAGTAACAATAGCGAGAACCAGCAACCGTTAATTGTTGACGCCCTGTTGTCTTACTTAAAATCCAGTTTGCATGTAGGAGCAGGACCAGCAACCTGCATCCCCCTTGGCACCATCTAATGAGAATCTACCAATGATAGTAGGGATGTAAGTGGACGCATCCACTTTACATCCCTAAATGATAAATCGATCGCAAATAACTAGCGTTGAACTGCATGCGTTGCGCACTTGATGTGAAACTGAGAATCGCTTAAGCAATATGGGCCAGTATTGACTGCATCTCAATGTATGTTTCGTTCACCATATCTTTTTAGTCTGCATTTTTCTGTTCAGATCTCTACATAGTTACTGATGGGCAAGGCTCTGTGGCGCTGCGAGGCCAAGGAAGGAGTATTTGACATTTTGACTGCTGAGTTGTTGACGCTGCGATGTTTTCCTCAGGTTCACCTCGCATGCAACCCATTTTTACTACTATTAATAATTGGAGAGGATAAGGTCAATCAGTTAACCAAGCGAAATGCGCAGGCACAATGGATTAACCGACCACAGCTCCCGGAAAAAGTGAAGAATGACGCGCGGATCACGGACGGCCCTGGGACTCCGGATGAGAACAAAGGTGAGTCATCGGAGCGACGAGCAACTCAGACACGTTTCCCTTTCTTCTAACATGATAAAGCCGCTAGCATCACAGCACGCAGCCTGTTATTAGTAACGATTCGTACAATGTTGCATGGTACGTCTGCTGCGGGTTTAGTGCTGGGTCGTGTCGCGTGTATCCATCCATAAATCCATGTGCCTCGTTGCACACAGACAGGGAGGGGTTAGGACATGCTTGCACGGTGGAGTCCACATGCCTGGTTTTTTGTCGATTCTTAAAGCAGCGAGTGATGCGTAGGCTGGATCGGTGGAGTAATGGGGCGTTTGCCATTAATAAAGCTTAGACGCCTCCAGCTTAATCAAGAAGATTGTCATTTTGGCGACAGCTTCACATGCGGCCCATCGTTCGAAAAGATTTCTCAGGCAAAAAAAAAGAAGAGAAAACACCGAGCGAATGTTCCAGAGGTGAGAAGGCAGACGCAGAAGCTACACGAGTCATCCGCCCGTCCATCCGTGAACCACGTTGCCCTCCTCGACAAATAACAGCCGTCCACGCCACGGGCTCCGGGCCCACAGAGCTCGTGTGGGGACGGCCCCGCGCAGCCGATCCAAGAAACCCCAATCTCCGTGCGTCCACATGTATTTCCCGCACGAAAATAATACTCTATACGAGGCGTAATTTTTGGCCACACACAAAGCGCACACACGGGAAAGCACACTATCGCTTTCGATCGAGGGTGCGTGCGTGCAGACAGCCAGTACGGCTGCGCATTCCGACGCGAGATTTTAGAGGCCAGGAAAAAGAAACAAGGAAGAGGGGTCGGTCAGCTTCGTGCAGCACCAGGGAGGGAGGAGGGAGGGAGGGAGAGAGGGGGGAGAGATCAGCGGAGGGGGTCGGGTTTTGATTTTTCCCTGGGCAATGGAGATGGCTCTCCGGGCGCAGAGCCCGCTCTGCTCCCGGAGCCGCCCGGTGCTCCTCGTGCGGCCCGCCGTCCCTGGCCTCGCGCAGGTCCGTCTTCTCTTCTCTTCTCTTCTCTGCGCCCCCTGGAGCTGTTCTGGTCCGTGCTGGCTCGCGTTTTTCTGGGGGTGCCCCATTTTTGGTCTGGAGAAATCCGATTGGTGTTCAGGCCGGCCTGCCGTGCGTCTTGCCATTGCCTGGTATCTGAGGCGTTATTTGTGCGCGCACTTCGTTTCTGCGGGTGTTGTGCCATCTCTGCATCTGGGTGGTGTTCTTTATGCCAGTTTTGCGCTTCTGTCAAGCAATTTCTTGGTTTGGCTGGTCTGCTATGCTAGCTGCAATCGAGGCGAGGGAGGGGTTCTTAACCTGGGGCATTTGTTGGGGGTGCTTGCTACGGCCGGCCAGTTTGTTCAGTGATAAATAATGTGCTATTACAACATTTCAGTCAAGTCATCTTTATTTACAGTTCCACACCCTTCTCTCCTCTTTTCCAGCCTATCGTCAAGTGCAGCAGATTTGCAAGAAGCAGGCTGGTTCGATGCATGGTGGCAAGCTCAGGTTCGAGGATTGATTTTGTTACAAGTCAGCGTATGAGTACTCTGGCCATACAGCTTTGCTCATCTTCTCATAACGTTGCATTATTCAGATTATCCCAAGAGGAATCCGAGGAGATCATCAGCTCCAAAGCCCAAGGGCACTGCCTCTAGAGGATATGCTCCAAGACCTTCTACCGAATCTTGGACCTCCACGAAGAAGACTGAGCATAGCAGCGCTGATGAAGACGCTGATCTCGGCACAAGCAATGGGACGCTCAGTAGCGAGGCAACAGAGCAGACAAGTACCGCAGAAGAAGAGTATGAGGTGGAATTCTCAGGAAATGTTTCTAGCAGCGTGGAGCTGAAGGGTGTGAGCGAGGAAGAGGTTGACCAAAAGCAGCCTCCTGCATTGTCTTCCACATCCATGGATGTTGAGTCGACAGACGAATCATCTGAGGTGGACTTCTCAGGAAATGTTTCTAGCAGCACCGAGCTGAAGGGTGTGAACGAGGTCGGGACTGAAGAAGAGGCCGGCCAGAAGCAGCCTCCTGCATTGGCTTCCACATCCATGGGTGTTGAGTCAGTTAATGAAGCAACAGAGCAGACAAGTACCGCAGATGAATCATCTGAGGTTGACTTCTCAGGAAATGTTTCTAGCAGCGTGGTGCTGGAGGTAGTGGATGAGTCTGAGACTGAAGAAGAGGCTGACCAGAAGCAGTCATCAGCATTGGCTTCCACCTCCATGGATTCTGAGTCAATTGACAGAGAACTTGAGGAGTACCGTGTCAGAATAAGTGCACTGGTGGGTGCAAGCACTCGAGGAAAGGACCAATCGAGTATTGGTTTTCATGGACAAGACAAATCGGTAATTACTTCTGATGAGCAAGACATATCAGCTGTTGATGTTCCTCAACAAAGCCAGTCAGTTGTTGGTGTCACCAGAGAAGATCCAACAGAACAAACCACCAGCAAGAATCTCATGGCAAGAAAGCATTCTTCATCAGAAGATGGCGTCGGGGCAAGTAAAGATGCCAATGAAGAGCCATTGGTTGCTGGTGATGAACTGAGGATAACAGAGGATGAAGAACAACGTGAACCAGAGATGCAAGAACAGGTACAGATGGATGTTGATCCTCAAGCACTAAAGCGAAGGCTTGAAGAGCTTGCAGATGAAAATTATTCGATTGGGAATAAGTGTTTTGTTTTTCCTCAATTAGTGGAAGCTGATTCAGTTATTGATCTGTACTTAAATCGTAGCATGTCGGCCTTAGCAAGTGAGCCTGATATTCTTATCAAAGGGGCATTCAATGGTTGGAGATGGAACCATTTCACTGAAAAATTGCGTAGAAGTGAATTAACAGGGGATTGGTGGTGTTGTAAGCTCTACATGCCCAAGCAGGCATACAGATTAGACTTTGTGTTCTTTAATGGTGACACCGTCTATGAAAACAACAGTTATAATGATTTCGTCCTGCATATAGAAAGTGACATTGATGAACACTCATTTGAGGACTTCTTGCTTGAAGAAAAGCAAAGGGAACTTGAAAGGCTTGCTGCAGAAGAAGCTGAAAGGGAAAGACAAGCCGAGGAGGAGCGCCGGAAGGAGGAAGAAAGGGCCGCAATGGAGGCTGACAGGGCACAGGCAAAGGCTGAGGTTGAGATGACGAGGAATAAATTGCAGCATGTCTTGGGTTTAGCCTGCAGATATGCCGATAATCTATGGTATATACAGCCTAGCACATACAAAGGAGGGGATAGGGTCAGATTATACTATAATCGAAGCTCGAGACCACTAAAGCATAAAAATGAGATTTGGTTGCATGGGGGTTACAATAACTGGACTGATGGGCCCTCTATTGTTGAGAGGCTAGTCAAATCTGAAGAAAAGGATGGTGATTGGTGGTATGCAAATGGTACGTTAATTCACACATTTTATCTCTTAGGAATTAGGATTCATATTATCCGAACACAGCCATTTTATCATGACATTGACATAAAACGAGCATGGTAACTTGGGCATTGTTTATCCCTCTAAATTACATACTAATGTTTCTTTCCTTAAATACATGTTTTCTCGTAAATGAGTTTTAAGATCCAATTTCATATGTTTCTTTACTTGCTCTTTTTTCTTATCATACATATAGCTTACACTTTACTTTACTCCCTGTATAGTTACTCTACCTGAAAGCGCATTGGTGTTGGACTGGGTTTTTGCTGATGGATCACCTGGGAATGCAAGCAAGTATGATAACAATGGGAAGCAAGATTTTCATGCTGCCGTTTCAAAGAGCATATCCGATGACTTATTTTGGGTGGAAGAAGAACGTAGGATATTTGAAAGGCTTCAGCGAGAAAGAACAGAGAAGGAGGATGCTGGTCGGAGAAAGGTTAGTTCAAGAGAATCAATGCATATATGTAGGAGCATCTGTTATGGCGCTGCTAGAAGGAGGGCGCGAGAGGGCCGGCCGGGGGCCTTTTTGCCCACGGCCGGGCAAGAGGGAAGGGATTTCCTTCTTAATTCTTGCTTGATTAGATTGATACATCTCCTCTTTTTATATAGAGAGGTTTACTTGACTCCCAAGCAAGGCTTACTTGACCCCTAAGCAAGCGACTCTTATCTCTAATTAACCCTAAGACTAACGGGCCCATTAGGCCCATTACGTACTCTAACACTACACCCCACCTGGACATGCAGCTTGTCTTGTCCTCAAGCTGCAGCCTAACCAACTTATAACCATGACTCGACGCAACCCAAACCTAACACCTAAAAACAAGCCTTTTACATCTCGGCTTGTTTTATTATTCTCAACCTGAAATGGACTGGGACGCTTTATTTTGGACCCCTTAACAAAAAGTCGACACCATCCGCACGTCGGACATGCACGTGTACAGCCACCTGGATCCCATGGACACCATCTGGACAAAAGGAGTGCATGTGTAGGACCACCTGGAAGTGGTCGCAAGAGTGACCAGCAGAGGCGCCCTTGCGGCGCCCGGTGACGGAATGCAGTGGTGCTACGTGGTGCGCTGTTGTCGGTGACACCATGCCTTCTTCCTGCCGGACGGCTGTTGGTCTGAACCGCACAGGGAAGAGTGGGGGGCTTGCGATGGAGAATGACGAGGAGGGGTGCGCCCCCCCAACCGCCAATGTCGCAGACTTGGAGGTCGCTGCCCGTGGGGAAAACATCATGCCCGCTGCCCGTGGGGGAAACCGCATGCCCAAGATCCCCGGCGCAGCGGATGAGATCGAGGTCCTTTACGCAGCGAAGGGCAACTTGGAGGAGCGGCAGCTGCAGACCACGCATCTCCCGCACACGCCGACGCGCTAGGAGGCCGCGCGCAGTAGCCTGCAGCCTCACCGCCGCCGACACGTGGCGGGTAGCGATCCAAGACGGAAGCGGTGACGGCGACGGCGGAGACTGGACTTGGTGGAGCGGGACTCCCGCCGGCACGGTCGATGCGGGGCCGGAGCTAACCGGCGGTGGCTGCTGCAGCGGCTGCGGCGGTGGCGCACCGGGCAGCGGCAGCGGCTGCTGCGGCGGAGCGCCGGGCGCGGCGGAGGCCGGCAGGAGCGGCGGCTGCCAGTGCAGCCAGGGCTGGGCGGTGGTGGCGATGGATGGCAGCTGCAGTGGCCCGGCGAGCGCGGCGAAGGCCGCCTGGTGTGGTGGCTGCCACGGCAACCACGGCGGCGCGGGGGCGGCGATGGGCGCTGGAGGCGCGGCAGGAGCCGGCCCCGGCCACTGCGGCCACTGCGGGGCGGCGGTGGGCGACAGCTGCAGCTGGGGCAGTAGCGTCCCAGCGAATGCCGCCGAGGCCCCTGGATGCGGCGAGTACCACGGCAGGGCCGGCAGCCCGGCGGTGGCGGTCAGCGGCAGGGGTGGCGGCGGCCCGTAGGGGCTGGCCAGGTACAGCCGGATCCCCTGGACGGCTGTGACGAGGTCGTGGAGGACCCCGGTGATCTCCTCCGGGGTGTAGACGGCGGACGGTGATGCGGTGGAGGGCGCCGACATCTGGGCGGTGGCGGCGCCGGAGGATGCGACCAGCGGCGCGGACGGGGAGGGCAGCGGCGCGGTGTAGATGGCCAGCGGCGCGGTGGTGACAGTCGGCAGCGGAAGCGACGGGGTGGGAGGCGACGAAGACATGATCAGAACTGAGCTACCTGATACCAAATTGTTATGGCGCTGCTAGAAGGAGGGCGCGAGAGGGCCGGCCGGGGGCCTTTTTGCCCACGGCCGGGCAAGAGGGAAGGGATTTCCTTCTTAATTCTTGCTTGATTAGATTGATACATCTCCTCTTTTTATATAGAGAGGTTTACTTGACTCCCAAGCAAGGCTTACTTGACCCCTAAGCAAGCGACTCTTATCTCTAATTAACCCTAAGACTAACGGGCCCATTAGGCCCATTACGTACTCTAACAGCATCATACCAATTTCTACTTGACTACTTATTAAGCAAAAAAAGAGAGGATCTTTCGACAGAAGATCTTGTGGTATTTACCTTTTGTTTGGTTTCAATAGGCTGAGATAACTGCAAGGATGAAAGCTGAGATGAAGGAGAAGACTATGAGAGAGTTTCTTCTCTCACAGAAACACATTGTGTATACTGAGCCACTTGAAGTACGTGCAGGGACCACAGTTGATGTTCTATACAATCCTTCTAACACAGTGCTGAATGGAAGTCCAGAAGTTTGGTTCAGATGTTCCTTTAACCGTTGGACTCATCCAAGTGGTCCTTTGCCGCCCCAAAAGATGGTGAATGCAGAAAATGGTTCACACTTACAAGCTACAGGTGTGGATTCAGTGGCCTTTCTTTGATGCATTTTATTAATACACAATCAAGTACCGTCAGATCCATCCTCCATAATATTTTCTGCCAAAGCTACTTGCTGGATTCGTATTATGTGGTGTTGATTCGTACTTTTATAGCGGATATGCTCCTATAAATCTCTCTAGACTTATGCCAGAAGAGCTCAAACTACTACTTGCTCCTCATTTACCAGGAAAAAAAATCTCATACAGATGCAGATCCTGATATAAGTAAAACAGAGCTTCTTCCAACTTATCAAATTTATGTGAAACTTAGTGCCGCTTCTTTTCACAACTTGTTTTTGGACTATTGTTTTGTTGCCAGTATTTATGATAGTAGTTCAATCTGCGCTTTCATTTAACCCATAAATAATTTTTGTATTATCATGGAATTTTCTCCTTTTGCATCTCTTTTAACTGTTCTGTCCATTTTCCAGTTAGGGTTCCTTTGGATGCATATATGATGGACTTTGTTTTCTCTGAGTCGGAAGAAGGTGGGATATATGACAACCGGGATGGGATGGACTATCATATTCCTGTGTCTGATTCCATGGCAAAGGAACCACCTATGCATATTGTGCACATTGCAGTAGAAATGGCTCCTATTGCAAAGGTAATCGTACTTCTTATCATCTTCTTTTGGTACACAGAATGATGACATGTTCAACAATGACCAATGTTGTCACAGGTTGGGGGCCTTGGCGATGTTGTTACTAGTCTTTCACGAGCTATTCAAGATTTAGGCCACAAGGTTGAGGTTATTTTTCCAAAGTATGACTGCTTAAACCTAAGCAATGTAAGTTGTACACTGCACTTTATTCTGGCGTCTTTCTTTTTGGTCTTATAGTGGCCCTGTTACCAAGTTACACTAGTCTAATAGCACACAATTATACCGTGGCACTATGGTATGTCCTTTTCATAATTGTACCAGAGATTTTGGAGTCTCAAAGATTTCCCATAAACTGAATTGTTAGTAACTCAATTGGTGGTTGCCAATCCCAACATTCTTTAACATTTTCTCTCTCATTTCTGAATAGAGCACCGAAGTACCTCTTGTCGAAACATGATGTATTTTTCTTTGTTTGCTGTATATTTACCTGTAGCAGTTTTTAGTTTTACTACTATTTTTGTCTTTGTTCAGTATTTTATGTGCTGCTTGATAGGTGGGGGTGGTGTTTGTTAGTATAGTTATGTTTCATCACTAAGCTGCCTTTCTTTTGTTGCAGGTGAAGGATTTACATTGCCGTCAAAGTTTTACTTGGGGTGGTACAGAGATAAAAGTATGGTTTGGAAAGGTTGAAGGGATCTCTGTTTATTTCTTGGAACCGCAGAATGGGTATGCGTATACTCCATATTTGACCAATATATACTTTCTATCAGTTGTTATTTTGTTTACATTTCATACTCTGCATTGTTGATGGATCCTTGTTTTATCATGACTCATGAGTATCCCGTGTTTGACCTCATCTTAAGCTCTGTCCTTACATTTTAAGACCTGACAGATACCACTTAGATCTTACAGCAAAATACATGCTTGTCACACTAACTATGACATGAAGAACTTCCATTTTTGCTAGGTTGTTTGATTGCTTCTTTTACTCACACCTTAGTTATTGTCTTGTATTGATGTTCTTCTCTTTGTTTTACTGGTTATTCCAATGAGTTGAGCATGGCTATTGAGTTAGTATCCATCTTAATTAAGTTGTTCTTTTTAACTTGTGTTCAAAATTAAATTGTTGCAAGTTGCAATGCTAGTACACAGATAGACGAGATGTGTAGAGGCTTTAGGCAAAACATACATATTCACTTCTGTTAGTAATTGAATGAAATTTCATCAATGTGAACTGTAAATCTGGGAATAACCTTTGCAGTTTCGTTCAAGTAAAAACGTAATAACATAGGATTGTTTTGTCATTTCTTGTTACAGGATGTTTTGGGTTGGATGTGTCTATGGAAGGAACGATGAAAGTAGATTTGGCTTCTTTTGTCATTCTGCCCTGGAGTTTCTTCTCCAGAGTGGCTCCTCTCCAGTAAGTACAAAGCTGTGCCCCATATCATTATCTATCACAGTATTGGGGTTTATATTACTTATATAGATTTCTCCTGTGGCGTTTTAGCCAGTCTGTAGACTGTGCAAGTACATCATCAAGCCATTCCATGCTGTTACTTTCTTGCTTGTATCCCCCCCCCCCCCCTCTTGACTTCTTATATTTCTCAAGTGTTGTCATCCTTACAGGATATCATACATTGTCATGATTGGTCAAGTGCTCCAGTTGCTTGGTTGTACAAGCAACATTATGTTCATAATGGGCTGCCAAATGGTCGGGTTGTATTTACGATCCACAATCTTGAATTTGGAGTCAATCACATTGGCAAAGCAATGGCACATTGTGATAAGGCTACAACTGTGAGTGCCTGTGTTTTGCTTTATCCCTGTGATAAAGCAGATCCTTCAACATATCCTTAAATTGTATTTCTTGTCTGTTTAATACTGTTTTGGCCACCCTTTGCAGGTCTCGTACACATATTCAAAGGAAGTGTCTGGACATGGTTCTATTGCTCCTCATTATTTCAAATTCCATGGAATCCGCAACGGAATTGATTCTGATATTTGGGATCCATATAATGACAACTATATCCCGGTATCATTTGACTATATTCATCATATTCCATAACCATGCATTTACCATCAGCTTGGACTTAATGTGAGAGCTCTGTCTAGTACTGTTGTGGATATTGCTAGCTCAACCTTTTCTGTCATTCTTTTTCAGGTCCATTATACTTCTGAGAATGTTGTTGAGGGCAAGAGTTCTGCAAAAAGGGCATTGCAGGAAAAGCTTGGATTACATCAAACTGATTCCCCTCTAGTTGGAATCATCAGTCGGCTTACAGCGCAGAAGGGAATTCACCTTATCAAACATGCAATTTATCGAACTCTTGAACGCAATGGACAGGTCTTGTCTTTCGCTTATAGAGATAACACCCCCCCCCCCCCCCCCCCCCCCCAAATGTTTAATTGCAAGCTTGTTATGCGTTCTTTCTTCAGGTGGTTTTACTAGGCTCAGCTCCAGATCATCGCATACAAGGTGATTTTAGCAACTTAGCTGCTAAACTGCATGGTGAATTTGATGGTCGCGTGAAGCTTTGTTTAACTTATGACGAGCCACTATCACATTTAGTAAGTCTCAGGTCCTCTTTCAGTGGCCCCACATATTAGAACTGGATTATCTTTACTAAATAAAATTCATGATCCTGTTGTAGATATATGCTGGCGCCGACTTCATTCTCGTGCCTTCCATTTTCGAACCTTGTGGTTTAACACAGCTTACTGCTATGCGATATGGATCCATCCCAATTGTTCGGAAAACTGGAGGTATTTATAATGTCTTGACTCCATGACATTGTGTTGTGTTGCATCGCCTGTTAGCAGTAAAAGACATGCAATGCATTGTGTGCAGGCCTTTATGATACCGTTTTTGACGTGGACGATGATAAGGATCGGGCCTGTGAACAAGGCCTTGAGCCGAACGGATTCAGCTTCGAAGGAGCTGACAGCAATGGCGTAGATTATGCTCTCGACAGGCAAGTATAACCTATCAGTCCTCTTTCGAAAAGAAAAGTATAACCCAGCAGAGTTACATGCACTGTAACGGCACACAAAGCGTAATTCATGCCTCCTGTCCCCCCTGCTCCATTTCAGGGCGATCACCACATGGTACGACGCTCGCGACTGGTTTCACTCCCTCTGCAAGCGGGTCATGGAGCAGGATTGGTCCTGGAACCGGCCTGCTCTGGACTACATGGAACTGTACCATTCCGCGCGCAAGAACTGAGACTTTAAGCTGGCAGGGAGAAGAACAGATGAAGTTCCGGGAGTGGGTTTGCCAGGTTTTGCGACATGCCAATGTCTCACTCCATATGCCGTTCTCCGGAAGCCATTCTTTGGGCTCTGAGAAGAAGTATCGGGCTTCTGCATCCCTCTGCGATAGGCTGAGATGTGAGCTGTTTACTTTATCCATTGATCATGATATCGCAGCATGTGACACGCAGACGTCAAATGTGGCACACGGCAAAGTTCGTTCTAGCGGGAGTCTTCAGTTTTCGCAAACATGTACCAATGCAAATATGTTCATTTTACGGTTATGTAGTCCTTGAAGATGTACATATTTTGTAAGCTGGCAGTTAGATTCTTAGGGCCGACGCTCAGTGTAGTAGTAGTATTATTTTCTGCCTCGTCTTCTGAATAATAAAGTGCATATCAAATGGTGTAGTATATCACCTTGGCATCTCAAAACTCGAAAGCATGTGTTACATTCGGCAGCAATTGAGCATGGGGAAGCTGAGCTCTCTGTTCTGATTCTGCTGCATGCGCCGCGCACATCTAATTACGAAATGAAAGAATTGGAATGAGACAAGCAGCTTTGACTTGGCATAGCCGGTGCCGGTGCCGCCGCCGACAGTGATCAGCTCGCCGCCGCAGCAGCACCTTGACACGACGACAATCTTGTTGTCGTCTGCCCTGATGTTGTCCATCAAGACGTATACGCCGAACCTCGCCACCGTCTTTGTGGAGCCCTTCTTTACTCGACGGATCCTTTGCCGTATGTCCCCTCTCCGTGATGTGCGTCGGTGGCTGTGGGAGTTTCCATGAAATGAGCAGCGGTTCCGTCAACCACGGCTCATGCGCGAATCTGGCATCGGTGGTGGCTATACCTGGCCAGACCTTGGGCCAGGCTTTGGGCCGGGCCTGGCCAAGCCCGAGACAAAAAACCCAAGCCCGGGCCTGGTTTTTAGGCCCAAGCCCGGCGGGCCTTGGGCCAGGCCCCTTCAAAAAATGGCAAAATCAACAGGCCCGGCCATCGGGTTCAAAATCTAGGCCCGAGCCTGGCCCGGGAGTAGCGTCGGGTCGGGCTTTCCATAGCCAGGACTACTGGTGGCATGTTGTGCTACGGATAGAATTTCGTTTGATTTGGTTCGATTTTGATTGTAAGTGACTGATGCACTACTGGAGGTGGATTGCCTTGCTTTATCTTGGGTCAGCAGCACGATGGCATCGAGGACAAAGTGTCGGAGGCTTATGGGCATGGCCAGCGCCCAATACAACATGTTTGGAAGAAGGTGAATTTTGGGATGCCAGTATGAGCCTACGAGGTAGTTGCATAGGACATGACAAAATTTTCTAGTTTATGCTACTTAATTTGTGCTAGAATTGCAAAATTGAGGTGTGATCTATGTGAACAGGGAAATAACATGTTTTATTTCCCTGTCCACTTCGCGTTCCGAGGCCATCTTCGGTTTTTGCCCTAGCCTGGCACTTTGCTAAAGGGTAGAATCTTCATCTTCAACCTCTACATCAACCCTTGCCACTCCCATGGCGATCTGGGAGTAGTCCAGCTTCGAGGACGAGGGTTTGTGGTGTAGAGATGTGCCATCTCTGTGTGTGTGTGTGATGGTCTGGCTTATCAGGGATGGTAGACCACTCATATCAATAAGGAATTCCTTCTTTTCCGGGAGCCCATTCGGAAAGAACTCCAAAGTTAAGCGTGCTCAGTTTGGAGTAGTTTCAGGATGGGTGACCGACCGAGAACTTGCTCCCGGATGCGCACGAGTAAGGACAAAGTACGCAGAAAAGACTAGCATTGATCTGTGGGGCCAGTCTAGATTCCGCCAGGAGTAACGACCACCGGCGGGTGTGTTCGGGGCGTTACAAGTTGGTATCAGAGCCGACCCTCGCGGTTACACGAATGTTTACGGACAGGTGCGCGGTCATGTTGTTCATGACATTTGTGACCCGTCGTGGCACACGATATGGCACATGTACCGGACTGAATACACAGACGTATGTGCCAAGAGGGAACGTTTCTGTGCCCCGACGAGGACGTCGGTTCCTCTGAGTGGGGGTGTATGTGATAGTCTGGCTTATTAGGAATGATAGACTATTCATATCAATAAGGAATTCCTTCTTTTCCAGGAGCCTATTCGGAAAGAATTCCAAAGTTAAGTGTGCTCAGCTTGGAGTAGTTTCAGGATGGGTGACCGGCCGGGAACTTGCTCCCGGGTGCGCACGAGTGAGGACTAAGTACGCAGAAAAGACTAGTATTGATCTATGGGGCCAGTCTAGATCCCGTCAGGAGTAACGACCACCGGCGGGTGTGTCCGGGGCGTTACACACACACACACTCTCTCTCATTGCCACCATGATTGCGATCTTGGGCATTGATGATTAATTGAATTGTATGGTATAGTACCACTTGTGACAAGTACCTTTATGGATCAAATCTTGTTCATGTTATATTCTTGAACTTAAGGAGTTAATGAGATTACAAATGCATGTCTAATATAATCCCTGGAGACACCCATGAGACATTGGGTGACTCATTAGACAGACTGAACAGCTAGATCATATGGTGTCTGTGTAGTAAAATCACTGGGGCTACCAGGGTGACATTTGGGGTGGCTTAATATATTAAATTTAGAAAGAGAACTTTGAGGTGGTTGCTATTTGCGCACCTATGAGATCTCTTCCAAAATTGATCCAATCAAAAGAAACTTTTGTAGGGTAATGTAGCAGAAAAAAAAATTCGACCTACGCACCAGCCCAGGACCACTATGGAGATTGCATACATGGTTCGATCTTTTTTGTTACCGACTCGTAGCGCAGCGGGAAGTAGAGTCGATGACGATCGGCGGTGCAGATCCCCGCAGCTAGGATTTACAACCTCCCAACCGCGAGGATGTATACCCTCATCTGCTCCTCAGACAGCCCTCCGGGAGGCAGTCGAATAGCCCCCCGGACGGTGTCGCGGACAGCCCTTCGGAAGGACCTTCAAAACTCGAACAGCCCTTCGGGAGGACCTTTGAAACTCGGACGGTCACACGGACAGCCCTCCAGGAGGCACTCACGAATTAAGACCGAAACTATGATCTCTCTACAGAGTTGCACACATACGTTGTCATCTATCCGGCAGGGCTTCCCCGTCCAAAACTAGTTCCTGTCGGAACCCAGACAGCCTTTCGGCTCTACGAAACTATTTCGCGGGGAGGGAGAGAGAAGCCAGATCATTGCATGGCACTTGTATGTGAGAAGGGATGAGGAGAATGGCAGCCCGTTCTCCTCCTTTTATAGGCCAAGGCAAGGGGTGGGGTGGTGGAGGAAATACCAAAACACCCATGCTACATGTCCCACATGAAGGATGAAATGGTAACTCAAGTGGGGCACCAAGGGGACACCATGGAGGCACCCCCTTGGCCAGCCACAACCTTGCCCCCTCCCATGAGGGGGCAACAAGCCACCAACATGTCTCCTAGAAACATGGGTGCTCCCTAGACAAAAAGCCACAAAAAATGTAATCCCCGATTCGTGGGATCTTGTCCCCTCATGCTGAGACAAGATGTTTTCCGTGAAACATTTTTTCTGGAAAATTCCGGAAGGTCCCAGAACATTTCCGGCAGCCTCTAAAATTATTCTGGGCACGATCCAAAACAATTCCAGTGTGGTGATTTTTATCAGCGAAAAGCAACAACGGCGGTTACGGCAGCTCCGGAACATTTTCGGTTTTTCTCTCCGAAAATTCCCAAAAGTTCCCAGACCAATTCTAGGCCCTCTAAGAATTTTCAGGCGACCGCCGAAACCATTTTGACCTAATAATATATTCCAAAACAACTTTTCGGTTTTACCGAAACTCTTTCGGTGTTCTCTCTTCGGAACTCTTCCGTTGTCTCCGAAACTTTTCCGGTAACTGCTACCTCTTGAGCACTGCGTTGGATTTCTCCGAAGAGGAGAGGATGACGCAGCAAAGTAGCTTAAGTATTTCCCTCATTTTTTTAGAACCAAGGTATCAATCGAGTAGGAGGCTACGCGCGAGTCCCTCGTACCTACACAAAAACAATAGCTCAACGCAACCAACGCGCTTAGGGGTTGTCAATCCCTTCACGGTCACTTACGAAAGTGAGATCTGATAGAGATGATAGATAATATTTTTGGTATTTTTTGTATAGAGATGCAAAGTAAAAAGTAAAAAGCAAAGCAATAATAAAGTGATGGAGATTGATATGATGAGAAAGCGACCCGGGGGCCATAGGTTTCACTAGTGGCTTCTCTCAAGAGCATAAGTATTCTACGGTGGGTGAACAAATTACTGTTGAGCAATTGACAGAATTGAGCATAGTTATGAGAATATCTAGGTATGATCATGTATATAGGCATCACGTCCGAGACAAGTAGACCGACTCATGCCTGCATCTACTACTATTACTCCACTCATCAACCGCTATCCATCATGCATCTAGAGTATTAAGTTAAAAACAGAGTAACGCCTTAAGCAAGATGACATGATATAGAGGGATAGTTTCATGCAATATGATAAAAAAACCATCTTGTTATCCTCGATGGCAACAATACAATACGTGCCTTGCTGCCCCTTCTGTCACTGGGAAAGGACACCGCAAGATCGAACCCAAAGCTAAGCACTTCTCCCATGGCAAGAAAAACCAATCTAGTAGGCCAAACCAAACTGATAATTCGAAGAGACTTGCAAAGATAACCAATCATACATAAAAGAATTCAGAGAAGATTCAAATATTATTCATAGATAGACTGGATCATAAACCCACAATTCATCGGTCTCAACAAACACACCGCAAAAAGAAGATTACATCGAATAGATCTCCACGAGAGAGGGGGAGAACATTGTATTGAGATCCAAAAAGAGAGAAGAAGCCATCTAGCTACTAGCTATGGACCCGTAGGTCTGAAGTAAACTACTCGCACTTCATCGGAGGGGCTTGGATGATGATGTAGAAGCCCTCCATGATCGATGCCCCCTCCGGCGGAGCTCCGGAACAGGCCCCAAGATGGGATCTCGTGGATACAGAAAGTTACGGCGGTGGAATTAGGTTTTTGGCTCCGTATCTGATCGTTTGGGGGTACGTAGGTATATATAGGAGGAAGGAGTACGTCGCTGGAGCTTCGAGGGGCCCACGAGGCAAGGGGCGCGCCCTAGGGGGGCGCCCTCCACCCTCGTGACCGCCTCGTGGCTTTCTTGACGGAGGGTCCAAGTCTCCTGGGTCTTATCTGATGAGAAGATCGCGTTCCCGAAGGTTTCATTCCGTTTGGACTCCGTTTGATATTCTGTTTCTCCGAAACACTGAAATAGGCAAAAAACAATAATTCTGGGCCGAGCCTCCGGTTAATAGGTTAGTACCAAAAATAATATAAAAGTGGAAAATAAAGCCCAATATAGTCCAAAACAGTAGGTAATATAGCATGGAGCAATCAAAAATTATAGATACGTTGGAGACGTATCAAGCATCCCCAAGCTTAATTCCTGCTCGTCCTCGAGTAGGTAAATGATAAAAACAGAATTTTTGATGCGAAGTGCTACTTGGCATAATTTCAATGTAAATCTTCTTAATTGTGGTATGAATATTCAGATTCAAAAGATTCAAGACAAAAGTTCATGTTGACATAAAAATAATAATACTTCAAGCATACTAACAAAGCAATTATGTCTTCTCAAAATAACATGGCCAAAGAAAGCTATCCCTACAAAATCATATAGTCTGGCTATGCTCTATCTTCACCACACAAAGTATTTAAATCATGCACAACCCCGATGACAAGCCAAGCAATTGTTTCATACTTTTGACATTTTCAAAACTTTTTCGATCTTCACGCAATACATGAGCGTGAGCCATGGATATATCACTATATGTGGAATAGAATGATGGTTGTGGAGAAGACAAAAAGAGGGGAAGATACTCTCACATCAACTAGGCGTATCAACAAGCTATGGAGATGCCCATCAATAGATATCAATGTGAGTGAGTAGGGATTGCAATGCAACGGATGCACTAGAGCTATAAGTATATGAAAGCTCAACAAAAGAAACTAAGTGGGTGTGCATCCAACTCGCTTGCTCACGAAGACCTAGGGCATTTTGAGAAAGCCCATCATTGGAATATACAAGCCAAGTTCTATAATGAAAAATTTCCACTAGTATATGAAAGTGACAGAATGAGAGACTCTCTATCATGAAGATCATGGTGCTACTTTGAAGCACAAGTGTGGTAAAAGGATAGTAACATTGTCCCTTCTCTCTTTTTCTCTCATTTTTTGGGCCTTTTCTCTTTTTTTATGGTCTTTTTTTATTTTTCGTCCGGAGTCTCATCCCGACTTGTGGGGGAATCATAGTCTCCATCATCCTTTCCTCACTTGGGACAATGCTCTAAAAATGATGGTCATCACATTTTTTATTTTTCTTACAACTCAATACTTAAAACAAAATATGACTCTATATGAATGCCTCCGGCGGTGTACCGGGATATGCAATGAATCAAGAGTGACATGTATGAAAGAATTATGAACGGTGGCTTTGCCGCAAATACGATGTCAATTACATGATCATGCTAGCAATATGACAATGATGGAGCATGTCATAATGAACAGAACGGTGGAAAGTTGCATGGCAATATATCTCGGAATGGCTATGGAAATGCCATGATAGGTAGGTATGGTGGCTGTTTTGAGGAAGGTATTTGGTGGGTGTATGATACCGGCGAAAAGTGTGCGGTATTAGAGAGGCTAGCAATGGTGGAAGGAAGGAAAGTGCGTATAATCCATGGACTCAACATTAGTCATAAAGAACTCATATACTTATTGCAAAAATCTAGAAGTTATCAAAGCAAAGTATTACGCGCATGCTCCTAGGGGGATATATTGGTAGAAAAAGACCATCGCTCGTCCCCGACCGCCACTCATAAGGAAGACAATCAATAAATAAATCATGCTCCGACTTCATCACATAACGGTTCACCATACGTGCATGCTACGGGAATCACAAACTTTAACACAGGCATTTCTCAAATTCACAACTACTAAACTAGCATGACTCTAATATCACCATCCTCATATCTCACAACAATTATCAAGCATCAATTTTTTTCTTAGTATTCAACGCACTCAAAAGAAAGTTTTACAAATCTTGAATACCAAGCATATTATTATTAAGCAAATTACCATGCTATTAAGACTCTCAAAATAATCTAAGTGAAGCATGAGAGATCAATAGTTTCTATAAAACAAATCCACCACCATGCTCTAAAAGATATAAGTGAAGCACTAGAGTAAAACTATAAAACTCAAAAGATATAAGTGAAGCACTAGAGTAAAACTATAGAGCTCAAAAGATATAAATGAAGCACATAGAGTATTCTATCAAATTCCAAATTATGTATGGCTCTCTCAAAAGGTGTGTAAATCAAGGATGATTGGGGTAGACTAACAAGCAAATACTCAAATCATAAAAGACGCTCCAAGCAAAACACATATCATGTGGTGAATAAAAATATAGCTCCAAGTAAAGTTACCGATAGAAGTAGACGAAAGAGGGGATGCCTTCCGGGGCATCCCCAAGCTTTGGCTTTTAGGTGTCCTTAGATTATCTTGGGGGTGCCATGGTCATCCCCAAGCTTAGGCTCTTGCCACTCTTTGTTCCATAATCCATCAAATCTTTACCCAAAACTTGAAAACTCCACAACACAAAACTTAAAGTAGAAAATCTCATCAGCTCCGTTAGCGAAAGACAACAAAAGACCACTTCAAGGTACTGTAATGAAATCATTCTTTATTTATATTGGTGTTAAACCCACTGTATTCCAACTTCTCTATGGTTTATAAACTATTTTACTAGCCATAGGTTCATCAAAATAAGCAAACAACACACGAAAAACAGAATCTATCAAAAACAGAACAGTCTGTAGTAATATGTAGCTACCGCAAGATCTGGAACCCCAAAAATTCTAAAATAAATTTCTGGACGTGAGGAATTTATCTATTAATCATCTGTAAAAATAATTAACTAAATATCACTCTCCAAATAAAAATTACAGCAGTTCTCGTGAGCGCTAAAGTTTCTGTTTTTTACAGCAAGTTCAACAAGACTTTCCCCAAGTCTTCCCAACGGTTCTACTTGGCACAAACACTAATTAAACACAAAAAACACAACCAAAACAGAGGATAAATAATTTATTTATTACTAAACAGGAGCAAAAATCAAGGAATAAAAATAAAATTGGGTTGCCTCCCAACAAGCGCTATCGTTTAACGCCCCTAGCTAGGCATAACAAGCAAGAATAGATCTAGGTATTGCCATCTTTGGTAGGCAATCCATAAGTGGCTCTCATGATAGATTCATATGGTAATTTTATTTTCTTTCTAGGGAAGTGTTCCATGCCCTTTTTTTAATGGAAATTGAAATCTAATATTCCCTTCCTTCATATCAATAATGGCACCAACCGTTCTAAGGAAAGGTCTACCGAGAATAATAGGGCAAGAAGGATTGCAATCTATATCAAGAACGATAAAATCTACGGGTACATAATTCCTATTTGCAACAATAAGAACATCATTAATTCTTCCCATAGGTTTCTTAATAGTGGAATCCGCAAGATGCAAGTTTAGAGAGCAATCATCAAAATCACGGAAATCTAGCAAATCACACAAAGTTTTGGGAATAGTAGAGACACCAGCACCCAAATCACACAAAGCATAAAATTCATAATCTTTAATTTTAATTTTAATAGTAGGTTCCCACTCATCATAAAGTTTTCTAGGGATAGAAACTTTCAACTCAAGTTTTTCTTCATAAGATTGCATCAAGGCATCAACGATATGTTCGGTAAAGGCTTTATTTTGACTATAAGCACGAGGAGAATTTAGAACGGATTGCAACAAGGAAATACAATCAATTAAAGAGAAGTTTTCATAATTAAATTCCTTGAAATCTAATATAGTGGGTTTAGCATCATCTAGGGTTTTATTTCTTTTAATCCCACTTTTATCAATTTCACCATCAAGATCTAAATACTCCGAATTTTTAGAACGCCTTCTAGGTAAAGGTGGATCATATCCAGTCCCATCATTATCAAGATTAATATTGCAAAACAAAGATTTAATAGGAGACACATCAATAACTTTTAGATCTTCATCTTGATTTTCATAGGAATGCGGTTTAGCGGCCATCTTATTGACTAAGGTAGCTTGCATATCCAAAATTTCAACAGTTAATTTTTCAAGACGAGCAATTTGGGATCTTATACCATCAAATTCTTTAGACATATCATCGAGCTCTTTATTCATATAACTCATAAAACCTTTTTGTTCCTTAAGCTCATTTCTAAAGAAATTATTATGCTCAAATTGCAAAACCATAAACTTCCTGACGTTGTTTCCGATCTCCTCTAACCTTTTAAGGTGAAGATCACCGAATCTAGGAAGAGCCATCGCGACAAACAAGCAATCCAACACACGAGCAAACAAAAGGCAAACGGGCAAAAAGAGGCAAATAGAGAAAGAGAGGGTGGATAGAGAGAGAGGGCGAATAAAACGACAAGGGTGAAGTGGGGGAGAGGAAAACGAGAGGCAAATTGGCAAATAATGTAATGCGGGAGATAAGGATTGTGATGGGTACTTGGTATGTTGACTTTTGCGCAGACTCCCTAGCAACGGCGCCAGAAATTCTTCTTGCTACCTCTTGAGCACTGCGTTGGATTTCGCCAAAGAGGAGAGGATGATGCAGCAAAGTAGCATAAGTATTTCCCTCAGTTTTTGAGAACCAAGGTATCAATCCAGTAGGAGGCTACGCGTGAGTCCCTCGTACCTACACAAAAACAATAGCTCAACGCAACCAACGCGCTTAGGAGTTGTCAATCCCTTCACAGTCACTTACGAAAGTGAGATCTGATAGAGATGATAGATAATATTTTTGGTATTTTTGGTATAGAGATGCAAAGTAAAAAGTAAAAGGGCAAAGTAAAAAAGCAAAGCAATAATAAAGTGATGGAGATTGATATGATGAGAAAGAGACCCGGGGGCCATAGGTTTCACTAGTGGCTTCTCTCAAGAGCATAAGCATTCTACGGTGGGTGAACAAATTACTGTTGAGCAATTGACAGAATTGAGCATAGTTATGAGAATATCTAGGTATGATCATGTATATAGGCATCACGTTCGAGACAAGTAGACCGACTCCTGCCTACATCTACTACTATTACTCCACTCATCGGCCGCTATCCAGTATGCATCTAGAGTATTAAGTTAAAAAAGAGTAACGCCTTAAGCAAGATGACATGATGTAGAGGGATAGTTTCATGCAATATGATAAAAACCCCATCTTGTTATCCTCGATGGCAGCAATACAATACGTGCCTTGCTGCCCCTTCTGTCACTGGGAAAGGACACCGCAAGATCGAACCCAAAGCTAAGCACTTCTCCCATGGCAAGAAAAACCAATCTAGTAGGCCAAACCAAACTGATAATTCGAAGAGACTTGCAAAGATAACCAATCATACATAAAAGAATTCAGAGAAGATTCAAATATTATTCATAGATAGACTGGATCATAAATCCACAATTCATCGGTCTCAACAAACACACTGCAAAAAGAAGATTACATCGAATAGATCTCCACGAGAGAGGGGGAGAACATTGTATTGAGATCCAAAAAGAGAGAAGAAGCCATCTAGCTACTAACTATGGACCCGTAGGTCTGAAGTAAACTACTCACACTTCATCGGAGGGGCTTGGATGATGATGTAGAAGCCCTCCGTGATCGATGCGCCTCCGACGGAGCTCCAGAACAGGCCCCAAGATGGGATCTCGTGGATACAGAAAGTTGCGACGGTGGAATTAGGTTTTTGGCTCCGTATCTGATCGTTTGGGGGTACGTAGGTATATATAGGAGGAAGGAGTACGTCGGTGGAGCTTCAAGGGGCCCACGAGGCAGGGGGCGCACCCTAGGGAGGGGCGCCCTCCACCCTCGTGACCGCATCGTGGCTTTCTTGACGGAGGGTCCAAGTCTCCTGGGTCTTATCTGATGAGAAAATCGCGTTCCCGAAGGTTTCATTCCGTTTGGACTCCGTTTGATATTCTGTTTCTCCGAAACACTGAAATAGGCAAAAAAACAGCAATTCTGGGCTGGGCCTCTGGTTAATAGGTTAGTCCCAAAAATAATATAAAAGTGGAAAATAAAGCCCAATATAGTCCAAAACAGTAGGTAATATAGCATGGAGCAATAAAAAATTATAGATACGTTGGAGACGTATCAGTGACTTTCTCTCAGACTCCCTGTCTTGTATTCAACAGATAGATGACCCTTAAGCGTGTGACCCTATATGTTCGGTGAAGTATAGACATGACCTGGAACCCCTTTCGATCAGTGATCAACATCGGAGCCGTGGACACCCATATTGACCCCTATACCCACACGAATGAATATTCGAGTGAACCTCCAGTTGTCGTGTGCTATTCCTGTTGCTTTGTGATATGTTACAAATACCCGAGGTGAGATTTACTTGCATCCCTATGGATCAACGACTTGTCCACTATGCTAGTTACCTCGTTACTGGTTTTGTTCTTTTTTCTCGTTTCCGTGTTGCGGCATCCCTGTGATCAAATCACACTGTGTCTGGCCAGACGATGATGGATACCGTAACACCGAGAGGGCCCGAGAATATCTCTCCATCGTCGGAGGAGCAAATCCCAATCTTGAGCTATCAAGTTACTTGACACACTTTTCCATGAACCCGTAAGCCGCCGTAATAGCCACCCATTTACGGATGATGTTTAACAAACCCCATAGTTCATGAAGCAAGTAAGAAGAAACTCGATACTCTCATGGTCTAAGGAATTATGCAAACGTTAACCATCTCTGTGTTATGTACCATTAACTTGTGACGAACGAATCTCATAGCATAACATCAATCCGGATCGATTCAACACAAATGTTCTCTTAACATTGTGCCCTCAAAGTTGCTGGCATAGACATGCCCATGATCAGGAAAACAGAATCATCATGCAACACTTGAGCTAGTCTTAGAGGCCAGACTAGGAATACTTCTTACCTTTTATTATTCCACACGTGCATATGAGTCTTCCTCCGAGCCTCGTGTTATTGCAGACTCGAGAACCATAGCAGTTATAGCATGGAATATAAACATAATTATGAACATGGATATAAGTAATGGCATTTATTATTTCCTCTAGGGCATATCTCCTACAACTTTGTGAGGTTACATCATTATTTTAACAAAGTTATCAGGCTGAGAGTTGACACACTAGTGAAACCTAAGAACCCCAGACCTTGTTTCCAACAATTGCAAACCTCATTTTGGGTTTCCATCTTATTACCTTGCTATTTTAAATGTTCATAAAATACCAAAAAAACCATCCAAATTATCTATCTACCATCAAATTTATCAATCTCTTTGCCGAACGAGTGCACCGATACAATGAAAATTGTACTACGTGTGTTGGGGACACAAACTATTACTTGTATCTTATTGCAGTGTTGATTGAGAAGAGAATACAATTGTCCTACACCTCTTGTTGGTTGATAAATCTTAGGTCATCCATTTGAGGGAAATTTATTGTTGTCCTAGAAAACTCTATGCTTGGAGGCCTAACAGAGTCTACAAAAATAGAAGTGTGTAGTAGACATTAGTAAGCAATAAAAAAAGCAATGAAATGCAATGGAACTGAACAATAGAATAATGATAAAGCCTTCACACGAAATAACGAGTACAACGCTTAACAGAAATAAGGAACAAAATGACAAGTACTTAAAATGTCTTCACAACAGTCACATAAGAAGGATAGAGGGAGAAATTCTTTGAAACACGACAAAGTGCTGAAAGTAAAGCTATCGAAGAATAGAACCCATAAGCTTGGTGAAGACATGATGATTTGTTTACCCAAATTCAAATTGTTGGCGACAGTTCTACATCTTGGTTGGAGAGGTTGATCCACCACTCTAAGGACACACAAGTCCTTGCCTTTGTGAAGAGATATAGAGAAAGATTGAAGTGAATCGGGTGTCTTCATTGCAGATTGATTTAGGTATTTATATTCCTGAATAGGCGCTTACAATATCGATTACAAATAGTGGCATCATTTACAAGAGACGCAACAACGGTTCGCTATACACAACATCGGGAGAACGCAAGATCCTAGTTACGAGATATACTAAAGAATCTGTTGACTGCCCAATTACCCTAAATCTAACGCTAATTGACTCCTAACACTCCCCCTTGGACAATGTTGTTTCTAAGCTTCATTGTCTTGAGAATCTTTATATATCTTGAGTGCTGGAAAGTCTTGCATTTTCTTAATACTCCCTACGTCCCATGATAGTGTAAAAAACACTCTTATATTATGGGACGGAGGGAGTAATTCTTAATCTTGAAAACTTTAAAAATCTTTGATCTTGTACTGCATATGTATTCCAAAAAATAAATATTGGGAGAACAACAAGAATTTGATATATTGTTAGTATAATTAATTGTCTCATTCAGGCCTACATGAGAAATCCGTTGGAAAACTCATAAAGAAAAGAGTACAATTTTAATTATCAAATGATAATTAATAAGTTTAGTTCTAGGAGTTTTATTCCCCTAAACTTTGCCAATCTCGTAGTCGTCTTATGCCAATGCCATGATTGCATTTTTAAAATACAGCTATTGGTAAAGACTCAGTGAACAAATCTGTAAGATTGCCACAAGATTTTGTTGGCAGAATATCAAGTTCTCTATTTTTCTGTATTTGATGAGGAAAGAAGAGTTTTGGAGCAATATATTTTGTGATATTACTTTAAAGATACCCCATATGCATTTGAGAAACACATACACCATTATCCTCATAGATAATAGGTTGATGAATCTAATGAACCAATACTGTGTGATGTTTGAATATGGTTAATCACTCTATGAAGTCATACACACTCTTGTGAGGCTTCATATAATGCAATTATTCCAGAGTGGTTAGTGGAAGTTGCTACTAAAGTCTGTTTTGTTGACTTCCATGAAATAGTAGTTCCACCGTATAAAAATACAAACACAATTTGTAATCTGGCATATGGGGATCAAAAAGACATCAAGCGTTAGTATAACCAACTAGGGCCATGTCTTGATTATTCTGACATAATAAACCAAGGTCTTTAGTATCGGACAAATATATGAAGATATTCTTCACTCTCGCCTAATAGCGTTTTGTTGGAGTTAATGTCCAAGTTGCATCCCTTTTGCACTATACTTAGTCTAGCTTGTTGAAACTGCCGATTTGAGGGTTTCTAACGAGCAAGGCTCTGGGCTGCTTTAAGGTTCATGCCGATGCAAGCCAACCCACCCTGTATACAATCAAACATGTTTTTTGGCTTAACTCGTCTAATTTAAGATGTATACGGGCTACCAAACATGCCCGTAGTGAGGAGCCGGCTGGGTGTGATGTTAGAGTATCTATAGTCGGGCATCCTAAATCCTTCTCAAATGCCCGGACGGGCTGCCTGGTCACAAAATTTCGACTCAGCCGGACGCTTTAAACGGATCTCAAACGTTCGGACTGACTGGTATCCCTTATATCCCTAAACGTGAATGTTTGAGGGGGCAGATTTGCACATCGCGGATGCAGATGCTCTTAGCCATGCTCTAAAATGGAGTGTCGCTCTCCTCCGTCCCCACTCTCCCTGTCTCCAGTCCACGCGGGGGGTAACCCGCCCAAAAAAGTATCACGCGGCGTGGACGACTACTGCTGTCAGTGCGTCATGTCAGCGCTACTCAGGCCACAGACGAGGACGAGATAGGCAGCTGAAGGATCGCCCGCCGTCCAAAAGGCCAGCACAGGTAACCGCCAAATCCAAGACTACGGCCTGTGGCGTCCGTTCTTCTTCAGTAAATCGCAGTTTTGATTTGATGGGCTCCGGTTAGGGTTCTTGATCTCTGTTCCCCACCATCGCGTTCCTGATTCTTCCAAGCTCGTGACTGGCTGTGTTATGCCTAGGAGGATCTTTTCTTCTTCTCCTTCTTTTTAGCCCTTAATTTTACCAGCCGGTCGAGAATTTCTAGTTCTAATCTGCTGCGCAACCAGTGATTTGGTTTAGGTTTTTGGATGAGAAGTGATTGGGGATCCGTGGAGAAGCGAGAGGATAAGCAAAATATTGGTTGGTCAGGATGAGACGAGCAGAGATTTAATTGTTTTTTTTGGAAGAGTTTTTTTTTACAGAAATTAAGGTCATTGTGATGATGATTTAATTGGCCGTCGAAAATTTCTTGTTTCACCTGCTGCGCTGCCAATGATTCGGTTTAGTTTGATATATGTGATTGGGGGTTCCTGGAGAAGGGAGAAGATAAGCTAAATCTTGGTTTGGTCAGGATGAGATGAGCAGAGTTTATTGATTTCTTTTTCTGAAATAGTAAATTTTAATTAACATTGAGGTAATTCTGGTGATGTTTGATGTAGCTAAGCAGCCAACCGATGTGCATAACCATTAGGGCATCACTTCCATTTTGTTAAGATGTTGACATGTCCTGTCCTGCCATACTAGTTTTACAAGCTGCATCCCCTGTTTTTATTTTACACTAGTACAGCACCACCATTAATTTGCTATCACGCGCAGAATGAAATTGTGTTGCTTCCATAAGAGTTCTCCCGTACCAAAAGTAAAATCGTAGATTCGGTTTGCTTCATGCATAATAGCCCACCGATTGGAAAGTAGTCACATGAAAAATGAACAGAGAGTCCATAATTAGAGTGAGTCAATCAGTGCCATGGGAAGGATACAATAAATAAACTGGAATTCGGTTAGCAGAATTTACTAGACCATGATGCTTAACGAAACATCACAACAGTATTACCGGTATGAGCTTTTCTAAAAAAAAGGAGGATGACCCCCGGCCTCTGCATCTGGTCGATGCATACGGCTACTTTATTAATTATTATCACAAAACCTTACAAAGCCATACAACAGCAAGACTAAAGCCACCGTCTAAGCAACATCTGTCGCTACACCTATCCAAATGATGAAGGGGCGCAGATAGTCTGGGCCTAATACCAAACAGACATCGCAGCCAAACCTAAACATCTAAGACCTGAGGTCCCAACCAGGACGCCTGCCGGGTATGGGGCACCTACCAGTCCGGCGCACTCCTCAACCAGGACGCCTGCCGGGTATGAGGCCGCCGCAGCCACCTGCCACAAATCCATCTTCAGAGCTGTACTGTTGCATGTACTGTGCCAGGTCTTTCTGCCATCGACGCCACCACGACGCCCGACAGCGTCGTCCTCCTACGCGAGTCCATCCTCCCACAGCGACATCAGTGTGTAGGATGAAGCACCGCTCCATCAAAGAATCCGTCCACTGGTCCCTCGATCACGTGTGTACCTCCAAAAATGACGCCCCCAAGGGAGGAACGACACCAGAGCGCCGCCGTCATCCGATCTAGGGTTTTCCCCAGAGATAGCAGAGAGTGGCCTTGAACTTCTCCACGGCGATGCCTTCAAGAAGGGAACGACGCAGATAGCGCCGCCACCGCCGGCCTTAGCAGAAGCCGAAGGCAAGTTTTCACCCAGATTAGTTCGAAGGAATCCAACTCTCGTGCACGGGCCGCCGTCACCACCAGCACCACCAGGCAGACCCTGGAGTACCGGCAATCAGCGAGCCACCGGCACCACCGCATCCAAATCGCCGGCCACGCCGGGCCGCCGCCATCCCCCGCGCCGTCCGGGTCAGAGACGGAGCTGCCGACCGCGCACAGGGACCGCCGCCGCCTGCACACGCCGGAGCGCCGCCGAGATCCCAGCGCCCGCCACCGCTTGCCGAAGCCAACCGCCGCCCGAGCACTGGCGCCACCGTGGAGCCATCAGATCAGGGAGGGAGACGTCGCGCGCCGACCACCCTCGCGGACCCCGCCGCACGCCCGAGCGCCGGCGCCACCGCGGCGCCATCAGATCGGGAGGAGGAAGAGCCCGCGCCTCGCCGCCCCGCGCAGACCACGCCGCCGCCATTGCCGCAGCGCCACCAAAGGGGAGCCCCGCAGATCCGCCGGCGACACGACCTGCCGCCGAGCCGAGCGCCGCCGCGAGGGCCGGCCGTCCCGCGCCGCCCAGGAGCCTCGCGAGGAGGGAGGGAGCCCCGCCGCCGCCGGCGCACGCGCGGGCTTTGCCCGGCGGCGTCCCCTGGCGGCGGCGAGGGAGAAGGAAGGCGAAGGAAGGGAGCGGCGGCGGCGATCTAGGGTTCCACCCGGGCCGCTCGCGGGAGCGGCACGGGGGACGGGGGATGTGGTGACTGCCTTCTTGTCCTGTTGAAGCTACAGATTTGTTTTCTTTGTTTCCATTACCGGTATGAGCTTAATTGCCTATGAGATATTATCATCTAATTTTGGTTTCAGTGCAGGAGAAATGGAAGGATGGCTGAACCAGATGGGGATGATCCGGATAGCGGTCCTTTCAAGCTTTGCTGCACATCTTGTTCTCATCCTCCTTGCTGGGATTCGTCGGCGTACAGCCTCCGGTGGGCGGATGCTCCTTCTGTGGCTGGCGTACCAGCTGGCCAACTGGGCCGCGGCGTATGCCCTTGGTAACCTGTCCTTCGGCAGCAGGTTGCAGGAGCAGCCGCAGCTGGTCGCGTTCTGGGCGCCATTCCTCTTGCAGCATCTCGGCGGCCCGGACAACATTAGCGCCTACTCCCTGGAGGACAATGTGCTGTCAGGGCGGCAAGCACTCAATGCCTTTGTGCAGGTCGGGGGAGCCATTTATGTCGTGTACAAGCACATATACCTTGGCGGTGGCGACAGAGCTTTGCTTCGGGCATCCATCATCATTCTCACCGTCGGTGTTGCCAAGTATGTGGAGAGGGTGTTCGCACTACGGCGAGGCAACTTGGGCAACATCCGGAGCTCAAACAAGAAGAAGAAACTAAGCAGATTCACTGATGTCTCGGGCTCCAGAAAGGGAACTGTGCTGGACAATGAGCAAGCCCTGATGGTTGCCCACAACATGTTCCCGTTCTGCCAGCGTGCAATGACTGATTCTTCTGTCAACATGGATTCACCTGACCTTGATGCAAGCAGAGAAATGTTCTCTTTTGGGTGGGAGAGTATGTGCAAGGTGGTGGAGATGGAGCTTTCTCTCATGTACGACATCCTCTACACCAAGGCAGCCATGGTCCACACCTGGGGCGGCTACTTGATCCGTTTTCTTTCGCCAATCGCCACCGTCACGGCATTTGTTCTGTTTCTGTTCTACAGCAAAGACGGCCAGAGGAGAGAAGATCTGGTCATCACCTACACCTTGCTGGTAGCTACCTTCATCCTGGACGTGAGATGGCTGTTTGGGGCAGTTGGGTCTACCTGGATGCACATGTTCCTGCAGGCTCGGCCACGGTGCTGGCTTCACCACAATGTTTTGTGCTCTGGGTCTGGGATATGGCGTCGCCTCCGCCGTGTCATCGTGTCTCTGCGCCGTGGCCGGCTAGCCCTTCTCATGGCGCCGAGCAGCTACAGAATGTGGTCGGGCACCATTGGGCAGTACAGCCTGCTGCACGAGTGCACCCGTACCTGTGACACGGCAACTCTGTGCGGGAGAGCAGCCAAGAAAATTGGATTGGAAGAGGGTTGGAACGAACACCGGCACTCTGAGTCTGAAGGTCTTAAGCTTTCAGAAGATGTCAAGAAGTTGGTGTTCGAACGTGTACGGACGATACTCAAATCAACATATGAGGTCGACAAGGATGAGGAGGCTGCATATTCCATGAATGACGTTACGACATTCTGGGGTCAGGTGGCAGTCAAGATGCGTCGGAGGAAACTGCGGAGATTCGGGCTGGCATTTGGCCGTGAGTTCCAGGAGGACATCCTTGTGTGGCACATCGCCACGCAAGTTTTCCTCACGAGTGATGATGGCAAGTTGTATGCAGAGACAAAGCATGCCAAGGCGATCAAGGCGCTGTCAGAGTACCTCATGTTCCTCGTTGCCGTGCGCCGTCACATGCTACCGGGCCTTGTTCTCCGCAGCCTGTACGAAGTAACCAAGGAGTCCTTGCAGGATGTATGGCGTGATGAGGTTGGGACCAGTTCCATTCAAGGTTCCGGTTTGACGGTGAGCGGCAGAGAAGAGAAGCTTGCCAGAATCCTCCGTGACAAGAAGGACGCAGACAGTGAGTGGGGTTTTGAGCATGATAAAACTCGTCTGGTCTCTGACGGAGCTAAGATTGCCATGGTGCTGCTCAGCGCCGATGAGTCAGAGATGCCGGAACTGCTGGAACTCGTCTTCAACGTGTGGGTGGACAAGCTGCTGTATGCGGGCACCCGATGCAGCCGGGAATCCCATGCTAGGCAGCTCAGCCGTGGCGGTGAGCTCACGACCATCGTGTGGATTCTGGCAGAACATGCTGGCCCATTTCAGATCGGCCAACGCGGCCCAGATAATAAAAAACAGGAACCTTGTCCGCCACCGCCGCCGCCACTGCCGCCGCCACCCATTTATACGCAGGAGAGACCGCCGTGGTGGAGCATAGTGATTCCGCCACCGCCACCGCCGATGGTCGAACAACCCAAAAAGGAGGAACCTCGTCCACCGCCGACGCCGCGTCCGGTCCCATTTTCGCTGCCGATGGACATTGAAACCCCCCCAAAAGTGGAGCCTTGTCCGCCACGGCCGCATCGTGAGAGGAGTAGAAGGTATGCTACGCTATATCCGGTGGACTGATTGCTCTCTATCATTTGGCGACCATTGATTTGGTATCCACTGGGCATGGGCATGATAAAGTTCTCTCATCATCGTTAACTACAGAAAGGGATATATTCCAAATTTGCAATCAGCTAGTAAATAGAGTCTTAAAGTTCTAAAGACACAGTTTGCTATGATCTGTCAGTCATACATACAAGCCTCCTCCCGATTTCCTTTATGCTTATATAAAGTCCACCTTGAGCTAAAGAAAAAAGGCCATGGATGTGTATTCTATTCAAGTTCTAATAATACCACAAAATAGATTTTGTACTCCCCCCAATCCATGTTAATTGTCGCAGCTTGTACAACTTTGAAGTTGTACTAAAGTATCGGAGAGTTGTACTAAAGCTGTGACAAGTAATATGGATCAGAGGGAGCATCAGATTTCAGGAGCCATGATGCTTCCAGAGCAAGGGAAAAAGAGAAAACTCACTCCCGCCGAGCGGCGCACGGCGTCGTGCTCTGTCGAGGACCCCAAGCCAAGACAGGTAACAGCCCATGATAAGATCTCTCTGAAGTTTGTTTTCTTTGGTGATAAAACAAAACCTTATGCTGGCCAGGAGGAAAACTGAACGACGGGTGTTTAGAGCCATCAGAACAACGTGCATTTTAGTACATCACACAGAAAACATCTTGCATTCCTTTCTAGTGCTGTTTTAAGAAGCTGTGCATCTCCCGGGCATGACATTTACTAGGTACCACAACTTCGTCATCAACATTGCATACAATTCCTTTGCTTACCAGAAGTTGAATCATTTTTCCCATATAGCTTGGTATTATTATAAATGTTAGAGAAACTGCTGAGTTATACTCCCTCCGTTCGGAATTACTTGTCGCGGAAATGGACGTATACATCTAGATACATCCATTTCCGCGACAAGTAATTTCGAACGGAGGGAGTATTAACTGCGCAAACTCTTTTTGCCATACCTCCTCACAAACTCGTTTTCTCTTTGTTTGATGCACTTGTTTGTAATTGTATGTGTGCATGTTATCATGCAGAGGCCGCGTTTTGTACTCGATGCGGCTGTATTATCTTGATGCGACGATTTGAGTCATTTTTTTTCCTTTTACCGAAAAATGTACTGAACATAGCAGTATAGCATTGATCTCGAATGGAGAAGCAGTGCATATGTGCAACTTGTCAGCCAGCACCTGTTAATGTTGTTTCCTTTACAATGAAAAAAATGCAGTGTCATCACTGCATGTGCATGCCGCTAAATGCGCGTCGCCGTAGCAATACGGTGGATCTGCGATGAGGATAGTAGCGAAAGACAACTACTTCTGGCGCAAAAAAGTACTGCCTCCGTTCCTAAAGTGAGGCATATGTTGTTTCGTTAAGAAATGCATTTTTTGCATGGGTTAAAACATGCATTTGACCAATAATTACTTCATAGATCCAAGATTATATGACATGAAATTTGTGTCACTAGATTCATATTTAAAAATACTTTGTTATGATAGTGATACTATCATCACATAAGTTAAATATTGAGAAAGTAATTGTTGGTCAAAATCTTGTCTTACCGAAACAAAATATGTCTTATTCCTCGGAACATAGGAGGGAGTAAACAATAACGAAAAGACTGTTAAAAACTCTTCTTGCCCTTTGAAAAAAAACTCTTTTTTTACGAGAAAATTTCTGATCTATTCATCTTCAATCATGCCAGTACAACGAATACAAAAAATAATAGAAATTACATCTAGATCCGTAGACCACCTAGCGACGACTATCAGCATTGAAGCGAGCCGAAGGCGCGCCACCGTCATCGCCCCTCCATCGCCGGAGTCGGACACAACTTGTTGTAGTAGACAGTCGGGAAGTCGTCGTGCTAAGGCCCCGTAGGACCAGCACACCAGAACAGCAACCGCCACAGATGAAGAATAACGTAGATCAGAAAGATCCAATCTGAAGACGCATGAACGTAGACAAACAACGACGAGATCCGAACAAATCCATCAAAGATAGATTTGCCGGAGACAAACCTCCACACGCCCACCAACGGTGCTAGACGCAGCGCCGGAACGAGGGCTAGGCGAGGAGACCTTTATTCAATCGCCAGGAAGCCACGGCCGTCTCGTCTACCTGAGCAAGACACAAACCCTAGCAATACTGAAAGAAACAACTAAAAACAGAGCCCTTTCGCCAGCCCTTGCTGAGATCCACCACGTCCTCATGGCCCTAGGGCCACCGGAGAGAAGGTGGACCTGCAGCGGCATCGACGAGAGACAGAAACCCTAACTTATCTTCTTGCATTTCATTCACCCGAGCTTGGATTATATGCTTATGCAGTCATCGATCAAGTTCGTATTTCAGCGCCAGGGAGCATGCTGGGGCCCGGTGGTGGACTATGAGGGCAATATCAAGAGCATCATCGTCGATGGGACCAGTGCCTACGGAATGGCGCGTGGGTACAACTTCTTGATGACCGTGCCTGGGACGAGATCGTCGGACTACGAGTGCAAATGGATCCGGCAGGGCGAGCGGGATAGATTTGGTGCAATTTCAAAAAGGGTGGGGTTGTCGGGTTCGACATAGCGGAAGCGTGCAGGCGTTTGGGCTGAATATGAAGGGTGCTAATCAATCTGGGTGTTTGAGGCCCGTCTGGGTCGCCTTGTTGTGACCGGTTAGGGCATGTACAATGGGGGCAGCATTAAGGTGATGCCCCGTGCATCCAGCTAGACCAAAAGGAGTGAGGCTATGGTATGGAGTTTTCATCCCCCATTGCTAAAATCTGAAGCTACCCCATGTACCTCTGACGTGCTGCCTCTCCCATGACGAGTAACCAAGCAATTTCTGTCTCTCCCTTTTTGCCTTTCCTCACTTTTGCATGGAGGACCACTGCTCTTTCTCCCTTGAGAACCCGCCTCTTGCAGAAGCAGCACTGACACCTGCGAGGCTGCTGGTTTTGCTCCACGGTGGAGTCCGAACCTAGCTGGCCTGCGGGGCATCTGGTTTGGGGCTACGCGTTGGCCTTGCTCTTAGTGACTGGGTCGTCCGCCTGCATGTTTGAGATGGGGTTGAGGCGCCCGGCTGTAGATGCTATTAGATCACTTGAAATCACTAATTAAAAAGTGGGGTTGCTAAATCCCAGTCAACTGAAACTTAATGAAGTCTCTGTCCAAAAATTTCTTTAATTTTTTTATTTCTTTCTTTTATATGTTGTGTTACTTGACCGAGACTTGCTTTAGTCTCAGTCGATTGAGATCCAGCCAGACTCTTAAGGAGTATTCCTTGCAAAAGTCACGCCCACATTCTCAGGTTGCGATAAGTTGCGCACTGTATGTGAGTCACTTTCACAACCTGAGAGTTTTCCTTTGTTCGTAGATCCATTTATTTAAAATGTTTTGTCTGTTAAACCATGTGTCCAAATCTTGAATTGTTTTCACCGTTGGTTTCCTCGCGTCGAGATCTTCAAAATTAGATACCATATTGATAGATTCTGACGAACTTTTTTGTACAGCAAAAAACGAATCAAGAGCACGTCTTTTTTTCCTTTCTGAAAGAGACACGACTATGCCTCTCATAGAAGCAAATTCATGCCCCCACGGGAAGTAAACCCATACCTCTCGTGAAAGAAAAAAAAATGTTTTTTTCCGTTTCCGAGAGGCACGGCTGTGCCTCTCGCGGAAGTAAATTCATGCCTCTAACGGAAGAAAAAACATGCCTCTCATGAAAGAAAAAAAAGAATCACATTTTTTCGTTTTCGAGAGGTACGGCCATGCCTCTCGCGGAAGCAAAAACATGCTTCTTGCGAAAGAATAAAAAGAAAACATGTTTTTCCCGTTTTAGAGAGGTACGGTGGAAGTACTTTAGTTTTTTGTGAGAGATAGATCACTACTTTTTTTTTGAGAAAAGATAGATCACTACTTTAGTGATCTATGAACGCTCACGGAGGGAGTATTTATTGTCTCGTACCGAACTGGGCTGAAAGCCCATCCAAGCAGGCCGGCCTATCATCCATCCGTACGGCCCGGAGCTGGTTTCGCGATTTTGCGCGCGGGTCCAGGAAAATCGAAAGAGCGGAGCGGGTTCTCAACATTTTGGGGAGCACCCAAAATGCAGCAACTTTGCTCACGTACGAGGGCCGCCGCACCACCTTTGCTGCCCAAAACGGCAAAAACCCTCCCCAGCGGCGCCGCCCCGCCGGTGAGCTCGACCAAGCACCTCCGCGCTTCTCCCCACCTCCCCTCCCTCTCCGATGAGCTGGAACCACGCGGCGGCGGCCGCGGCCGGGAGGGTCTCGGCGAGGACCACCGCCAGCCGCGGGTTCGCGAGCGCCGGCGGCGGCCGCCGCGGACGTAGGCCCGCGGCGCCCCAGCCGTGGTCGTGGGCGTGGCTGCGGGGGCTGTGGCACGGAGAGCCGAAGAAGCAGCGGGGCGCCGCGAAGAGGCCGGGGAGGCGCGCGGCCGAGGGCGACGGCAAGGTCTCTCCCGGCGACGCCGCTCCCTCGTTCGTCGACCCCAATGTGGCAGCGCTGGAGAGCGGCGGGGGAACGGCCGGCGAGGAGGACGCGCCGTCGGGGATCTGCCTGCATCAAGACTTCGACACCGCGCGCGTACAGGCAAGCGGATTCTCAGTTTCCCACCGCAACTTCCTATGCCCGGTTTGGTCTGACGCTGTCTAATTGTTAAAACTAGTCTATCAAAGAGAGTACTTGATGAGCTCGAGGAATCGTGAGCTTTTCTTGGAAATGGTGGTAAAGGCCGTGTTGCACAACGATTTTGGTGGGGAAAATGCTGAAGAGAGTGTAAAATGTACAACATTTGGTGGGGAAAATGCTGAAGGCAGAGTGTGAAATGTACACCATTTTGGTGGGGATAATAGTAGGATACTGGCCACTCAGTTAAAAGGTCTACTTGATGGTTGATGCTTCATCCTGCTGTAGTGATGTAGCTGTTTCAATATATCAATGTGTACATACATAGCTGTTGGAATGATCGAGATTGCTTCTCTGTGTGCATATTTATAGGCCAAACTGAAGCCTCTGCTCTCAAGGGCCAGACTAATCATTACCACGAAAGTAGAATGGGCAAGTATCATGTTTGCATACGCGCAGGTGATGTATCTGTAACCCACTTCACCTGCATAGCCCAAGAGAATTCCCCAAGTCGTGCTCCCTGTATTTTTCTTCTCTCAGTCAACTTACTCAGTTATCACTATTGTCATCTGAACCTCAGGAGACTAGATACATCATAAAGGATCCACGCACTCCTCGGAGAAAAACTGTGAGTGTCTCTCTTTCCTGACTGCACCAGAGGTTCCATTCATGTACTATCCTGTACTATTTTTGCTCCGTTTTCTAGGCCGTAACGGTTGGCTTGTTTATTCTTCCAATGCCAGCCTGTGGGTTTAATTCGAGAGAAAAGCAACGTCATCCTTAGGCAGGTACTTTTGTGCATTCAGTTGGTTCTAACTATATTTGTACTGCATCATACTGATTTTAAAGATTCTGTTCTGAGATCAGAAATTTTGGTGGTCACATGATATCTTTTACATATAATGCACTGTTCCAAATACCAAATAAGTTGTGTCATAATAGTTGGACTTCTCAGTTTTAGTTATGCTGCTGACTGCTGTATTCTGTTGTATGACACAATCTATTTAACTGGAGTAGTCCCTATACTCCCTGCATTGTTTTTCTCCATATAAATCATCATCATGGGACCATGCATCATGTGTACTGGTCATATGTTTCATCAGTTCGACAGATAACTGAACTTTTTTCTTCATTAGAGGACCATTACATTATTTTTTGTTGGCTGGACAGGGGTGTTGGTGGGGAATAAGTATGTTACCGTATTGACTAGTTATTGGGATGCTTTGAAATGACTATATTATTGTACTCTGTTTCTGTTTTGATTCAATGGAGGTTTCCTCAATAGAAAAAATATTAGTTCTCATGCAGAATTTGGTATGTACGATGTGTTCCATCCACGTGGTACTAACTGTGGTATGGCATAAAGGTTAGAGAATCTAACTTACTCCCACCAGTACTAGAAAACCTCATGATCAAGTTTTTTTCGCTGAAGTCCATAAAAAATGGTCACCATGAGTTGAGCAATTCGGCCACAACTGCCCATGTATGTAGTTCTTGCATATGTTCTCACTTCCCTCTTCTCAAGGGAACTTTTGGCATGCTACTAGTACTACTAGCGAGTTAAATCACCGACTAGTTTTTAGCACCTCTCAAATGTGAAGTCACATGTTATATGTATCACAGACTCACAGTGAGCAAGCAACTAGTTGTGCCAAACATGAGAAAGTGGAAGGATTGTGACACTTGCTAGCTAGTGGCGACTAAAATATTTTGGTGATCCAAACACGAAAAAAATAACTGTACACAATCATGAAATTAGTACTATTCCTTCTCAAGGAAAAATATGAAACCTCATAAGCAAAGGTCTTTGTTATCTTCTTCTTTTCCTGAGTGGGGATGTATTTTATTATCTTTCGTATTTATTTATTCATTGTTCTCTTGATGTAAATGACTGCCTTGTAATATAATTGACTACCAGATACTTTTTGCTGATGTTTCAGCTACTTTGGACAAGGCGACCATTCGTTGCAGAATTTACTGATGCCAAGGGTAATGAGATATTCACGGTAAGATCTCAGTAACCCATTGCTTTGTACCATTGTGAATACGCTCAATATACATTAGATTAAGTTCAATTTTTTTGTTGGATTTAGGTTCGCCGGCCTTTTAGGTGGATCAACAGCTCCATTTATGCAGAAGTGGATGGCAAGGTACAGAGATATTTGTTACTTGATTGTTATGGATATACAGCAATGGTTGTGATTATGATTTCTCTTTGGCCAGGAGGTAGGTGTAGTCCACAGTCGTTGGCATCTTTGGCGTAGAAATTATGACTTGTACTTAGGGTAACATGATCTTCTTCCCTTAACTCTGATTTAGTCAATTTTCTTGGTTTTTTTGCAGGCGCTAGTCTTGCTATACCGACTGACATTTTAATTTGCCAACATTTCTGTTCATCAGGAATAGGCAGTTTGCTGTGGTGGAGAATCCTGGATTTTGGAGCTGGTCCTTTACCCTGCTTGATGAGGATGATAATTTAGTAGCCATAATTGACCGCAAGGTTAGGGGAGTTGGTTGGGAGGTAATGTCCTTTTGACTGGACAACCAAATATTAGTATGCAGTTTACAATATTTATGATATTTAGAGGATACCCCATGCTGTGATGTGACCCGTGCATATACGCGCTATGATGTTATTGCTTGACACTGCTTCTGCGCGCGGGGATATGTCACATGCACATCCACTTGAGAATGATACGATTTTGGTTTAGGATGAGTCCACTTTGTGCTTGTGATACAAACTGAGCGCAAGATTTTTGCATCCCATATCTTTTGCTAATTTTTTCTGTTTGTTAAGCTATTATCAATGTAGAAAGAATGGATTGCGAGTACTAGTGAGTAAGGACTGATGAGCATAACTTTGGTTTCATGCTCAGTGCATGCAGCACTTCACGAATGCTTCCCAGTATGAAGTTCGGTTTGGTGATGCTGGAAAAGGCACCGATAAAGTTTTTTGTTTCGCTAAAGATGTAAGTGTTCTTCCTTGATGAGTGTTTAAAAGCTTCTGCCTGATTGTTAAGCTGATTTGAAGATCAAATTTCATTGGTGCTTCCAGATCCAGAACGACCTTCGCGTGTTTCTCCCGCTGGATTTACCCGAGAGGGCTGTGGCTCTTGCTCTTGCAGTGTCTCTGGACCATGACTGCTTCTCCAGGAGACGATTGGGCTGGTATGTGTGTACTCCCCTAGTTTCAGGATTGCTTAGCCAACTTTTTTGTTTCGAGAAATGATTGCTTAAGTCAAAGTTATGTCCTGTGGATTGCTGATATGTAATGCGGATGTTCACATCCTGTTGCTATAGAATTAACTCAAATGCTTGTTCCTTTCAGGGTTCTTCGCCTTTTAGGAGCATGAGGGAATTGCAGAAAACACCCGCTGTCGGGGCAGAGAGGCGATCATCGGATCCCAAGATTCAGGGAACTGCCTTCTGGGTGGAACAATGTTTTTCCAGTTAGTGTTTCCCTGCATCTGTTGCCCTTTCAATCATTCTTTTTGTACATGGCAGACGTAGAATTGTGCCCTGCTGATGCTTCTGGAACTGATCTCAACGGTATTGTGAATGTTCTTGCTAAAAAAAAACATGCGTGATTAGTCGGTTGCCAGCAAATCCAGTTCTGATTTTAGTCGGCTGCCAACAAACATATAACCCGAAAAAACGGTGCGTGATTAGTCGGTCACGTCATGAGGTTTGGTCCACTTAGAGCAAGTCTAGTAGAGCCCTCAAACCCTCAAACCCCTAAAAATAATTGCTTTTTTTTTTACAGTTTTCGTCGAAAAAAAGCCGTAGACTAGAACCTCTAAACCCTCAAACCCGTAAAAAAATTTAGAGGTCTAACCCTCAAACTGTTTCCCAACCTGTAGAAGTGAGGGTTGAGAGGAAAAACTCCCCCCAACCCGCACTCCTCTTTCTTTTCGCGCGGGAGGGAAGTTTCATCCCGCCTCCCCGGCTCCTCCCGCTGCCTCCTCCCGCCGTCTCGCCCGGTGCCGGCCATGGAGGCCTCCGCCGCCGCGCCCGCCCCGCCCGCCGCCGCGCCCGACTTGGGCCCCGCCCCCGCCCCCGCCCCGATCGTGGCCGACGTGGTGGCGGCGACCCACGTCGGGGCCAAGCGGCGGCGGGCGGGCCTCGCCCCGCCTCCTCCCGCCTCCCCGGCTCCTGCCCCGGCCCCCGTCCCCGCCCCGGCGCCCGCCCCCGCCGCCGCGCCCGCCCCCAAGAAGAGCCGGCCGAAGGCGGCCTCACATGGGCCGCGAGGGGCAGCCTCCAAGGTCGCCGGCTCGTCCCCGGCCGTGAACAAGCCGCGAAAGAAGCCCGTGGCGCGGAAGAAGCCCGCGGCCCCGCCCACCGCCGTCGCCGAACCTCCTCCCGCCGCGCACGAGGTGTTCGAGGAAATGGCAACCCCATCCTTGTTCATGGACCTCCTCCAAAACGCAGAGGTGGACCTCGGAGCTCCGCCTCTAGACCCCTTTAGGGTTGGTGACGACTTGGAGGAAGATGAGGAAGATGAGGAAGATGACAGGGATGACGAGGAGGAGGTGGCCGAGATAGTGGAGGAGGCATTCACCACCGCTTCCCGCCCACACGCGCGGTCGACAAACTACACCGAGGCGGAAGATATCCTCTTGGTTCGTGCTTGGGCAGCTGTGGGGAAGCACCGACGCCGATCAAACCGGTAAACGGTATTGGCAAAGGATCGAGGACACCTATTGTAGGATCAAGCCGAAGAATAGTGGGTTCATCTCTCGCACTTACCGGTCGCTTCAAGGCCGGTGGGAGTTGATGAAGCCCGCTTGTGCTCGTTGGAGTGCGGCCATGGACCAAGTGAGGGATGCACCACCTAGTGGAACCGTGGAGAGTGACTATGTGAGTACATATCTCTTCACTATTTTGATTATGTGTGTGTACTATGCTATTGGTGGGTTCTTATGTGATTATGTGTGGTTGATAGGAGACAATTGCCGGCATGAGGTACAAGGAGATGGCCGCTTCCAAGGGCAAGCCATTCCTGTTTAAGCATGCTTGGGAAATTCTTCAAACCTTTGACAAGTGGAAGTTGAGGGATCAAGAGACCGCACCCAAGAAGTCGGCAATGCTTAGGATGGATGATAGTGAAGATGAGGAGGAGAGGAACTTGGGAAAGCCCGAGGAAAACAAGAAGGGCAAGCTAAGGGTGAAGATGGAAGGAGAGGCGTCAAGCCTAAGGGAGAAGATGGAGCACATGATGAAGGAAAGAGAGGAATTGACAACGAAGACATTGGAGACGAAGCTTCTTATCACCGAGAAAAAGAAAGAGGTCAAGCTTGCACAAGTTGAAGCAAAGTGTGAAGAAGCAAAGCGCAAGGCCGACTTGGAGGAGAGGATGATCAAGCTCAAAGAGGCAAAGGTATGGAAGGAACTCATGGTGGAAGAGAAGGAGCACATGATGATGTCCAAGAAGGACATGGATCAAGACCAATTGCAATGGTGGAAGGACTACAAGGAGGACATCGCGGAGAGGAAGAGGATGTTCCGTGGTGCGTCCTCTACTTTTCGAGGTGACACTCCAATGAGTAGTTGTGGCGATGGCGGTGTGGACGACTCCGCCGGCGCCTATGGAGATGCTTGATGGAGCCCGAATGTGGTCTAGGAGATGGCGCCGAGGTGCAACTTTTTGGTGATGGTGCCGATGAGAGGGGGAAGATGATGATTTTGTGATGTAAACTATTAAACCATGCATCAATGATTGTCATTTGGTAGTTTGTTTGAGGTTGATTGTGTTCTTGTAGTCATAAATTGTGAGATGTCAAATGATAGATTTAAAGGTTGGGGTTGAGGCAAAGAATAGAACCCTCGAACTCAACCCTTAAAGCAGTTTAAGGGTTGGGTTTGAGGGTTTAGTCTTAGCCCCTGTTTTTCAACCCTAAAAAGTGACAAAAGCTGGCACTTCTCAACCCTTAAAACTGCTTTAAGGCTTTGAGGGTTCTACTAGACATGCTCTTATATAAACCCTAAAGTCTTTGCAAACGGCGGCCATCTTTCCGAGATCGATGGCTTGATTGCCGGAACGGATCGGATCGGCATGGCTTCGCCGTCGTCGTCGCCGCAAAAGGAAATGATGGGTAGGCCGGCGAGCAGAGATTGCCTGAGCGACCTCCCGGACACCCTGCTGGGCCACGTCCTCTCCTTCCTCCCGAACAAGGAGGCCGGCCGCGCCGCGGGGCTGTCCCGGCGGTGGCGCGGCGTCTTCTGCAACGTCCACGCCGTCTCCTTCGGGGAGCGCTGGGGCGCCAGGGCCAACGACTGGGTCACCTTCTACCACGAGGCGGAGGAGAAGAAGAGCTGCAGCGGGGCGCTCCTCGATGATGTCTGCTCCGCGCTCCTCTGCCGCCACCGGACCGTCGGCCACCACGTGCCGCTGCGCAGCTTCCGCTTCGCCTTCGACCAGTGCCACCACTGGAACTTCGTGCACGTCGACCAATGGCTCGTCTACATGCTGCGGCACGGCCACCAGGAGCTCCACCTCGACCTGCGCTTCTCCATGGCCTCGATCTGCGACGACGAGGCCGTGGACAGCGGCACCGACAACACCGACGACGAGGACGAGTCCTCCAAGCTGAGGAGGCGGTGGGTATACGTCCTCCCGACAAGGATCTTCACCTGCCGGGTAATACGGACGCTATGCGTCGCCTATTGCCGGCTGAAGCTGCCGGCGGCCGCCAGCCTGCCGCTCCTCGAGACCTTGAGCATCACGGCTCCCCACAGCGATGGTGGGAGGAGCATCCAGCGGCTGATCTCCGGCTGCCCCCGCCTCGTCGACCTGACGCTGGAAGCTGTCCACCACCTGAAGCGAGTATCCATGCTCGACCAACGCCTCGGGAGATTCGCCCTCCGCTGCTGTCACAACATGAAGTCTATCGACATCGACGCGTCGGAGCTGAGGTCGCTGGACTACTGCGGCACGGTACCGACTGAGCCGCTCTTGTCCTTGCACGGCTTGCCGGGAGTCCCTTCGTGCACGGTGGACTTTTGCAAAGTGCTCCCCGAGGATGCAGGGTTTACGGGGTTTAGGGTGTTCATGCAAAAAATCAGTGATGCCAAGCACCTCCATCTGCACCATCGTAAACTGGAGGGAAGGTTCTTCTCAGGTTTCCCTTTGTTCTCAATCCTGACGAGGCTCGTGTTGCAAGGCCCACTCGTGAATTGCGCCACCGTCGTCCCGGTGGGTAGAATCCTGGAGCAGACCCCGAACCCGGAGGTCCTGTCGCTGTACATGGAGGAGCATGTCGTGTACACGAAAAAGAAAGATGTTACCATGGGCATGGACCTGTCCATGGGCAAGGAAGATGATGAGGATGATGCAGTGGAGAAGGAGAATGACGCGGATGGTTCGTCGGTAGCTCCCGATGAGGAGGCCATGGTTCTTGACGAGTCGAGCTTCTCGATGCCATGTCTGCGGCACCGAGTGAAGGAGATCAACATGGTGCACTACGTGGGCGACGAGACACAGAGGATGATGGCCAGGCTGCTGTTCGGCAACGCGCTTGTGCTTGAGAGAATGTGCGTCGTCCTCGTGAAGGAGACGTTGGCATTGCAGTCTAAGCTCAAGAACGAGATCGAGAGCTGGCTGGTGGCCGATGCAGAAAAGGTTTTCCTGTGATCTCCGATGAAACAATCTCAGAATCCATGTTGCAGAAGTTCTTTTCGCAACATCATCTGTAAGTGCATCTAGTGCCACCCCTAGTTGGTTTTGGAGTATTGACGACAAACCTAGTTGAGGGACTAATGTGTTTGTGAGAATTGCAGGACAACACAGGTAGAAGTCCCTCATTGATTCAGTTTTCCTACCAGAGATGACCCCTAAAAATGTATGAAGACATTGAAGTCAAAGGTGGTATGTGAAGACATTCACATTGAAGACTATGACAAGAAAAGACATCGCGTGAAGACTATGGAGCGCAAAGACTTAGTTGTTTTGTCGTTCTTTTTCTTCTTTGTTGAGTCATAGGAACCACCGTACTGTTAAGTGGGGTCCAAGTGAACCAGTCAGAATGACCGAAGTGTGCTTAACCAAAATCCTATGTCTTCGAGCGAAGACAATGAGAGCAAATCTTATCCAGAGCTGGATAAGTCAGCTTTGCTTGTAGCCCAAGTAAAGTTGTCGTGTGTGTTTGAAATCTAACCATTGGAACACGTGTCAGTTTCTTAGTGACCCAGGGTCATTTCGGACAAATCAGGTCGGGTTGCCTAGTGGCTATAAATAGACCACCCCCTACAACCATAAACGGTTGGCTGCTCAGAGTTAGTGTACGGCTTTTGTCGTTTGAGAGCAACCCACCTCGAAGCCTTTGAGAGAGAATTCCTTGCGAGGACAAAGCCCTAAACACCCAGAGCCAAAGAGTGTTAGGCATCACTGAAGTCTTCCTGTCTGTGTGATCTGAAGACTTATTACACTTGAGGATTGTGAATCCTCCAGCCGGTTAGGCATCGCGTTCTGAGCATCCAAGAGTCATTGTGGATCGCCGGTGAACGAAGTCTGTGAAGGTTTGGAAGTCTACCTTGAAGACTTACCAAAGTGATTGGGCGAGGACTGGGTGTCCTTAGCTCAAGGGGAATAAGGTGAAGACGCGGTCTTCTGAGTTGAATATCAGCCTCCCTAACCAGACGTACAGTTGTCACAGTAACTGGAACTGGTCCAACAAATCATTGTCTTCAACGAGCCACTAGTTCCATTCTTCCCATCTCTTTAATTGCAGATTGGTCCTTATGAAGTCATTGCCTGTTTGCATTATCTATTTGTCTTCACTGTGTGACTACTTGTTCTGTTTGGCTTCGTATTATCTTCCATCCTGATCTATACTGCCTAGCTGCTATTAGTCTTTGTGCTTTCATCTCATTGAATACTTGACTATGGCTTGCTTAGTGTAGTCTACCTTCCGCTGCATGGTAATAGGTCTGTTTCTATCGCTTGTCTTCGAAACTTCCATGTTTTGAAGACTTCCATAAAAATCGCCTATTCACCCCCCCTCTAGTCGATCACTAGCACTTTCAATTGGTATCAGAGCAAGGTACTCCTTTGTTCTGTGTGATTCGGTTTAACCACCTGGAGTTTTAGCTATGTCGACTGCAGGGATAATCAAAGTCTCCGCTGCGTGCCCAGTCTTCGATGGAACTGAATATCCCTACTGGTAGAATAAGATGCGCATGCATCTTGAAGCCATTGATGTCGACCTCTGGTATGTCGTCAAGATTGGCGTCCCCAAGGCTGGTGAAGGTGTCACCGCTGCTGATGTCAAGAAGTTCATTCAACTGGATTCCACTGCCAAGAACATCATCTGTGGTCATCTGACGAAAGGACATTATGGCCGTGTTAGTGCTCTGGAAACATCCAAGCTAGTCTGGGACAGGCTCTCCAAGGTCAACGAAGGCGTCTCAACCCAAGGAGATCAAAGAATCAGTGTCCTTCGCAACCTCTTCAACCGCTTCAAGAGAAACGACAATGAGAATGTTCAGCTCACGTTTGATCGACTCACTGACATCACAAATGAGCTTCAAGCCCTCGGCGCTACTGAGATCACCAAGAATGAAGTCGTCAAGACACTCCTGAGATCACTTGACAGCTCGTTTGACACCCTAGCCCCGATGATTCAAGAATGCCCTGACTTCAAGACACTCGATCCGTCTAACATACTTGAAAGGCTCAACACACATGAGTTTCAGCTTTCTGAGAAAAGAGATATCTACGGTCCCAACTATGGGCGAACTCATGCTTTGAAGGCAAAAGCTGTTTCCTCATCTGAAGAAGACTCTGATTGCAGTTCTGATGATCCTGAAGACATTGGAAAGGAGCTTGCTATGCTTGTGAAGAAGTTCCAGAAATTCACCAAGAAGAAAGGCTTCAGAAAGTCCTCAAGATCTAGCTCAAGGAATGATGAAGCTTCTGCTCATGACTACAAGAAGAGAACATGTCACAAGTGCAAGAAACCTGGCCACTACATCTCTGAGTGTCCGCAGTGGGACAATGAGAACAACAAGAAGAAGAAGAGCAAGGAATATGATTCTGACGACAAGAAGAAGAAGAAATACTCAAAGTCTTCTTCCAAGTCTTCATCAAAGTCTTCATCACACAAGAAGAGCTCATCTGGCAAGGCTCGTGCGTTTGTTGGCAAGGAAATGGATTCAGAGGAGGAGTCTGCTTCTAAGGAGGCGGAGGTGGAGTCTGAGGAGGAGTCCAATTCTGGCATTGCAAGTCTGGCTACAGCCTACGTTGCCAAGTCCATCTTCAACATTGAAGACAATGACTCCATCACCGACGCCGATGCTAATGACCAGGACGACTCCGCTCCCACCTACTGCTTCATGGCACGCGGTGCCAAGGTAAACTCACGCACTACTCACTATCAAACATCCAGTGAAGATGACTCTGATTGTGGTTCCAGACCCAGCTACAAAACACTTGCTAAAATTGCAACTGAACAACAGAAAGCTATGGAACATATTCAAAAACTGTTAGACAAAAGCGATGACCTGTTAGACGCTGAAATGTCACAATCTTAGTCCTTAATTGAAGACATAAAAAATCTTCACGTTAAGTATGAGGAACTTGAAAGTCGTCATGAAACGCTCTCAACAACTCATGAAAAGCTTTCCTATGATTATCTTCAAAGGAAGCAAGATCTTGAGAAATTGAGAGCGGCTCATGAAGATCTTCAAAAGGAAAACGAGTCACTTCGCGCCAAACAGATCAGTTCCGCTCAAGAAGGATTTGAACCACCATGTCTTAAATGCATTGAGCGTTACAATGCTACTTCTGTTGCTGGATGTTCTATTGCTGCTACTGTTGCAATATCTTCAACTGTTGATGTGGTAACTAACCCCTCTGCTGAGGATGCCACTGCTATTGCTGATGAAAATGCTAGGTTGAAGACATTGCTTGAAACAGAGATGTACAAAAGTCTCAAAGGACATCAGACACTATGTGATGTCCTCAAAAGGCAGATCCTGAACCGAAACCCTAGGAAAGAGGGTGTTGGGTTCGAAAGGAGAATGAATGCTGATGGCTCTTACTGGAAACCTGAGCAGTACCCCAAAACCACATGGGTTGCTGCAAAGGAACCTTCAGTGGATCCATCCACCCTATCTGGCTTCACTTGTGCTAATCCCATTGTTATTGATGAATCCTTTGATGCAAACTATAAACTGTTTAAGAATCAGAATGGTGAAGTGTTTGCCAGGTATATTGGTACTAACTGCAGGAATGAGCCACCTATGAAGAAACTCTGGGTGCCGAAAAGGTGTCTGAAGAATCTTCCTGTGAATGTCATCATGACACCACAAGTGAAGAAGACAAACCTGAAAGTGCTAGTAATCGACTAGAGGGGGGGGGAGGGTGAATAGGTGATTTTTATGAAAGTCTTCAAAACTTGGAAGTTTCAAAGACAAACGATAGAAACAAGTCTATTACCATGCAGCGGAAGGTAGACTACACTAAGAAAGCCATAGTCAAGTATTCAATGAGATGAAAGCACGAAGACTAATAGCAGCTAGGCAGTATAGATCAGGATGGAAGATAGTACGAAGCCAAACAGAACAAGCAGTCACACAGTGAAGACAAATAGATAATGCAAACAGGCAATGACTTCACAAGGACCAATCTGCAAATAAAGAGATGGGAAGAATGGAACCAGTGACTCGTTGAAGACAATGATTTGTTGGGCCAGTTCCAGTTGTTGTGACAACTGTACGTCTGGTTAGGGAGGCTGAGATTCAACTCAGAAGACCGCGTCTTCACCTTATTCCCCTTGAGCTAAGGACACCCAGTCCTCGCCCAATCACTCTGGTAAGTCTTCAAGGTAGACTTCCAAACCTTCACAGACTTCGTTCACCGGCGATCCACAATGACTCTTGGATGCTCAGAACGCGACGCCTAACCGGCTGGAGGATTCACAGTCCTCAAGTGTAATAAGTCTTCAGATCACATAGACAGGAAGACTTCAGTGATGCCTAACACTCTTTGGCTCTAGGTGTTTAGGGCTTTGTCCTCGCAAGGAATTCTCTCTCAAAGGCTTCGAGGTGGGTTGCTCTCAAATGACAAAAGCCGTACACTAACTCTGAGCAGCCAACCATTTATGGTTGTAGGGGGTGGGCTATTTATAGCCACTAGGCAACCGACCTGATTTGTCCGAAATGACCCTGGGTCACTAAGGAACTGACACGTGTTCCAACGGTCAGATTTCAAACACACACGTCAACTTTACTTGGGCTACAAGCAAAGCTGACTTATCCAGCTCTGGATAAGATTTACTCTCATTGTCTTTGCTCGAAGACATAGGATTTTGGTTAACATCACTTCAGTCATTCTGACTGGTTCACTTGGACCCCACTTAACAGTACGGTGGTTCCTATGACTCAACAAAGAAGAAAAAGAACGACGAAACAACTAAGTCTTCGCGCTCCATAGTCTTCACGCGATGTCTTCTCTTGTCATAGTCTTCAATGTGAATGTCTTCACATACCACCTTTGACTTCAATGTCTTCATACATTTGTGGGGGTCATCTCTGGTAGGAAAGCCGAATCAATGAGGGACTTCTACCTGTGTTATCCTGCAATTCTCACAAACACATTAGTCCCTCAACCAGGTTTGTCATCACTACTCCAAAACCAACTAGGGGTGGCACTAGATGCACTTACAATCTCCCCCTTTTTGGTGATTGATGACAAACTGGTTGAAGTTTTCAGCGGGGAATAAAATATGTGAAATTGTAAAGGATAGGGTATTGTCTTCATAAGTGGCAAAGGCTCCCCATGAAGATGTGCATATAAGTAGTTTGCTTTTGGAATGCAAATGCACATGGCAGGTTGTACTTGTGGAGATCCTCTTCAACTTATGATGACAATTCATCATGCATGATTTGATGTAACGAAGATAATGACATGCATAATGAAAAATGGACGTCTGCAAAATGACCTAAGTGCGGAAGTTATCATCGCACATGCGGAATTTATCATCGCATCACAAAATAGCAAATAAGTAGCAGACGACCAATCGAGTTTAAGTGTTACAACTCAAAGAACCAAATGTATCGAAAAGCGAGAGTTGTAAGCACTTGGCAAAAGTAGCAAAAAGTAAAGCAACCACCCATGTGGACCCGCTTGAAGACTATCAACTCATATGCTTCTCCCCCTTTTGTCAGTAAGGACCAAAAAGGTTTGAAGACATAGAGCGCCTACTCGTTCCCATGAGGTGCAGGCGAGGCAGCAGGGTCGTCGTTGAGGTCCGGTGGTGCAGAAGAACTTGGTGCAGTGTCGACACACGCTGAAGTTGGAGGAGGTGAAGTTGCATCATCTTGGTCATCGATGACTCTGGCATTCACTGTCGCAGCTGAGGATGAATAGTCAGAGTCTTCAGGTGAGGGAGTCTGACGCAAGTGAGCATTCCTTGGAGGAGTTGAGTCAAACTTGAATCTTTTGGTGAAGCCATCGTCCTGCAGATCAGCTTTAGCACTAAGCAATGTCAAACTCTTCCAAGACCTCCGACAAGTTTCATGAGTAACAAAGGCATTCTTGGTGGCAAGATTGCGAATGCGATTGACATCCACCAAGAGGCTTTGCATCTGACGCTTAAGCCAGTTGTGATGCTTGTCCTATTTCTGATGAAGCGCGACGAGAAGCTGTCGGTCATTGAGAACACGAGATCGCATCCGAGGTCTTTGGGCAATGGTGCTTCCAGTGGCGTCAGTTTGAGCGCGAGGGGCATGTGTATTGCCAGCCAAGGGATAAACACGTGAGACTGCCTGAACTCCTTCAATGGGCTGGGTGAAGCTTTGGTGATCAGCATTGTGAAGATAAATGGGATCCTTAGCAGGCTTTGGGTAAATAGCTTCAACAGACAGATCAACCTCTGGCAAGAATACAAGATGATTGCGCGCATACGGCTGATAGTTGATGGCAGAGTGAAGCTTGATAAGGCGCATTACCCATGGAGCATAGAACTTCAGACCAAAAATGTCGGAGCCAGATGCGGCCAACTGCCTGATGAAGAAGTCTTGAGCATTGAAGCTGATGCCATTGAAGATATAGAAAACCAAAGTCTTCATTGCTCCTTCAAGCTTCGCTGCAGATGAATATCCTTTGACAGGCCATAGAGTTTTTCTGATGATATGATAAATGGTGCGAGGCAAATACTCTAGGTCTTCAACAAAAAATTCAGATGGGTAGTCAGCATCGTGAGGCAAAGGCTTCATCATGCTCAACATTTGGCTCATGTTGGGTTCTGGCTTCTGAAAAATGCTCTCCAAAGCATTCTGGTGTTGTTAACAACCTGGTTCATAGTATTCACCAGGAGTGGGCAGGCGTGTGAGCTCAATGATATCAAGAGCTTTGGCTTCATGATGGACATTGCCTGTCATCCACTCTAGGACCCAAGTCTTTGGATCTCTGTTTTAGCCGCGAATGTGAAGAGTTGCATAGAACTGTAACAGAAGCTCTTCATTCCAGTGTTCCTTGTCTGTGACAAACTGCAGGAGTCCAGCGTCTCTGAAGTAATCCAACGCTTCTTCTAGATAGGGCAGGCCAGCTATAGCTTCAGTGTCAAGACGCATATGGGGAAATATGCGCCCTTGATTGTATAAGACGCAGGAATAGTAGCTGCGCTGCTGATAGCTCCAGAACCAATCTGAGGAAATACGAGGTTTGGTGTAAGGGTTCTTGGCGCTGTTGAAGAAGGTGTTATGTGCCACGAAGCCATTCACATTGAAGACCCCAGGTGAAGTTGCAGTGCCTGGGAATCTTGGAAGTCTTGGCTTGGGCTTCTGGACTTGAGGTCTGTGCTCGACATGATAGTCAAATTATGGACCCACAGCAGGTGTAGGAACCAGAATGGGCCATCAGACCATAACAGGCTGACCACGATCAAATGCCAGCTCAATTGTATGAGGTCTTGGAGGGGGTACAGGAGCATTGGCATTGGCGTTGACATGGGCTTCAACGACCACATTGGCTTCAGGTGCGTCAGTATTGGCTTCGGGCGTTGCAGTGGCTTCAGGTGCATGCACTTCTGGCACCACATGAGCTTCAGGCGCCACATTAGCTTCAGCCATGACAACGTCATTGGCTTCAGTGTTGATGTTGGTGGCCGCCTCAGGATTGTTAACCTCCACATCAGGAGCTGGAGGGTCGGACACGTTCTCCTCGAGAACAACGTCTTGGTGGGACGGGGGTGTAGCAACTCTTTCTACTTCAACTCTTGGTTCTTCTTCTTCATTGGCTGATGCAGCCGGAATGTCTTCAGCCATTTTGGCTTCAGACTCAGAGACGTGCACAGTTGGAGGGACTTGGGGCCTTGAGCCTTTGCGAAGCTTGCAGAATGCTGGCGACGCTTGTGGAGATGGAGTCGGCTGGGCCTCAAAGTCATCATCATCTTGTGGTTGGGGAGCACTTGGGGTGTCTTGGTGTTGTGGGTGATCAGCCCACGATGCATCCTGAGCAGTTGGCGTCAAAGGACGACCAATGCTGATGAGTTCGCTGTGCGTGAGCACAGGCGATGATACCAAATTGTGCTCGATCTGAGGAAGGACTTCATCATCTTCAACATTGTCATGAGGACCAATGTCTTCAGCTGTGGTGGGGTCAACAGCTAGATTGTCTTCAGCTTCAGGAGCCTCTGTGGAAGTAGGCTCATGAACTATCAACTGGTGCTCTCGGTGTTCGGACGCAGGACGAGCCACAGAGATTGGCTCGACCTCAAGGGGCTCTGTGGGAGCAGCCCGATCTCTCTTCTTGGTCTTCCGTTTCTTGGTTGGGGGAGCATCATCAGTGGTGGCTTTGGTCTTGCGTTTTCTGGCTTCGGCTTCAGCTGTCCTTGTTTTCTTGAGTTCTGAAGCCACTGTGGGGACCTTAGGCTTCGAGTCTGTCATACTGGCTGGGAAGACAATGCGAGGTTCTTCCTGCCTTGACGCTTCTGGTTCTGCCACAGATGGCTTCTTCTTCTTCTTGGCCGCCATTCGGGAGTCGATGCCTGGACGCCCCAAAGCCTTGCGCTTTTCAGCTTCATTGTATCCCTGAACACATTTAGCAGCAAGATCCTTCATGCGCTCACGAGAACCTTTGACTTCTTCGCGTTTCATGCGGAATGCTTCCTTGAGCTCATGCATCATGACCTGGAAGTTCTGAATGTCTTCAACATTGAGCTTGGCCATATGCTTCTTGAACTGAGCCTTTTCATAATCTATCTTATGCTTCAGCTCAACAATTTTCTGAGCTAGAGCCAGCTCAGCAGCAATGGCTCCGTGGAAGGCGACGCTGAGGCCAATGGGAAGCTGAAGATCATCAAAGCTGACATTTGGGCTGTCAAACCACTCATCAATGAACTTGTTTAAGATTTCCACATCAAAGAGAGGAAGGTCATTGAAGATTTCTGCCTCTTGCTTGCTCTTGATCAACTGCTCAAGAGCGTCATCGCCAAGATCATCGTCGCTGGACAGATCAATGGCGTCATTTTCATTTCGCAAAACAGCAGCAGGGGTCAGTGCTTAACCAGTGGGTTGCATGGGCTTCTTCCCTTGGGCGGGCTTAGAGATGCGTGAAAGATCTTCAGACTGCACACTGTCTTCAGGAGGTGCAGTGGCCAGAGGCTTCACCCGTGAAACCTTTAGTACAGGGGAAGGCTTCGAAGCTTTAGGTTTCTTCAGCTTCTTTGGCTTCGGTGGTGCAGGCGCTTCGTCAGAATCAGCGTCGTCTGCAGGTTGATCCACGACTGCCCCTTGAACCATAATATGAGAGATGAGACCATCTAGGTTGTAGAAGGGCCCAACAAGATTGGGTTCAGCTTCGCGAGTGCCATCGGCACGAGGAGCAGAGGGACCTGGATTGAAGTCTAATCCCCATGACTTCTTGTTTTCTTTGGCCAAGTTCTTGGCAAACTGGAAGTTGCACTTGAACAGATTATCGTCACGGCACCATAGTAATGAAGATGGGTCTGCATCTGCAGGCTGTGGTCCACGGACCATGCAAGGATAGAAGCCTTGTTCAATGGCTTTAGCTCTGGACCTGGGTTGAAGATTTCTGTACAAGATGTCTCCCCACGGTCGCTTGATGGCATTCTTCTCAGCATATTCCTGGGTCACGAACCTGTACTTGTACCATTGTTCTTCCCAATATCTTCGAATCCATTGGATTCGAGTTTTCCGCTGATTGTAGTCCTCCTCTGGATCTGTCTTGTACAACTCATAGAGGTCAGGAGGCAAATCTCTTGAGGTGTTTCCACGTCGCTGTCTGCCACCCTACCTTGCAAATTTCTCTGTTGCCATGAAGTTTAGACTGAAAGGCTTCAAAACTGTCAAAGTCTTCCGTCTACTGGTCAGACAAGAACCGGCTTCAGGAGAATTTATATGATGCTGTATGAACTCTGCAAATGAATGCAGACTATGAGAACCAAGGGATTCTCCCACGGACATGTACCTGTGACAGCATTAAAGGTGCGAGGGAAGGGGAAGAGGTCATATGCATTCTCAGAAGATTTTGAAGATAAATCAGTTTAGAATACATTGACCTCATAGTGCGAAGACATTCACTCATAGGTAGAGAGTTGGTTCCAGATTTGTACGAATCCACGAAAAAGTACAAGTGAGGAATCTAACTACTTTGTGAAGCATAAGTGAACATACTAGGCATGTTATGAGATGCAGTATGAGATAGATCCAACTTGTGTGAACAGAAACTACTTGCGGTGGAAAAGGATGAATCTATCGGATCAAAAAGACTGTAAAAAGGAGGTTTTATTTACCACATGAGGAACTGCTAGACAGAGTGGGAGAGGAGGCTGAGCAGTTCGATCTTCCGTGCCCTAACTTGGCGACGGAGGACACCTACGGCGACGGCGGAGAAGACGATGTCCGCGGCCGGCGTGAGGACGGCGTCGGTGAGGTCGCGGCAACTAAGCGCTTCATCACCGGCGTCGTTGAGGGATAGCGGTGGCGCTAGGGTTTGTGCAAGAGTGGAAGAAGAGATAATGACTGGGGTGAGGCGTGTATTTATAGGGACAAGGACGGCACAGTGTTATTACACAGGTGCCCCTGGCGATTCGCATCTGAAGGACACATGGCGATCATGCAACACATGAGAGGTTGTTCCACGTTCCCACGCACACCTGGATTGTCGGGTGGTCGTGCCCACTTCTCCGGGTTTCAGGCAAAAAGGATTGAGCATTGAAAACAGATTAATGTTTGTCTCTGTGTCTTCTGCTGACAAGGACGCAGAGAAGACGTTTTGACAGTTTCAATAGAATGCATATGATTTGGATAGAGGGACTTAAGACGAAAGCATAGAGAGGTTAGGGTCCGATCACATTCACTTGGTTCAAAAGATTTAACGTGAAGACATAGCTATAAGTGAATGCTGTAGAGGACAGAAACTAAATTGAAGATAAACATGAGGCTATGTTAATCATCGAAGACAAACAAAATGCGAAGACTTTGCAAATGTAACGCCATGTGAAAAACACTTCTAAGGGAAGAATTTGGTGGTGGCATTACCCACCGTATAGGAAGTATTAGACCCAGACATGGCGCACAATTAGCGTGGCGCTCCAAAGTCAAATTCCACGTTAATGTATTCACACTCAGAATGTAAGTCTTCATTGATTGAAGGCATACTTTACTTCGTGTGTTGCACATCTAAGTCATCAACATGCATAAGTGTTAGGATGTGTGCCTGATCACAGGATATTTGAGGATTCCAAGATATTTAGCTCACACCGTAACTTGCAAAACCTCTTCTCATCCAAGGGCTTTGTGAAGATATCTGCCAGTTGCTCTTCAGTGTTGACGTGTATGATATCAATATCTTCCTTCATGACATGATCTCTGAGAAAGTGATGACGAATTTCAATGTGCTTTGTCTTCGAGTGCTGAACTGGGTTATTATCAATCTTGATGGCGCTTTCGTTGTCGCAGTAGAGTGGCACTTGCTTCAGATGAATGCCATAGTCTTTGAGTGTTTGCTTCATCCATAAAACCTAAGCGCAACAAGATCCAGTAGCAATGTATTCAGATTCAGCAATGGAGAGAGATACACAGTTCTGCTTCTTTGAAGACCAACATACAAGTGATCGTCCCAGAAAGTGACATGTGCCTGATGTAGACTTGCGATCCACCTTGTCACCAGCATAATCAGCATCTGAGAATCCAACTAGATCAAACTCTGAGCCCTTTGGATACCATAATCCTAGTGTTGGGGTGTGAGCCAAATATCGAAGAATTCGCTTCACAGCTAAGTGATGCGATTCCTTTGGTGCCGCTTAGAATCGGGCACACATGCAAACACTAAGCATGATATCTGGCCTAGATGTACATAAATAAAGCAAAGAACCAATCATGGAGCGGTATACCTTTTGATCGAACTTTTTACCATTGTCGTCGGGACCCAGATGGTGTTTAGCTGGCATTGGCGTAGTGTAACCTTTGCAGTCTTGCATTCCAAACTTCTTCAGGCAATCTTTGAGGTATTTCTCTTGAGATATGAAGATGCCGTTGCGTTGCTGTCGTATTTGAAGACCAAGGAAGAACTTCAGTTCACCCATCATGGACATCTGATATTGCTCTTGCATCATATATCCAAACTCATCACTGTATTTCTGGTTGGTGCAGCCGAAGATAATGTCATCCACATATATTTGGCACACAAACAGTTCACCATCATATGTCTTCGTGAAGAGTGTGGGATCCAAAGAACCAGGTTTGAAGCTTTTGCTCTTCAGGACGTCCTTGAGTGTGTCATACCAAGCACGAGGGGCTTGTTTGAGGCCATATAGTGCCTTGTTGAGCTTATAAACCATGTCAGGATGTTTTGCATCTTCAAAGCCAGGCGGTTGTGCAACATACACTTCTTCTTCAATCTTGCCATTGAGAAAAGTGCTCTTCACATCCATTTGATACAGAAGAATGTTATGATGATTTGCATAGGCCAGCAGTATGTGTATAGCTTCAAGCTTAGCCACAGGAGCAAATGGTTCATCGAAGTCAATTCCTTCAACTTGAGTGTATCCTGGAGCAATGAGACGAGCTTTGTTTCTGACAACTTGACCATGCTCATCTTGCTTGTTGCGATATATCCATTTAGTGCCTATGATATTGTGCTTATGAGGATCAGGACGCTTGACCAGTTCCCACACATTATTCAGCTCAACTTGTTGAATCTCTTCTTGCATTGCTTGAATTCACTCAGGCTCCATGAACAGAACGAAGATTTTGCTCTTGCCGATCATTCTCATCGTTAGAAGGATTGTCTTCAGGCTGAGCATTGTCTTCAGGTTGATCAGGTGCAGAGATGATGAATTCCTCTTCAGGCTGAGCTTCAGACGGTATGATTTCTCCAGTTCCCATAAGCTTGATGGTTTCACTTGATGGAACTTCATCTAGCACATTTGGCAGGTGCTCTTTTTGTGAGCCGTTAGTCTCATCGAACCGCACATCCATAGTTTCAACCACTTTATAGTGAAAGAGGTTGAAGACTCTGTAGGAGTGCGAATCCTTTCTGTATCCAAGCATAAAACCTTCATGTGTTTTCGGTGCAAATTTTGAAGTCTGATGTGGATCCTTGATCTAGCACCTGGCGCCAAATACTCTGAAGTAGCTGACATTTGGCTTCTTACCAGTGAGGAGCTCATAGGATGTTTTGTTCAGAAGCTTGTGAAGATAAACACGGTTGATAATATGGCATGCCGTATCAATGGCTTCAGGCCAGAACTTTCTTGGAGTCTTGTATTCATCGAGCATCGTCCGGGCCATCTCAATAAGTGTTCTGTTCTTGCGTTCCACGACGCCATTCTGCTACGGCGTGTACGGAGCTGAGAACTCATGAGTGATGCCCAAAGTATCAAGATAAGTGTCGAGGCCAGTGTTCTTGAATTCAGTGCCATTGTCACTTCTGATGTGCTTGATCTTGACGCCATAGTTGTTCATGGCTCGATTGGCGAAGCGTCTGAAGACATCCTGCACTTCAGTCTTGTAGAGGATTATATGTACCCATGTATATCTTGAATACTCATCAACAATGACGAAGTCATAGAGACAAGCAGTAGTAGTAAGAGTTCGGTAGTGAGTGGGACCGAAGAGGTCCATGTGTAGCAGTTCGAAGGGTTGAGTCATTGTCATGATTGTCTTCGAGGGATGCTTGGCTCTCGTCATCTTTCCAGCTTCACAGGCACCACATAGGTGATCTTTCTTGAACTTGACGCCCTCGATGCCTATGACATGCTTCTTCTTTGCAAGAGTGTGCAAGTTCCTCATGCCATCATGCCTAGCCTCCGATGCCAGAGCCAGCATTCTGAAGCCTTTGCTAGAAGACATACGGCAAGCTGTGTTCCTGCTGAGAAAGCTACCATGTACAAATCATCTTTCCGATACCCTTCAAAGACTAGAGACTTGTCAGATTCCATTAGAACAAGGCAACAATATTTTCCAAATATCACAATCATGTTTAAATCGCAAAGCATTGAGACAGACATTAAGTTGAAACCAAGGGATTCAACAAGCATCACTTTATCCATGTGTTGATCCCTTGAGATTGCAACTCTACCTAGACCCAATACCTTGCTTTTACCCGTATCAGCAAATGTGATGTGACTCTTGTCAGATGGACGTAAAGTTGAGTCCATGAGAAGACTTCGCTTGCCAGTCATGTGATTAGTACACCCACTATCAATAATCCATTCTGAAGCAGCTGGTGTCATACCCTACAGTGCAGTTGGGGGGATAGGCTTCATGAAGAGAATTGTGAAGCATAAACATTTGACGAGCAAGTGGATTATGAAAGCTTAGATCGAGGTTAGGACTGATAGGGAAAGTAGCAAGCGACTTAGGAACAAAATACATAATAAGACCATTTGGGCATTTGATCTTGCGCCCTACAAGATGTTTAAGGTCCCCAGCAATAGCTTCAGATGAATTTGATTTTCGGCTGGAGACCCTTCCCTGCAAAAGAGAGTTAAGCTTTCTTAGCCACCCACATCTTCAAGGGTGGCTTCGAAGCAGTGAGTCTAAGTGCAGCATCTGAGAACTTTGGCTTTGAAGCCCTAGCAAATAGTCTTGCAGGAGGGCAATAGTACTCATAAGAATAAGCAGAGTAGTTCTTGGTCTCATAAACATGGCGGTTTAATGAAACACGCTCATATTCATAGGCCTGAGTATGGTTTCCCTGCAAAACATTTGCGTTAGTGCGACTCATGTGAGCCCTTTGTCTGTATGAAGCCTTTGGACCATATGAAGCCTGTGGTCTGGGGTTTGTCTTCTTCACTCATGGTGTCATGATGACATTCACAGGAAGATTCTCCAGACACCTTTTTGGCACCCATACTTTCTTCATAGGTGGCCCATTCCTGCAGTTAGTTCCAATATATCTGGCAAACACTTCACCACTCTGATTCTTAAACAGTTTATAGTTTGCATCAAAGGATTCATCAATAACAATGGGATTAGCACAAGTGAAGCCAGATAGGGTGGATGGATCCACTGAAGATTCCTTTGCAGCAACCCATGTGGTTTTGGGGTACTGCTCAGGTTTCCAGTAAGAGCCATCAGCATTCATTTTCCTTTCGAACCCAACACCCTCTTTCCTCGGGTTTCGGTTCAGGATCTGCCTTTTGAGGACATCACATAGTGTCTGATGTCCTTTGAGACTTTTGTACATCCCTATTTCAAGCAATGTCTTCAACCTAGCATTTTCATCAGCAATAGCAGTGGCATCCTCAGCAGAGGGGTTAGTTACCACATCAACAGTTGAAGATATTGCAACAGTAGCAGCAGTAGAACATCCAGCAACAGAAGTAGCATTATCACGCTCAATGCATTTAATACATGGTGGCTCAAATCCTTCCTGAGCGGGACTGATTTGTTTGGCGCGAAGTGACTCATTTTCCTTTTGAAGATCTTCATGAGCCGCTCTCAATTTCTCAAGATCTTGCTTCCTTTGAAGATAATCATAGGAGAGCTTTTCATGAGTTGTTGAGAGCGTTTCATGACGACTTTCAAGTTCCTCATACTTAACGTGAAGATTTTTTTATGTCTTCAATTAAGGACTGAGATCGAGTCATTTCAGCGTCCAACAGGTCATCGCTTCTGTCTAACAGTTTTTGAATATGTTCCATAGCTTTCTGTTGTTCAGTTGCAATTTTAGTAGGTGTTTTGTAGCTGGGTTTGGAACCACAATCAGAGTCATCTTCACTGGATGTTTGATAGTGAGTAGTGCGTGAGTTTACCTTGGCTCCGCGTGCCATGAAGCAGTAGGTGGGAGCAGAGTCGTCCTGGTCATTAGCATCGGCGTCGGTGATGGAGTCATTGTCTTCAATGTTGAAGATGGACTTGGCAACGTAGGCTGTAGCCAGACTTGCAATGCCAGAATCAGACTCCTCCTCAGACTCCACCTCCGCCTCCTCAGAAGCAGACTCCTCCTCTGAATCCATTTCCTTGCCAACAAATGCACGAGCCTTGCCAGATGAGCTCTTCTTGTGTGATGAAGACTTTGATGAAGACTTGGAAGAAGACTTTGAGTATTTCTTCTTCTTCTTGTCGTCAGAATCATATTCCTTGCTCTTCTTCTTCTTCTTCTTCTTGTTCTCATTGTCCCACTGCGGACACTCAGAGATGTAGTGGCCAGGTTTCTTGCACTTGTGACATGTTCTGTTCTTGTAGTCATGAGGAGAAGCTTCATCATTCCTTGAGCTAGATCTTGAGAACTTTCTGAAGCCTTTCTTCTTGGTGAATTTCTGGAACTTCTTCACAAGCATAGCAAGCTCCTTTCCAATGTCTTCAGGATCATCAGAACTGCAATCAGAGTCTTCTTCAGATGAGGAAACAACTTTTGCCTTCAAAGCACGAGTTCGCCCATAGTTGGGACCGTAGATATCTCTTTTCTCAGAAAGCTGAAACTCATGTGTGTTGAGCCTTTCAAGTATGTCAGACGGATCGAGTGTCTTGAAGTTAGGGCGTTCTTGAATCATCAGGGCTAGGGTGTCAAACGAGCTGTCAAGTGATCTTAGGAGTGTCTTGACTACTTCATGCTTGGTGATCTCAGTAGCGCCGAGGGCTTGAAGCTCATTTGTGATGTCAGTGAGTCAACCAAACGTGAGCTGAACATTCTCATTGTCGTTTCTCTTGAAGCGGTTGAAGAGGTTGCCAAGGACACTGATTCTTTGATCTCTCTGGGTTGATACGCCTTCGTTGACCTTGGAGAGCCAGTCCCAGACTAGCTTGGATGTTTCCAGAGCACTCACACGACCATACTGTCCTTTGGTCAGATGACCACAGATGATGTTCTTGGCAGTGGAATCCAGTTGAACGAACTTCTTGACATCAGCAGCGGTGACACCTTCACCAGCCTTGGGGACGCCATTCTTGATGACATACCAGAGGTCGACATCAATGGCTTCAAGATGCATGCGCATCTTATTCTACCAGTAGGGATATTCAGTTCCATCAAAGACTGGGCACGCAGCGGAGACTTTGATTATTCCTGCAGTCGACATAGCTAAAACTCTAGGTGGTTAAACCGAATCACACAGAACAAGGGAGTACCTTGCTCTGATACCGATTGAAAGTGCTAGTGATCGACTAGAGGGGGGGGGTGAATAGGCGATTTTTATGGAAGTCTTCAAAACATGGAAGTTTCGAAGACAAACGATAGAAACAGACCTATTACCATGCAGCGGAAGGTAGACTACACTAAGCAAGCTATAGTCGAGTATTCAATGAGATGAAAGCACAAAGACTAATAGCAGCTAGGCAGTATAGATCAGGATGGAAGATAATACGAAGCCAAACAGAACAAGTAGTCACACAGTGAAGACAAATAGATAATGCAAACAGGCAATGACTTCACAAGGACCAATCTGCAATTAAAGAGATGGGAAGAATGGAACTAGTGGCTTGTTGAAGATAATGATTTGTTGGACCAGTTCCAGTTGCTGTGACAACTGTACGTCTGGTTAGGGAGGCTGATATTCAACTCACAAGACCGCGTCTTCACCTTATTCCGCTTGAGCTAAGGACACCCAGTCCTCGCCCAATCACTTTGGTAAGTCTTCAAGGTAGACTTCCAAACCTTCACAGACTTCGTTCACCGGCGATCCACAATGACTCTTGGATGCTCAGAACGCGACGCCTAACCGGCTGGAGGATTCACAATCCTCAAGTGTAATAAGTCTTCAGATCACACAGACAGGAAGACTTCAGTGATGCCTAACACTCTTTGGCTCTGGGTGTTTAGGGCTTTGTCCTCGCAAGGAATTCTCTCTCAAAGGCTTCGAGGTGTGTTGCTCTCAAACGACAAAAGCCGTACACTAACTCTGAGCAGCCAACCGTTTATGGTTGTAGGGGGTGGGCTTTTTATAGCCACTAGGCAACCCGACCTGATTTTTCTGAAATGACCCTGGGTCACTAAGGAAGAGACACGTGTCCCAACGGTCAGATTTCAAACACTCACGACAACTTTACTTGCGCTACAAGCAAAGCTGACTTATCCAGCTCTGGATAAGATTTGTTCTCATTGTCTTCGCTCAAAGACATAGGATTTTGGTTAAGCACACTTCAGTCATTCTGACTGGTTCACTTGGACCCCACTTAACAGTACGGTGGTTCCTATGACTCAACAAAGAAGAAAAAGAACGACAAAACAACTAAGTCTTCGCGCTCTATAGTCTTCACGCGATGTCTTCTCTTGTCATAGTCTTCAATGTGAATGTCTTCACATACCACCTTTGACTTCAATGTCTTCATACATTTTTAGGGGTCATCTCTGGTAGGAAAGCCGAATCAATGAGGGACTTCTACCTGTGTTATCCTGCAATTCTCACAAACACATTAGTCCCTCAACCAGGTTTGTCGTCACTACTCCAAAACCAACTAGGGGTGGCACTAGATGCACTTACAAAACCCCAGACCACAGGCTTCATATGGTCCAAAGGCTTCATACAGACAGAGGACTCACCTGAGTCCCACTAACGCAAATATTTTGCAGGGAAACCATACCCAGGCCTATGAATATGAGCGCGTTTCATCAAACTGCCATGTTCATAAGACCAAGAACTACTCTGCTTATTCTTATGATTACTATTGCCCTCCTGCAAGACTATTTGCTAGGTCTTCAAAGCCAAAGTTCTCAGATGCTGCACTTAGACTCATTGCTTCGAAGCCACCCGTGAAGATGTGGGTGGCTAAGAAAGCTTAACTCTCTTTTGCAGGGAAGGGTCTCCAGCCAAAAATCAAATTCGTCTGAAGCTATTGCTGGGGACCTTAAACATCTTGTAGGGCGCAAGATCAAATGCCCAAATGGTCTTATTATGTATTTTGTTCCCGAGTCGCTTGCTACTTGCCCTATTAGTCCTAACCTCGATCTAAGCTTTCATAATCCACTTGCTCGTCAAATGTTTATGCTTCTTCGTGAAGCCTATCCCCCTAACTGCACTGTAGGGTATGACACCAGCTGCTTCAGAATTGATTATTGATTGTGGGTGTACTAATCACATGACTGGCAAGCGAAGTCTTCTCATGGACTCAACTTTACGTCCATCTGACAAGAGTCACATCACATTTGCTGATACGGGTAAAAGCAAGGTATTGGGTCTAGGTAGAGTTGCAATCTCAAGGGATCAACACATGGATAAAGTGATGCTTGTTGAATCCCTTGGTTTCAACTTAATGTCTGTCTCAATGCTTTACGATTTAAACATGATTGTGATATTTGGAAAATATCGTTGCCTTGTTCTAATGGAATCTGACAAGTCTCTAGTCTTTGAAGGGTATCGGAAAGATGATTTGTACGTGGTAGATTTCTCAGTAGGACCACAGCTTGCCGTATGTCTTCTAGAAAAAGCTTCAGAATGCTGGCTCTGGCATCGGAGGCTAGGGCATGCTGGCATGAGGAACTCGCACACTCTTGCAAGAAAAAGCATATCATAGGCATCGAGGGCGTCAAGTTCAAGAAAGATCACCTATGCGGTGCCTGTGAAGCTGGAAAGATGACGAGGGCCAAGCATCCCTCGAAGACAATCATGACAACGACTCAACCCTTCGAACTGCTACACATGGACCTCTTCGGTCCCACTCACTACTCAACTCTTACCACTACTGCTTGTCTCTATGGCTTCGTCATTGTTGATGATTATTCAAGATATACATGGGTGCATATAATCCTCTACAAGACTGAAGTGCAGGATGTCTTCAGACGCTTCGCCAATCGAGCCATGAACAACTATGGGGTCAAGATCAAGCACATCAGAAGTGACAATGGCACTGAATTCAAGAACACTGGCCTCGACACTTATCTTGATACTTTGGGCATCACTCATGAGTTCTCAGCTCCGTACATGCCGCAGCAGAATGGCGTCGTGGAACGCAAGAACAGAACACTTATTGAGATGGCCCGAACGATGCTCGATGAATACAAGACTCCAAGAAACTTCTGGCCTGAAGCCATTGATACTGCATGCCATATTATCAATCGTGTTTATCTTCACAAGCTTCTGAACAAAACATCCTATGAGCTCCTCACTGGTAAGAATCCAAATGTCAGTTACTTCAGAGTATTTGGTGCCAGGTGCTGGATCAAGGATCCACATCACACTTCAAAATTTGCACCGAAAGCACATGAAGGTTTTATGCTTGGATACAGAAAGGATTCACACTCCTACAGAGTCTTCAACCTCTTTCACTATAAAGTGGTTGAAACTGTGGATGTGCGGTTCGATGAGACTAATGGCTCGCAAAGAAAGCACCTGCCAAATGTGCTAGATGAAGTTCCATCCAGTGAATCCATCAAGCTTATGGGAACTGGAGAAATCATACTGTCTGAAGCTCATCCTGAAGAGGAACTCATCATCTCTGCACCTGATCAACCTGAAGACAATCCTTCCAACAATGACAATGATCAGCAAGAGCAAAATCTTCGTCCTGTTCATCCTCGTGTTGCAAATGAAGTACAAATTGAGAAGATAATCGATAGCATCAATGCACCTGGTCCACTCACTCGATCAATGGCAACACAATTAGCAAACTTCCGTGGACACTTTGCATTCGTCTCAATATCTGTACCCAAGAAAGTTGATGAAGCCTTCATGGAACCTGAATGGATTCAAGCTATGCAAGAAGAGATTCAACAATTTGAACTGAATAATGTATGGGAACTGGTCAAGCGTCCTAATCCTCGGAAGCACAATATCATAGGCACTAAATGGATATATCACAACAAGCAAGATGAGAATGGTCAAGTTGTCAGAAACAAAGCTCGTCTCGTTGCTCCAGGATACACTCAAGTTGAAGGAATTGACTTCGATGAAACATTTGCTCCTGTGGCTAGGCTTGAGGCTATACGCATACTGCTGGACTATGCAAATCATCATAACATTCTTCTATATCAAATGGATGTGAAGAGCGCTTTTCTCAATGGCAAGATTGAAGAAGAAGTGTATGTTGCACAACCACCTGGCTTTGAAGATCCAAAACATCGTGACATGGTTTATAAGCTCAACAAGGCACTGTATGGCCTCAAACAAGCCCCCCGTGCTTGGTATGACACACTCAAGGACTTCCTGAAGAGTAAAGGCTTCAAACCTGGTTCTTTGGATCCCACACTCTTCACGAAGACATATGATGGTGAACTGTTTGTGTGCCAAATATATGTGGATGACATTATCTTCGGCTGCACCAACCAGAAATATAGTGATGAGTTTGGATATATGATGCAAGAGCAATATCAGATGTCCATGATGGGTGAACTGAAGTTCTTCCTTGGTCTTCAAATATGACAGCAATGCAACGGCATCTTCATATCTCAAGAGAAATAGCTCAAAGATTGCCTGAAGAAGTTTGGAATGCAAGACTGCAAAGGTTACACTACGCCAATGCCAGCTAAACACCATCTGGGTCCCGACGACAATGGTAAAGAGTTCGATCAAAAGGTATACCGATCCATGATTGGTTCTTTGCTTTATTTATGTGCATCTAGGCCAGATATCATGCTTAGTGTTTGCACATGTGCCCGATTCCAAGCGGCACCCAAGGAATCGCATCACTTAGCTGTGTAGCGAATTCTTCGATATTTGGCTCACACCCCAACACTAGGATTATGGTATCCAAAGGGCTCAGAGTTTGATCTAGTTGGATTCTCGGATGCTGATTATGCTGGTGACAAGGTGGATCGCAAGTCTACATCAGGCACATGTCACTTTCTGGGACGATCACTTGTATGTTGGTCTTCAAAGAAGCAGAACTGTGTATCTCTCTCCACTGCTGAATCTGAATACATTGCTGCTGGATCTTGCCGCCCTCAGCTTCTATGGATGAAGTAAACACTCAAAGACTATGGCATTCATCTGAAGCAAGTGCCACTCTACTGCAACAACGAAAGCGCCATCAAGATTGCTAACCCAGTTCAACACTCGAAGACAAAGCACATTGAAATTCGTCATCACTTTCTCAGAGATCATGTCATGAAGGAAGATATTGATATCATACATGTCAACACTGAAGAGCAATTGGCAGATATCTTCACAAAGCCCTTGGATGAGAAAAGGTTTTGCAAGTTACAGTGTGAGCTAAATATCTTGGAATCCTCAAATGTCTTGTGATCAGGCACACATCCTAACACTTATGCATGTTGATGACTTAGATGTGCAACACACGAGGTAAAGTATGTCTTCAATCAATGAAGACTTACATTCTGAGTGTGAATACATTAACGTGAAATTTTACTTCGGAGCGCCACGATAATTGTGCGCCGTGTCTGGGTCCAATACTTCCTATACGGTGGGTAACACCACCACCAAATTCTTCCCTTAGAAGTGTTTTTCACATGGCGTTACATTTGCAAAGTCTTTGCATTTTGTTTGTCTTCAATGTTAACATGACCTCATGTTTATCTTCAATTTAGTTTCTGCCTCTACAACATTCACTTATAGCTATGTCTTCACGTTGAATCTTTTGAACTAAGTGAATGTGATCAGACCCTAACCTTTCTATGCTCCTGTCTCAAGTCTATCTATCCAAATCATATGCATTCTATTGAAACTGTCGAATGTATTTGCTGTGTCCTTGTCAGCAGGAGATACAAAGATAAACATTAAATCCGTTTTTAAATGCTCAATCCTTTTGCCTGGAACCCGGAGAAGTGGGAATGACCACCCGACAATCTAGGCGTGCGTGGGAATGTGGAACAACCTCCAATGTGTTGCATGATCGCCACATGTCCTTCAGATGTGAACCGCCAGGGGCACATGTGTAATAATGCTGTGCCATCCCTGTCTCTATAAATACACGCCTCACCCCAGTCATTATCTCTTCTTCCACTCTCGCACAAACCCTAGCGCCATAGCTAGTACTCGACGACACCGGCGACGAAGCGCTTAGCTGCCGCGACCTCACCGACGCCGTCCTCACGCCGGCCGCGGACATCGTCTTCTCCGCCGTCGCCGTAGGTGTCCTCCGTCGCCAAGTTAGGGCACAGAAGATCGAACTGCTCGGCCTCCTCTCCCACTCCGTCTAGCAGTTCCTCGTGTGGTAAATAAAACCTCTTTTTACAGTCTTTTTGATCCGATAGATTCATCCTTTACAACCACACGTGGTTTCTATTCCCACAAGTTGGATCTATCTAATTCTACATCTCATAGCATGCCTAGTATGTTCACTTATGCTTCACAAAATAGTTAGATTCCTCACTTGTACTTATTCATGGATTCGTACAAATCTGGAACCAACTCTCTACATATGAGTGAATGTCTTCGCACTATGAGGTCAATGTCTTCTAAACTGATATATCTTCAAAATCTTCTGAGAATGCATATGACCTCTTCCCCTTCCCTCTCACCTTTAATGCTGTCACAGGTACATGTCCGTGGGAGAATCCCTTGGTTCTCATAGTATGCATTCATTTTTAGAGTTCTTAAAGCATCATATAAATTCTCCTGAAGCCAGTTCTTGTCTAACCAGTAGACGGAAGACTTTGACAGTGTTGAAGCCTTTCAGTCTAAACTTCAGGGCAACAGAGAAATCTGCAAGGAAGGGTGGCAGACAGCGCCGTGGAAACACCTCAAGAGATTTGCCTCCTGACCTCTATGAGTTGTAAAAGACAGATCCAGAGGTGGACTACAATCAGCGGAAAACCCGAATCCAATGGATTCGAAGATATTGGGCAGAACAATGGTACACGTACAGGTTCGTGACCCAGGAATATGCTGAGAAGAATGCCATCAAACGACCCTGGGGAGGCATCTTGTACAAAAAACCTTCAACCCAGGTCCAGAGCTGAAGCCATTGAACAAGGCTTCTATCCTTGCATGGTCCGTGGACCACAGCCTGCAGATGCAGACCCATCTTCATTGCTATGGTGTCGTGACGACAATCTGTTCAAGCGCAACTTTCAGTTTGCCAAGAACTCGGCCAAAGAGAACAAGAAGTCGCGGGGATTAGACTTCAATCCAGGTCCCTCTACTCCTCGTGCCGATGGCACTCGCGAAGCTGAACCCAATCTTGTTGGGCCCTTCTACAACCTAGATGGTCTCATCTCTCATATTATGGTTCAAGGGGCAGTCGTGGATCAACCTGCAGACGACGCTGATTCTGACGAAGCGCCTGCACCACCGAAGCCAAAGAAGCTGAAGAAACCTAAAGCTTCGAAGCCTTCCCCTGTACTAAAGGTTTCACGGGTGAAGCCTCTGGCCACTGCACCTCCTGAAGACAGTGTGCAGTCTGAAGATCTTTCACGCATCTCCAAGCCCGCCAAAGTGAAGAAGCCCATGCAACGCACTGGTCAAGCACTGACCCCTGCTGCTGTTTTGCAAAATGAAAATGACGCCATTGATTTGTCCAGTGACGACGATCTTGGCGATGACGCTCTTGAGAAGTTGATCAAGAGCAAGCAAGAGGCGGAAATCTTCAATGACCTCCCTCTCTTTGATGTGGAAATCTTAAACAAGTTTATTGATGAGTGGTTTGACAGTCCAAATGTCAGCTTTGATAATCTTCATCTTCCTATTGGCCCCAGCGTCGCCTTCCACGGAGCCATTGCTCCTGAGCTGGCTCTAGCTCAGAAAATTGTTGAGCGGAAGCATAAGATCGATTATGAAAAGGCTCAGTTCAAGAAGCACATGGCCAAGCTCAATGTTGAAGACATTCAAAACTTCAAGGTCATGATGCATGAGCTCAAGGAAGCATTCCACAAGAAACGCGAAGAAGCCAAAGGTTCTCGTGAGCGCATGAAGGATCTTGCTGCCAAATGTGTTCAAGGATACAATGAAGCTGAAAAGTGCAAGGCTTTGGAGCGACCAGGCATCGACCCCAGAATGGCTGCCAAGAAGAAGAAGAAGCCAACTGTGGCAGAACCAGAAGCATCAAGGCAGGAAGAACCTCACATTGTCTTCCCTGCCAGTATGACAGGCTCGAAGCATAAGGTCCCCACAGTGGCTTCAGAACTCAAGAAAACAAGGGCAGCTGAAGCCGAAGCCATAAAATGCAAATCCAAAGCCACCACTGATGATGCTCCCCCAACCAAGAAACGGAAAACAAAGAAGAGAGACCGGGCTGCTCCCACAGAGCCCCTTGATGTCGAGCCAATCTTTGTGGCTCGTCCTGCGTCCGAACATCGAGAGCGCCAGTTGATATTTCATGAGCCTGCTTCCATAGAGGCTCCTGAAGCTGAAGACAATCCAGCTGTTGACCCCACCGCAGCTGAAGACATTGGTCCTCACGACAATGTTGAAGATGATGAAGTCCTTCCTCAGATCGAGCGCAATTTGGTATCATCGCCTGTGCTCATGCACAGCGAGCTCATCAGCATTGGTCGTCCTCTGACGCCAACTGCTCAGGATGCTTCATGGGCTGATCACCCACAACAACAAGACACCCCAAGTGCTCCCCAACCACAAGATGACGATGACTTTGAGGCCCAGCCGACTCCATCTCCACAAGCGTTGCCAACATTCCATAGGCTTCGCAAAGGATCAAGGCCCCAAGTCACTCCAACTGTAAACGTCTCTGAGTCTGAAACCAAAACGGCTGAAGATATTCCGGCTGCATCAGCCGATGAAGAAGAAGAACCAAGAGTTGAAGTAGAAAGAGTTGCTACACCCCCGTCCCACCAAGATGTTGTTCTCGAGGAAAACGTGTCCGACCCTCCAGCTCCTGAAGTGGAGGTTAACAATCCTGAGGCAGCCACCAACATCAACACTGAAGCCAATGACGTTGTCATGGCTGAAGCTAATGTGGCGCCTGAAGCTAATGCGGTGCCAGAAGTGCATGCACCTGAAGCCACTGCAGCGCCCGAAGCCAATACTGATGCACCTGAAGCCACTGCAGCGCCTGAAGCCAATACTGAAGCACCTGAAGCCAATGTGGCCCCTGAAGCCCATGTCAATGACAATGCCAATGCTTCTGTACCCCCTCTAAGACCTCATACAATTGAGCTGGCATTTGATCGTGGTCAGCCTGTTATGGTCCGATGGCCTATTCTGGTTCCTCCACCTGCTGTGGGTCCATAATTTGACTATCATGTCGAGCACAGACCTCAAGTCCAGAAGCCCAAGCCAAGACTTCCAAGATTCCCAGGCACTGCAACTTCACCTGGGGTCTTCAATGTGAATGGCTTCGTGGCACATAACACCTTCTTCAACAGCGCCAAGAACCCTTACACCAAACCTCTCATTTCATCGGATCGGTTCTAGAGCTATCAGCAGCGCAACTACTATTCCCACGTCTTATACAATCAAGGGCGCATATTTCCCCATATGCGTCTTGACACTGAAGCTCTAGCTGGCCTGCCCTGTCTAGAAGAAGCGTTGGATTGCTTCAGAGACGCTGGACTCCTGAAATTTGTCACAGACAAGGAACACTGGAATGAAGAGCTTCTGTTACAGTTCTATGCAACTCTTCACATTCGAGGCTACAACAGGGATCCAAAGACTTGGGTCCTTGAGTGGATGACAGGCAATGTCCATCATGAAGCCAAAGCTCTTGATATCATTGAGCTCACAAGCCTGCCCACTCCTGGTGAATACTATGAACCAGGTTGTCAACAACACCAGAATGCTTTGGAGAGCATTTTTCAGAAGCCAGAACCCAACATGAGCCAAATGTTGAGCATGATGAAGCCTTTGCCTCACGACGCTGACTACCCATCTGAATTCCTTGTTGAAGACCTAGAGTATCTGCCTCGCACCATTTATCATATCATTAGAAAACTCTATGGCCCGTCAAAGGACATTCATCTGCAGCGAAGCTTGAAGGAGCAATGCAGACTTTGGTTTTCTATATCTTCAATGGCACCAGCATCAATGCTCAAGACTTCTTCATCAGGCAGTTGGCTGCATCTGGCTCCGACATTTTTGGGTTGAAGTTCTATGCTCCATGGGTAACGCGTCTTATCAAGCTTCACTCTGCCTTCAACTATCAGCCGTCTGCGCGCAATCATCTTGTATTCTTGCCAGAGGTTGATTTGTTTGTTGAAGTTATTTACCCAGAACCTGCTAAGGATCCCATTTATCTTCACAATGCTGATCGTCAAAACTTCACCCAGCCCATTGAAGGCGTTCAGGCAGTCTCGCGTGTTTATCCCTTGGCTGGCAATACACGTGCCCCTCGCGCTCAAACTGACGCCACTAAAAGCACCATTGCCCAAAGGCCTCGGAAGCGATCTCGTGTTCTCAATGACCGAAAGCTTCTCGTCGCGCTACACCAGAAACAGGACAAGCATCACAACTGGCTTAAGCGTCAGATGCAAAGCCTCTTGGTGGATGTCAATCACATTCGCAATCTTGCCACCAAGAATGCCTTTGTTACTCATGAAACCTATCGAAGGTCTTGGAAGAGTTTGACATTGCTTAGTGCTGAAGCTGATCTGCAGGACGATGGCTTCACCGAAATATTCTAGTTTGACACAACTCCTCCAAGGAATGCTCACTTGCGTCGGACTCCGTCACTTGAAGACTCTGACTATTCGTCCTCAGCTGCGACAGTGAATGCCAGAGTCATCAATGACCAAGATGATGCAACTTCATCTCCTCCAACTTCAGCGCGTGTCGACACTGCACCAAGTTCTTCAGCACCACCGGACCTCAATAACAACCCTGCTGCCTCGCCTGCACCTCATGGGAACGAGTAGGCGCTCTATGTCTTCAAACCTTTTTGGTCCTTACTGACAAAAGGGGGAGAATCATATGAGCTGATAGTCTTCAAGCGGGTCCATATGGGTGGTTGCTTTACTTTTTGCTACTTTTGCCAAGTGCTTACAACTCTCGCTTTTCGATACATTTGGTTCTTTGAGTTGTAACACTTAAACTCGATGGTCGTCTGCTACTTATTTGCTATTCTGTGATGCGATGATAAATTCCGCATGTGCGATGATAACTTCCGTACTTAGGTCATTTTGCAGACGTCCATTTTTCATTATGCATGTCATTATCTTCGTTATATCAAATCATGCATGATGAATTGTCATCATAAGGTGAAGAGGATTTCCAAAAGTACAACCTGCCATGTGCATTTGCATTCCAAAAGCAAATTACTTATATGCACATCTTTAGGGGGAGCCTTTGCCACTTATGAAGACAATACCCTATTCTTTACAATTTCACATATTTTATTCCCTGTTGAAAACTTCAACCAGTTTGTCATCAATCACCAAAAAGGGGGAGATTGTAAGTGCATCTAGTGCCACCCCTAGTTGGTTTTGGAGTATTGACGACAAACCTGGTTGAGGGACTAATGTGTTTGTGAGAATTGCAGGACAACATAGGTAGAAGTCCCTCATTGATTCAGTTTTCCTACCAGAGATGACCCCTAAAAATGTATGAAGACATTGAAGTCAAAGGTGGTATGTGAAGACATTCACATTGAAGACTATGACAAGAAAAGACATCGCGTGAAGACTATGGAGCGCAAAGACTTAGTTGTTTTGTCGTTCTTTTTCTTCTTTGTTGAGTCATAGGAACCACCGTACTGTTAAGTGGGGTCCAAGTGAACCAGTCAGAATGACCGAAGTGTGCTTAACCAAAATCCTATGTCTTCGAGCGAAGACAATGAGAGCAAATCTTATCCAGAGCTGGATAAGTCAACTTTTCTTGTAGCCCAAGTAAAGTTGCCGTGTGTGTTTGAAATCTGACCGTTGGGACACGTGTCTATTCCTTAGTGACCCAGGGTCATGTCAGACAAATCAGGTCGGGTTGCCTAGTGGCTATAAATAGCCCAGCCCCTCCAACCATAAACGGTTGGCTGCTCAGAGTTAGTGTATGGCTTTTGTCGTTTGAGAGCAACCCACCTCGACGCCCTTGAGAGAGAATTCCTTACGAGGACAAAGCCCAAAACACCCAGAGCCAAAGAGTGTTAGGCATCACTGAAGTCTTCCTGTCTGTGTGATCTGAAGACTTATTACACTTGAGGACTGTGAATCCTCCAACCGGTTAGGCGTCGCGTTCTGAGCATCCAAGAGTCATTGTGGATCGCCGGTGAACGAAGTCTGTGAAGGTTTGGAAGTCTACCTTGAAGACTTACCAGAGTGATTGGGCGAGGACTGGGTGTCCTTAGCTCAAGGGGAATAAGGTGAAGACGCGGTCTTCTGAGTTGAATCTCAGCCTCCCTAACCAGACGTACAGTTGTCACAACAACTGGAACTGGTCCAACAAATCATTGTCTTCAACGAGCCACTGGTTCCATTCTTCCCATCTCTTTAATTGCAGATTGGTCCTTGTGAAGTCATTGCCTGTTTGCATTATCTATTTGTCTTCACTGTGTGACTACTTGTTCTGTTTGGCTTCGTATTATCTTTCATCCTGATCTATACTGCCTAGCTGCTATTAGTCTTTGTGCTTTCATCTCATTGAATACTTGACTATGGCTTGCTTAGTGTAGTCTACCTTCCGCTGCATGGTAATAGGTCTGTTTCTATCGTTTGTCTTCGAAACTTCCATGTTTTGAAGACTTTCATAAAAATCACCTATTCACCCCCCTCTAGTTGATCACTAGCACTTCCATCATCTATGTTGCAAAAACAGTGAAGACGGTTTTTTTTTGCAATACAGTCTCTGTTCAAATGTTTTTGCAACATAAGCTCTGTTGCAAACGATTTTGAAACACTCCATTTGTTGCAATAGACTAAAAAGATCCGCCAGCCGACGTGTAGCATGACCCGTAAATGATTCTGTTTTTTTGCAGGGAAATAGATGATTCTCTTTCACATCGATACTTCAGAATGATACATGATCAACAATCTCAGAATAGTCTTGCCATGACATGGTAAGTACGATCAATCCTCGTACTTATGCCATTCAAAGTTGGGCAATGCTAGACCCACGTAAGGTCTGTTAGGTGTTTTACCTAAATAGCATCGTGGACAAAGATTATTGGATCGGTTAGAGGGGAGGAGCCCAGCCCTGTTAAAATCAGGGGTGGAGTTTGTAGCCACTTCCTATGTACTCTCTCCGTTCTCAAATATAAGTCTTTGTAGAGATTCCAATAAGTGACTACATACAGAACAAAATAAGTAAATCTACACTTTATAGTATGTCTACATACATCCGTATGTTGTAGTCCATTTAAAATGTCTAAAAGGACTTATTTTTAGAAACAGAGGGAGTAGAATTATCGTTCAAAATTCAGTATATGCTACGTACCATCCCCGCTTCTTTTGTGAGTAGAAAAAAGTGTCATGCTGCAACTATAACATCACCACCAACTCTTGATGGGGCGTGATCTGCATTAGAACTCCTATGTGCATTTACTTCCATCCATCCCACAACAGGAGGTAAACAAATGCCATACAAATGTCGTTAGTCCTAATAAAATCTTTAGGCTTTCACCTTGAAAATTCCTACTTGTGACTAATACTCTGGATTGGATAACATTCGCTCTATAGAAAAAATAACAAACTAATCCATTGATCAGTGCATTAACTTTCCATTAGAAAAATGGCATCGTTGTGATAGTGCCAAGGTTGCGAAAATAAAAATCCATTGATTAGTGCATTAACTTTCCATTAGAAAAATGGCATCATCGTGGAAGTGCCAAGTTTGCAAAAATAGAAATAGCGGCGTAATTCTCATGTTTTCATCCATTCTCTAAAGGAGACTATGTAGTCGAGACTTGAGACAGAGCGAGAAATAGAGAACAATTGAAATACTACACAGTGTAATATTTCAATTGTTAAATCTCATATAATCATTTCCACCTACATCCGTTCCGTCCGGGTGTGTAGAGGGATGTCCGCTCATTTGTTAACCACCTACAACCATTTTCATCTTCTTTTTTTGACAAAGGATGAATTTTATTGGCTCAAAATAAAGCACTAAAAGGATACAAAACATAATGAGCACACGCGCGGCCTCTGTATAGGTAGGATGCACACAGCCAACACCTACACACACATAAAAAACACGCCAACAAATAGCAAAGCCATATAAGACCAAAGCTATGCAAAGGTGAGAGAAGAAAAACCCAAAGCGATCAGATTCCATTTGTAAACTCTAAGCATGACCATATTCACACTAACTATCTTATGACATCACAAAGACGGCGAGATTCTTCAACAACAACGCCTTCAGAAAGGGAGCGGTGCTCAAGCGAATCCGTCACCGGATCCAACCACCTAGGTTGTCATCTAAGTTTTCACCCTGAAGAACCAGTTTAAACATATCTGAGCAATGCCTTCAACAAGGTAACGACGTCAGAACATCACCATTGCTAGGTATAGTCAGACCTAGGCTTTCACCCTGGAGCTCGAGACAGGGTGTTGAGTAGCACCGCAATTGACATCACCTATGTGTTATCGCCATCACTTTTGCATAATCTCTGCAACTACGACGGCCGTCGTTGTACAACCATCCCTTTGTGTCAAGCCATTGTGCAAAGCTTGCATCTCACCGTGAAGTCAACATGAGATCTAAAGGGCGAAATCCTTATGAAGATCTGAGTGGCCACCATGATCCGCCGCTCCAAAGGCTGGCCGGTGCAACCACGGATAGGCCCAAAGGAATCAGAGCTAGCCACGCTTGCCAGAGACGTCGAAGACGCACGTGCCTGGCCAGGCATGCACCATGCCACGGCCTGCTCGTCATGCAGCACCACGGGAGGCCACAATGGAGCCTCCGCCGGTCCATGCCTGCGTGAGACCATGGTCGTGTCCTTACATTACCCCCACCTCTTGCACCCGCCAGCGCACAAGGTCCAACTACCAATTCCCGTCCAGCTCGAAGACCATCAGATCCGCCGTGAGGGCGCCGCCAGATGGTCCCACTGTCGCCAAAGCCGTCTGGGCTTTGCGGCGGTGAGAGGACAGGAGGAGGAGAGAGGATCCCTAGGCCACCGAAGTTGGGGCGCTCCGGTGCGGTCGTGGAGCCGCACGGGAGCTCCGCACCGGAGCGTGATTTTCCGATTGGCTCTTTGGGTCAAGTCTACATAGTATGTAGTATGACATTTGTTAACCGTCTATTTTTTTTTGAAATTCAATCATGCCTTTATTTAAGCATCCCAAACAGGGATTTCGTCCGAAATTGTCTGCAAAAGAAAGTCTGGGGGCACATGTAGCCACACCTTGCTTAACTTAGTTGAAATCGCTTCCCTAGCTAACAAGTGGGCAGCTTTATTAGCATACCGCCTAACCCACGCAATCTTACAGCTCTCCCTCGAGGCCAGCAGGAGCTTGACCTCCTCCACCACAGGCCCTAGCGGTGAGAGGTCCTTCTGCGTGCCTTGGAGCTTACATACGATCTCCTTGCAATCCATCTCGATGTGTAAGTTGGCGATGTTCAGCTCCTCGGCCACTTGTGCGGCCCTTCTACACGCTAGGAGTTTAGTCCTTGCGGGGTCACTTCCCAGTGGAAGGACATGGCAAAAACCTCCTAAGAAAGCACCGTCATGGTTTCGAAAGACCAGCCCGGCCCCACCGTTGTCCCCTCCTTTCGATGTGGCTCCGTCGAGGTTTACCTTCACCCACCCCTCCTCCGGGGGCCTCCATTTCTCCTTCACCGCCATCGTGTTCTGCTTGCTCTTCTGGCCATGTATCGATTGCCACTCGCCCATTAGATGGAAGACTCTTTTGGCCATCATCTCTGCCTCCTCGATCCGCTGCCCATCGTGTGCATTATTCCTCACGAGCCAGAGCGCGTATGCACCCTGAACCATGACCGCTCACTCATCATCCATAGCCTCCGCGAACCATGACATCAACCATCTCGACAATGCACTCTGGGAGCTAGCTGACTCCAGCGGGATCGCCACCGGTACCCCCAATTCCGACTGCATTACCTTCCAGAACTTAGCAGAGTGACAGCAGCCCCAGAATATGTGATAGTTTGTTTCTTCCCGCCCACACGCCAAATAAAAGACTCCCTGCTTGATCTTCCCCCTTAACAATTCCGCTCCCACTGCAAGGCCGTTCCTAATCAACCGCCACATGTGGATTTTAACTTTGCCCGGCGCTATCGTATCCCATAGGCTCAGCCAAGACTTGTGGTCCGCCACTGAGGATGAAGACTCCGGCCGTCCGGATCTTACCCTCTTCTGACTCATGCGGAGATGGTATGCTGAGCGGACCGTGAAGACACCATTCTTGGTGTAGTTTCAAGCTTGGTAGTCTTGCACCCCCGGTCCCCCAACTGGTATTTGAAGAATCTCTTGAGCCTCATCCGGGGCGAACATTTCCTGTACTTTTTGTTTGTCCCATGAGGAACCATCGGCTTCGAGCAGGTCCCCAACACGAGTAATGCCTGTGATGTAGCTTTGGCCCAGTGGCTTGAGGCTACCGCTCCTTGGGAGCCAATTATCATGGTGGATCAGTATTCGTGACCCGTCTCCAATACGCCATATCAGGCCGTCCACGAGGAGATCACGACCATGCAATATGCTTCTGAATGTGTATGACCCGCCGGCAGGGCACATTGCATTAAGAATCGACCCATGGGGAAAATACCGCGCCCTCAGAACACGTCCACACAGCGAGTTTGGCACTTGCAGCAAGCGCCAAGCTGCTTTGGCAAGCATAGCTTGGTTGAAAGCTTCCGGGTCCCTAAAACCCAGCCCTCCTTCATGCTTTCGCGTGCACATTTTGTCCCACCCAATCCAGTGCACCTTCTTATGACCATCTGTTTCACCCCACCAGAAGTTTGAAGCAATTGATGACAGGTTCCCGCACATTTTCTTTGTGAGTTGAAAACAGCTCATGGTAAAAGTTGGTGTGGATTGCAGTCCGGATTTGACTAAGACCCCCCTCGCCATTTTTGATAAACCTTGATCCTTCCATCCCGATACTTTGCCCTTAGCACTATCCTTGACGTACGTAAATGTACCATCCTTAGCTCTCCCCACTACCGTAGGGAGGCCTAAATATCGTTCACTCAGGGCCTCCTCCGTTATATCCAACACTTGCTTGAGCTCGTTCTTGTCATCATCCGGGGTGTCTTTACCAAAGAATATCGCCGACTTATGAAGATTTACTTTCTGACCCGATGCGGCTTCATAGTCATGCAATATAGAATGTAGAGTCTCAAAATTTGCCCTTGAGCCCTCCACGAAGACCACGCTATCGTCAGCAAACAACAGGTGAGTGACCGTTGGGCCACCACCTCCAAACGACACCCCCTTGATGTTTCCCTCTCTCTGAGCCTCCTTTAGTAATGCAGAGAAGCCCTCCACACAAAACAAGAACATGTATGGGGAAAGCGGATCCCCTTGTCGAAGCCCCCTAGTAGGGTCAAAACTCTCAGAGAGCCCGCCGTTAAGTTTCACCGAGAATTTTGCAGACTTCACGCATCTCATGACCATTTCTTTCCAATGACCAGAGAAGCCAAATTTCAGCAACATCTGTTCAAGAAAGTCCCACTCAACTCTGTCATATGCCTTCATCATGTCCAGCTTGACTGCACAGATAGGTTTTCTCCTTTTCCTCTTCCTTATAGCATGGACACACTCATAGGCAACTAGCACATTATCAGTAATCAGTCTACCTGGCACAAACGCACTTTGCTCCTCAGAGATCATGAAAGGAAGAACAACCTTCAAGCGATTGGCCAGTGCCTTCGCCGCAATCTTATACAGAACGTCACATAAACTGATTGGACGGAATTGCGCCAACAATTCAGGTGACTTAACTTTTGGGATCATTACAATTATCGTGTCATTGAAGCCATCGGGGCCACAGATCCGGCGAGGAATTCACGGACCGCAGCACACACATCGTCCTTAACCAGCGCCCAGTGGTGTTAGTAGAACATGGCCGGGAGGCCTTCCAGGCCCGGCGCCTTCGTAGGCCCCATCTAGAAGAGAGCGAGCTCTATCTCCGCATCAATGAATGGAGCATCAAGTTTTGCATTCATCTCCTCTGTCACGGATGCCTCAATGTGTTGTAGCATGTTTTCTCCATCCCTCGAGCCCTTAGAAGCAAATAAGTGCGCATAGAATTGGGCAGCCATCTTCCTCACCCCTTCATCATCCGAGCACTTCGACCCGTCCTCGCGCCGAAGTGCCTTGACCGTGTTCTTTCGTTTTTGGTGTGAGGCACGGTTTTGAAAATATTTAGTGTTTTGATCGCCCTCTTGCAACCAGTCTACGCGCGAACGTTGTTTGTAAAACACCTCCTCTCTTTCATACAGCTCATGTAGCTGGTCTTCGATCTCCTTGATCTCCGTTCTGTAACCCGTCCTGGCAGCCCTCTCTTTTGCATCAATTAGTTGCGCTTTGAGATGCCCAATTTGCTTCCTGATAGAGCCAAAAACCCTCCGGCTCCATTCCTGCATGGATCTCGTGGCGTCTCGCAGGCTGTTGCATGTCGTCGCTAGCCGTCCTCCTTCCTGGTTGGCTGCATGTGCCTCCTCCCATGCAGCGGCCATCATTGTCTCGTACTGCTCATGCCGCACCCACGCTGCCTCGTACATGAAATGACGCTGCCCGCACTCGCCCTTGTCCCCGGTCATTTTCAATGCTTTTATAACTAGCGCCTGGTGGTCAGATTCCTCCGTCATGACATGGGTCACTTCAGTGGCTGGGAAGAGCTGAGCAAAATCCCCGTTACATGTCGCCCGGTCTAGCCGTACCTGAATGTTCTCCACGCCCTCTCTCTTGTTGTCCCATGTAAAATGGTACCCCGAGAAGCCGAGATCTACCAAACCGCAGTCGGTTAGGCAGTCCTCAAACTTTTCCATTTGCCCTCTATTTCTTGGGTTACCCCCTAGTTGCTCATGCTTGCTTCGCGCCTCGTTAAAGTTGCCCGCACATAGCCACGACGAGTTATCTTGGGTACGAAGATAGCGTAGTGCATCCCACGTCCGCGATCTTTTATCCACACATGGCTCTCCATAGATTCCAGTGAATCTAAAGGAGGTTCCATCACACGCAATCGTAGCATCAATGTAATATTGGCACCACGGCTTAACTGTGACCTCAATATGATCTCTCCACCATAGCGCCAAACCTCCACTCTTTCCTTTACAGTCCACCGCCACCCCTTTTGTGAACCCCAAGCTCCACTTGAGTCTCTCCATCGCTCCCGATCTTTTTTTAGTTTTTGATAAAAATACCAACTCTGGGTTGTATGACCTAATCAGGTCTCGTAGCTCGCCGACTGCCGAGTCCAACCCCAATCCTCGGCAGTTCCAAGCAAAGATAATCATTGCTCTCGGTGGCCCTGCCCAGTGGCAGGGTCCGCCGTTAGCTTGTCAGTCTCCTCAATACGATCAAACACCGAGGATGTCTTCTGTCTAGTATCACGAATGAATGACTCATCCCCCTCGTGCCTTTCACAATCCGCTTTTGGTACCCACATCTGCCGCGGCCTTCTTTTCCTTGAGCCAGGAGTGTCACGGGGGCTGTCTCCTCTCCTCCTTCTTTCATCAAACTCTTGCCTGGGCTTTCGGACGTAGTACCCCCTCTTCCTCTCTTGCGGGTAGGTCGAATGGTACCCTTGCCTGTTCTCGCCTCCTCTGCTCGAAGACCCCCTCTTCCAATGGCTCCTTTCTTCATATTGCTTCCGTTCGTACTCCCGTTGCCACTGCTGCGCCTTGAGCTGTTCCCTGAGATCCCTCTCTTTCTTCCTCTCAATTTCATGTCTCAGATCTCTCGCTTCTGGCCAGTCACCCCTGTGCTTCTCCTTGCTTGGGGAAATAACTATCCTTTTCTCTCGTCGGTTCTGCCCACTAGTGCGGGTATCCCCCAGACGATCGAACTCGACATTCAGATTGTGTTTCACCGGTATATCTCAAGCGCGAGCATGGCTGTCCTGCTCCTTGTTCTTTCCATCGGATTGTGAACTCATGAAGCTACCGGCGCTGGCATTGTTGTTTTTTCCACCTTTCACCTCGTTCTTGGAGCCAGTGCTCCTCCCCGGTGATGCTCGTAGCCAGCCTCCCCATTGCGTTGCTTTGTCAACAGGTGGGACACATCGTCCATTTTCATGCACCAAACGCCCACATTCGAAGCAGAAGTAGGGGATCTTCTCATAGTGAAAGTCATACCACGTACCCACTTTGTTCTCTTGAGAGTTTTTGAGGAAAACCCCCGCACTAAAGGCTCAAAAAGCATGATCCTAGCTCTGACACGCAGTTGGCTCCCTCTTGCCATCCCATCCTTGTCAACATCCACTTTTACCACTTCACCAAGCCAATTGCCCAAAGCCTTTCCGAAGGCATCCGTCCTCTTGCCTGGTGGGAGATCAGCGATTTTAATCCAGACATCTATCCTATCAAAGACCTGAAGGAAATATGCCCTAGAGGCAATAATAAAGTTATTATTTATTTCCTTATATCATGATAAATATTTATTATTCATGCTAAAATTGTATTAACCGGAAACATAATACATGTGTGAATACATAGACAAATAGAGTGTCACTAGTATGCCTCTACTAGACTAGCTCGTTGATCAAAGATGGTTATGTTTCCTAACCATAGACATGAGTTGTCATTTGATTAACGGGATCACATCATTAGGAGAATGATGTGATTAACATGACCCATTCTGTTAGCTTAGCACACGATCGTTTAGTATGTTGCTATTGCTTTCTTCATGACTTATACATGTTCCTATGACTATGAGATTATGCAACTCCTGTTTACCGGAGGAACACTTTGTGTGCTACCAAACGTCACAACGTAACTAGGTGATTATAAAGGTGCTCTACAGGTGTCTCCGAAGGTACTTGTTGGGTTGGCGTATTTCGAGATTAGGATTTGTCACTCTGATTGTCGGAGAGGTATCTCTGGGCCCTCTCGGTAATGCACATCACTTAAAGCCTTGCAAGCATTGCAACTAATGAGTTAGTTGTGGGATGATGTATTACAGAACGAGTAAAGAGACTTGCCGGTAACGATATTGAACTAGGTATTGAGATACCGACGATCGAATCTCGGGCAAGTAACATACCGATGACAAAGGGAACAACGTATGTTGTTATGTGGTTTGACCGATAAAGATCTTCGTAGAATATGTAGGAGCCAATATGAGCATCCAGGTTCCGCTATTGGTTATTGACCGGAGATGTGTCTCGGTCATGTCTACATAGTTCTCGAACCCGTAGGGTCCGCACGCTTAACGTTACGATGACAGTTTAATTATGAGTTTATATGTTTTGATGTACCGAAGGTTGTTCGGAGTCCCGGATGTGATCACGGACATGACAAGGAGTCTCGAAATGGTCGAGACATGAAGATTGATATATTGGAAGCCTATGTTTGGATATCGGAAGTGTTCCGGGTGAAATTAGGATTTTACCGGACTACCGGGAGGTTACCGGAACCCCCGGGAGCTTAATGGGCCTTCACGGGCCTTAGTGGAAAAGGAGGGCAGCAAGAGGAGTATGGAGCGCGCCCCCCTAGGCCCAAACCGAATTGGTTTAGGGCAAGGGGGCCGGCCCCCTCTTTCCTTCTTCCCCTCCCAAGTCCTAATCCAAATACGAAAGGGGGGAGTCCTACTCCCGGTGGGAGTAGGACTCCTCCTGGCGGGCCTAGCCCTGGCCGGCCGCACCCCCCTTGCTCCTTTATATACAGGGGCAGGGGGGCACCCTAGAGACACAACATTAGATCATTGATCTCTTAGCCGTGTGCGGTGCCCCCCTCCACTATAATCCACCTCGATAATATTGTAGCGGTGCTTAGGCGAAGCCCTGCGTCGGTAGAACATCAACATCGTCACCAAGCCGTCGTGCTGACGAAACTCTCCCTCAACACTCGGCTGGATCGGAGTTCGAGGGACGTCATCGGGCTGAACGTGTGCTGAACTCGGAGGTGACGTACGTTCGGTGCTTGATCGGTCGGATCATGAAGACGTACGACTACATCAACCGTGTTGTGCTAACGCTTCTGCTTTCGGTCTACGAGGGTACGTAGACAACACTCTCCCCTCTCGTTGCTATGCATCACCATGATCTTGCGTGTGCGTAGGAATTGTTTTGAAATTACTACGTTCCCCAACAGCGGCATCCGAGCCTGGTTTTATGCGTTGATGTTATATGCACGAGTAGAACACAAGTGAGTTGTGGGCGATATAAGTCATACTGCTTACCAGCATGTCATACTTTGGTTCGGTGGTATTGTTGGATGAAGCGGCCCGGACCGACATTACGCGTACGCTTACGTGAGACTGGTTCTACCGACGTGCTTTGCACATAGGTGGCTGGCGGGTGTCAGTTTCTCCAACTTTAGTTGAACCAAGTGTGGCTACGCCCGGTCCTTGCAAAGGTTAAAATAGCACCAACTTGACAAACTATCGTTGTGGTTTTGATGCGTAGGTAAGAACGGTTCTTGCTAAGCCCGTAGCAGCCACGTAAAACTTGCAACAACAAAGTAGAGGACGTCTAACTTGTTTTTGCAGGGCATGTTGTGATTTGATATGGTCAAGACATGATGCTAAATTTTATTGTATGAGATGATCATGTTTTGTAACCGAGTTATCGGCAACTAGCAGGAGCCATATGGTTGTTGCTTTATTGTATGCAATGCAATCGCCCTGTAATGCTTTACTTTATCATTAAGCAGCAGCGATAGTCGTGGAAGCATAAGATTGGCGAGATGACAACGATGCAATGATGAAGATCAAGGTGTCGCACCGGTGACGATGGTGATCATGACGGTGCTTCGGAGATGGAGATCACAAGGACAAGATGATGATGGCCATATCATGTCACTTATATTGATTGCATGTGATGTTTATCTTTTATGCATCTTATCTTGCTTTGATTTATGGTAGCATTATAAGATGATCCCTCACTAAATTATCAAAGTATAAGTGTTCTCCCTGAGTATGCACCGTTGCGAAAGTTCTTCGTGCTGAGACACCACGTGATGATCGGGTGTGATAGGCTCTACGTTAAAATACAACGGGTGCAAAACAGTTGCACACGCGGAATACTCAGGTTAAAATCGACGAGCCTAGCATATAACAGATATGGCCTCGGAACACGGAGACCGAAAGGTCGAGCGTGAATCATATAGTAGATGTGATCAACATAGTGATGATCACCATTGAAACTACTCCATCTCACATGATGATCGAACATGGTTTAGTTGATTTGGATCACGTGATCACTTAGAAGATTAGAGGGATGTCTATCTAAGTGGGAGTTCTTAAGTAATATGATTAATTGAACTTAAATTTATCATGAACTTAGTACCTAATAGTATCTTGCTTGTCTATGTTGATTGTAGATAGATGGCCCATGCTGTTGTTCCGTTGAATTTTAATGCGTTCCTTGAGAAAGCAAAGTTGAAAGATGATGGTAGCAATTACACGAACTGGGTCCGTAACTTGAGGATTATCCTCATTGCTGCACAGAAGAGTTACATCCTGGAAGCACCGCTAGGTGTACCTCCTACGCCAGCAACTGCAGACATTGTGAATGCCTGGCAGTTGCATGTTGATGACTACTCGATAGTTCAGTGTGCCATGCTTTACGGCTTAGAACCGGGACTTCAACGATGTTTTGAACGTCATGGAGGATATGAGATGTTCCAGGAGTTGAAGTTAATATTTCAAGCAAATTCCCGGATTGAGAGATATGAAGTCTCCAATAAGTTCTACAGCTGCAAAATGGAGGAGAATAGTTCTGTCAGTGAACATATACTCAGAATGTCTGGGTACCATAATCACTTGACTCAGCTGGGAGTTGATCTTCTGGTTGATAGTGTCATTGACAGAGTTCTTCAATCACTGCCACCAAGCTACAAGAGCTTCGTGATGAACTATAATATGCAAGGGATGAATAAAACAATTCCCGAGCTCTTCCCAATGCTAAAGGCTGCGGAGGTAGAAATCAAGAAGGAGCATCAAGTGTTGATGGTCAACAAGACCGCTAGTTTCAAGAAAAAGGGCAAAGGGAAGAAGAAGGGGAACTTCAAGAAGAACAGCAAGCAAGTTGCTGCTCAAGAGAAGAAACCCAAGTCTGGACCTAAGCCTGAAACTGAGTGCTTCTACTGCAAGCAGACTGGTCACTGGAAGCGGATCTGCCCCAAGTATTTGGCGTATAAGAAGGATGGCACGGTGAACAAAGGTATATGTGATATACATGTTATTGATGTGTACCTTACTAATGCTCGCAATAGCACCTGGGTATTTGATACTAGTTCTGTTGCTAATATTTGCAACTCGAAACAGGGGCTACGGATTAAGCGAAGATTGGCTTAGGACGAGGTGACGATGCGCGTGGGAAATGGTTCCAAAGTCGATGTGATCGCGGTCGGCACGCTACCTCTACATCTACCTTCGGGATTAGTATTAGACCTAAATAATTGTTATTTGGTGCCAGCGTTGAGCATGAACATTATATCTGGATCTTGTTTGATGCGAGACAGTTATTCATTTAAATCAGAGAATAATGGTTGTTCTATTTATATGAGTAATATCTTTTATGGTCATTGTCGGTGTCAAAACCGGCGGATCTCGGGTAGGGGGTCCCGAACTGTGCGTCTAGGCCGGATGGTAACAGGAGGCAGGGAACACAATGTTTTACCCAGGTTCGGGCCCTCTTGATGGAGGTAAAACCCTACATCCTGCTTGATTAATATTGATGATATGGGTAGTACAAGAGTAGATCTACCACGAGATCAAGGAGGCTAAACCCTAGAAGCTAGCCTACAGTATGATTGTTGTATATGGAGTTGATTGCCTACGGACTACAACCCTCCGGTTTATATAGACACCGGATAGGGTTAGGGTTACATAGTCGGTTACAATGGTAGGAGATCTTGAATATCCGCATCGCCAAACTTGCCTTCCACGCCAAGGAAAGTCCCATCCGGACACGGGACGAAGTCTTCAATCTTGTATCTTCATAGTCCTGGAGTCCGGCTGAAGGTATAGTCCGGCTACCCGAACACCCCCTAATCCAGGACTCCCTCAGTAGCCCCCGAACCAGGCTTCAATGACGACGAGTCCGGCGCGCAGATTGTTCGGCATTGCAAGGCGGGTTCTTCTCCAAATCTTGTGTACCTGTAGGAATAATGTCCGATTTTTGTAATGTAGTGTTCCTCGGCTTCCACGCCCAATAATGGCCGTCTTCCACGTGTCAAACGAATGCGAAAGGCCAGGGCGTTTTTACATCCACGCCCCTAGCCATATAAACGAGCCGCCTATTTAACGGGATGGGGATTTAGGTCCAAACCACATCTTCTCCTCTCCGCGAGTTATCATCAGAGCGCTTCCAGCAAAGGTCCATTCCAACATGACCAGCCATCGCAGCTCCTCCCCTCGCCCCTCCGGTCCCAAACCCGGGGACTGGGAGAGTTGCACCATCCTGCATAGCGAGTTAGTGTCGCTTCAGGCCAAGGGATTTCTCCCTCAGGCATACATGGTCCCGGTCCGAGCCGGTCTCGCCACCTATAATGGCGGAAAACAAGCGGAGAGCACCCCCAATCCTTCTAAAGGAGAGCGGGTGTGCCTCGTCCCCTATCTAATAAGGGGACTGGGGTTTCCAATTCATCCATTTCTCCGCGGGCTTCTGGAGTTCTACGGCCTCCAGCTGCACAATCTCACGCCCGCCTCCGTATTACATATTGCGGGTTTCGTCGCCCTTTGCGAGCTATTTTTATGCGTTGAGGCTCATTTCACGCTGTGGAAGAGGTTATTCTGCCTAGTGCCCCGTTCTCGAGAGGGGTCTATATACCAAGTGGGCGGAGCCGAAGTATGGCGCATCGTCGGGACCGGATACTTATCCAGAACCCCAAAGAAGGCGTCCGAGGACTGGCCTTCGGAATGGTTTTACATAGATGACGTCCCGCTACCGGACCCTATCCGGGTCGGTCTCCTTGAGTTCAACAGTGCCCCATTGAAGAAACGCTTGAGCTGGCATCCGCGGAGCTCTCAGAAAGAAAGCGACAGAGACGTCCTTTACCCGATGGGCCGGATAAGACTATTGGCTCGTTCCGGACTAACCATGATTGGAGTCATGGCCGCATGCATTATGCGGGGAGTGCAGCCGCTTCAATATAGAGGCCACCACATGTGGGATTTCAACGGGGAGGATGACGCCACCCGTTACGGTCGTAAGGGGCCGGCCTCAGCTGCCGCCCTAGTAAAGATCTTATCCTCTTTGTACAAGGGAGAAAAGGAGGAATTCCTCCGCGTCAATCCGCAGGCCGGATTTACTATGTACGATCCTCCAAGTTGGGTAAGTGAATAATTGCGCTTGCCCATTTGTTTTATACTCCCACAGTTAGATATGTAGTCTAACAACTTCAGTGCAGGAACTGCGACATGAGGTAAAAGATATAAACAGCCGCCCTCCACAGCCCGAGGACCCAGAACGGTCCCTCGATCCGTACTCCGAAGAGGACCCGGACATATTGGTGGAGCTTATCGATGGGGTGTTCCATCAGCTAAGCAAGGACAATACCTTGGTAGCCATCACGACTGATTACCCAGGGTTAATCCCGGCCTCCCAGGTGACAGAAACCGGAGTCTCATTCCCTTGAGAGAGATTCCACTCTCACGTATTCCGGTATTTCTGACGACAACCGTGTTTTGCAGGGGAGATTTCCAAGGCAGGAGGCCAAACCTGCGGTAGCTAGCCAACGAGGGGCCGCAGGACCCCGTGGGGCAAAAAGGAATGCAGTCCGGACTGAGATGCCGGGGCAAAGGTATAGCGCACCCTCTGTTTCCCTGGCGTTATTCTGTCAGGGCATATTAACGTTCATGCTATCTTCAGAACGAAGAGACCTCACCGGACTACATCCGGAGAGGTTGCCAATCGCGCCCCCACCATCCAGGCTCCAACGTCTGGCCAGGAAGCGGAGGCGAGCACAAGGCGCGCACTGGACGCTCCTCCGACAGAGGATGCGGACAGGCTGTCTGCCACAAATTCTGAAGTGGAGAGTGCCATGAACCACAGGTGTCGCCAGACAGTTCTACGCGACGCTTGTTTCTCCCAAGAGGCTTTAGATGCCTTTAATTCGGGAGATGCGTACCTCCGTGCCGCTCAAAATTGTTTAGCCAGAGCCACGGAGCAGTATGTGAAAGACATACAGGTAAGAAAATTTTGATCAAATATAGATATACCAGTAGCCCCCGAGACTTGAAACAGTTAGAGCAACTGAGTTAAGGATCATTTAATAAGAAGGTTCTTACAGACAAGAATACCGTACTGTCCCAGGAGCTGGAAAAGTGCAAGGCCCAACTAGAGGCCGCACTAGCCGCAGCAGGGGAGCCCAAAGAGACCCCCTCAGGTAAGATACGCTTCGAAAGATTAGCATTGTGCGGTGTGGGTGCAAATCTGACAAATCATGTTGCAGATGGTGCCGGACTCGATCTGGAAAAGAAACAACTCTTACGCCGGCTAAAGGCCGGTGAGAGTATGTTGACAAAGGTGAGGCGAGAGAAGAATGATCTTCAGGATGCCAACACCAGGCTGGACGTCGAACTTAAAGATGTTCGTGGCGAGCTGTCGGACTCCACGAGGGAGAATCAGCGGCTTCGACGCGGCATATTCAGTAAGTGCGTGAACGAACTTTGAAAAAAAAGAGTTCGGCGAGGAAGTCGGCTAACAGAGTAATGTCTATAGGTATGCTCACAGGTCGTCCTGCAGAGGAGATGCCCGGTTCTACAGGTGACCTTCTTCCCGAACTCATGCAACTGCACGAGCGAATTCGGCAGGCGATGCGAGGTGTTGCCCAAGCCTTATGGCCTGCCCACTCCATGCCCGAGGGCCTTGGAGAGCTTGCGGAGAAGCTGAAGGGAGCTTGGCGGCGCTTCCGGTTGTGGAAGATACCGGCCTGCCGACAAGGCGCTAGGGAAGCCTGGGCCATGGTGAAGACCCGTTTTACGAAGTCTGATCCAAACCACATGGCCGAGGTCGGACCAGTGGGGCCTGATGGGAAGGAGATCCCTGTGAGCTTAGTATACGACCAAGTAGAGTTGGCCGCGAAGTATTCCCAGCAGGACTGTAAATTAGACAGCCTGTTAGATGGTATAGAAGAGGAATACAATTAGTCAGAATGACTATGTAATTTTGAATTGACATGTGTAATGCCTTCTAGCCGGATTGTAGATCGTTTGTCGTTGCCGACCTTTTCGCTTCAACCTCGGGACCTGACGGTCCGGAGTGTGTCCGAATACCATAGCGGCTATATAAGAACCGTGGTATGCATGGAGACCAGGCGTAGGGGTCATTAGTGCTTTATCAGACAAGTGCCCAACTAGTTCTGTTATATTACATGGTTAGTAAGAAACATCTTCCAGAGAGAATAGTTCCGTTAGGGGTTCCTTTCGCTGGGAGGCATGCCCTAAAGTGCATGTCCGGACTGCGTAAAAAGACGCAGAAAAAAGCATCTGGGGGCGCATAAAATGAGTAAAAAGATCATCTTTTATCTCACCGACCGAATATTCCCTTAAGAACACTAGCTTTCGGCTTCACCCAGTCTGAGGTACACATCCGGCTGACCCGGCAGTAACAATCGCAGAGGTGCTCCCTTTACTGCCTAGCCGAACAATCGGGAATGTAGGGGTAAGCACAGGAGCCAGGCAACCCAGCTTGGCCAAAACTTAAGTCATATCGATGCATATAATGGTGAAGAAGAAGGTACATGCGGAAGTTTAACGCATGTGTTGGGCGTGAAGCCCGTAGAAATAAGCTTCTGTTAAAGAAGCCCCCAGGTTTAATGAGCGCGAGTGGCGCGTCACTAGATGAGCCTTTAAGGGCTATAAAAGAAAAGAGGAGAAGGAGAGAAATGTAAGAAAGAAAAAATGCAAAAAATGGACAGAGGAAGGAGACGAACACAGAGTCCGGCGCTAGGCATAGAATCTTCGGAGACGGGTGGCGTTCCACGGGTTCGGCTCGAGTCGGTTATCCGACGCATCTCGCAGGCGGTACGCCCCGCCAGTCAGGACTTGGTCGATTATGAATGGACCTTCCCAGTTGGGCTTGAGTTTGTCCTTTTTCTTATCCGGCAGGCGTAGAACTAGTTCGCCAACATTGTAATTTTTGGCCCGTACTTCTCTGCTTTGATATCTTCGGGCCTGCTGTTGATAAAATGCGGAACGGGCTTTTGCCACGTCACGCTCCTCCTCCAGGGCGTCCAAGTTGTCCTGCCGATCGAGCTCGGCTTCTCTTTCTTCGTACATGCGCACTCTAGGTGAGTCGTGAATTATGTCGCAGGGCAGGACTGCCTCTGCGCCGTACACCATAAAAAATGGTGTGTATCCGGTGGTGCGATTTGGCGTGGTCTGCAGCCCTCATAGAACGGAGTTGAGCTCCTCTACCCAGTGCATGTTAGATTCCTTGAGGGACCACACCAGTCTGGGTTTAATGCCGCTCATGATAAGACCATTTGCACGTTCGACCTGGCCGTTGGTTTGTGGGTGATAGACTGAAGCATAATCGAGCTTGATGCCCATGTTTTTGCACTAGAGTTTTACCTCGTCGGCGGTAAAGTTTGTACCGTTATCGGTTATGATGCTGTGGGGGACGCCATAACGGTGTACAACCCCGGATATGAAGTCTATCACAGGTCCGGATTCGGCCGTTTTAACAGGCTTGGCTTCTATCCATTTGGTGAATTTATCCACCATGACCAGTAAGTATTTTTTCCTATCGGTCCCACCTTTAAGGGGTCCGACCATGTCAAGCCCCCAGACCGCAAAAGGCCAGGTGATGGGTATAGTTTGGAGTGCGGTGGGTGGCATATGGCTTTGGTTGGCAAAAAGTTGGCAACCAGCGCATCGTTGGACTAGGTCCTGAGCGTCTGCCCGGGCCGTCGGCCAATAAAAGCCTGTACGGAAAGCCTTGCTAACAAGGGACCGAGCAGCGGCATGGTGACCACCGAGTCCGGCATGAATTTCAGCTAGAAGGTTCCGCCCTTCCTCTTCGGAGATGCACCTTGAAGGACTCCGGTGGTGCTTTTCTTATAAAGCTCTCCCTCATGGACTCTATAGGCTTTAGATCGCCGCACTATGCAGCGGGCCTCGTTTTGGTCCTCCGGGAGTTCCTGCCTAGTAAGGTAGGCTAGGAATGGTTCTGTCCACGGGGCGATGACCGCCATTATTACGTGGGCTGAAGGTGTAATTTCATTGGCAGAGCCTCCAATTGTGTCAGATTGTTCGGCGTCGAGTGGTGCGGCTGGGTCCGGGCTGTTATTTGCGGGTTCCCCCTCCCATGCTACGGATGGCTTGAACAATCTTTCCAAAAAGATGTTGGGGGGGGGGACTCCATCGCATTTTGCTCCGATGCATGCCAGGATGTCCGCTGCTTGATTGTTTTCTTGGGCTATATGGTGAAACTCCAGCCCTTCGAACCAAGCTGACATTTTTAGGACGGTGTTGCGGTAAGCTGCCATTTTTGGGTCCTTGGCGTCGAAGTCTCCATTTATTTGGGATATCGCGAGGTTTTAATCCCTGCGTACCTCTAGGCGCTGGATACCCATGGATACTGCTATCCGGAGACCATGTAGGAGGGCCTCATATTCGGCTGCATTGTTGGAATCCATGTACATGATCTGGAGCACATATTGGACTATGTCTCCTGTGGGGGACGTCAGGACGACGCCAGCCCCCAGTCCGGCCAACATTTTGGAGCCGTCGAAATGCATAATCCAGTTTGAATATGTGCCGTACTCTTTAGGGAGCTCGGCCTCCGTCCATTCTGCGACGAAGTCGGCCAAAACTTGCGATTTAATAGCTCGCCATGGCTTATAGGTTATATCGAACGGGAGAAGCTCGATGGCCCATTTTGCAATCCGGCCCATTGCGTCGCGGTTGTTGATAATATCGTTGAGTGGTACTTCCGAGGCTACTGTTATGGAACACTCTTGAAAGTAGTGTCGTAGCTTCCGGGATGCCATGAATACCGCGTATGCAATCTTTTGGTAATGCGGGTACCGTGGTTTGCATGGAGTGAGGACAGTGGATACGTAGTAGACCGGCCTTTAAAGGGGGAATTTGTGTCCATCCATTTCCCGCTCGACAACGAGCACTGCGCTGACAACTTGATGTGTTGCTGCAATGTACAATAACATTGGTTCGCCGGTGTTCGGCGCGGCTAGGACTGGGTTTGTTGCCAATATGGCTTTTATTTCATCAAGTTCGGCTGTGGCGGCCTCCGTCCACTCAAAGTGTTCGGTGTGCCGAAGGAGGCGATAGAGGGGTAGTGCCTTTTCTCCCAAGCGGGAGATGAAGCGGCTTAAAGCCGCCACGCATCCGGTTAATTTTTGTATTTGTTTGAGGTCCTTTGGGATATCCAATTGTGACAAAGCTCGGATCTTGGCTGGATTTGCTTCAATTCCTCTACCGGATACAATGAAGCCCAAGAGCTTTCCGGCTGGAACGCCGAAGACGCATTTTTCTGGGTTGAGCTTGATGTCATATTTTCGGAGGTTATCGAATGTAAGCCTCAAGTCGTCTACTAGAGATTCGACATGTCTTGATTTGACGACCACATCATCCACATACGCCTCCACTGTTTTGCCGATCTGATTTGCCAGACATGTCTGGATCATGCGCTGATATGTTGCGCCGGCGTTTTTCAGCCCGAAGGGCATTGTGTTGAAGCAGAATGGGCCGTATGGTGTGATGAATGCTGTTGCGGCTTGGTCTGATTCTGCCATCTTGATTTGATGGTATCCGGAGTATGCATCGAGGAAACACAACGAGTCATGTCCTGAGGTGGCATCGATAATTTGATCGATACGGGGGAGGGGGAAGGGATCCTTTGGGCAAGCCTTGTTAAGGTCTTTAAAATCGACACACAAGCGCCAGGATTTGTCCTTCTTTGGTACCATCACCAAGTTTGCTAGCCAGTCCGGATGTTTTATGTCTCTAATGAATCCGGCCTCCAATAGCTTGGCTAGCTCCTCTCCCATAGCCTGTCTCTTGGGTTCGGAAAAACGCCGAAGGGCTTGTTTGATAGGTTTGAATCCTTTTAGGATATTTAAGCTGTGTTCGGCCAACCTGCGTGGGATCCCTGGCATGTCTGAAGGGTGCCAGGCAAAAATGTCCCAGTTCTCTCGTAGGAACTCTCGCAGTGCGGCATCTACATCAGGGTTCAGTCGTGCCCGGATGGAAACTGTTTTATTGGGGTCCGTTGGATGGACCTGGAATTTGACTATTTCGTCAGCTGGCTTGAAGGATGTGGATTTGGATCTCTTATCGAGTATCACATCATCCCTGTTAACCGTGGAGCGCAGCGCAGTCAGTTCCTCGGCCGCTAAGCCTTCGGATAGTGCCTCAAGGGCTAATGCGGCCGTCTTGTTTTCGGCGCAGAGTGCTACGTCCGGATCCCTAGCTAGAGTGATAATTCCGTTCAGCCCGGGCATCTTAAGCTTCATGTACCCGTAATGGGGTATTGCTTGGAAGATTGTGAATGCTTCCCGTCCTAGTAAAGCGTGATATCCGCTTTTGAACGGGGCCACCTAAAACGTGACTTCTTCGGACCTGTAATTATCCGGCGTGCCGAACACCACATCTAGTGTGATTTTTCCTGTGGAGCGCGCTTCCCGACTAGGGATTATTCCTCTAAAGGTTGTGCTGCTTCGCTCGATGCGGTTCTAGTCTATTTCTATTTTTTGAAGGGTTTCCTTATAAATGAGATTCAGTCCGCTGCCTCCATCCATGAGCACCTTTGTGAGGCGAAAGCCGTCCACTATGGGACTGAGGACCAATGCGGCTGGTGCTCGGGCTGTTCGGAATCTAGGTTCATCACTTGCGTTGAAGGTAATAGCAGTGTCGCTCCATGGATTTATTGTTGCAACTTGATAGACTTCGGCGAGGCTGCGGAGTGTTCTTTTTCGCATACTGTTTGATGCAAAAGTCTCGAGGACTGTGAGAACGGTACTGGTGTCCTCGAGATGGCTTTCTGTGGCCTCCAGAATTAAGAGGTCCTCGCCAATTTTGGCCACCTGCCGGAGTATCCAACATGCTCTAAGGCTGTGAGTTGGTGTGGCGTCCTCTGTACTGTGAATTCTACAGGGTCCATCAAGCCATCTTTCCAGTACGGTTCCATGCCCTGTAGAGGGTTTTGGCTTTTTGGTGTTTATCCCGGGTGTCCTGTGATGATGCACCCTCTTAGTTCGGACGGGATTACTATTCAAGGCCGGATTATCCCAAAAAATTATTTCGGTTTTCCAGGCGCTTTCCATCGCATAGTATTTTTGTACTATGGACGCCAAGTCAGCGAAGCGTGTGATATCACGACGACTTACGGCGTTAAGGATTCCCTTGTCCGTGCAATTACTGCAAAAAATTGAGATTGCATCTTCCTCGTGGCAATCCTTTATCCTATTCATAACCAGGAGGAATCTGGCCCAGTAATGATGTACTGTTTCCTCGGGCCTCTGCCTGATTTGGGAGAGATCGCTTATGATTGGGTGGGCGGGTGTCGTTGAATCTGAAACCTCACCCAATCCAAGATTCGGAGGACGAAGAGTTTCCGAACTCTGAAGTTCGGATTCTTGGATGTTGTCCAGTGAATCTGGCCCGTTGCCTGATCCTAAGCTCAGGTCTTGAGTTATATCTCCCCCTCCGTGGGTATCCGGCTTGGAGGGGTCGGGAATTCGGACGTAGCTAGTCCTTAAAATAGATGAAGGGTCGCCGCACAGCGTCTCTACCACGGCAACGTGGTGGGTGACTTGGGGAGAGTTAATTTCTCTTAGATCGGGTTTAAGCCCAACCTGGTCGTAATCCGTAGTGACCCCCAGGGCGGCGATGCGATCCAAGAGCTCGTTTACGGAAGAGAGCTCCATTGGATCTAGCTACTCGACGAGCTCCGAGCTGACGTGTAGGTTGCTTTTGATGACCCGAGAGGTCACCGTCGGCGCAACAGCCGAACAGGAGGTCATGAGGAAACCACCTAGCCGGAGGGTTTGGCCGACAACCAAGGCTCCAGAGGAACTCTCAATGAAAGCACCAATGTCAGTGTCAAAACCGGCGGATCTCGGGTAGGGGGTCCCGAACTGTGCGTCTAGGCCGGATGGTAACAGGAGGCAGGGAACATGATGTTTTACCCAGGTTCGGGCCCTCTTGATGGAGGTAAAACCCTACGTCCTGCTTGATTAATATTGATGATATGGGTAGTACAAGAGTAGATCTACCACGAGATCAAGGAGGCTAAACCCTAGAAGCTAGCCTACGGTATGATTGTTGTATATGGAGTTGATTGCCTACGGACTACAACCCTCCGGTTTATATAGACACCGGATAGGGTTAGGGTTACATAGAGTCGATTACAATGGTAGGAGATCTTGAATATCCGCATCGCCAAACTTGCCTTCCACGCTAAGGAAAGTCCCATCCGGACACGGGACGAAGTCTTCAATCTTGTATCTTCATAGTCCTGGAGTCCGGCTGAAGGTATAGTCCGGCTACCCGAACACCCCCTAATCCAGGACTCCCTCAGTCATGCATCCGAGAAGAGTGGTCTATTCTTATTGAATCTTGATAGTAGTGGCACACATATTCATAATATTGAAGCCAAAAGATGCAGAGTTGATAATGATAGTGCAACTTATTTGTGGCACTGCCGTTTAGGTCATATTGGTGTAAAGCGCATGAAGAAACTCCATACTGATGGACTTTTGGAACCACTTGATTATGAATCACTCGGTACTTGTGAACCGTGCCTCATGGGCAAGATGATTAAAATGCCGTCCTCCGGAACCATGGAGAGAGCAACAGATTTGTTAGAAATCATACATACAGATGTATGTGGTCCGATGAATATTGAGGCTCGTGGCGGATATTGTTATTTTGTCTCCTTCACAGATGATTTAAGCAGATATAGGTATATCTACTTAATGAAGGATAAGTCTGAAACATTTGATAAGTTCAAAGAATTTCAGAGTGAAGTTGAAAATCATCGTAACAAGAAAATAAAGTTTCTACGATCTGATCGTGGAGGAGAATATTTGAGTTACGAGTTTGGTCTACATTTGAAACAATGCGGAATAGTTTCGCAACTCACGCCACCCGGAACACCACAACATAATGGTGTGTCCGAACATCGTAATCATACTTTACTAGATATGGTGCGATCTATGATGTCTCTTACTGATTTACCTCTATCGCTTTGGGGTTATGCTTTAGAGACGGCCGCATTCACGTTAAATAGGGCACCATCGAAATCCATTGAGACGACGCCTTATGAACTGTGGTTTGGCAAGAAACCAAAGTTGTCGTTTATGAAAGTTTGGGGCTGCGATGCTTATGTGAAAAAACTTCAACCTGATAAGCTCGAACCCAAATCGGAGAAATGTGTCTTCGTAGGATACCCAAAGGAAACTGTTGGGTACACCTTCTATCACAGATCCAAAGGCAAGACTTTTGTTGCTAAATTCGGAGTTTTTCTAGAGAAGGAGTTTCTCTCGAAAGAAGTGAGTGGGAGGAAAGTAGAACTTGATGAGGTAACTGTACCTGCTCCCTTATTGGAAAGTAGTTCATCATAGAAAACGGTTTCTGCGACACCTACACCAATTAGTGAGGAAGTTAATGATGATGATCATGAAACTTTAATCAAGCTGTTACTGAACCTCGTAGGTCAACCAGAGTAAGATCTGCACCAGAGTGGTACGGTAATCCTGTTCTGGAAGTCATGCTACTAGATCATGATGAACCTACGAACTATGAAGAAGCGATGGTGAGCCTAGATTCCGCAAAATGGCTTGAAGCCATGAAATCTGAGATGGGATCCATGTATGAGAACAAAGTGTGGACTTTGGTTGACTTGCCCGCTGATCGGCAAGCAATTGAGAATAAATGGATCTTCAAGAAGAAGATTGACGCTGACGGTAATGTTACTGTCTACAAAGCTCGACTTGTTGCGAAAGGGTTTCGACAAGTTCATGGGATTGACTACGATGAGACTTTCTCACCTGGAGCGATGCTTAAGTCTGTCCGAATCATGTTAGCAATTGCCGCATATTATGATTATGAAATATGGCAGATGGATGTCAAAACTGCATTCCTAAATGGATTTCTGAAAGAAGAGTTGTATATGATGCAACCGGAAGGTTTTGTCGATCCAAAGGGAGCTAACAAAGTGTGCAAGCTCCAGCGATCCATTTATGGACTGGTGCAAGCCTCTCGGAGTTGGAATAAACGCTTTGATAGTGTGATCAAAGCATTTGGTTTTATAGAGACTTTTGGAGAAGCCTGTATTTACAAGAAAGTGAGTGGGAGCTCGGTAGCATTTCTAATATTATATGTGGATGACATATTATTGATTGGAAATGATATAGAATTTCTGGATAGCATAAAGGGATACTTTAATAAGAGTTTTTCAATGAAAGACCTCGGTGAAGCTGCTTACATATCGGGCATTAAGATCTACAGAGATAGATCAAGACGCTTAATTGGACTTTCACAAAGCACATACCTTGACAAAGTTTTGAAGAAGATCAAAATGGATCAAGCAAAGAAAGGGTTCTTGCCTGTGTTACAAGGTGTGAAGTTGAGTAAGACTCAATGTCCGACCACTGCAGAAGATAGAGAGAAAATGAAAGATGTTCCATAGGCTCTATCATGTATGCAATGCTGTGTACCAGACCTGATGTGTGCCTTGCTATAAGTCTAGCAGGGAGGTACCAAAGTAATCCAGGAGTGGATCACTGGACAGCGGTCAAGAACATCCTGAAGTACCTGAAAAGGACTAAGGATATGTTTCTCGTTTATGGAGGTGACAAAGAGCTCATCATAAATGGTTACGTTGATGCAAGCTTTGACACTGATCCGGACGATTCTAAATCGCAAACCAGATACGTGTTTACATTAAACGGTGGAGCTGTCAGTTGGTGCAGTTCTAAACAAAGCATCATGGCGGGATCTACATGTGAAGCGGAGTACATAGCTGCTTCGGAAGCAGCAAATGAAGGAGTCTGGATGAATGAGTTCATATCCAATCTAGGTGTCATACCTAGTGCATCGGGTCCAATGAAAATCTTTTGTGACAATACTGGAGCAATTGCCTTAGCGAAGAAATCCAGATTTCACAAGAGAACCAAGCACATCAAGAGACACTTCAATTCCATCCGGGATCTAGTCGAGGTCGGAGACATAGAAATTTGCAAGATAAATACGGATCTGAATGTTGCAGACCCGTTGACTAAGCCTCTTCCACGAGCAAAACATGATCAGCACCAAGGCTCCATGGGTGTTAGAATCATTATTGTGTAATCTAGATTATTAACTCTAGTGCAAGTGGGAGACTGAAGGAAATATGCCCTAGAGGCAATAATAAATTTATTATTTATTTCCTTATATCATGATAAATGTTTATTATTCATGCTAAAATTGTATTAACCAGAAACATAATACATGTGTGAATACATAGACAAACAGAGTGTCACCAGTATGCCTCTACTAGACTAGCTCGTTGATCAAAGATGGTTATGTTTCCTAACCAAAGACATGAGTTGTCATTTGATTAACGAGATCACATTATTAGGAGAATGATGTAATTGACTTGACCCATTCCGTTAGCTTAGCACTTGATCGTTTAGTATGTTGCTATTGCTTTCTTCATGACTTATACATGTTCCTATGACTATGAGATTATGCAACTCCCGTTTACCGGAGGAACACTTTGGGTGCTACCAAACGTCACAACGTAACTGGGTGATTATAAAGGTGCTCTACAGGTGTCTCCGAAGGTACTTTTTGGGTTGGCGTATTTCAAGATTAAGATTTGTCACTCCGATTGTCGGAGAGGTATCTCTGGGCCCTCTCGGTAATGCACATCACTTAAAGCCTTGCAAGCATTGCAACTAATGAGTTAGTTGCGGGATGATGTATTACGGAACGAGTAAAGAGACTTGCCGGTAACGAGATTGAACTAGGTATTGAGATACCGACGATCGAATCTTGGGCAAGTAACATACCGATGACAAAGGGAACAACGTATGTTGTTATGCGGTTTGACCGATAAAGATCTTCGTAGAATATGTAGGAGCCAATATGAGCATCCAGGTTCCGCTATTGGTTATTGACCGGAGACGTGTCTCGGTCATGTCTACATAGTTCTCGAACCCGTAGGGTCCGCACGCTTAACGTTACGATGACAGTTTTATTATGAGTTTATATGTTTTGATGTACCGAAGCTTGTTCGGAGTCCTGGATGTGATCACGGACATGACGAGGAGTCTCGAAATGGTCGAGACATGAAGATTGATATATTGGAAGCCTATGTTTGGATATCGGAAGTGTTCCGGGTGAAATCGGGATTTTACCGGACTACTGGGAGGTTACCGGAACCCCCCGGGAGCTTAATGGGCCTTCATGGGCCTTAGTGGAAAAGGAGGGCAGCAAGAGGAGTATGGGGCGCGCCCCCTAGGCCCAAACCGAATTGGTTGAGGGCAAGGGGGCCGGCCCCCCTATTTCCTTCTTCCCCCTCCCAAGTCCTAATCTAAATAGGAAGGGGGGGGGGTGTCCTACTCCCGGTGGGAGTAGGACTCCTCCTGGCGCGCCTAACCCTGGCCGGCCGCACCCCCCTTGCTCCTTTATATACAGGGGTAGGGGGGCACCCTAGAGACACAACATTAGATCATTGATCTCTTAGCCGTGTGCGGTGCCCCCCTCCACTATAGTCCACCTTGATAATACTGTAGCGGTGCTTAGGCGAAGCCCTGCGTCGGTAGAACATCAACACCGTCACCACGCCGTCGTGCTGACGAAACTCTCCCTCAACACTCGGCTGGATCGGAGTTCGAGGGACGTCATCGGGCTGAACGTGTGCTGAACTCGGAGGTGTCGTACGTTCGGTGCTTGATCGGTCGGATCGTGAAGACGTATGACTGCATCAACCGCGTTGTGCTAACGCTTCCGCTTTCGGTCTACGAGGGTACGTAGACAACACTCTCCCCTCTCGTTGCTATGCATCACCATGATCTTGCGTGTGCGTAGGAATTTTTTTGAAATTACTACGTTCCCCAACAAGACCATCTCTGATGGCTGGACATTGCTCTCATACTCCTTCAAGGCCAGGACGTTAAAATCATATTGCCATGGTGTAAGTGCATCTAGTGCCACCCCTAGTTGGTTTTGGAGTATTGACGACAAACCTGGTTGAGGGACTAATGTGTTTGTGAGAATTGCAGGATAACGCAGGTAGAAGTCCCTCATTGATTCGGTTTTCCTACCGGAGATGACCCCTAAAAATGTATGAAGACATTGAAGTCAAAGGTGGTATGTGAAGACATTCACATTGAAGACTATGACAAGAGAAGACATCGCGTGAAGACTATGGAGCACGAAGACTTAGTTGTTTCGTCGTTCTTTTTATTCTTTGTTGAGTCATTGGAACCACCATACTATTAAGTGGGGTCCAAGTGAACCAGTCAGAATGACTGAAGTGATGCTTAACCGAAATCCTATGTCTTCAAGCGAAGACAATGAGAGCAAATCTTATCCAAAGCTGGACAAGTCAGCTTTGCTTGTAGCTCAAGTAAAGTTGTCGTGTGTGTTTGAAATCTGACCGATGGAACACGTGTCAGTGCGTTAGTGACCCAGGGTCATTTCGGACAAATCATGTCAGGTTGCCTAGTGGCTATAAATAACCCACCCCCTACACCATAAATTGGTTGGCTGCTCAGAGTTAGTGCACGGCTTTTGTCGTTTGAGAGAAACCCACCTCGAAGCCTTTGAGAGAGAAATCCTTGCGAGGACAAAGCCCTAAACACCCAGAGCCAAAGAGTGTTAGGCATCACTGAAGTCTTCCTATCTGTGTGATCTGAAGACTTATTACACTTGAGGACTGTGAATCCTCCAGCTGGTTAGGCGTCACGTTCTGAGCATCCAAGAGTCATTGTGGATCGCCGGTGAATGAAGTCTGTGAAGGTTTGGAAGTCTACCTTGAAGACTTACTAGAGTAATTGGGTGAGGACTGGGTGTCCTTAGCTCAAGGGGAATAAGGTGAAGACGCGGTCTTCTGAGTTGAATCTCAGCCTCCCTAACCAGACGTACAGTTGTCACAGCAACTGGAACTGGTCCAACAAATCATTGTCTTCAACGAGCCACTGGTTCTATCCTTCCCATCATTTTATTTGCAGATTGGTCCTTGGGAAGTCATTGCATGTTTGCATTATCTATTTGTCTTCACTGTGTGACTGCTTGTTCTGATTGGCTTCATACTATCTTCCATCCTGATCTATACTGCCTAGCTGCTATTAGTCTTCGTGCTTTCATTTCATTGAATACTTGACTATGGCTTGCTTAGTGTAGTCTACTTTCCGCTACATGGTAATAGGTTTATTTCTACCGTTTGTCTTCGAAACTTCCATGTTTTGAAGACTTTCATAAAAACCGCCTATTCACCCCCCTCTAGTCGATCACTAGCACTTTCAATTGGTATCAGAGCAAGGTACTCCCTTGTTCTGTGTGATTCGGTTTAACCACCTGGAGTTTTAGCCATGTTGACTGTAGGGATAATCAAAGTCTCCGCTGCGTGCCCAGTCTTCGATGGAACTGAATATCCCTACTGGAAGAATAAGATGCGCATGCATCTGGAAGCCATTGATGTCGACCTTTGGTATGTCGTCAAGAATGGCGTCCCCAAGGCTGGTGAAGGTGTCACCGCTGCTGATGTCAAGAAGTTCATTCAACTGGATTCCACTGCCAAGAACATCATCTGTGGTCATCTGACCAAAGGACAATATGGCCGTGTGAGCGCTCTGGAAACATCCAAGCTAGTCTGGGACTGGCTCTCCAAGGTCAACAAAGGCGTCTCAACCCAGAGAGATCAAAAAATCAGTGTCCTTTGCAACCTCTTCAACCGCTTCAAGAGAAACGACAATGAGATTGTTCAGCTCACGTTTGATCGACTCACTGACATCACAAATGAGCTTCAAGCTCTCGGCGCTATTGAGATCACCAAACATGAAGTCGTCAAGACACTCTTGAGATCACTTGACAGCTCGTTTGACACCCTAGCCCTGATGATTCAAGAATGCCCTAACTTCAAGACACTCGATCCGTCTGACATACTTGAAAGGCTCAACACACATGAGTTTTAGCTTTGTGAGAAAAGAGACATCTACGGTCCCAACTATGGGCGAACTCGTGCTTTGAAGGCAAAAGTTGTTTCCTCATATGAAGAAGAATCTGATTGCAGTTCTGATGATCCTGAAGACATCGGAAAGGAGCTTGCTATGCTTGTGAAGAAGTTCCAGAAATTCACCAAGAAGAAAGGCTTCAGAAAGTCCTCACAATCCAGCTCAAGGAATGATGAAGCTTCTGCTCATGACTACAAGAAGAGAACATGCCACAAGTGCAAGAAACCTGGTCACTACATCTCTGAGTGTCCGCAGTGGGACAATGAGAACAACAAGAAGAAGAGGAGCAAGGAATATGATTTTGACGACAAGAAGAAGAAGAAATACTCAAAGTCTTCTTCCAAGTCTTCATCAAAGTCTTCATCACACAAGAAGAGCTCATCTGGCAAGGCTCGTGTGTTTGTTGGCAAGGAAATGGATTCAGAGGAGGAGTCTGCTTCTGAGGAGGCGGATGTGGAGTCTGAGGAAGAGTACGATTCTGGCGTTGCAAGTCTAGCTACATCCTATGTTGCCAAGTCCATCTTCAACACTGAAGACAATGACTTCATCACCGACGCCGATGCTAATGACAAGGACAACTCCTCTCCCACCTACTGCTTCATGGCACGCGGTGCCAAGGTAAACTCACGCACTACTCACTATCAAACATCCAGTGAAGATGACTCTGATTGTGGTTCCAAACCCAGCTACAAAACACTTGCTAAAATTGCAACTGAACAACAACAAGCTATGGAACATATTCAAAAACTGTTAGACAAAAGCGATGACCTGTTAGACACAGAAATGACTCGATCTCAGTCCTTAATTGAAGACATAAAAAATCTTCATGTTAAGTATGAGGAACTTGAAAGTCGTCATGAAACGCTCTCAAAAACTCATGAAAAGCTTTCCTATGATTATCTTCAAAGGAAGCAAGATCTTGAGAAATTGAGAGCGGCTCATGAAGATCTTCAAAAGGAAAACGAGTCACTTCGCGCCAAACAGACCAGTTCCACTCAGGAAGGATTTGAACCACCATGTCTTAAATGCATTGAGCATGACAACGCTACTTTTGTTGCTGGATGTTCTACTGCTACTACTGTTGCAATATCTTCAACTGTTGATGTGGTAACTAACCCCTCTGCTGAGGATGCCACTGCTATTGCTGATGAAAATGCTAGGTTGAAGACATTGCTTGAAACAGGGATGTACAAAAGTCTCAAAGGGCATCAGACACTATGTGATGTCCTCAAAAGGCAGATCCTGAACCGAAACCCTAGGAAAGAGGGTGTTGGGTTCGAAAGGAAAATGAATGCTGATGGCTCTTACTGGAAACCTAAGCAGTACCCCAAAACCACATGGGTTGCTGCAAAGGAACCTTTAGTGGATCCATCCACCCTATCTGGCTTCACTTGTGCTAATCCCATTGTTATTGATGAATCCTTTGATGCAAACTATAAATTGTTTAAGAATCTGAATGGTGAAGTGTTTGCCAGGTATATTGGTACTAACTGCAGGAATGGGCCACCTATGAAGAAAGTCTAGGTGCCGAAAAAGTGTCTGGAAAATCTTCCTCTGTATGTCGTCATGACACCACAAGTAAAGACAGAGGACTCATATGGTCCAAAGGCTTCATACAGACAGAGGACTCACCTGAGTCGCACTAACGCAAATGTTTTGTAGGGAAACCATACTCAGGCCTATGAATATGAGTGCGTTTCATCAAACCGCCATGTTCATAAGACCAAGAACTACTCTGCTTATTCTTATGAGTACTATTGTCCACCTGCAAGACTATTTGCTAGGGCTCCAAAGCCAAAGTTCTCAAATGCTGCACTTAGACTCATTGCTTCGAAGCCACCCTTGAAGATGTGGGTGGCTAAGAAAGCTTAACTCTCTTTTGCAGGGAAGGGTCTCTAGCTGAAAATCAAATGCGTCTGAAGCTATTGCTGGGGACCTTAAACATCTTGTAGGGCGCAAGATCAAATGCCCAAATGGTCTTATTATGTATTTTGTTCCTGATTTGCTTGCTACTTGCCCTATCAGTCCTAACCTCGATCTAAGCTTTCATAATCCACTTGCTCGTCAAATGTTTATGCTTCACAATTCTCTTTGTGAAGCCTATCCCCCTAACTGCACTGTAGGGTATGACACCAGCTGCTTCAGAAATGGATTATTGATAGTGGATTTACTAATCACATGAATGGCAAGCGAAGTTTTCTCATGGACTCAACCTTACGTCCATCTAACAAGAGTCAGATCACATTTGCTGATACTGGTAAAAGCAAGGTATTGGGTCTAGGTAGAGTTGCAATCTCAAGGGATCAGCACATGGATAAAGTGATGCTTGTTGAATCCCTTGGTGTCAACTTAATGTCTGTCTCAATGCTTTGCGATTTAAACATGATTGTGATGTTTGGAAAATATCATTGCCTTGTTCTAATGGAATCTGACAAGTCTCTAGTCTTTGAAGGGTATCGGAAATATGATTTGTACATGGTAGATTTCTCAGCAGGACCACAGCTTGTCATATGTCTTGAAAGTGCGTTATATCGACTAGAGGGGGGGGGGTGAATAGGCGATTTTTATGAAAGTCTTCAAAACGTGGAAGTTATGAAGACAAACGATAGAAATAAACCTATTACCCTGCAGCGGAAGGTAGACTACACTAGGCAAGCCATAGTCAAGTATTCAATAGAGTGAAAGCACAATGACTAATAGCAGCAATGTAGTAAGGATCAGGTAGGAAGATATTGTGAAGCCACACAGAACACGCAGTCACTCAGTGAAGACAAAAGATAGTGCGAACATACAATGACTTCACAAGGAGTAACAGTAAGTAAAGGGAAGGGAAGATGAAACCAGTGACTCACTGAAGACAATGATTTGTTGGACCAGTTCCAGTTGCTGTGACAACTGTACGTCTGGTTAGGGAAGCTAGGTATTTAAAACTTAGGACACACAGTCCCGGACACCCAGTCCTGAACACGCAGCTCAGGACACCCAGTCCTCACCGTATTCCCCTTGAGCTAAGGTCACACAGATCTCCCCCAATCACTCTGGTAAGTCTTCAAGGTAGACTCCCAAACCTTCACAGACTTCGTTCACCGGCAATCCACAATGTCTCTTGGATGCTCAGAACGCGACGCCTAACCGGCTGGAGGATGCATAGTCCTCAAGTGTAATAAGTCTTCAGATCACACAGACAAGAAGACTTAAGTGATGCCTAATTCTCTTTGGCTCTGGGTGGTTAGGGCTTTATCCTTGCAAGGAATTCTCTCTCAAAGGCTTCGAGGTGGGTTGCTCTCAAACGACAAAAGCCATACTCTGAATCTGAGCAGCTAACCGTTTATGGTTGTAGGGGGTGGGCTATTTATAGCCACTTGGCAACCCGACCTGATTTGTCCGAAATGACCCTGGGTCACTAAGGAACTGACACATGTTCCAACGGTCAGATTTCAAACTCACACGGCAACTTTACTTGGGCTTTAAGCAAAGCTGACTTGCCCGACTCTGGACAAGGTTCGCTCTCAAAGTCTTCACTTGAAGACATAGGTTTTGTTTAAGCATCACTTCAGTCATTCTGACTGGTTCTATTGGACCCCACTTAACAGTACGGTGGTTCCTATGACTCAACACAGAAGAAAGAGAACTACGAAAGATCTAAGTCTTCGAGCTCCATAGGCTTCATGTGGTGTCTTCTCTTGTCATAGTCTTCAATGTGAATATCTTCATATACCACCTTTGACTTCAATGTCTTCATACATTTTTAGGGGTCATCTCTGGTAGGAAAACCGAATCAATGAGGGACTTCTACCTGTGTTATCCTGCAATTCTCACAAACACATTAGTCCCTCAACTAGGTTTGTCGTCAATACTCCAAAACCAACTAGGGGTGGCACTAGATGCACTTACATGTCTTCTTGCAAAAGCTTCAGAATGCTGGCTCTGGCATCGGAGGCTAGGGCATGCTAGCATGAGGAATTTGCACACTCTTGCAAAGAAGAAGCATATCATAGGCATCGAGGGCGTCAAGTTCAAGAAGGATCACTTATGCGGTGCCTGCGAAGCTGGAAAGATGACAAGTTTCGGTGTCAAAACCGGCGGATCCCGAGTAGGGGGTCCCGAACTGTGCGTCTAAGGCGGATGGTAACAGGAGGCAGGGAACACGATGTTTTACCCAGGTTCGGGCCCTCTTGATGGAGGTAAAACCCTACGTCCTGCTTGATTTATTCTTGATGATACAAGTATTACAAGAGTTGATCTACCACGAGATCGGAGAGGCTAAACCCTAGAAGCTAGCCTATGGTATGATTGTACGTTGTCCTACGGACCAAAACCCTCCGGTTTATATAGACACCGGAGGGGGCTAGGGTTACACAAGGTCGGTTACAAAGGAGGAGATATCCATATCCGTACTGCCTAGTGAAAGTGCTAGTGATCGACTAGAGGGGGGTGAATAGGCGATTTTTATGAAAGTCTTCAAAACATGGAAGTTTCGAAGACAAACGATAGAAATAAACCTATTACCATGCAGCGGAAGGTAGACTACACTAGGCAGAGCATAGTCAAGTATTCAATGAAATGAAAGCACAATGACTAATAGCAACTAGGCAGTAAAGATCAGGTAGGAAGATATAGTGAAGCCAATCAGAACAAGCACTCACTCAATGAAGACAAAAGATAATGCAATCATGCAATGACTTCATCAGGGCCAACAGTAAGTAAAGGAATGGGAAGGATGAAACCAGTGACTCGTTGAAGACAATGATTTGTTGGACCAGTTCCAGTTGCTGTGACAACTGTACGTCTGGTTAGGGAGGCTGAGATTCAACTCAGAAGACTGTGTCTTCACCTTATTCCCCTTGAGCTAAGGACACCCAGTCCTTGCCCAATCACTCTGGTAAGTCTTCAAGGTAGACTTCCAAACCTTCACAGACTTCGTTCACCGGCGATCCATAATGACTCTTGGATGCTCAGAACGCGATGCCTAACTGGCTGGAGGATTCACAATCCTCAAGTGTAATAAGTCTTCATATCACACAGATAGGAAGACTTCGGTGATGCCTAACTCTCTTTGGCTCTGGGTGTTTAGGGATTTATCCTCGCAAGGAATTCTCTCTCAAAGGCTTCGAGGTGGGTTGCTCTCAAACGACAAAATCCGTACAGTAACTCTGAGCACCCAACCGTTTATGGTAGTAGGGGTGGGCTATTTATAGCCACTAGGCAACCCGACCTGATTTGTCCGAAATGAGCCTTGGTCACTAAAGAACCGATACGTGTTCCAACGGTCAGATTTCAAACATACATGACAACTTTACTTGGGCTACAAGCAAAGCTGACTTATCCAACTCTGGACAAGATTTGCTCTAATAGTCTCCACTCGAAGACATAGGATTTTGGTTAAGCATCACTTCAGTCATTCTGACTGGTTCTCTTGGACCTCACTTAACAGTACGGTGGTTCCTATGACTCAACAAAGAAGAAAAAGAACGACGAAACAACTAAGTCTTCGCGCTCCATAGTCTTCATGCGATGTCTTCTCTTGTCATAGACTTCAATGTGAATGTCTTCACATACCACCTTTGACTTCAATGTCTTCATACATTTTTAGGGGTCATCTCTGGTAGGAAAACCGAATCAATGAGGGACTTCTACTTGTGTTATCCTGCAATTCTCACAAACACATTAGTCCCTCAACTAGGTTTGTCGTCAATACTCCAAAACCAACTAGGGGTGGCACTAGATGCACTTACATTCTCCCCCTTTTTGGTGATTGATAACAAACTAGTTGAAGTTTTCAACGGGGAATAAAATATGTGAAATTGTAAAGAATAGGGTATTGTCTTCATAATTGGCAAAGGCTCCCCCTAAAGATGTGCATATAAGTAATTTGCTTTTGATATGCAAATGCACATGGCAGGTTGTACTTGTGGAGATCCTCTTCAACTTATGATGAAAATTCATCATGCATGAAAAGTATGTGAAGATAATGACATGCATAATGAAAAATGGACGTCTGCAGAATGACCTAAGTGCGGAAGTTATCATCGCACATGCGGAATTTATCATCGCATCACAGAATAGCAAATAAGTAGCAGACGACCATCTAGTTTAAGTGTTACAACTCAAAGAACCAAATGTATCAGAAAGCGAGAGTTGTAAACACTAGGCAAAAGTAGCAGAAAGTAAATCAACCACCCATATAGACCCGCTTGAAGACTATCAACGCATATGCTTCTCCCCCTTTTGTCAGTGAGGACCAAAAAGGTTTGAAGACATAGAGCGCCTACTCATTCCCATGAGGTGTAGGCGAGGCAGCAGGGTCGTCGTTGAGATCCGGTGGTGCAGAGGAACTTGGTGCAGTGTCGATACGCGTTGAAGTTGGAGGAGGTGAAGTTGCATCATCTTGGTCATCAATGACTCTGGCATTTATGGTCGCAGCTGAGGATGAGTATTCAGAGTCTTCAAGTGAGGGAGTCCGACGCAAGTGAGCATTTCTGGGAGGAGTTGAGTCAAACTTGAAGCGTTCGGTGAAGCCATCGTCATGTAGATCAGCTTCAACAGTCAGTAGGGTCAAACTCTTCCACGACCTCCGACAGGTTTCATGAGTGACAAAGGCATTCTTGGTGGCAAGATTGCGAATGCGGTTGACATCCACCAAGATGCTTTGCATCTGACGCTTAAGCCAGTCGTGATGTTTGTCCTGTTTCTGATGCAGCGTGACGAGAAGCTCTAGGTCATTGAGGACACGAGATCGTCTTTGAGGCCTTTGCGCAATGGTGCTACCAGTGACATCAGTTTGAACACGAGGGACACGTGTGTTTCCAGCCAGAGGATAAACACGAGAAACGGCTGGAATCCCTTCAATGGGCTGGGTGAAGCTTTGGTGATCAACATTGTGAAGATAAATGGGATCCTTAGCAGGCTCTGGGTAAATGGCTTCAACTGACAGATCAACCTCGGGCAAGAATATAAGATGATTGCGCGCAGATGGCTGATAGTTGAAAGCTGAGCGACGCTTTATCAGACGCATGACCCATGGACCATAGAATTTCAACCCGAAGATGTCAGAGCCAGACGCAGCCAACTGCCTGATGAAGAAGTCTTAAGCATTGAAGCTGATGCCATTGAAGATATAGAAAACCAAAGTCTTCATTGCTCCTTCAAGCTTCGCTGCAGATGAGTGTCCTTTGATAGGCTATAGAGTCTTCCTGATGATGTGGTAAATGGTGCGAGGCAGGTACTCTAGGTCTTCAACAAAGAACTCATATGGGTATTCAGCGTCATGAGGCAGAGGCTTCATCATGCTCAGCATTTGACTCATGTTGGGTTCTGGTTTCTGAAAGATGCTTTCCAAGGCATTTTGATGTTGTTGACAACCTGGTTCATAGTATTCACCAGGAATGGGCAGGCCTGTGAGCTCAATGATGTCAAGAGCTTTAGCTTCATGATGGACATTGCCTGTCATCCACTCAAGGACCCAAGTCTTCGGATCCCTGTTGTAGCCTCGAATATGAAGAGTGGCATAGAATTAAAGCAACAATTCTTCGTTCCAGTGCTCCTTGTCAGTGACGAACTGCAATAGACCAGCATCTCTGAAACAGTCCAATGCTTCTTCGAGGCAGGGCAGACCAGCTATAGCTTCAGAGTCGAGGCGCATATGTGGAAATATGCACCCTTGATTGTATAGGACACAGGAATAGTAGTTGCGCTGGTGATAGCTCCAGAATCGATCTGAGGAAATTCGCGATCTTGTATAGGGGTTCTTGGAGCTGTTGAAGAAGGTATTATGTGCCATGAAGCCATTTGCATTGAAGACCCCAGGTGAAGTGGTAGTGCCTGGGAATCGTGGAAGTCTTGGCTTGGGCTTTTGAACTTGAGGCTTGTGCTCAACATGGTACTCAAATTGTGGACCAGCAGCAGGCGGAGGAGTCAGAATGGGCCATCGAACCATAACTGGTTGACCACGATCAAATGCCAGCTCCATCGTGTGAGGTCTTGGAGGGGGAACAGGGGCATTGGCATTGTCTTCATGGGCTTCAGGGGCCACATGTGCTTCAGGTGCTTGGACCTCAGGTGCTGCAGCATTGACTTCTGGTGTTGCAGCATTGACTTCTGGTGCCTCGTTGGCTTCTGGCGCCGTATTGGCTTCAACCATGACAACGTCATTGGCGTCAGCAGTGATGTTGGTGGCCGCCTCAGGGTTGTGAACCTCCACTTCAGAAGCTGGTGGGTCGGTCACGTTCTCCTCGAGAACAACATCTTGGTGAGACAGGGGTGTAGCAACTCTAGTAACTCTTGGGGCTTCTTCTTCATGTTCTTCATCGGCTGATGCAGCCGGAACATCTTCAGCCATTTTGGCTTCGGATTCAGACACGTGCACTGTGGGAGTGACTTGGGGCCTGGGTCCTTTGTGAAGCCTGCGTAATGCGGGCGACACTTGTGGAGATGGAGCGTGCGGGGCCTCAAAGTCATCATCAGTTTGCACTGTTGGGGTAGCTTGCGGTTGGGGATACCTTGGAGTGTCTTGTCTCTGTGGGTGATCAGCCCACGATGCATCCTGAGCAGTTGGCGTCAGAGGACGACCAATGCTGATGAGTTCGCTGTGCGTGAGCACAGGCGATGATACCAATTAGTGCTCGATCTGAGGAAGGACTTCATCATCTTCAACATTGTCATGGTGACCAATGTCTTCAGCAGCGGTGGGGTCAACTGCTGGAATGTCTTCAGCTTCAGGAGCCTCTGTGGAAGTAGGCTCATGAACTATCATCCATCGTTCTTGATCCAAAGAGGCAGGATGAGCAACCGAGATGGGCTCGACAACAAGGGGCTCTGTGGGAGCAGCCCGATCTTTCTTGGTTTTGCGCTTCTTCTTGGAGGGAGCGGCATCAGAAGCTTCAGGATTTTTCCTCTTTCTGGCTTTAGCCTTGGCATCCCTTGTCTTCTTTAGTTCTGAAGCCACTGTGGAGACCTTAGGCTTCGAGCCTGTCATACTGGCAGGGAAGACAATGGGATGTACTTCCTGCCTTGTTGCTTCGGGTTCGGCCACAGCTGGCTTCTTCTTCTTCAGCTTGGCCACCATTCTGGGGTTGATGCCAGGACGGCCAAGAGCCTTGCGCTTCTCAGCTTCATTGTAGGCTTGCACGCACTTGTCAGCCAGACTCTTTATGCGCTCACGAGACCCTTTAGCTTCTTCACGTTTCTTAAGAAAGGCTTCCTTGAGCTCGTGCAGCATAATCTTGAAGTTTTTCACATCTTGCACGCTGAACTTTGCCATGTGCTTCTTGAACTGAGCTTTTTCATAGTCGATCTTTTGCTTCAGTTCAACGATGCGCTGAGCTAGAGCTAGCTCAGAAGCAATGGCGCCAGTGAAAGCGATGCTGAGGCCAATTGGAAGTTGCAGATCATCAAAGCTGAGATTGGGGGTTTCAAACCACTCATCAATGAAGTTGTGGAGGATTGCCACGTCAAAGAGAGGGAAATCATTGAATATTTCTGCTTCTTCTTTGCTCTTGATCAGTTGCTCAAGAGCGTCATCTGCAAGATCTTCATCGCTAGATAGATCAATGGCGTCATTGCGCAGAATAGCAGTAGCAGTCAGTTCTTGGCTGGTGGGTTGCAAGGGCATCTTCACTCTCGAGGGCTTGGAGATGCGTGACAAATCTTCAGACTGCACACTGTGTTCAGGAGGTGCAGTGGCTAGAGGCTTCGCCTGTAAGATCTTTGGTGCAGGAGCAGGCTTTGAAGCTTTAGGCTTCTTCAGTTTCTTTGGCTTCGGCGGTGCAGGCGCTTCATCAGATTCAGCGTCATCTGCAGGCTCATCCACGGCTGTCCCTTGAACCATGATATGAGTGATGACACCTTCCAGGTTGTAGAAGGGCCCAACAAGATTGGGTTCAGCTTCGCGTGTGCCATCAGCACGAGGAGCAGAGGGGCCTGGATTGAAGTCTAAGCCTCGTGACTTCTTGTTCTCCTTGGCCGAGTTCCTGGCAAACTGAAGGTTGCGCTTGAACAGATTATCATCGTGGCACCACAGTAATGAAGATGGGTCTGCATCCGCAGGCTGCGGTCCATGGACCATGCAAGGATAGAAGCCTTGTTCAATGGCTTCAGCTCTGGATTTGGATTGAAGATTTCTGTATAGAATGTCTCCCCATGGTTGTTTGATGGCATTCTTCTCAGCATACTCCTGGGTCACGAACCTGTACTTGAACCATTGTTCCGCCCAATATCTTCGAATCCATTGGATTCGAGTTTTTCGCTAATTGTAGTCCTCCTCTGGATCTGTCTTGTACAGCTCATAGAGGTCAGGAGGCAAATCTCTTGAGGTGTTGCCACGACGCTGTCTGCCACCCTTTCTTGTAGGTTTCTCTGGTGCCATGAAGCTTAAACTTAAGGGCTTCAACACGTTTAAAGGCTTCAAAGGCTTCCACTTTCTGGTCAAACAGGAACTGGCTTCGGGAGAGTTAATGTGATGCTGTAAGAATTCTGCAAACGAATGCATACTATGAGAACCAAGGGATTCTCCCACGGACATGTACCTGTGACAGCATTAAGGTGCGAGGGAAGGGGAAGAGGTCATATGCATTCTCAGAAGATTTTGAAGATAAATCAGTTTAGAAGACATTGACCTCATACTGCGAAGACATTCACCCATAGATAGAGAGTTGGTTCCAGATTTGTACGAATCCATGAATAAGTACAAGTGAGGAATCTAACTTCTTTGTGAAGCATAAGTGAACATACTAGGCATATTATGAGATGCGGTATGAAATAGATCCAACTTGTGTGAATAGAAACTTCTTGTGGTAGAAAGTGATGAATATATAGGATCAAAGGGGGCCGTAAAAAGGAAGTTTTATTTACCACACGAAGAACTGCTAGACGGAGTGGGAGAGGAGGCCGAGTAGTTCGATCGTCCGTGCCCTAACTTGGCGACGAAGGACACCTACGGCGACGGCGGAGAAGACGATGTCCGCGGCCGGCGTGAAGACGGCGTCGATGAGGTCGCGATAGCTAAGCGCTTCGTCGCCGGCGTCGTCGAGGGCTAGCGGTGGCACTAGGGTTTGTGCGAGAGTGGAAGAAGGGATAATGACTGTGGTGAGGCATGTATTTATAGGGATAGGGACGGCTCAGAGTTATTACACAAGTGCCCCTGGCGATTCACATCTGAAGGACACGTGGCTATCATGCAACACATCGGAGGTTGTTCCACGTTCCCACGCACGCCTGGATTGTCGGGTGGTCATTCCCACTTCTCTGGGTTTCAGGTGAAAGGATTTAGCATTGAAAACGGATTAATGCTTGTCTCTGTGTCTTCTGCTGACATGGAGGCAGAGAAGACATTTGACAGTGTCAATAGAATGCATATGATTTGGATAGATAGACTTAGGAAAGAAGCATAGAGGGGTTAGGGTCCGATCACATTCACTTAGTTCAAAAGATTTATCAAGAAGCCATAGCTATAAGTGAATGTTGTAGAGGACAGAAACCAAACCAAATCAGTATATACCAGAAGACAATCATATCAACATAGTGAAGATAATCATTAAGACAAGTTGAAAATGAAGACAAACCAAATGTGAAGACATAGCAAATGTAACGCCATGGGTAAAACACTTCAATATAAGAATTTGGTGGTGGCGTTACCCACCATATAGGAAGTATTAGACCCAGACACGACGCACAATTATCATGGCGCTCCGAAGTCAAATTCCACGTTAATGTATTCACACTCAAAATGTAAGTCTTCATTTATTGAAGATATACTTTACTTCGTGTGTTGCACATCTAAGTCATCAACATGCATAAGTGTTAGGATGTGTGCCTGATCACAGGACATTTGAGGATTCCAAGATATTTAGCTCACATCGTAACTTGCAAAACCTCTTCTCATCCAAGGGCTTGGTGAAGATATCTGCCAATTGCTCTTCAGTGTTGACGTGTATGATATCAATATCTTCCTTCACAACATGGTCTCTGAGAAAGTGATGACGAATTTCAATGTGCTTTGTCTTCGAGTGCTGAACTGGGTTGTTGGCAATCTTGATGGCGTTTTCGTTGTCGCAGTAGAGTGGCACTTGCTTTAGGTGAATGCCATAGTCTTTGTGTGTTTGCTTCATCCATAGAAGCTGAGCGCAGCAAGATCCAGCAGCAAGGTATTCAGATTCAGCAGTGGAGAGAGATACACAGTTCTGCTTCTTTGAAGACCAACAAACAAGTGATCGTCCCAGAAAATGACATGTGCCTGATGTAGACTTGCGATCCACCTTGTCACCAGCATAATCAGCATCCGAGAATCCAACTAGATCAAACTCTAAGCCCTTTGGATACCATAATCCTAGTGTTGGGGTGTGAGCCAAATATTTCAGAGTTCGCTTCACAGCTAAGTGATGCGATTCCTTTGGTGCCGCTTGGAACCGGACACACATGCAAACACTAAGCATGATATCTGGCCTAGATACACATAAATAAAGCAAGGAACCAATCATGGAGCGATATACCTTTTGATCAAACTCTTTACCATTGTCGTCGGGACCCAGATGATGTTCGGCTGGCATTGGCGTCGTGTAGCCTTTGCAATCTTGCATTCCAAATTTCTTCAGGCAATCTTTCAGGTATTTCTCTTGAGATATAAAGATGACGTTGCGTTGCTGACGTATTTGAAGACCAAGGAAGAACTTCAGCTCTCCTATCATGGACATCTGATATTGCTCTTGCATCATATATCCAAACTCATCAGTGTATTTCTGATTGGTGCAACCGAAGATAATGTCATCCACATATATTTGGCACACAAACAGTTCACCATCATATGTCTTCGTGAAGAGAGTGGGGTCGAGGGAACTAGGTTTGAAGCCTTTGCTCTTCAGGAAGTCTTTGAGTGTGTCATACCAAGCCCTATGGGCTTGTTTGAGGCCATACAATGCCTTGTTGAGCTTGTACACCATGTCAGGATGTTTTGCATCTTCAAAGCCAGGCGGTTGTGCAACATACACTTCTTCATCAATCTTTCCATTGAGAAAAGCGCTCTTCACATCCATTTGATGCAGAAGAATGTTATGATGATTTGCATAGGCCAACAGTATGCGTATGGCTTCAAGTCTAGCCACAAGAGGAAATGTTTCATCGAAGTCAGTCCCTTCAACTTGAGTGTATCCTTGAGCAATGAGACGAGCCTTGTTTCTGACAACTTGACCATGCTCATTTTGCTTGTTGCGGTATATCCATTTGGTGCCTATTATATTGTGCTTGCGAGGATCAGGACGCTTAACCAGTTCCCATACATTATTCAGTTCAAATTGCTGAAGCTCTTCTTGCATAGCTTGAATCCATTCAGGCTCCATGAAGGCTTCATCAACTTTCTTGGGTTCAGATATTGATACGAATGCGAAGTGCCCACAGAAATTAGCTAGCTGCGTTGCCCTTGAACGAGTGAGTGGACCTGGTGCATTGATGCTATCAATTATTCTCTCAATATGTACTTCATTTGCAACACGAGGATGTACAGGACGAAGATTTTGCTCTTCCTGATCATTTTCATCGTTAGAAGGATTGTCTTCAGGCTGAGCATTGTCTTTAGGTTGATCAGGTGCGGAGATGATAAGTTCCTCTTCAGGATGAGCTTCAGATGGTATGATTTCTCCAGTTCCCATAAGTTTGATTGATTCACCGGATGGAACTTCATCTAGCACATTTGGCAGGTGCTCTCTTTGCGAGCCGTTAGTCTCATCGAACCGCACATCCACGGTTTCAACCACTTTATAGTGAAAGAGGTTGATGACTCTGTAGGAGTGCGAATCCTTTCCATATCCAAGCATGAAACCTTCATGTGCTTTCGGTGCAAATTTTGAAGTGTGATGTGGATCCTTGATCCAGCACCTGGCACCAAATACTCTGAAGTAACTGACATTTGGCTTCTTGCCAGTAAGGAGCTCATAGGATGTCTTGTTCAGAAGCTTGTGAAGATAAACACAGTTGATGATATGGCATGCAGTATCAATGGCTTCAGGCCAGAATTTTCATGGAGAATTGTATTCATCAAGCATCGTCCGAGCCATCTCAATAAGTGTTCTGTTCTTGCGTTGGACGATGCCATTCTGCTGTGGCGTGTACGGAGCTGAGAATTCATGTGTGATGCCCAAAGTATCAAGATATGTATCTAGCCCAGTGTTCTTAAATTCAGTGCCATTGTCACTTCTGATGTGCTTTATCTTGACGCCATAGTTGTTCATGGCTCGATTGGCGAAGCGTCTGAAGACATCCTGCACTTCAGTCTTGTAGAGGATTATATGCACCCAAGTATATCTTGAATAATCATCAACAATGACAAAGCCATAGAGACAAGTAGTAGTAGTAAGAGTTGAGTAGTGAGTGGGACCGAAGAGGTCCATGTGGAGTAGTTCGAAGGGTTGAGTCGTTGTCATGATTGTCTTCGAGGGATGCTTGGCCCTCGTCATCTTTCCTGCTTCACAGGCACTGCATAAGTGATCCTTCTTGAACTTGACGCCTTCGATGCCTATGACATGCTTCTTTCTTGCAAGAGTGTGCAAGTTCCTCGTGCCAGCATGCCCCAGCCTCCGATGCCAGAGCCAGCATTCTGAAGCTTTTGCTAGAAGACATACGACAAGTTGTGGTCCTGTTGAGAAATCTACCACGTACAAATCATCTTTCTGATACCCTTGAAACACTAGAGACTTGTCAGATTCCATTAGAACAAGGCAACGATATTTTCCAAACATCACAATCATGTTTAAATCTCAAAGCATTGAGACAGACATTAAGTTGAAACCAAGGGATTCAACAAGCATGACTTTATCCATGTGTTGATCCTTTGAGATTGCAACTCTACCTAGACCCAATACCTTACTTTTACCCGTGTCAGCAAATGTGATGTGACTTTTGTCAGATGGATGTAAGGTTGAGTCCATAAGAAGACTTCGCTTGCCAGTCATGTGATTAGTACACCCACTATCAATAATCCATTCTGAAGCAGCTGGTGTCGTACCCTACAATGCAGTTAGGGGGATAGGCTTCACGAAGAGTGTTGTGAAGCAAAAACATTTGACGAGCAAGTGGATTATGAAAGCTTAGATCGAGGTTAGGACTGATAGGGCAAGTAGCAAGCAACTCAGGAACAAAGTACATAATAAGACCATTTGGGCATTTGATCTTGCGCCCTACAAGATGTTTAAGGTCTCCAACAATAGCTTCAGATGATTTTGGTTTTCGGCTGGAGAACTTTCCCTGCAAAAGAGAGTTAAGCTTTCTTAGCCACCCACATCTTCAAGGGTGGCTTTGAAGCAATGAGTCTAACTGTAGCATCTGAGAACTTTGGCTTTGGAGCCCTAGCAAAAAATCTTGCAGGCGGACAATAGTACTCATAAGAATAAGCAGAATAGTTCTTGGTCTTATGAACATGGCAGTTTGATGAACCGCTCTCATATTCATATGCCTGAGTATGGTTTCCCTGCAAAACATTTGCGTTAGTGCGACTCAGGTGAGTCCTCTGTCTGTATGAAGCCTTTGGACCGTATGAAGCCTTTGGTCTGAGGTTTGTCTTCTTCACGTGAGGTGTCATGATGACATTCATAGGAAGATTCTCGAGACACCTTTTCGGAACCCAGATCTTCTTCATAGGCGGTCCATTCCTGCAGTTAGTACCAATGTACATGGCAAACACTTCACCATTCTGATTCTTAAACAGTTTATAGTTTGCATCAAGGGATTCATCAATGATAATGGGGTTAGCACAAGTGAAGCCAGATAGGGTGGATGGATCCACTTAAGGTCCCTTTGCAGCAACCCATGTGGTTTTGTGGTACTGCTCAGGTTTCCAGTAAGAGCCATCAGCATTCATTTTCCTTTCCAACCCAACACCCTCTTTCCTAGGGTTTCGGTTCAGGATCTGCCTTTTGAGGACATTGTCGGTGTCAAAACCGGCGGACCTCGGGTAGGGGGTCCCGAACTGTGCATCTAGGCCGGATGGTAACAGGAGACAAGGGACACAATGTTTTACCCAGGTTCGGGCCCTCTTGATGGAGGTAAAACCCTACGTCCTACCTGATTAATATTGATGATATGGGTAGTACAAGAGTAGATCTACCACGAGATCAAGGAGGCTAAACCCTAAAAGCTAGCCTATGGTATGATTGTTGTATGATGAAGTTGTCCTACGGACTAAAACACTCCGGTTTATATAGACACCGGAGAGGGTTAGGGTTACACAAAGTCGGTTACAATGGTAGGAGATCTTGAATATCCGCATCGCCAAGCTTGCCTACCACGCCAAGGAAAGTCCCATCCGGACACGGGACGGAGTCTTCAATCTTGTATCTTCATAGTCCTGGAGTTCGGCTGAAGGTATAGTCCGGCTACCCGAACACCCCCTAATCCAGGACTCCCTCAGTAGCCCCTGAACCAGGCTTCAATGACTACGAGTCCGGCGCGCAGATTGTCTTCGGCATTGCAAGGCGGGTTCCTCCTCGAAATTATTCATAAAAGTTTGTAAACACCAAGAGTAGTGTCCGGCTCTGCAAAATAAGCTTCCACGTATTGCCATAGAGAGAATAATATTAACACAAATCTAATCTGCTGACGTATTCCGCAGCGTGACATCACACTACGGCCAAGCCTTTATTCAAATCGTTTTCACTTCTCCACCTCAGCGTGTTTTGTGAGGCGGTTTCCTTGGCAGATCTTGTCAAAGCAGAGATCGTGTGCCCTTTGTTTACGGGATTCTTGTTAGTACGGACGTGGGTAACCCAACCGCGCCACTTATCACGGTGCTTGGGAGGCAAGCGATTTTTACTAGGCTGGTGGGGACGCATAGTCGCATCCGCCCATATAAGGGGATAAGGATCCACCTTTTTACCTACGCCTTCTTCCTCCTTTGTCTATCCATCTTCTGCCCACCCGAGCTCCAGCGCCCAAGCCCGCACTTCATACCTCAACCCCCTCCAACAATGTCCGGAGCGGGAGGCAAGTGGATGGTCTCCTCCGTCATGGAGGGCCATGTCAAAAGGTTAAGGAAGGCCGGATACTTGTCCAAAGACATCGCGCAACGGCTTCCCGAGGAGGGGCAGCTTCTCCCCACCCCAAGGCCCCATGAGAGGGTAGTATTTCTTCCCCACTTCCTCCGCGGACTGGGTTTTCCTCTCCACCCATTTGTCCGCGGGCTCATGTTCTACTATGGCCTAGATTTCCACGATCTGGCCCCGAACTTCATCCTCAATATCTCGGCGTTTATCGTCGTGTGTGAGGCTTTCCTCTGCATTCGCCCCCATTTCGGCCTCTGGCTCAAGACCTTCAACGTCAAGCCAAAGGTGGTGCGCGGCAACCAGGCGGAGTGCGGAGGTGCCATGGTGGGCAAAATCGCCAACGTCCTATGGCTCGAGGGCTCCTTTGTGGAGACCTTGAAGGGGTGGCAGTCAGGGTGGTTTTACATCACCGAGCCACGCGATCCGAAGTGGATCGCAGCCCCTGAATTCCGATCCGGACCCCCTACGCGGCTCACGTCCTGGAAGGAGACGAGCTTGTCATGGGGCGACGAAGAAGAGTTGACTGGACTGCAAAAATGCATCCAGTCCCTGGTGAACAAGCAGCTCAAGCTTGTCAACGTAATCCAGGTCATGCTCGTCCGCCGGATCCTTCCGTGTCAAGAACGGGACTTCAGTTTGTGGGAGTTCAATCCGGCGCAGCACCGAACTCTGAGCAGGCTCTTCGACACGACGTACGAAGATGTCTGGAGGGGGCTAACCAAAGGCGCCGAGGCTCCCACATCCACCTCCGAAGACCGCGGATTCAGCTCGCAGCATCCTGCTGGCGAGGTAAGATATTTCCATCTTTTACAGGATGTTAAGTCTTTTCATAGTTTGACTCTATGCGGGATCTAAACTCCCTCACCTTTGACAGGATTGGCGGGAGAAGTCCGGACAGATTAACTGTCCGGCTCCCTTGCCCGAAGACCCAGCCCCTGCTCTCCTAGAGAAGCTGCTGGTTCCGGCACCCTATGTGGTGCTGGAGAAGAAGTCCAAGAAGAAGAAGGCCACGGGGACTCGAAAGAGTTCCCGGCATATGGTGGTGTCGGACTCGTCGTTCGACGAGTCCGAGACGCACTCCTCCCGTGAAAACGAGGAGGAGGAAGAAGAAAGCTCTCCCCCTCCAGCGGGGGGAGGAGAGAAGAGGAAGGCCGCCCCAGTAGGGGAAGCCGAGGGGTCCAAGAAGAGGAAAACCCCTCCACCGGACTACGTCCCCGACGCCGACGAGGACAAAGAGGAGTGGCCGGACAGGGCCAAGCGTCCGGCGAGATCGTAAGTGTTCGGATACCAGAGTAACTCGTGATATTCCTTTTGTTGCACAGCTTTCCCTAATGCCGGATATAATCATGCAGTCCGCCCAAGGACGGGCTCGACGAGTCGTCGAGCGGCTCCCTAGATTCATCGGACATGAATTCAGTTCCACCCGCTGCTTCCCCTTGTGCTGCGGATGACGCCAAAGTGGTGTCGCGACGAGCTCTGGGGTGAGAGGAGGTGGTCCAGGAGGAGCCGCGAGGCGACCTCCCGGACTCCAGGAGTGAAGGGGACAAGACCCCCCTGGGCTCCAAGTCCGGCTTTAAGCCGGACAATGCGCCGGAATCATCAACGGTTCCGGATCGTGGTAGGCGAACTCCTGCCAAGAGGAGCAAGCCTACTGAGCCGGCGTCCTCCGTCCAACCGGAGGCGCCGGACAATCTGCTGGAGGAGCTTAAGGGCGCCTCCATTGACGAGGAGCACCGTGCCATCATGAGTACGGTGGTCCAGAAGGTTCGGTCCACCAAAAGCGGACTGAATGAAGCTTGTGCTAGCCTTCTAACAGGCTTCGAGGTAAGTAAAAATATGTAAAAATATTACCGTATAGACAGTAGCCCCTGATGCTCTGTTTGGCGTTCGGAAAGAAAAGCCGAATAGAGGATCTATTGAATATCGCAGGAGTCTAACTAAAAAGGAGTCAATATACATATGTAGGCTTCGCTGCTGGCCACCGTCGCACTGACTGCGGAGGTGGGTGCCCTGAAGCAGGGCCTTGAGCGGACAGCAAGACCTCAGCCTTGCCAAACGACAGCTCAAGGAGAAAGAAGGTAAGAGATACCTTATAGAAAAAATGCCTATAGGAAGGCGCAATTGCAAAAAATGACAGGAGTATACTGCTTATTGTAGGGGCCACAACTGAGGTGGCGACCCTCAAGCAGGCGCTGTCCGAGGCCGAGACGAAAGCGGCCACGGAGCGCGCCGAGTGGGAGAAATTTGAGGCGCAGGTCGGCGAGTGCGACAAGAGCTTCAGGTTCTCATGCAAAAACATGAGAGTTTGGAGCTCGACTCGAAGACGCGAAGGCCGAAGCCCAGAAGGCCCTCCAGGAATTGGATGCGGTGAAAAAGATAGCGGCGGGTAAGGCATTCTATATGCAAAGCAAACATATAAGAGTAAACTACTTGTTACTTACCCGAATCCGGAGCTCTCTAGGGGCATTCACAGATCTTCCCCGCAGCGTATCCGATGCCGCTGCATTCTACCGAGCCGAGGAAGGCAGCTCGACGGAGAAGGTGTTCTGGTCTCAGTACGCTGAGGCCGGACACCCTGTGCCCTTGAGCGACCAGCTGAAGCAGCTGGTCGAGCTCCACAAGGCGGCCGAACAGGCCCTGAAGGGCTTCATAGTTCGGCTGTGGCCTGGAGAGGCCCTGCCTGGGAGCTACTTCGGACTGGTGCAGCGGCTGGTGGAGGCTTGTCCAAGGCTCGAGGTCATCAAGCGCTCCGTCTGCATTGAAGGTGCCCGTAGGGCCCTTGCCCGTGCAAAGGTGCACTGGGGTAAGCTGGACGGTGAGAAGCTTGTGAAGGACGGGCCGCCGCCGGGGAAGGAGCATCACAAGCCCGAGAACTATTACAAGGATGTTCTTGCTGGTGCCCGCCTTGTGGCGGATGAATGTACCAAGGATGTAATTTTTGAATGAACTCGCTCGTGTTATCCTGTGCGCTGAAAACTTGTTCATATGCGCTAAGCAATGCTTGAATTTAAAATATTACTTTCTGTGCGGCCGTTTATCAAAAAATTGAGAGATGGCCATTCGTCGACTTCTGCCCCCATGCCACTAGTGCTGGGGTGTTCGGGATAAACCTGAGCACTCTTTTTCCTATGATTGGGTCCGTCGAGGGAGGCGGTCAGCACAACAAACAAGGCAATCGGACTATAATGCTTGAACACTCTCACTTAGCCATAGAACTCTATAATTTTAAATTTCGGCGAAGCCCCTAGTATTCGGAAGACCGAGTTTGGGGCGCTATCCACGCCTTGGCAGGACAAAGCCGGTTCCTCGCTCGAAGCGGCATTAGCCTTTAAGGACTCGAAAAACCTCTCGAACAGCGACCGGTCTCTCGCCTCATCATGATAGTCAATTTTAGCTTTCTCCACTGAGGTGCTCGGCCCAGCTCAACTGGGGCACAATCGCAGTGGTTCTCCTAGTGCTACCTTAGCCAATATAGCGGAACGTAAGGCACCAAAACATAGGAGCCAGGCAAACCCAACTATTGACCCAAATTATGATTCGGAGCCGATGCATATAGTGCTATAAGTTCGGGGTGCCGCACTTGTGAAAGTGGACGGACTTCTCACGCCATATTGATGGGTACTGAAGCCCCTGGCGTATTTTGCCATACCACAGTGTACGGATGCAGCATGTTATTAATAAACATATATATAAAAAGAGGGTAATGCAAAAAATAGACAAAAAGCTATGCATTGTTTATAGAAAGGCTGCTATGAAAGCGGAACGATACAAATAGTGCGATAAGCAAAATAAATTGGACTATTTAACATGTCCTGGCCAGGGGCAGGACGTGGAATTGTATTAAAAAACAGGTTTACTGCTCGCAATAGAGACCACCTGGGAGTTCCATAATGCGGCATGGCTTGTCTGCTTCCCTGGATCTTGCATCGTTTGTGCGGCAGTTGAATTGCCGAACGGGTCATCCGAAGTATGGAGTCCTGAGAGTAAGAGAAAAAAAGAAGGAATCTGGCAGCCCCTGGTGCGGTTTAAGCCGTATTTCGGGCGTGCCATGATAGTGCCCCTTCCCCTGTGCCCATGGTATTTCAAGAGCGTAGTTATGTATGCAAAGCGCTGGTTTCGCTATATCGCAAGGGCTAGGGTTGGGGCCGCATTGCTACGCTAGATCGGAACGTGCCAGGCGGTCTTGTTGTAGGGTACTCCGGGCGCGCTTGACGGTGTCCGGCTTTTTGAAGGCCGAACTGGAGAACTTCCTAGAGAGGCTGCTTTGTACTTCTGCTGCGAGCGCTGCCGTGTGCTCCTCCGTTCGGAGGGAGCGTTCAGTGTTCCCATTGACCGTGATTACTCCTCTAGGGCCTGGCATCTTGAGCTTGAGGTATGCATAGTGCGGTACCGCATTGAATTTTGCGAATGCGGTTCGCCCGAGCAGTGCGTGATAGCCACTACGGAACGGGACTATGTCGAAGATTAACTCCTCGCTTCGGAAGTTATCCGGAGATCCGAAGACCACTTCCAGTGTAACTGAGCCTTTACAGTTGGCTTCTACACCTGGTATAACGCCTTTAAAGGTCGTTTTGGTGGGCTTGATCCTCGAGGGATCTATGCCGATCTTTCGCACTGTATCCTGGTAAAGCAGGTTCAGGCTGCTGCCGTCGTCCATGCGGACTCTTGTGAGATGAAATACGTCAATGATTGGGTCTAGAACCAATGCGGTGAAGCCGCCATGACGGATGCTAGTGGGGTGGTCCCTTCGATCAAAGGTGATCGGGCAGGAGGACCATGGGTCGAACTTTGGGGCGACCAGCTCCATCGCATATATGTCCCGTAACGCATGCTTCCGCTCCCTCTTGGGGATGTGGGTTGCGATCATGTTCACTGTCCGCACTTGTGGGGGAAATCCCTTCAGTCCACTATTGTTCGGCGGCCTGGGCTCCTCCTCGTCGTTGCTATGCAGCCCCTTGTCTTTGTTTTCGGCTCTTAACTTGCCTGCCTGCTTGAACACCCAACAATCCCTATTGGTGTGATTGGCTGGCTTTTCGGGGGTGCCATGTATCTGGCACAAGCGGTCGAGTATTCGGTCCAAACTGGACGGGCCCTGAGTTTTTCTTTTGAATGGCTGTTTCCGTTGACCGGATTTGTAGCCTCGGAATCCGGCATTAACTGCCGTATCCTCGTTGCTGTCGCTGTTAACGCAGCGCTTTTGTTTGTTCCGACACGACCTGTCACTTTTGTCCTTGGTATTCGAATTACCAGTGTTCTTGGTTAAGTTGTTACTGCGAGCTAGCCAGCTGTCTTCTCCCGCGCAAAAGCGGGTCATGAGTGTCGTGAGGGCTGCCATAGATTTCGGCTTTTCCTGTCCCAGGTGCCAGGCCAGCCACTCGTCATGGATATTATGCTTGAAGGCCGCTAAGGCCTCTGCGTCCGGACAGTCGACTATCTGGTTTTTCTTTGTTAGGAACCGTGTCCAGAATTGCCTGGCCGATTCTTCTGGCTGCTGAATTATGTGGCTTAGGTCATCGGCGTCCGGTGGTCGCACATAAGTTCCCTGGAAGTTGTCAAGGAATGCGGCTTCCAGGTCCTCCCAAGAACCGATTGAGTTTGCTGGCAAGCTGTTAAGCCAATGCCGGGCCGGTCCCTTAAGTTTGAGTGGTAGGTATTTGATGGCATGTAGATCATCGCCGCGGGCCATGTGGATATGAAGGAGATAATCCTCGATCCATACCGCAGGATCTGTTGTGCCATTGTACGATTCGATGTTTACGGGTTTGAAGCCCTCAGGGATTTTATGATCCATTACTTCATCTGTGAAGCATAGTGGGTGTGCGGCGCCTCTGTATTGGGCTATATCATGACGCAGCTCGAAGGAGCTTTGTCTGTTGAGTTCGGCCCGGCCAGATTCATTGCGTCCGGAGTGACGATCACCGTCACGTGCCATGGGGCGCCTGCGCGATCCGTAGATCGATCTTGTTTGCCTTGCCTTGTCCTCCAGGATGTCGTGCAGTTCGGGCGCATTTTCCCGTGCCTTAGTATGCTTGACGCTGTGCCGGGGCATGGCTTGAGTGGAGGGCCAAGAGGCCTCTCTGTCGCAGCCACGAGGTGGCCGGTCGGCCATGTCCTGCGCTGGTGATGTAGGTGCTTCCTCCTCTAGTCGGGGTAGCAGCCTACGCTTTGGGTAACTCTTGGAGGGGCGTTCGAGTTCATACTCTTCAGCCGCGAGGACTTCAGTCCATCTGTCAGCTAGCAAATCCTGATTAGCTCTAAGCTGTTGTCGCTTTTTCTTGAGGCTGCTTGCCGTGGCCATGAGCCTGCGTTTAAAATGCTCTTGTTCGGCAAGATCCTCTGGCACGACGAACTCATCGTCGTCGAGGCTTGCCTCGTCTTCGGAGGGAGGCGTATAATTATCATCCTCAACCTCTTGGTCCGCCGCCCTCTCGTGAGGGCTGGCTTCTCTGTCCTCCTGTGCCGAATTTTGCTGGAGGGGGTGTTCTTCGGCGCTGTCCGGAGTAGTATTATCTCCCGTGCCGGAATCACCGTTTTTGCCAGTTTCTTGAAGAAGAAAGCCGGGCGAAGGCTACGGACCTCGAAAAGGCCACAATGGCGACCAAAGACACCCGCTCTGCAATGAGAGCAAATAAGGAGGAACTATATGAAGCCGGGGATATTGTGGCTGGGAAGCCCTTTATGCTGCGGAGGAAGTTCGGCGATCCGCGGTATGCCCCTCTGGATCGGCTGTGGAGTTCGGCCAACGCATATCTAGATTTAGCGGCGAGCGCTGTCGATGCAGCCGAATACTTCCGAGATCAGATAGATCGTGAAGTGGACAAGCTGTTCTGGTCGCAATTTAACGTTCCAGAGCGTCCGCTTCCATCGACTGATCAGCTTGTCGAATGGGCCGAACTCAATAGATTGTCCGTACTCTCCATGAGGTCTGTCGTGGATCATCTATGGCCGGAAAGGCCAAAGCCTAACAGCTATTTTATCTTGGTGCAGCAGTTCCTTGGTGCGATGCCACGCATTAATGCGATGAAGAGGTCGGCGTGCATAGAAGGCTCGCGGATGGCCCTTGCCCGTGTCAAAACATACTGGGCGGAGATGGATGCCACCACTGTCGTGGCGCAGGGTTCGGCAATAGGCCGAGTGGCTGCCGAGCACTATTTTGAAGAAGTTCTTGAGGGCGCTCGTTCGATAGAGGCCCAGTGCTCAAAGAATGTTATGTTTGAGTGACATGTATTCCATTGTAAAAACAACGTTTTATTAATTTTATCAAGGATGTATTTATACTTTTGCCCGAAAGTATTGTGATGCCTCCTGTGCGGCCGTTTATGTATGTATGTATATAACCTAAAAGATTGCAGTTGTCGGCTTCATCCCCCACGCATATAATGTGGGGGTGTTCGCAGAAGACGCGTGTTCACACTTAATCCAACGTCTTGGTCCTATTAAGGAGGTGATAGCGAAGCGAACTAGGCAACCGGACTATAATGCTTTAACACTTTCACTTAGCCAGAGGAGTTTGACAGTGGGGCTACTATATAGCCCCTGGTGGCTCCGCACTCACCCGAATTCGGGGTGTGTACATGCATGGCCGGGAAATTGTCCTTCGTTAAGGCGGAGGAATTCTAAGATTCCGATAGGTCATCGAGTGGTTGACCAGTCTCACGCTATATCATGATAGTCAGTTTTCGGCTTTCTCTACTGAGGTGCTCGTCCGGATGAACCAGGGCATAATCGCAGTAGTTCTCCTGGTGCCACCTTAGCCGATAGAGCGGAACGTAAGGCAGCAAAACACAGGAGCCGGGCAAACCCAACATTTGACCAAAGACATGATTCGGAGCTGATGCATATAAGGCCAAACTCGCGACGCCGAACACTCCCTAAGTTATTCGGTCTTTATGGTGTAAACCAGGCCTAAACAGTGCCCTTTGTAAGAAGCCCCTCGTGTCCAGGTACGTGCATTATTCTGATGTGGCCACATGCCAAGACGTCAGCATCCTTCTCAATTGTACTGAGAATCCGAGGGATGTGTATCAACAAGAGACAGTAAAAAAGGTTGACGCATGGTCTTAATCTAAAAAGAATCCTTGGAACGGGTCCCTGCTGCACGTCTGCGCCTGTGTCTCCGTTGTGCCGTATCCTGGATGGGTGTAGCATGATGGTCATCTGTAAAACAGAGGAACTTAGGTGAAAAGTTGTCGTGCAAAAAGGTAGGTTTAAAGAAACCATGTACAATTCAAGGTGAGAAAAAATTGCCACTTGTCTGCGCGCGTTGAGCCCCTTGTATTTGTAATAGGGGTGTGGCCATCAAACCTGTATGAATTACGTATAGCTGCGCCGGCCCCGTCTAACCGTGTCTGTGGTCTTGACGACCTATCGAATGCTTTAGTTGGTGAGGCCGTTTTAGTGTGCGGCTGCCAAGGCAGCCACACTCTCTTCGGCGCGCAGGGATCGCTCAATATTTCCATTTACAGTAATGATGCCACGTGGACCGGGCATCTTAAGCGTGAGGGAAGCGTAATGCTGTATTGCATTAAAGCGAGCGAAAGCTTCGCGTCCAAGTAGTGCTTGATAGCCACTTTGGAACGGAGCAATGTGGAAGGTTAAATTTTCGCTACGGAAGTTATCGGGGAAGCCGAATATAACCTCTAGTAGCAGGGAGCCCGTGCAATGAGCCCCTGAGCCTGGCATTACTCCTTTAAAGGTAGTATTGCTATGGCAAATTTTCGTTGGGTGTCGTGGTTTTGTCACGGCAGATGTCCTAGAGAAAGGACTTAGTCGTGGAGCCATTGCGACGGGTTAGCTTGAAGGGGTTAAAGCGGACACAGGGACGCAAGAGAGTTTATACTATTTCGGTCCCTTCGATGAAGGTAAAAGCCTACCTCTAGTTGTGATGGAATTGATGGGGTTTCGATGACTAGGCAGCAAACAAGCTTCGCCTATGTCTCGAGTTGTTGTCTGTTGTTCTTGAACCGCCGCCGCGTCGTCCCCTTATATACACGGGTGACTCCTGTCGGTTTACAGAGTCCCAATACCGGCTCATAGATGTGTCCGGTTTGGTCTCTACTTATTCCTAACTTACAATGCAAGTTAACTACTAAAGCCGGTTTACGACTACAGGCTTTGAACCGACCATGGGCCTTGAACCCTCATCTACCTTCTTGGGTTTTAACATACTTAACTACTGACGAAGTTAACCCGGCCCAGATAGGCCGGTTTACGCCCAGCAGTAATATCCCCAACATTAGGCCCCAGATTGATTTGAACGGGTTCCTGTCAATCCTTTAACCAAAGCTTCAACTTCAACATTTTCTCATAAATTGGTAAACCGCCATGATGTCATCTTCTTTGATTGCTGTAAACCGGAGTGACGTCACCTGTCATAACGAAGCTATCCATTATGCTTCTTTGTTTAATAGATCTGCGGAAATCGAGGCGACAACTCCGTTTCATGGCCCCTTGATTGTCGCGCCTGACACATGTTCTTTCGCCTTATAAATAGGACCGAAGGGTCATTTCTTTTCTCCCCTTCGTGCCTTCTTCGTCTTCCTCGCGTCGCCAGCCTCGGAGCTCTGCCGCCGCCGTCGACCTCTGCCTCAACCTTGGCCGCTGCACCAACCTGTGCGCACCAGAGCATCGCGGCAACCTTTCGCGTTTTCCTCAGCTCCGGTAAATCTTCTATCCTTTCCCCCGCAGATCTGACATAGGGTTTCACAGTTTTTCAGTGTTCATCGTCTGCCTCTTGCTCATACGATAGATCTTTAGATGGCTCCGCAAATCTTTATTCTGTGCCATGGTAGCTGTTTACCCTTCGCTTTCACTTACACATCTCAAAACCATAGATCTGTATGTACGTCTTGCTCATTGATTCGGTACTGCTCCTTTTGGACTTCTGAATATTTATCTTTTTTCTGAACTTGCTTCAGGTCCATCGCTGTAGAGAAATCTTACGAAATCTGTTTCTATAAACTTACTCAATTGCTTCAATGTTTAAACCAGGCGGTTTAACCTTGTAGAAAAAAATTGCCAAACCGGCATATACCATTAGTCCCCTTGTTGAACCGCCAGATGTTGTAGCTTCATAAAACTCCGGTTCAGATAGATCTGTCTCCGGTTTAACATTGCACATACCGATGTACCTTGATCAAATGCATTTTTGAACCAGGATCTTCTACCTTGTAAATTCCATCATGGCCAAGCAAGTATATGAGTGCAATTGGGTTCCTTCTCGCATCACAGAGGCTCAGCTGGACGATCTAGTCCTGATCGGCGCTTTAGGCAGCAAAGATACCATCCATTGGAGAGCTCCTGGCAAGGAATGCCCTCCCACTCCTCAAGAAGGAGAGGTTGTTGTTTTCGTAGACCACTTAGCTCGAGGCTTTAAGCCGCCCGGTTCTAAATTTTACCGGGACATTTTGGCCGATTTCCAACTCCATCCACAAGACACTGGCTCCAATTCTGTTACAAATATGTGTCACTTCCAAGTACTCTATGAGGCGTTCTTTCAAGAGGAGCCCACAGTGGAATTGTTCAGAGACCTTTTCCATCTAAACCGCCGTACTGAGTTTACTGACGGCTCCAATACAGAGTCGGGTGGCGTGGCGATCCAGAAAAGGAAAGAGGTCACATACCCTCACGCCAAACTGCACAGCCACCCCAAAGAGTGGAATTAGACGTGGTTCTATTGCAAAGACACCTCCCCTGCTGGTGAGAATCCCTTGCCTGGCTTTCGTCCGGAGCGGCTCAGCAATACACACCCTTTTCCGCAAAGATTGACTGCCTAGGAGAGAAGCAAATATGCTCCTCAACTGTCAAAGCTCAGAGCCTTTATGGCCAACGGTTTAACAGGGGTTGATCTCGCTTGCTGTTGGATATCATGGAGCATACTGCCCCTTAGTCAGCGCTCCGGTTTGGAGCATACTGCCCCTGCTGGTGAGAATCCCTTGCCTGGCTTTCGTCCGGAGCGGCTCAGCAATACACACCCTTTTCCGCAAAGATTGACTGCCTAGGAGAGAAGCAAATATGCTCCTCAACTGTCAAAGCTCAGAGCCTTTATGGCCAACGGTTTAACAGGGGTTGATCTCGCTCGCTGTTGGATATCATGGAGCATACTGCCCCTTAGTCAGCGCTCCGGTTTGATGTGCGAGTATACCGGCAATGTTGATGACCCACTGCGACATTCCAAGATCCAGCTCACCGATGAAGAGATCACAGAGGCTGTAAATAAGATGCTGAATGAACCGGAACATATCTGTGCTAAAAACGGCCTGCTTCCCTTCTGTGCCACCAACAAACCGCCAGCTGTAAGACCTTGATTTTTCCTTTTGCTGAATCTGTTTATTGACATATCTGGTCATTGTTTAATATCAGTGTCTGTGTAATCAGGGCAATGATCCGTTTTGGAGTAAGAAATTGCCGCAGGAGAAACCAGAAAGACCAGACAAGCCGGAAAGAGCAACCCGGCAAAAGACTAAGGCTGTAAAGAAGACTGCCCACAGGAAAAGAACTACTGCATCTTCTAATCCGGCTCCTGATGATGATGTGGATAATCCGGACCTTGAGGTAGAGCTTGACTCTCTTGGCTTATTTTTCATGCATCTTATTGATGATGATATTTGTCAGAATGATGCCGAAGCCAGCCACGTTGATGCTGCAGAGGTAATTATTCTCTCTTCCGATTCAGAACCTTTGCCTTCGCTAAAAATCCATCAGGCAAACCGTAAAGTTAAATTTTCTCATCCTCTTGCTTATTTGGATCCCAAATTCCTTATGAAGACCCAACCGCATGAAGCTCGTCGCACAACCCGGCATAGCGGCCATGTAGTTACCTCCGCCGGTTTACCGAACAGTCCGGTTCGGAAACGCCGTTCAGAGGTCTCTAATTTGCTTGTCAGTGATTGTCCTAAAGCGGGCTGCTTTCGTCAACCTCTTAATCCATCTGACTCCAATTACCAGGTTACTTCCCACTCATCTTCTGGCGAGTCATCGGCTACTCAGCTGCCACCACTCAAAACGGTGCTTGGGTAAGCTATACTTATTATGATACTTGCAACACATTTCCTTAGAACATATGCTGTATTTGATTTTGTTATTCTTTTCAGGGCCAAACCTAGGCCAAGCAAGAAGGCCCGCCTGGACAAAGCGGCCGAAGAAGATGCCGTTCTTGAGCCAGGCAAGACACACGATCTTGAAGCGGCTATTCCTGAGGATATACCCAACGATCCACCACAGCAGGACGACGATCTTATTGCTGAAGAGAGACCTACTGATGCCTCAGGTCCTGTCAATCAGCCCACAGGATCCATCCGGATTGAGAGATCCACCGGTCCAGCAAAACCTACTGACAAGCCAACAGCCCCAGTGCAAACCGGCGATACTCAGGAGGATGAGGTTGTCATTACTGGTACTGGCCATACCGAGCCAAGCAATCCTGTTGCTTTGTCCAAACATTCTACCAGGGAAGAATTTGCTGCCTTTGGTAAAGGTAAGTGGAATGCTGATCTGGCAACTTACGCTGCTCTGAACGCCCAAGATATCCATTCCGGCTACCTGAACCGGCTGTATACCAGCCGTGACTATGAAGCCAGTCTGGTTAATATGATGAAGGATAAATACGAGGTAACTTCCATATGCTCTTTCTGGCTTGTATGCTTCAATACTTGCTGACTCTCCTAGCCCCCAAGGGCCAGTTTGTAATCTTCTTTCAAACTGGGACTTACTAACATAAATCTTAATACTTTGAAATTTGCCGATGTAGCCCCCAAGGGCCGGTTCAACTTAGCGTAGTTAAACCGGTACTTTAAGTAATTGAGATTGCCGCATCAGAATATATATATGAGCAAATAGCCATTAGCCCCCAAGTGCCAAGTTAAATACTTGTATTGATCTTGGGACTTTGTAAGCAATTGAAAGATGAAGATCGAATATGCATTAGCCCCCAAGTGCTAAGTGCATAACTTGTTATGTGGTTGGTACTTCAATCCTTGTACCGTTTTGTTGAAGCATATAACTGTCTGCATGCAGGCGGAGCTGAAAACGAAAGAAAGCCAAGTCGCCGATCTCCAAGAAAACCTGAAAACCCAACAAGCTGAGACCTCCAAAGCAAAAGAGGAATTAACCAACGCTTTAAGCGCCATGGAACAACTTAAGGAGAGCTTCAAGAAGAAGCGGGCGGATTGGGCCACTGAAAAGTCCGCTTTAATCAAACGAGCAGAGGATGCCGAGGCTGCACTAAAACCAGTGGCGGATGAACTGACCAGCATAAAGCGGCACGTGCATGCCATGACTACTGCTATCTTTGGTAAGTCAGTTTGACTTCTGAATTGGCTCTGCCTTCTTGCAGAGTTGCCAGTTTATTAACCCTTTATGGTATTTCAGGGACACGCATTGGGCACTTGGGGTCAGATGTGCGGAAGAAATTGAAAGCCACCTATACATTGGTTGAACAATTGTATACTGGTGCCCAGCGGATCATCTGTACCGCATCCCATAACAAACCGGCGCCCACTTTGATTCAAGACACTCTGATGAAACTGTCAGTGCTTCCTGCCCGGATTGAAGAGCTAAAGAAATCTGTTGCTCGAACCGGTGCGATCAATGCCTTAATCCGGGCAAAAGCCTGGGTGCCGGATTTTGATCCTATTGAAGCGGCTCAGGGCTATCCCAGCTTGAAGGAAGACGGGTCAGAGTTTGGTGAAGCGGATCTGCGAGCAATAAACCGGGAGGTACGTCCGCTAGCTTGTCAATTGGCTGAAGAAGCAGACTTGTCTCATTATCAAGCCCAATATGACAATCAGAACAAGCGGATAGCTGCACCAATCCATGAATCGGAAAATCTGATCCCTCCAATCCGTAAGCATACTTACGCTCCCGATATTGACCCGCCATTGCTGATCCATGATGAAGCTGTTTTTCAAGCATTAATGGGAATCGACTGGACAACTGTTGATTTCCAGCCACTGGGTAGAGAAACGGAGGCTGAAGCGGCGCAGGATGACCCACAACCATCAGGCCAAGCTGGTGACCAAGCTTGAACCGGAAGCCGGTTTTAAAATTGCCTCTCCTTTGCGAAAAACAATGATATTATTAAGGGCACCGTGTTGCCTTGTAATAGGCTAGCTGATACTTTTGATGCTGATATGCCTTCGTGCATAATTTGTTCTTCTTGTGGTGATGAACTTTCCAAAGCACTTTCTGCAATAAGAAACTCTTCAAGTGCCACCGCGGTTGTACCATCAGGCGGAATATGATGTCTACATATATGAAGTCAAAACATCCAAGAATTTTTAAGTATATGACCAAAATTTTGAGATACATAATACCTGCCATCATTGAGGGTGAAGTTGGCGTGGCCAATCTTGAAGCGGAGTTTTGCAAACTCACACTATTGGAGGAGATAACAGCTCCTATATATATATGATGTTGGTTTACCATGTAAACCGTGCCGGGTTATAATAAACACCGTGTTACTCCATAAGAGGATGTTAAGAACAAGGATCAAACCGGGCAAATAGTCTCCGGATTGACGTGAACTGTGTTCCGTCAATGGATTGGTTGAAAACTTTGTCGGTTTAAAAAGAACGCAATAAAAAAGAAAAAAGAAAAAAGTGCAAAGCAAAAGCAATGAGAAAACCGTTTGCAAAAAAGGTTTATTTGAGTTGATAAAATGGCGTTACCATGGCCGAACACGACCAAGCTCCCGTTAGGTGTAACTATGGTTCTAGTCAGCCAGGTCCCCAAATGAAACCGTGGCATTTATGCCGACCAAGTGGCATGGCGATGGTTCGGGTTCGACCAAGCCCCCAAGTGATTCTGTGGCCTTAGGCCGATCAAGAGGCATGAGTGGTTCAGACGTGACCAAGTCCCCAAGTGATCTGGTGGCTCTCGCCTATCAAGAGGTATGGTATTGGTTCGGACACGACCAAACCTCCAAGTGATATAACATGATGCTTTTAGAAAAGCGAACTCAAGGGGTAAACCGGAGGCCGCTTTAGAACAACTCCGTGTAACCACACATGATGTAAAAGAATAGATACCCCGCTTTAGCTGAGGTTCCGGTTTATTATAGTTAATCATAATATATACATCGTTGTAATATGTACATAAGTAGAACCAATGGCTCAGGTATAATAAGGCCGAAGATGAGCTATGTTCCACGGCCTGTTGGTTTCCTCCTCTGATGTACGTGAGTCCTTATGCTCTCGAATATCAATCAGATAGTATGACCTGTTGTGCAGATTCTTGCTGACCACGAAAGGACCCTCCCAAGGTGGGGATAACTTATGCATATCAGTCTGATCTTGGATGAGCCGAAGCACCAAATCTCCTTCCTGGAAGGTTCTGGTTCTGACTCGGCGACTGTGATAACGACGAAGATCCTATTGGTAAATCGCCGATCGGGCGGCTGCTATGTCACGCTCTTCATCCAACCGGTCCAAAGCATCTTGCCGTGCTGTCTCGTTGTCCGCTTCAATATAAGCCGTCACACGAGGTGAATCATGACGGATATCACTGGGGAGAACCGCCTCCGCTCCATAAACCATGAAGAACGGTGTGTATCCTGTTGACCTGTTGGGTGTTGTATTGATGCTGCATAACACAGATGGTAATTCTTCTACCCAACAACCCGGCGTTCTCTACAAAGGAACCATGAGCCGGGGCTTGATGCCTCTCAAGATCTCTTAATTAGCTCTTTCTGCTTGACCATTGGACTGTGGGTGTGCCACTGATGAAATGTCGAGCTGGATGTGCTCCCGTTCGCAGAACTCCTTCATGGCACCTTTGGACAAATTGGTACCATTATCTGTGATGATGTTGTGTGGAAAGACAAACCGGAAAATCACTTTTTAATGAACTGAACCGCCGTGGCCGCATCACACTTGCTAACAGGTTCGGCCTCCACCCACTTTGTAAACTTGTCAACCGCCACCAGGAGGTGGGTCTTCTTATCTTTGGATCTTTTGAAAGGCCCAACCATATCCAGCCCCCAAGTTGCAAAGGGCCAAGTAATTGGAATCATTCTCAATTCTTGAGCCGGTACATGAGCACGTCTTGAGAACTTTTGGCAACCATCACATCGTCTGACCAGATCCTCCGCATCAGCATGAGCAGTTAACCAATAGAAGCCATGGCGAAACGCTTTAGCCACCAGAGATTTTGAACCGGCGTGGTGACCACAATCTCCTTCGTGGATCTCACGCAAAATTTCACGGCCTTCTTCAGGAGACACACAGCGTTGAAATGCTCCTGACACACTGCAATGATGCAACTCGCCGTTGATAATGGTCATGGACTTGGATCGCCGGATTATCTGCCGAGCCAGAGTCTCATCCTCTGGTAACTCGCCCCGGTTCTTGTACGCCAGGTAAGGAAGCGTCCAATCCGGAATAACATGAAGAGCTGCCACCAATTGAGCCTCCATATCAGGAATAGCAAAATCCGCTTCATCAGGGATCTTGACCGACGGGTTGTGCAGCACATCCAAAAAAACATTGGGCGGAACCGGTTTGCGCTGAGAGCCCAGCCGGCTTAAGGCGTCCGCCGCTTCATTTTTCCACCGGTCCACGTGGTCCACCTGATAGCCTTTGAAATGACCTGCAACAATATCCACCTCACGACGATATGCTGCCATGAGTGGGTCCTTGGAGTCCCAAGTGCCAGACACTTGCTGTGCCACGAGGTCCGAGTCACCGAAGCACTTAACCCGACTTAGATTCATCTCCTTAGCTATCCAGAGACCATGGAGCAAGGCTTCATACTCAGCTGCATTGTTAGTACAAGGGAACATTAAGCGGAGAACATAACAAAACTTATCACCTCGTGGGGAAGTTAATACGACTCCAGCCCCCGAGCCTTCCAGTTGCTTGGATCCGTCAAAATGGATGGTCCAATATGTGTGATCCGGCTTTTCTTCAGGTGCTTGCATTTCCGTCCAATCATTGATGAAATCAACCAGTGCTTGAGACTTAATTGTCGTCCGAGGCACATACTTCAAATCGTGCGGCCCAAGCTCTATTGCCCACTTGGCAATCCGGCCAGTTGCTTCCCTGTTCTGGATGATATCCCCCAAAGGAGCAGAACTGACCACCATAATTGGATGCCCTTGGAAGTATTGTTTAAGCTTCCAGCTTGCCATAAAAACTCCATACACCAGCTTCTGCCAATGCGAATACCTTTGCTTGGACTCAATGAGCACCTCGCTGATATAATAGACCGGACGTTGAACTGGATGCTCCTTACCTGCCTCCTTTCGCTCCACCACAATAGCCACGCTGACTGCCCGAGCATTAGCAGCAACATATAGCAGTAACGGCTCCTTGTCAATGGGAGCGGCGAGCACAGGCGGATTGGCCAATTGCCGCTTTAAGTCCTCAAATGCTTCATCAGCAGCAGAACTCTAGACAAACTGATCCGTCTTCTGCAACATCTGATACAAAGGGATTGCCTTCTCACCAAGACGACTGATAAACCGGCTTAACGCGGCAATCCGGCCTGCCAGGCGTTGAACATCAGTGACACACTTCGGTTTAGCCAGGGAGGTGATGACTGTGATCTTCTCTGGATTAGCCTCAATTCCCCTATTGGACACCAGGAAGCCTAATAACTTGCCCACCGGTACACCAAAGACGCATTTGTCTGGATTAAGCATCATCTTGTATGTCCTCAGGTTATCAAAGGTTTCCTTTAAATCACCAATCAGAGTCTCCTTCTCCCTGGATTTAACCACGATATCATCCACGTAGGCGTGTACATTACGGCCAATCTGTTTGTGTAGACAATTTTGCACACAACGTTGATAAGTTGCCTGGGCACTCTTGAGCCCAAAGGGCATAGACACATAGCAGAAGGCTCCAAAGGGAGTTATGAATGCCGTTTTCTCCTGGTCCTTAACGGCCATTTTGATTTGATGATAGCCAGAATATGCATCCAAAAAACTTAAACGCTCACAACCCGCCGTAGCATCAATAATTTGATCAATACGGGGGAGGGCAAAAGGATCTGCTGGACAAGCTTTATTAAGATCTGTGTAATCCACACACATGCGCCAGGTACCGTTTTTCTTAAGGACCAGCACCGGATTGGCAAGCCACTCAGTGTGAAAAACTTCAACAATAAAACCAGCTGCTAAGAGCCTGGCTACCTCTTCTCCAATTGCCTTGCGTCTTTCTTCGTTAAGCCGGTTCAACAGAGTTGACCGCCCGCCTCTGAACCTTCCGGTCTCGCTTGTCCAAGCTAGTGGTGAAAACATGGTACTGCCCACTACTCAACTGCTTTGGGTTGCTCTGGTAACCTGACTGTTGCTGCTGTTGGTTGTAACCACCCTGGTTGTTCTGACTATTTTGACCATTATGTCCGCCCGAATTACCATTAAATCCTGAACCAGAACTTCCTCCACCGTAAACCGGCCTGGATCCTGAGCCACCGCCAGATTCGTGATCATATCGGAAATTATTAGAATTCTTGAACTCCTGCATAATAAAGCAATCCTTCCAAAGGTGGTTTGTTGGCGCTTCCTTCGTCCCATGTCTTGGACAGGGCTGGCTTAGCAGATAGTTTAGGCGGTCTGGGTTAGGGTTGGGTGCCCCATTACGATTTTTTGGTTTACCCCTGCGTCGCTGGCCATTGTCCTGTGCGTTAGTATTAGCCACAAAGTCCATGTTACCATCCGCTTTACGCTTGCCTCCACCACCATTGCCTGCCCAGTGATGCTGCTGTCCTTTGGAGTTGCTGTTCCTCTTTCCCTTCCCTGTCTTGTCATCATCAGATTCGGGATCCTTGGTACTATCAGAATCAGCATATTTCACCAAAGCGGCCATGAGGGTCCCCATGTCAGTGCAATGACGCTTCATCCGTCCCAACTTCAGCTTCAGGGGCCCAAACCGGCAGTTGCCTTCTAGGGTTAATACTGCGGTGTCAGCATTGATGCGGTCTGACGAGTGCAACACTTGTGAAACCCGGCGCACCCAATGAGTCGTTGACTCTCCTTCCTCCTGGACGCATGCAACTAAGTCCACTATCGACATAGGCTGTTTACATGTATCCTTGAAATTGCTGATAAACCAGGCTCGTAATTGGGCCCATGAATAGATAGAATTAGCCGGCAAGCTTTTTAACCAAGTACGGGCCGTTACTTCAAGCATCATGGTGAATTATTTCGCACACACCGCGTCATCCACATCAAGCATCTCCATGGCCATCTCATAGCTCTCCACCCATGTCTCCGGAGGCTGATCCGCCGTGTAATTTGGTACCTTGCGCGGGCCCTTGAAATCCTTGGGCAGGCGCACATTGCGTAAAGCGGGGATAAGGCAAGGCACCCCCAAAGAACTAGAAGTAACACCAGGTTCGATCGAGATGGTTGGACGAACCGGCGTGAGCTACCGAGCCTGATGCTGTGTGGCTAACTCGGCCTCCCTGCGCGCTCGGGCCCGGTTCACCACTTCCTGAGCATTATCAGCACCACCCGCCGGGTTGTTGCCATGGGGTTCTCCACGTTGTTCGTTACTCGACACTGCCAGTTCATCCATATGTCTGCTATAGCTCCGGCTTCGACGGGGGGTCGAGTGGATCCGGTCGCGGCTGTACGAGTATGCTTCCTGTTGGACCAAAGCTGTCCTCAGAAGCTCCTTGACCCGTCGCGTCTCTACTGCCTGTGGCGAATCACCTTCAATTGGAATGGCCTCCAGCCATGCAGCAGCGGCAACGAGATTGTCCATCGGGTTGGAGTAGTGACCCGAAGGTGTTAAAATAGCCTGAGGTATAACGGTGTTTTGACGAGGCGGGTCCATCTGACGAGGCTGAACCGGTGCCCCGGTCCCGGGAGCTTCCGCCCGGTTTCCCTCCGGCGGATTGCCGGTTCCTACTCCTGGAATGTTGAAAAGGTCTCTGGCCGCAAAAACCGGAGGCAAACGGGATCGGTACTTCCTCCTCATGACTTCCTGCGACGCACTCTGGTCCAACATGAGCCTATAGGCTTGTGCGTCTAAAGCGGCCCGCTCCGTGGCCATCCTGGTGTCCTCAGCTACCAGATCTGCCTTGGCCTGGGTGATATGTTCCTTCACCTTTTCAATCTCGGCATTATGAATGCCCTGATTTGCCGGATTAGCCTCCGCCATAAGCACAGCCAATGCATCAAACAGCTCTGATAGAACTTGAGCCGGCGGGCGCACATGGCCTCCTGCCCCGGCAGCCGTCGCTGCTGCTGAACCGGAGGTTGTTGCTGCAGCGGTCGAAGAATGAAGCGCTGCTTGTGTGCCAGTCACGAATATTCCAACCCGGTTGGGCAGATCAGAGGGATCCGGAATACTGTCGCCATCGGAACAGCCCCCAATCCGGCCGTCTTGTAGCTGATAAAGAGATTCGGTTTCTCCGGTCGATGACTCGTCATCGGAACAAACGACGGTATCGCCGCGAGATTCCGATCCATCCTCATAACTTCCTCCATGGATGACTCCCACGAAGGCACGCTTCATGGCCGGTTTAACCCGGGCGGATTGCGCACGCTGAGCCGTCTCGACGAGGTCGGTGCAGATGTCCGGCTCAGGGCCCGGTTCACCGATCTTGCCAAAGAAAACGTGAATGCCTCCAAAGGGGACCCGGTACCCGTACTCAATTGAGCCGACCTCGGGGCCCCAGCCTGCGTCGTCGATGTAGAACTTGCCACGACGACTCTTAGTCATCCGGCCTACGGTGTAGCCCTCGAGTCCTTCAAAGCGGCCCACCAAGAACCGGAAACCATCATGCGATAGCCCCACGGTGGGCGCCAACTGTCGTGGTTTTGTCATGGCAGATGTCCTAGAGAAAGGACTTAGTCATGGAGCCATCGCGACGGGTTAGCTTGAAGGGGTTAAAGCGGACATAGGGACGCAAGAGAGTTTATACTAGTTCGGCCCCTTCGATGAAGGTAAAAGCCTATGTCTAGTTGTGATGGAATTGATGGGGTTTTGATGACTAGGCAGCAAACAAGCTTCGCCTATGTCTCGAGTTGTTGTCTGTTGTTCTTGAACCGCCGCCGGGTCGTCCCCTTATATACACGGGTGACTCCCGTCAGTTTACAGAGTCCCAATACCGGCTCATAGATGTGTCCGGTTTGGTCTCTACTTATTCCTAACTTACAATACAAGTTAACTACTAACGCCGGTTTACGGCTACAGGCTTTGAACCGACCATGGGCCTTGAGCCCTCATCTGCCTTCTTGGGTTTTAACATACTTAACTACTGATGAAGTTAACCCGGCCCAGATAGGCCGGTTTACGCCCAGCAGTAATATCCCCAACATTGGGTCTATCCCCATTTTGCGGATTGTGTCCTGATATATCAGGTTTAGACTGCTGCCACCGTCCATCAGGACTCGTGTGAAGTGGTATCCGTCAATTATTGGATCTAATACCAAGGCATCCCATCCTGCGCACCGGATACTTGCCGAGTAATCCTGATGGTCGAAGGTGATCGGTTGAGACGGCCAGTGGCAGAACTCCGCGGTGATAGGCCCTTTGGCATATTTATCTGGGAGTGCCACTTTATTTCTCCCCTTTATCACGTGTAACACGTTTATTGTTTTGACTTCTGGTGGAAATTTCTTCTGTTCCCTAGTGCTTTGCTTGCGAGGCTCATCCTCGTCTTCGCTTGGTGTATCCTGCCCCTTATGTTCGGCGTTGAGCTTGCCGGACTGCTTGAAGACCCAACATTCTCTGTGGGTATGATTTGCAGGTTTATCGGGTGTGCTATGGATCTGACATATTTGGTCTAGAATTTTGTTTAGGCTGGACAGTTCATCTCTGGTGCCTTTAGAGGGCGGCTTTTGCTGACCTGGCCGAGAGCTTCTAAATCCGGCGTTTACCACTGTGCTCTTCGGGCTCTCTTCTTTATTTTGGCGCTTATTATTTTTGCTGCGTCGTGATTTCCCATTTTCATCTCTAACTTCGGATGTACTGGGGTCACTGGTGCTGCATCGGGCTAGCCAGTTGTCCTCGCCCGCGCAAAAGCGGGTCATGAGGCTTGTTAATGCTGCCATTGTTCTCGGCTTTTCTTGGCCGAGGTGTCTGGCAAGCCATTCGTCTCGGACGTTGTGCTTAAAAGCTGCCAAAGCTTCGGCGTTCGGACAGTCGACTATTTGGTTATTTTTAGTAAGAAACATGTTCCAAAGCTTTCGGGCTGTCTCTCCGGGTTGTTGAGTTATGTGACTCAAATCGTCCGCATCCGAAGGTCGGACATAAGTCCCTTGAAAATGTGCCCAAAAAGCGTCTTCGAGCTCTTCCCAGATTCCAATGGAGCTTTCGGGGAGGCTTTTAAGCCAGTGCCGAGCTGGCCCTTTGAGCTTGAGGGGTAAGTACTTGATGGTGTGGAGATCATCTCCTCGAGCCATATGGATATGGAGGATATAGTCCTCAATCCAGACCCCAGGGTCTGTTGTTCCGTCGTATGTCTCTATGTTTATGTGTTTGAATCCCTCTGGAAATTCATGGTCCAGCACCTCGTCGGTGAAACATAGGGGATGTGCGGCACCCCTGTATCTGGGTGTACCGTGGTGTTTGGATGTTTGTTGTGTTGCATCGTATGCTGGAGCGCGCTTGCGTGGTCCATAGATGGATCTGGTTGCGCCGTCCTTTTGATGTGAGCCCTCGCGTGGATCGCGTATTGGCTTATGTGCGGTGTTCTTTGCCGCTCTATGTTGGCCGTGAGGTCATCTATCCGACCGGATGGCCATTTTGTTTTTTAATTGTGGAGGATCTAAGGTCTCCTCATCAAATTCAGGTAGCAACTTTCGCTTCGGATAGCTCTTGGTGTGGCGATTACTGCCTTATTTCGATGCAGTGTTGAGTACTTCACTCCATTTGTTTTTGAGTGTGTCTTGTGCAGCCTTGGGCCTTTGCTTCTGCTTTTTTAGACTCCTCGCGGTGGCGACAAGCCTTTGATGGGCATTCTATTGCTCCGAGTGTCTGTCCGGTGTGATGTCGTCCGGGTTATTATCTTTGACAGAGTCGGGTTGTTCAGTTTGATTCTCCGTGTTGTCGTGGTCCGACGATGGTTCACCCTACTCTAACGCTGGGTCTATATGATCGTTGTTTCTGCCGAGGCGGGATTTGGAGCGGCGCTAACGCTGCCGCTTTGACTGCTTCTCAAGGGGACAACCCTTCGTTGCGTCCTTCCGTTCCTCGTCGTCGTTTTCTTTTGGTGTGTCCACCATGTATACGTCATGTGATGAAGTGGGCGTCTGGTGCAGTGGTTCCTGTTCGTCTCCCGCATCGTCGTCCATATTGTCGATGTCTTCAGAGTCGAAGTCGAGCATGTCGGTTAAGTCATCGACAGTGGCTACTAAGTGGGTGGTGGGTGGGCAGCGAATTTCTTCGTCATCCGCATCCCAATCCTGCCGGACGTAGTTCGGCCGGGACTCTCCTGACAAGGAGAGAGACCTTAATGAGTTTAGTATGTCGCCAAAGGGCGAGTGCTAAAAAATATCCGCGGAGGTAAACTCCATGATTGGTGCCCAATCGGATTCGACAGGAAAGGGCGCAGGCGGTTCGGAGTCCATGGCCGGAGAAGGATCCGGCAGTTTAGCAACACGGCTCTCGTGAAGGGTAAGGTCGATATTTAGCTTGATCGCCGCAGAGGATACGGCCTCCGTGGCGGGGTCTATCCACCCGTCTAGGGATGGCGCAACTGGCTCCGAATTGAGGGTCGGAGCGGCTGCCGGTGCGATTTCTCGAACACTGTCCGATGGTAGAGCTAAATTGTACTCATCGTGACCGCGTGGCGCACAAGGCAGGGGCTCGAATCCGTCGAAGATCAAGTCTCCACGGATATCGGCCGTGTAGTTTAAGCTTCCAAACCTGACCTGGTGGCCAGGGGCGTAACTTTCGATCTGCTCCAGATGGCCAAGCGAGTTGGCCCGCAGTGCGAAGCCGCCGGACACAAAGATCTGTCCGGGGAGAAAAATATCACCCTGGACTGCATCCCTGTCGATGATCGTACGAGCCATCGTGCCTAACGGCGACAACACAGAGGAACTCTCAATGAAAGCACCAATGTCGGTGTCAAAACCGGCGGATCTCGGGTAGGGGGTCCTGAAATGTGCGTCTAAGGCGGATGGTAACAAGAGGCAGGGAACACGATGTTTTACCCAGGTTCGGGCCCTCTTGATGGAGGTAAAACCCTACATCCTGCTTGATTTATTCTTTATGATACGAGTATTACAAGAGTTGATCTACCATGAGATCGGAGAGGCTAAACCCTAGAAGCTAGCCTATGGTATGATTGTATGTTGTCCTACGGACCAAAACCCTCCGGTTTATATAGACACCGGAGGGGGATAGGGTTACACAAGGTCGGTTACAAAGGAGGAGACATCCATATCCCTACTACCTAGCTTGCCTTCCATGCCAAGTAGAGTCCCATCCGGACATGAGATGAAGTCTTCAATTGTGTATCTTCATAGTCCAACAGTCCAGCCAAAGGATATAGTCCGGCTATCCGGAGACCGCCTAATCCAGGACTCCCTCAACGAGGGCCAAGCATCCCTCGAAGACAATCATGACAACGACTCAACCCTTCGAACTGCTACACATGGACCTCTTCAGTCCCACTAACTACTCAACTCTTACTACTACTGCTTGTCTCTATGGCTTCATCATTGTTGATGATTATTCAAGATATACATGGGTGCATTTAATCCTCTACAAGACTGAAGTGCAGGATGTCTTCAGACGCTTCGCCAATCGAGCCATGAACAACTATGGCGTCAAGATCAAGCACATCAGAAGTGACAATGGCACTGAATTCGAGAACACCGGCCTCGACACTTATCTTGATACCTTGGGCATCACTCATGAGTTCTCAGCTCCGTACACGCCGCAGCAGAATGGCATCGTGGAACGCAAGAACAGAACACTCATTGAGATGGCCCAGACGATGCTCGATGAATACAAGACTCCAAGAAAGTTCTGGCCTGAAGCCATTGATACTGCATGCCATGTCATCAACCGTGTTTATCTTCACAAGCTTCAGAACAAAACATCCTATGAGCTCCTCACTGCTAAGAAGCCAAATGTCAGTTACTTCAGAGTATTTGGTACCAGGTGCTGGATCAAGAATCCACATCACACTTCAAAATTTGCACCAAAAGCACATGAAGGTTTTATGCTTGGTTACAGAAAGGATTCACACTCCTACAGAGTCTTCAACCTCTTTCACTATAAAGTGGTTGAAACTATGGATGTGTGGTTCGATGAGACTAACGGCTCGCAAAGAGAGCACCTGCCGAATGTGCTAGAAGAAGTTCCATCCAGTGAATCCATCAAGATTATGGGAACTAGAGAAATCATACCATCTGAAGCACAACCCAAAGAGGAAATCATCATCTCTGCACCTGATCAAACTGAAGACAATCCTTCTAACGATGACAATGATCAGCAAGAGCAAAATCTTCGCCCTGTTCATCCTCGTGTTGCAAGTGAAGTAAAGATTGAGAAAATAATTGATAGCATCAATGCACCTGGTCCACTCACTCGTTCAAGGGGAACACAACTAGCAAATTTCTGTGGGCACTTCGCATTCGTCTCAATATCTGAACCCAAGAAATTTGATGAAGCCTTCATGGAACTTGAATGGATTCAAGCTATGCAAGAAGAGCTTCAACAGTTTGAGGTGAATAATGTATGGGAACTGGTCAAGCGTCCTGATCCTCGTAAGCACAATATCATAGGCACTAAATGGATATATCGCAACAAGCAAGATGAGCATGGTCAAGTTGTCAGAAACAAGGCTCGTCTAGTTGCTCAAGGATACACTCAAGTTGAAGGAATTGACTTCAATGAAACATTTGCTCCTGTGGCTAGGCTTGAAGCTATACGCATGCTGCTGGCCTGTGCAAATCATCATAACATTCTTCTGTATCAAATGGATGTGAAGAGTGCCTTTCTCAATGGCAAGATTGAAGAAGAAGTGTATGTTGCACAACCGCCTGGCTTTGAAGATCCAAAACATCCTGACATGGTTTACAAGCTCAACAAGGCACTATATGGCCTCAAACAAGCCCCTCATGCTTGGTATGACACTCTCAAGGACTTCCTGAAGAGCAAAGGCTTCATACCTGGTTCCCTAGATCCCACTCTTTTCACGAAGACATATGATGGTGAACTGTTTGTGTGCCAAATATATGTGGATGACATTATCTTTGGCTGCACTAATCAGAAATACAGTGATGAGTTTGGATACATGATGCAAGAGCAATATCATTTGTGTCGGGGGACTAATCCACGAGCACCTATGCGACGGCGGACCGAGTCCCTTTCGGTTTGGCGGGGGCGAGGGTCGCACGAAGAGCGGATCGAGGCGAAGCACACAAGCAGTTTACCCAGGTTCGGGCCGCACGGATGCGTAAAACCCTACTCCTGCTTTGTGGTTTGTTTTGAGTTCTTGCTCGGGAGCGCGGAGTGCTACAGTACACCCCAGCAGCTAACGAGGCCGAGCGTGAGTGTTCTCCTCCTCCCCCTTTCTATGTTGCGCATGGGCCTCCTTTTATATGCTCAAGGGGTCACCGACAGGTGGCAACATAGACAAGGGTAAAAATGGAAAGGTGTTGCGGTTGGTACAGCTACCTGCTACAGTGTATCATACCTAACCCTGACGGCAGGGGACAAGGGCATTAAATGCCCGTCTGCGTCACCTAAATAGTGCAAAAGGGACCGTCAGGGACGCCACCGCTCGCCACGATGGCAATCTTGTGAGTGCCGCTTGCCACCGCGCGCCGCTGGCTGCACAGCCTCCCGCCACGTACGCCTGGAAGGGTCCCAGAGCGACACATTGGTGGATGTGCTGGAGCGCGGGCACAGAGTGGTGGCTTGCCGCGGCAAGCGCCTTGCCGCGGTCGTTGTCTTGTCGCGTCCGGGAGCTTGTCGCTCACCGGGCCTTGCCGGGACGCGTGGTGCGTCGCGGCAAGTTCCTTGAGATGCCTTGGTCGGCCTTCCCGGCAAGCTCCTCTTGCCGGGGTCTTGTCTCCTTGGCTTGGATACTTTGTCCTTGAATGGCTCCAAAGGAACCACGGAGGACCTTGGCGGTCACCCAGCAAGCCTTGCCGCGGGATGCTGCGACTGCCCGTGCACAAGTTCGGGATACTAGGGTACCCCTACTCTAGTACACCGACAGGAGCCCCCGGGCCTGGGCCATACACGATGCCGAGCGCTGTTCGGTCAGGCCCAAAATAGGGCACGGGCACGCGCGGCCTGGGTTACGCCGTATCTCTCCCCGTATCCACCGCGCCCTCCCCGAACGGCACGCGTTGAATGCGGTGCCGTGGGAGAGATCGTGGGTGGTTTCTTTATTCGGAAAGGCGGAACGTCCGCCCCCTCCCTCTTTATAAGCAGGGGAAACAGGGGTAGTGCGCCCATTCGCCGGTTGCTACTCCAATCTCAGAAATCTCCGCCGCTCCCTCGTCTTCCCAAAGCTGAAAGAGAGCAGCGCCCCGCCCCCCATCGCCACCAGCACCACCAACGCCGTCGACCTCCTCCACCACTTCCGCCATGGCTCCGAGAGCCGACAAAGGGAAGGTTGTGAAGTCGACCGAGGCGCAGCGGCTTGCGGCGCTGCGAAAGGAGCGGGCAATCTTCCCCCCCAAGCTTGCCGCGAGGGAGCTGAGGGAGAATTTCTACCTCTTCTGGTGAGATGCGAGCGCAACCGCGCACGAAGGTACTTCCAGCCGCCGCTTGGAATATGGCTCCAAATGGATACCCTTTCTTCGCCTTGTTCTTCTACTGTGGGCTCTGCCCGCCCTTCTCTGAGTTTTTCTGCGATATTATGAACACCTACGGGTTCCACCTCCTTGACTTCACCCCCAATGTTGTTCTGACCATGGCAGTTTTCGCACATCTCTGCGAAAACTTTGTCGGAGTCTATCCCAATGTAGCCCTTTTTCGCCACTTCTTTATGCCCCGAGTAGAGAGAGGAGAGCCTTTATCCGGCGGAATCGCCTGGATCTCGAGGGCCGGCAAGAAGGACACTTATCTGGAGGGAGAGTTCCGCGGCAAGTGGGAGGAATGGAGAGCAGACTGGTGCTGGATTGTCGAGGAGAACCCGCAGCCGTTTACCGCCCGGCGCCAAGCCCCAGTAGCACGCGGCAGCGATTGGAGTGACGTGGCCCCAGAAGACGATAGGCTGAAGATTGCCGTCACCCGGATCCAACGCCTCAGGCTTGCCGGGATCACTGTAGGCGCTGTTGGCGCAGATTTTCTTCGCCGCCGCATCGCCCCCCTGCAGGAACGGGGGAGACCCGCCTGGGAATTCAAGAATTCGGCGGATATCATGAGGCTGCGGCCGGGCCTCAACTTCAACTTCACTGTTCTGGAGCTTAACGCGATGCTCCAGGAGTTGTTCAAGTACGACCCTCAACATCCCGAAGTGTTCAGGTTGCCGAAGGGTGTCGTTCCGCTGTGCAACAACTCCGCGCTCGACCGCATCCGTGCAATGATGCCGCTGTGCGATTCGCATGGAATTGTCCCAACTTGGCAAGAGCCTGCAGACGACGTCGTGCAGCAGTTCTTTGACGGCTTGGTAGAAGTGCCGGTCCGCTCCGACGAAAAGAATAGCCTCACCCGCGACACCACCGATGCGGAAATGACACGCATCGCCACCAGGCTGGAAGAGGCGGCGGCAGCCGTAGCTGCGGGCGAATTTGGATTCACCATGGAGGAGGCAGAGGCAGCAGAGGCGGCAAGCCGTGCCGAGCGAGAGGAGCTCGCCGGCGAGAAAGAGCTTGCCGGGCATGACGTCGGGTCGAGCGAGCCCGCCGAGGATACGAGCGGCTCGCTGGAGATCAACTCCTCTTCCTCCTCATCTTCAGGCAGCTCGCCGCAAGCAGAGCCTCCATCCCCACCAAGAAGGCGTCTCCGCAAGGCCGGGGACGTAGCGGGGCGGCGGGCGAGTCAACAGTCGCCGCGCCGCGCGACACGCTCCACCGCGGCAAGCACTGTTGCCGCGGGAGCACCTCACGCTGCTGCGGCAACTGGAGCGGGGTCCACCCGGACCACCGCTTCTGCTCCTGCCGCTTCTCACGCCGCGGTGGCAGCCGGAGCGGGGTCGTCTCAGACCACCGCCACTGTTCCCGCCAAGCGGCCAAGGGAAACTACTCCTCCGCCTCCTCGCGCCGGACGTGAGCCGGACTTCGACTTCTCCGCGTTCAGCTCCGACGAGTAATAAGAAGAGTAAGATTCTCTTGTTGTACTTGTAGTTCTTCAATTCTTGCTATTTTGTCTTGTATCTCATTTGCTTTACTCTGAACTTATTCCTTTTTAGGACTCTGGCCCAGAGAGCAGCGAAGAGAGCCAAGGCCCGGTGATTGTCATCGAGGACGAACCCACCGTGACAGCAGGGAGTGCGTCCGAGACAACCTTGCCGGACCCGGCAACTGTTCTCCAGAGCAGCCCCCAGCATAAGTATATGGTTCACTTTCCGCTGTCAGGCATGCATGGATACTCTTTCTTTGCTGACATCTGACTGTTGGTTTGTGTAGGAGCAGAGCAGCCCCACCAGGAGCGCCCGGAGGCCGCCCCCGAAATGCCAAGGGAGAGTCCTCCGGCAAGGGAGAGTTCTCCGGCAAGGGACAGCACTGGCGCCCCCCCCCCCCGGCGGCGGAGACTACGACTGCCGAACCCAGTACAGGTAATCTTCTCTTCAAAGCTTCCCTTGGGTTCTTCTTCTTTTTGGGTATTTGCTTGACTATTCTCACTTTTCCGGCCATCAGACCCATCTGCTGCGGAGTCGATGGAGACTGAGGTTGCTGCCGACGACGACGCTGCCACTGAAGAAGCAGCCGGCCCTGATGATCCCGCCGGCGACGAGGCCGCCAAAGCTGCCGCCGCAGCAGCTGGCGAGGGGTCTGGCGATCGTACTGACGGCCCTGAGGCCGCAGGAGCGCCAGGCGCTACGTCGACCGCCGACCCGTCCGCCGCTGCCGCAGCGCCAGGCTCCGAAGAGCCCCAGCCAGGCGTCTACTTGAAGGCCGGCGATGGCATCTTCATCAACCTCCCCTGGGCGTCAAGCTCCAGGGCGCCGGTCGAGGGAGAGAGCTTTGATGGAGAGGTGCTCGCCTCCGCTGGGCTGACGCTAGTTGATGCGCCGAGCAGCAGCAGCGGCGAGCCTGAGGAGGAGCGGCTGCTGCGGAAGCTGTTGTCACTCTACCGCGCGCGGCAAGCCAAGCTGGAATCCCGTGAGGCGCTTGTCGCGAAGGCGGGAGGGAACATCGAGAAGCGCGTGGAGGAGCTCCGGGGTCTCAACCAGGAAGCTCTCCGGTCCCTGGCAGAGGAGCGGGAGCAACTCGCCGAAGAGCAGAAGGCCTTCTTCCTCGAGAAGGCCGAAGTTGAAGAGCAACAGTGGCTTGCCGCTGAGAAGCTGTCTGCGCAGGAGGGCGAGCTGGTGCAGTGGAAGGTCAACCTTGACGCCCACGAGGAGGAACTTGCCGCGCGCGTGCAAAAATTCGGCGGAGCCCTTAAGCAAGCAGAGGATGCTGCCGTAGTTGCCGAGGCTGCCAAGAAGGAGCTGGAGACGAAGGTGGCATAGCTGGAGGCTGATCTCAAGGCGAGTGGCGAAGAACTTAGCGCCGCCAAGGACTCCAACGCAGATCTTGAGTTGAAGCTGACCACTTTGACCAAGACGCTGGACGGCGCCAGGGAGCAGGAGGTGGCCTTGAAGGAGGAGATCAAGGCCGACAAGGAGCTGCTGGAGAGTGCTGCCGCTGGCCAGAATGCTTTTAGGGAGAATGTGGAGCACTGGACGGAGGGTCTCGTGAATGTTGCCGCAGACATTGACAAGGAGCTGGCGTAGCTGGGGATGGAGGATCTCGGGTATCCCTCCGACGAGAACCTCCAACCCAGCGCCAAGCTCATCTTGTTCTTCAAAGGCGTGGCGACGGCCCTCCAGCAACTCCGGGAGAGGATCCCAAAGCAGCTGGCCGACGAGTCGCGCAAGATCTGCGCGGGAGCTCTTCAAAAGGTGTTGGTGAAGGTGGCTTTCCGCAACCCGGGCCTCAACCTCACCAACGTCCTCAAGACCCTGCCGCCGGATGCTGATCTGGAGGCGCTCAAGACCCTTGTCGCACCCATTGTGGACAAGGTGAGCGGGATCAAGAGGATTGAGGGCGATCACGTAGACTAGGCCGCCCGTTTTCTTCTTTTCTTGTCGCTGCTGGTCATGTTATGAGAACAATCTGTTAGGGCCGCGACAAGCTACCTTGTAATATAGCTCTATTCCGGGTAATGATTTGCAATGTTATTCCCTTTACTTGATCCCTCCCTTTGTATGTTTTTGCCCTACGCTTTTAGGGAACTTGCCGGTGCAGGCACCTTAGCCGCGAGCGCTGAGTGCGGGACGTCAGCAGCCTGCTGACGGTGCCGCTACCGACAAGAAACCTTGTCGCAACTAGTCGCAGCTCACTTAAGTTGTTGAGCGGACTCGAAACAAAGTAAGGGCGCAACTAGCTACGAGTTGGTTCCTCCGCGCACAGGTTTTCCATACAAAGTGCGGTCGTTCAAGGGAGATAACTTAAAAATTAAAAAATCTGATTGCTCAAACTTTGGCAACTTAGCTTTTCTGTTGTTTGCTTCCCGGTAAGGCGAAACTTTCTTGAACGATGCCTGGTCCATACCATTATCTTCTCCTTCCCCCCCCCCCCTCCCGGCAAACTTGTAGGCGAGGGAACCTTCCTTTCCTTGAGAAAAAAGAATGAGGAGAAAATAAAGATATGGAGCCTTACGGCTCGTTATTGCTTACCGGGGAGTACGTGCTGCACAAAGTGTCAGATCACATATAGAAAGCATGAAATTGACAAGATGTGCGGAGCATATGAGCTTTACTTATGCACGGGGTCTGCGCCCGGCTTTGTACAAAGGATTACATGCAACAGCGGCAAGACTTGTACAAAAGGTGGTTGCCGGAACAGGTTCCGGCAACCGCGCCTTACGGGTAAAACTTACGAAGATGCTCAATGTTCCAGGAATTGCTCACCGGAATGCTATCTTCGGTCTCAAGGCGGACAGCGCCAGGCCTAGTGACTCGTTTCACCCGGTAAGGGCCTTCCCACTTCGGCGTCAACTTGTTGGAATTCTTGGCGGACTGAACACGCCGAAGAACAAGGTCGCCTTCCTCGAGACTTCTGGCGTTAACTTTGCGGCTATGGTAGCGGCGCAAAGCTTGCTGGTAGCGAGCAGCTCGTACAGCAGCCTGAAGATGGTCTTCCTCGAGGAGTAGAGCGTCATCTTGTCGCAGCTGCTCTTGCTCAAGCTCATCATAAGAGAGCACTCGAGGTGACCCGTATACGAGTTCCGTGGGGAGAACTGCCTCTGCTCCATAGACTAGAGCGAAAGGTGTCTGGCCAGTGGCTCGATTTGGCGTCGTCCTGATCGACCAAAGAACCACCGGCAGCTCCTCGATCCAGTTTCTTCCGCACTTGTGCAGCCTGTCGAAAGTCCTGGTCTTGAGCCCACGCAGCACTTCAGCATTTGCCCTCTCCGCTTGACCATTGCTTCTCGGGTGAGCAAAAAAACCAAGCAGACCTTGGCGCCAAGATCTTGGACGTACTGCATGAAGGTGCGGCTCGTGAATTGCGTACCGTTGTCGGTGATTACCCTGTTAGGGATCCCGAAGCGGCAAACAATCGACCTGAAGAACTTGACTGCTGACTGTGCTGTCACCTTCCTCACTGGTTCCACTTCCGGCCACTTTGTGAACTTGTCGATTGCAACGTACAAGTACTCAAAGCCCCCGACTGCTCGGGGAAAGGGGCCGAGGATGTCGAGCCCCCAGACCGAAAATGGCCAGGATAAAGGGATCATCTGGAGAGCTTGAGCTGGTTGGTGTATCTGTTTGGAATGGAACTGGCACGCTTCACACTTGGTTACTTGTGCAGTTGCATCCTGGAGGGCTGTCGGCCAATAGAAACCTTGCCGGAATGCTTTGCCGGCAAGTGCTCTTGCGCCAATGTGGTGACCACATATGCCTCCATGTATCTCTGCCAACAGCTTTTGTCCGTCTTCCCGATGAATACACTTCAATTTCACACCGTTGAGTCTTCTTCTGTACAGTGTGTTGTCGACAAACTGGTACATACTTGACTGCCGGGCTACTCTTTCTGCTTCTTCTTGCTCTTCGGGAAGTTCTCCTGTCTGAAGGAAACGGACAATCTGCTGTGCCCATGCTGGAGCTTGTGGCTTGACAACAAGGACTAAAGGCAAATCTGCTGCTGCGGAAACATCTGCTTCTACGGCGAGAACCTGCGGCTCTGCCGGAGCTTGACATTCCCCGGCAAGCTTGCCGGAGCAAAACTTGTCGGGAGCTTCTGCTTCAATGGAACAAACCCTAGGGCTTGCCGGAGCAGACTGCTCCTCAGCACTCTTGGCATTGATCTTGGGGACCTTCTTGGCGGCGGCTTCGGGAAGCTCTGCCGGAAAATAGTCACCAGAAATCAACTTCCTCTTCTTGCTCTGTCCAGTTGATCGCGTTACAGACGGTTGAGTCAGCTTGAGCACAAAGATCCCTGGTTCCACAGGTAACTTAAGTGTGGCGCACTTTGACAGGCCATCGGCAATGGCGTTCTGAGCTCTTGGAACATGCCCCATCTGTATGCCGTCAAAGTGCTCTTCTAGCTTTCTCACTTCGTCGACGTAGGCTTCCATCAACGGACTCTGATAGCTCTTGTTCACTTGGCGGACGACAAGCTGCGAGTCACCCCTGACAATGAGCTTCTTGATCCCAAGGTCTGCCGCGATCCTGAGACCGGCAAGCAAGCCTTCATACTTTGCAGTATTGTTTGTTGCTTGCTCCTTGGGAAAGTGCATCTGGACTACGTACTTGAGGTGTTCTCCGGTGGGTGCGACAAGCAGCACGCTAGCGCCGGCGCCTTGCAGCGAAAAGGCACCATCAAAGTACATCAGACACTCTTTGCTTTCTTCCTCGACGGGGATGCTCATTTCTGGAATTTCTTCATCTGGTGTTGGCGTCCATTCTGCTATGAATTCTGCCAATGCTCTGCTTTGGATAGTTGAAGTACTCTCAAACTCGAGGCCAAAGCTTGACAGTTCCAGTGCCCACTCAACAATCCTGCCTGTCGCTTCTGGGTTCTGTAGTATCCTCTTCAGCGGAAAACGAGTGACAACTGTGATCTCATGTGCTTGGAAGTAATGGCGCAGCTTTCTCAAGGCCATGAGAAGGCCGAAAAGCAATTTCTGCATGCCAGAGTACCTTGACCTAGCCCCCTGCAGAAGGGAACTGACAAAGTAAACTGGGCGCTGTACCATTCTCTTCTGTATCTCCTCGCACGCCTGCGCAGATCCATCCTTGTCGGGACCAGAGCTTGTAGGAGAAGCCCCCTGCTTGTCACTGGATGCGCCTGCCGTGGTTGCTGGCTCGTCATCTGCCTTCCTCTCTGCTACTAACGCAGCACTAACCACTTGATTGGTTGCCGCTATATACAGCAACAACTTCTCTTGTGGCTTAGGTGCGACAAGTGTTGGAGTGGAGGACAGGTATCTCTTCAAGTCTTGCAGCGCAGCCTCCGCTTCCGGAGTCCATTTCATTGGACCTGCCTTTTTCAATATTTTGAAAAACGACAGGGTGCGCTCAGCAGACCTAGAGATAAACCTGCTGAGAGCAGCCACGCAACCGGCAAGCCTTTGTACATCCTTGACGCGCTTTGGTGCTTCAATCTGCTCAATGGCCTTGATCTTGTCGAGATTGGCTTCGATTCCCCGCTGAGACACGAAGAACTCGAGAAGCTTGCCGGAGGGGACTCCAAACACACACTTCTCGGGGTTGAGCTTGAGGCTGATCTTGCGCAGATTTACAAAGGTCTCGTCTAAATCTTGAATCAGAGTTGCCTCGTGCTTGCTCTTGACCACTATGTCATCCATGTAGGCTTCCACATTTCTGTGTATTTGTGGCTCAAGAGCGACATGAACTACCCTTGCAAATGTTGAACCAGCATTTTTTAAACCGAAAGGCATCCGTATGAAACAGTACGTGCCACATGGAGTGATGAATGCGGTCTTCTCCTCATCCTCTTCTGCCATGAAGATCTGATGGTATCCTGAGTATGTGTCAAGAAATGAAAGCAAGTCACATCCGGCCGTGGAGTCAACAATCTGGTCAATGCGCGGCAAAGGAAATGGGTCTTTGGGACAAGCTTTGTTAACATCGGTAAAGTCGATACAAAGCCTCCATTTCCCGTTCTCCTTGCGCACGACTACAGGATTGGCCAACCACGTAGGATGGAGCACTCCTCTAACAAGGCCTGCTGCTTCCAACTTCTTGATCTCTTCTGCGATGAATTCTTGGTGCTCCACTGCTTGCTTCCTGACCTTCTGCTTGACGGGCCGCGCATGAGGACAAACGGCAAGATGGTGCTCAATTACTTTCCTGGGAACACCGGGGATGTCAGACGGTTGCCACGCAAACACGTCGACGTTCGCCCGCAGGAAAGCAATGAGCGCGCTTTCCTATTTAGGGTCGAGAGTGGCACTGATGGTGAAGGTACCACCAGTGCCGTCCTCCTTGGCGGACACCTTCTTGGTCTCTGGCGGAGCTGCCATTGTCTTCTTACACTTGCCGGTGGAGCTCGATGGTGCGTCCTCGACGGCAATGCAGCACTCCGAAGAGGTGCGCTTGCCGGAGTGGGCATCAGAACTCTTGCCGGACTTGGTCTTCTTCTTCCCCCCGGGAGCTTCAACGGCAGGTGACTTGCGATCTGTTGCGGCTGCCGCTTCCCGGTAGATCTTGTCGGCGCAGATAAGAGCATCCTTCTTGTCGCCAGGGACAGAGATGACGCTTATCGGGCCTGGCATCTTCAGCATGTTGTATGTGTAGTGAGAGGCTGCCATGAACTTGGCGAGTGCTGGACGGCCGAGTATCCCATTGTAAGGCAATGGAAAATCGGCAACGTCAAAAGTGACCCTCTCAGTCCTGAAGTTCACCTCGCTGCCAAATGTTACTGGCAACGTGACCTTCCCCTTTGGCTTGCTCCTTCCCAGGTTGATTCCTTGGAATGTGCCGGTCTCTTCAAGCTCGCTGTCAAGGATCTGGAGTTTCTGGAGTACAGCGGAGGAGATCAGGTTCAAGCCGGCCCCGCCGTCAACTAGCATCTTAGTGACCTTGAGGTTGCGGATAGTTGGTGAAACCAACATCGGCAAGCACCCGACCGCAGTTGTGCGATCAGGGTGGTCCTCAATATCAAAGATGATAGGCATGCTGGACCATTTCAGAAGCTTGCGTGACTCGACAGGTGGTTCCGCCGCATTGACTTCCCGCACCCACTGCTTGAGTTGGCGGTGCGAAGTATGCAGAGAAGCACTGCCGTCAACGCACAAGACCTCTGTGGCTTTCTGGAACTCCTGCTCACTGGTCTCGACATCATCCATGTCTTCGTCGTCGTCGTCATCTTCATCCTTGTCGCGGCCGCGGGGAGGTCTGTCTCCTTGCCGCTGCTTGGCCTTGCCGCGGCGTCCTCCCCGGCCGGCGCGCTTCTTGCCGGATTCTCCAGCGCCTCCTTGGGCCCTCTCCTTGTCACGTCGCTCGTATTCAGCCTTTTGCTGCTGGACAAGCTGCTCGACCTTCTTGCAGCTCTGGAGGTCATGGCCCTTGGTGCGGTGGATCTTGCAGTACTGCTTGTCGGTGTCGTCCTGCTTGTCGGCGACTGCCACAGTCTGGCAGTTGGTGCATGCGGCAATCTCCTTGCCGGAGCTACCAGCTTTGGCTTTCTTGGCGCCACCTTCATTGCCGGACTGCTCAATGACTAGCACATCTTTGCCTTTCTTCTTCATGTTGTTCCGCCGCCGGTTTTTCTTTGCCGGGGCAGCATCCTCGCTGTCAGATCCCCCTGCTCCTGTATTCTCTCCGGGGAGTTTCCTCCCTTCCTCAGCACGTGCACACTTGTCAGCCAGGGCATACAGCTCACTGACGTCTGTGATCTTGCACATCGCCATCTCCTCCCGCATCCTGCGGTTACGCACGTTCTGATGGAACGCGCTGATGACCGCGGCAGGGTGGACATCTGGGATGTTGTGCTGTACACGGCTGAATCTCTGAATGTACTTGCACAGGGGCTCTCCTTCCTTCTGGGCGAGTAGATGAAGGTCACTCTCTTGGCCATGAGGTTTGTGGCCGCCTGTAAAGGCGCCGACAAACTGATGGCATAGGTCTGCCTAGGAGGATATGGAGTTGTCCGGCAAGTGCATGAGCCAGGACCTGACGTTGGGCTTGAGCACCAGCGAGAAGTAGTTGGCAAGGATCTTGTCGTCCCGCCCCCCGGCAGCCTGCACCGCGATGGTGTAGATGCTGAGGAACTCCGATGGATGCGACTTGCCGTCGTACTTCTCTGGTACGTCTGGCTTGAAATTCTTCGTGCTGGGCCACTGGACTTGCCGCAGCTCACGAGTAAACGCAGGGCAACCTACCGCGTATGGCAAGTCGCCTGGTTCCCCTGGCGCTTGCATGTCGACAGAGGGCCCAGCACGCTGGTCCGATTGATGTCGCGCTTCTCTTTGGCGCTCGATGCGAGTACGAGCGTCTTCTTGCTGTCGTTCGTGAAGAACTTGGCGCTAATCGCGACGAGCTCGTGGATCTGATGACGCGGTGGAGTCGCTGTCGAGGTGGATCCGGCGAGTCGGCGATCTTGGCCTTCAGGGCGGAGAGTGCACAGTGGTTGCACCCCCACCGGTCTTGTCGCCACCGGCTCGTGCCTGGCTGACTTGCCGCGGCTGCGACGTGCTCGGCTGCCGTTGAGTGTCGCCGTTGGCAAAGTCGGTGAGACTCTGAATGGTGGCCCTCCAGTCGTCGATCTTGTCTGCCGTTGGAGGGTAGTCCAGGAGCAGTTGAGCTCGCGCCAAAGCTTCTGCTGTAGTGACGGGTGGCGGTGGCGAACGGTGCGAGGAGCGGGATATGCTCGGACTTCTAACTATGTTAGAAGGAGCAGTATCCCGTCCAGGCGACCGTGCCTCGCTCGTGCCAGCATGTTGGCGTGCATGCTGGTCTTGAGCACTCCGAGATCCACCAGCTCGATCTTGGTCCAGCAAACGCATGGTACCATGAGTACCATGACGCTGCCGGTCCCGCGCCTCCTGAGATGGGCGCGGTGCATATACAGACGCCGAGGTCTTGGAGTGCACCCGGTCGTTGTGGGAGCCGGCTACGCCGCCGATGGGCAGCGCAGCCTTGTCCTTGGACCTGGCAGCACCGTGAGCTCCCTCGTCGACGCCCATACTTCCGCCGGTGTCCGCCCCATCAGCCGTTTGCTCCGGCGGTGGTGGGTTCGGCGCGGACGGAGCAGCCGCCTCCGAAGCCTTCTTCTTCGGCGGCATGTCGATGAAGATGATGAAGATCTAGCTCATGTGAACGCCGGATCTGGTTCACACAACCTCGACGCCCCTACCTGGTGCGCCAGAGATGTCGGGGGACTAATCCACGAGCACCTATGGGACCGGCGGACCGAGTCCCTTTCAGTTCGGCGGGGGCGAGGGTCGCACGAAGAGCGGATCGAGGCGAAGCACACGAGTAGTTTACCCAGGTTCAGGCCGCACGGATGCGTAAAACCCTACTCCTGCTTTGTGGTTTGTATTGAGTTCTTCCTCGGGAGCGCGGAGTGCTACAGTACACCCCAGCAGCTAACGAGACCGAGCGTGAGTGTTCTCCTCCTCCCCCTTTCTACGTTGCGCATGGGCCTCCTTTTATATGCTCAAGGGGTCACCGACAGGTGGCAACATAGACAAGGGTAAAAATGGAAAGGTGTTGCGGTTGGTACAGCTACCTGCTACAGTGTATCATACCTAACCCTGACGGCAGGGGACAAGGGCATTAAATGCCCGTCTGCGTCGCCTAAATAGTGCAAAAGGGACCGTCAGGGACGCCACCGCTCGCCACGATGGCAATCTTGTCAGTGCCGCTTGCCACCGTGCGCCGCTGGCTGCACAGCCTCCCGCCACGTATGCCTGGAAGGGTCCCAGAGCGACACGTTGGTGGATGTGCTGGAGCGCGCACACAGAGTGGTGGCTTGCCGCGGCAAGCGCCTTGCCGCGGTCGTTGTCTTGTCGCGTCCGGGAGCTTGTCGCTCACCGGGCCTTGCCGGGACGCGTGGCGCGTCGCGGCAAGTTCCTTGAGATGCCTTGGTCGGCCTTCCCGGCAAGCTCCTCTTGCCGGGGTCTTGTCTCCTTGGCTTGGATACTTTGTCCTTGAATGGCTCCAAAGGAACCACAGACGACCTTGGCGGTCACCCGGCAAGCCTTGCCGCGGGATGCTGCGACTGCCCGTGCACAAGTTCGGGATACTAGGGTACCCCTACTCTAGTACACCGACAATATGTCCATGTTTGGTGAGCTGAAGTTCTTCCTTGGTCTTCGAATACAACAGCAACGCAACGGCATCTTCATATCTCAAGAGAAATACCTCAAGGATTGCCTGAAGAAGTTTGGAATGCAAGACTGCAAAGGTTACACGACGCCAATGCCTACCAAGAGTCATCTAGATTTTGACGCCAATCGTAAAGAGTTCGATCAAAAGGTATACCGCTTCATGTTTGGTTCTTTGCTTTATTTATGTGCATCTAGGCCAGATATCATGCTTAGTGTTTGCATGTGTGCCCGATTCCAAGCGGCACCAAAGGAATCGCATCACTTAGCTGTGAAGCGAATTCTTCGATATTTGGCTCACACCCCAACACTAGGATTATGGTATCCAAAGGGCTCAGAGTTTGATCTAGTTGGATTCTCGGATGCTGATTATGCTGGTGACAAGGTGGATCACAAGTCTACATCAGGCACATGTCACTTTCTGGGACGATCACTTGTGTGTTGGTCTTCAAAGAAGCAGAACTGTGTATCTCTCTCCACTTCTGAATCTGAATACATTGCTACTGGATCTTGCTGCGCTCAGCTTCTATGGATGAAGCAAACACTCAAAGACTATGGCATTCATCTGAAGCAAGTGCCACTCTACTGCGACAATGAAAGCGCCATCAAGATCGCCAACAACCCAGTTCAACACTTGAAGACAAAGCACATTCAGATCCATCATCACTTTCTCAGAGATCATGTCATGAAGGAAGATATTGATATCATTCACGTCAGCACTGAAGAGCAACTGGCAGATATCTTCACAAAGCCCTTGGATGAGAACAGGTTTTGCAAGTTGCGGTGTGAGCTAAATATCTTGGAATCCTCAAATGTCTTGTGATCATGCACACATCCTAACACTTATGCATGTTGATGACTTAGATGTGCAAACACACAAAGCAACGTATATCTTCAACAAATGAAGACTTACACTCTAAGTGTGAATACATTAACGCGGAATTTGACTTCAGAGCGCCATGATAATTGTGCGCCGTGTCTGGGTCTAATATTTCCTATACGGTGGGTAACGCCACCACCAAACTTTTGTTTGGAATATTTTATGTTGGTGTTACACTTGCAAAGTCTTTGCATTTTGTTTGTCTTCATTATTAACATGGCTTCATGTTTATCTTCAATGTACTGATTTGGTTTTTGTCCTCTACAGCATTCACTTATAGCTATGTCTTCTAGTTGAATCTTTTGAACTAAGTGAATGTGATCAGACCTTGACCTTTCTATGCTCCCGTCATAAGTCTATCTATCCAAATCATATGCATTCTATTAAAACTGTCAATACGTCTTCTCTGCGTCCTTGTCAGCAGAAGACACAGAGACAAACATTAATCTATTTTCAATGCTCAATGCTTTTACCTGAAACCCAGAGAAGTGGGAACGACCACCCGACAATCTAGGCATGCGTGGGAATGTGGAACAACCTCCAATGTGTTGCATGATCGCCACGTGTCCTTCAGATGTGAACCGCCAGGGGCACCTGTGTAATAACATTGTGCCCTCCCTGTCCCTATAAATACACGCCTCACCCCAGTCATTATCTCTTCTTCCACTCTCGCACAAACCCTAGCGCCACCGCTAGCCCTCGACGATGCCGGCAACGAAGCGCTTAGCTGCCGCGACCTCACCGACGCCGTCCTCACGCCGACCACGGACATCGTCTTCTCCGCCGTCGCCGTAGGTGTCCTCCGTCGCCAAGTTAGGGCACGGAAGATTGAACTACTCAGCCTCCTCTCCCACTCCGTCTAGCAGTTCCTCGTGTGGTAAATAAAACCTTTTTTGTCTTTTTGATCCGATAGATTCATCCATTTTCAACCACAAGTGGTTTCTGTTCCTATAAGTTGGATCTATCTGATTCTGCATCTCATAGCATGCCTAGTATGTTCACTTATGCTTCACAAAGTAGTTAGATTCCTCACTTGTACTTATTCGTGGATTCGTACAAATCTGGAACCAACTCTCTACATATGAGTGAATGTCTTTGCACTATGAGGTCAATGTCTAATAAACTGATTTATCTTCAAAATCTTCTGAGAATCCATATGACCTCTTCTCCTTCCCTCGCGTCTCTAATGCTGTCACAGGTACACGTCCGTGGGAGAATCCCTTGGTTCTCATAGTCTGCATTCATTTGCAGAGTTCTTACAGCGTCACATAAATTCTCCTGAAGCCAGTTCCTGTCTGACCAGTAGACGGAAGACTTTGACAGTGTTGAAGCCTTTTAGTCTAAACTTCATGACAACTCAAAAATCAGTCAGGAAGGGCGGCAGACAACGCTGTGGAAACACTGCTAAGGACCTGCCACCGGATCTCTATGAGTTATACAAGTCAGATCAAGAAGAAACCTATGGAGAACGCAAGAACTGAATCCAATGGATTCGAAGACATTGGGCAGAGGAATGGTTCAAGTACAGATTCTTCACCAAGGAGTATGCTGAGAAGAATGCCTTAAAGGCCCCCTGGGGAGATATAATTTACAAAGGTCTTCAGCCCAAGTCAAAGTCCGAAGCTATTGCTCAAGGCTTCTACCCCTGCATGATTCGTGTACCTTAGCCTACTAATGCCGACCCATCCTCTCTATTATGGTATCGTGAAGATAATCTATTCAAGCGCAACTATCAGGCTGCAAAGAACTCGGCCAAGGAAAACAAGAAGTCTTTGGGATTAGACTTCAACCCAGGCCCCTCTGCACCACGAGCTGATGGCACACGCGAAGCTGAACCCAATCTTATTGGTCCCTTCTACAACTTAGAAGGTCTCATCACTCACATTCAGGTTCAAGGGGCAGTCGTGGACCACTCTGCAGATGACTGATTCTGATGAAGCGCCTGCACCTCCGAAGCCTGTGAAGCAACAGAAACCAAAGGCTTCAAAGCCCCCCTCTGCACCAAAGGTCTCATGGGCGAAGCCTATGGCCACTGCACTCCTGAAGCCAGTGTGCAGTCTGAAGATCTCTCACGCATCTCCAAGTCTGCCAAGTTGAAAAAGCCCATGCAACCCATTGGTCAAGCACTGACCCCTGCTGCTATTTTGAGAAACGAGACTAACGCCATTGATCTGTCCAGCGATGACGATCTTGGCGATGACGCTCTTGAGCAGTTAATAAAGAACAAGCAAGAGGCGGAAATCTTCAATGACCTTCCCCTCTTTGATGTGGAAATCTTATACAAGTTTATTGATGAGTGGTTTGACAACCCAGATGTCAGTTTTGATGATCTTCAGCTTCCAATTGGCCTTAGCGTCTCCTTCCACGGAGCCATTGCTCCTGAGCTGGCTCTTGCTCAGAAAATTGTTGAGCCGAAGCATAAAATCGATTATGAAAAGGCTCAGTTCAAGAGGCACATGGCCATGCTCAATGTTGAAGACATTCAAAACTTCATGGTCATGATGCATGAGCTCAAGGAGGCATTCCACAAGAAACGAGAAGAAGCAAAAGGTTCTCATGAGCGCATGAAGAATCTTGCTGCCAAATGTGTTCAAGGCTACAATGAAGCTGAAAAGCGCAAGGCTTTGGGGCGACCAGGCATCGACCCCAAAATGGCTGCCAAGAAGAAGAAGAAGCCAGCTGTGGCCGAACCAGAAGCATCAATGCAGGAAGAACCTCGCATTGTCTTCCCAGCCAGTATGACAGGCTCGAAGCCTAAGGTCCCCATAGTGGCTTCAGAATTCAAGAAAACTAGAGCAGCTGAAGCCGAAGCCAGAAAGCGCAAGACCAAAGCCACCACAGATGATACTCCCCCAACCAAGAAAAGAAAAACAAAGAAGAGAGACCGGGCTGCTTCCACAGAGCCCCTTATTGTCAAGCCAATTTCTGTTGCTCGTCCTTCCTCTGCACATCGAGAACGTCGTTTGGTAGTTCATGAGCCTGCTTTCACAGAGGCTCCTGAAGCTGAAGAGAATCCAGCTCTTGACCCCACCACAGCTGAAGACATTGGTCCTCACGACAATGTTGAAGATGATGAAGTCCTTCCTCAGATCAAGCACACTTTGGTATCATCGCCTGTTCTCATGAATAGCGAACTCATCAGCATTGGTCTTCCATTGACGCCAATTGCTCAGGACGACTCATGGGCTGATCACCCTCAAGAATCCCCTCGTGCTGAAGAAACACCAGTCACTCCCCCACCACAGGCACCACTCCGGTGATTGACAGTGAAGACTTTGAGGCCCAACCAACTCCATCTCCACAGGCGTCGCCAGCATTTCGCAGGCTTCGCAAAGGACCAAGGCCACAGGTCACATTGTCAAGTGTTCCAGAAGGAGAAGAGCGCCAATCCGTTTCACGCGAAGTCTTTCCTGAAGCCTCTCCTACTGTGAACATTCCTGAATCTGAAGCCAAAATGGCTAAAGATATTCCGGCTGCATCAGCCGATGACCATGAAGAAGAACCAAGAGAAGAAGAATGTTTTGGTACACCCCCGTCCATCCCTGAAGTTGTTCACGAGGAGAACGTGTCCGACCCTCCAGCTCCTGAAGTGGAGGTTACCAATACTGAGGCGGCCACCAACATCAACACTGAAGCCAATGACGTTGTCATGGCTGAAGCTAATGTGGTGCCTGAAGCTAATGTGGTGCCAGAAGTGAATGCACCTGAAGCCAATGCCTCTGCTCATGTACCTCCTCCAAGGCCACACACCATCGAGCAAGCATATGATCATGGATAGCTTGTTATCGTCCGCTGGCCAATCCTGGTTCCTCCACCTGCTCCCGGACCTCAGTTTGCCTATCATGTGGAGCACAGGCCTCAGGTCCAGAAGCCAAAGCCCAGGCTACCATGGTTTCCAGGTACTGCAACTTCACCAGGATCATTTAATCTGAATGGATTCAAGTCACACAACACATTCTTCAACAGTGCCAAGAACCCCTACACAAGGCCAAGAATCTCTTCGGACCGATTCTGGAGTTATCAGCAGCGAAGCTATTATTCATGCATCTTGTACAATCAGGGACGCATCTTCTCTCACATGCATCTTGATTGTGAAGCCATTGCTGGACTGACATGCCTTGAAGAAGCCCTTGACTGCTTCCGTGATGCGGGTCTGCTTAATTTTGTGACTGCCAAGGAACATTGGAATGAAGAACTTCTGCTTCAATTCTATGCTACCCTCCACATTCGTGGATACAACAGGGATTCGAAGACTTGGATCCTTGAGTGGATGACAGGAGATGTTCATCATGAAGCTAAAGCTCAAGACATCATTGAGCTCACAGCCCTGCCAACTCCTGGTGAATACTATGAACCAGGTTGTCAACAACACCAGAATGCTTTGGAGAGCATTTTCCAGAAGCCAGAACCCAACATGAGCCAAATGTTGAGCATGATGAAGCCTTTGCCTCACGATGCTGAATACCCAACCGAATTCTTTGTTGAAGACTAGAGTATCAGCCTCGCACAATTTACCACATCATCAGAAAAACTCTATGGCCTATCAAAGGACATTCATCTGCAGGGAAGCTTGAAGGAGCAATGAAAACTTTGGTTTTCTATATCTTCAATGGCATAAGCTTCAATGCTCAAGACTTCTTCATCAGGCAGTTGGATGCATCTGGCTCCGACATTTTTGGTCTGAAGTTCTATGCTCCATGGGTCATGCGCCTTATCAAGCTTCACTCTGCCTTCAACTATCATTCGTCTGCGTGCAATCATCTTGTATTCTTGCCAGAGATTGATCTGTCTGTTGAAGCTATTTACCCAGAGCCTGCTAAGGATCCAATCTATCTTCACAACGTTGATCGTCAAAGCTTCACCAGCCCATTGAAGGAGTTCAGGCAGTCTCTCGTGTTTATCCCTTGGCTGGTAACACACGTGCCCCTCGCGCCCAAACTGACGCCACTGGAAGCACCATTGCCCAAAGGCCTCGGAAGCGATCTCCTATTCTCAATGACCGAGAGGTTCTCATCGTGCTACATCAGAAACAGAATAAGCATCATGACTAGCTTAAGCGTAAGATGCAAAGCCTCTTGGTGGACGTCAATCGCATTCGCAATCTTGCCACAAAGAATGCCTTTGTCACACATGAAACCTGTCGGAGGTCTTGGAAGAGTTTGACTTTGCTCACTGTTGAAGAAGATCTTCAAGACGATGGCTTCACAGAAAGATTCAAGTTTGACTCCACTCCTCCAAGGAATGCTCACTTGCGTCGGACTCCCTCCCTTGAAGACTCTGACTACTCTTCCTCGGCTGCAACGGTGAATGCCAGAGTTATCGATGATCAAGATGATGCCACTTCACCACCTCCAACTTTAGCGCATCTCGACACCGCACCAAGTTCTTCTACACCACCGGACCTCAACGACGACCCTGCTGCTTCGCCTGCACCTCATGGGAATGAGTACAAGCTCTATGTCTTCAAACCTTTTTGGTCATTACAGACAAAAGGGGGAGAAGCATATGAGTTGATAGTCTTCAAGCGGATCCATATGGGTAGTTGCTTTACTTTTTGCTACTTTTGCCAAGTGCTTGCAACTCTCGCTTTTGAAACATTTGATTCGTTTTGAGTTGTAACACTTAAACTTGATGGTCGTCTGCTACCTTTTTCGACACTATGTGATGCGATGATAAATTCCGCATGTGCGACGATAAATTCCGCACGAAGTCATTTTGTAGACGTCCATTTTTCATTATGCATGTCACTATCTTCATTATATCATTTCATGCATGATGAATTGTCTTCACAAGTAGAAGAGGAGCTCCGCAAGTACAACCTGCCATGTGCATTTGCATTCAAAAGCAAAATACTTATATGCACATCTTCAGGGGGATCCTTTCTGCTACTTATGAAGACAATACTTAAATCCTTTACAATTTCACATATTTCTATCCTCGTTGAAAACTTCAACCAGTTTGTCATCAATCACCAAAAAGGGGGAGATTGTAAGTGCATCTAGTGCCACCCCTAGTTGGTTTTGGAGTATTGACAACAAACCTAGTTGAGGGACTAATGTGTTTGTGTGAATTGCATGATAACACAGGTAGAAGTCCCTCATTGATTCGGTTTTCCTACCGGAGATGACCCCTAAAAATGTATGAAGACATTGAAGTCAAAGGTGGTATGTGAAGACATTCACATTGAAGACTATGACAAGAGAAGACATCGCATGAAGACTATGGAGCGCGAAGACTTAGTTGTTTCGTCGTTCTTTTTCTTCTTTGTTGAGTCATAGGAACCACCGTACTATTAAGTGGGGTCCAAGAGAACCAGTCAGAATGACTGAAGTGATGCTTAACCAAAATCCTATGTCTTCGAGCGAAGACAATGAGAGCAAATCTTATCCAAAGCTGGATAAGTCAGCTTTGCTTGTAGCTCAAGTGAAGTTGCCGTGTGTGTTTGAAATCTGACCATTGGAACACGTGTCAGTTCCTTAGTGACCCAGGGTCATTTCGGACAAATCAGGTCGGGTTGCCTAGTGGCTATAAATAGCCCGCCCCCTACACCATAAATTGGTTGGCTGCTCAGAGTTAGTGCACGGCTTTTGTCGTTTGAGACCAAGCCACCTCGAAGCCTTTGAGAGAGAAATCCTTGCGAGAACAAAGCCCTAAACACCCAGAGCCAAAGAGTGTTAGGCATCACTTAAGTCTTCCTGTCTGTGTGATCTGAAGACTTATTACACTTGAGGACTGTGAATCCTCCAGCCGGTTAGGCGTCGCGTTCTGAGCATCCAAGAGTCATTGTGGATCGCCGGTGAACGAAGTCTGTGAAGGTTTGGAAGTCTACCTTGAAGACTTACCAGAGTAATTGGGCGAGGAATGATTGTCCTTAGCTCAAGGGGAATAAGGTGAAGACGCGGTCTTCTGAGTTGAATCTCAGCCTCCCTAACCAGACGTACAGTTGTCACAGCAACTGGAACTGGTCCAACAAATCATTGTCTTCAACGAGCCACTGGTTCTATCCTTCCCATCTCTTTATTTGCAGATTGGTCCTTGTGAAGTCATTGCCTATTTGCATTATCTATTTGTCTTCATTGTGTGACTGCTTGTTCTGAGTGGCTTCATACTATCTTCCATCCTGATCTATACTGCCTAGTTGCTATTATTCTTTGTGCTTTCATTTCATTGAATACTTGACTATGGCTTGCTTAGTGTAGTCTACCTTTCGCTGCATGGTAATAGGTTTATTTCATAAAAATCGCCTATTCACCCCCCCTCTAGTCGATCACTAGCACTTTCACATGGTCCATTATTCATTGCATGTCTCCAATCCCCTTCGCTCCCAAAGTGCACAACGAAGTCGTTGTCGCCCATGTCCCAGAACCGAGCCTCATGGCGAAGACCCCAAGCCCTCTGCATCGTTTTCTCTAGCACAGTCCTGTTCAGCGGACGTGGGGAGAACGCCTTTCCCACCGCTGACCACTTCATATTCTTGGGCAAGATCTGATCCGGTTCCTCAAAGACGAAACCCTCCGCCTCCTTATCCAGCAAAACCATCCTAGCTGAGAGGCTTGCAGTAGGATCCGGCGTCTTGCATGTGATCGGGGAGCTAGAAGAGCCCCCACTCGTTGCTTTTCCCGGGGTCGCTGTCGCCGTCGGGTTTGCCTTTGTCGCCGGGATCTCCTCATATTGCACCTTCGCCTTCTCCGCCATGGCTCTACACCTTGGAGGAGGGAGGCTACACCAGTCCGTGTCGAGGGAGACACAGTCGCCACCCCAGACACCACCGTAATCTCACCACCCCCATAGTCAAAACCCTAACCCTAGCGCCGCCAGGAGATCGCCTCGCAATCGCCCTTTAGTCGCCGCTTAGAGTTTCACCCGTGGTGGACCCCAGCGCAACCCTTTCTCTTTAACCATCTATTTTTGTTTTGTACGGGCGTGCCTCCACTAGTGCAGTTAAGTTCTATGCAAACAACTTTAACCCCCTTATGGTAACGCAGTTTTGAACCGCCGCCTTGCAAATGTGTGTGATCGGGGTGGTCCATCGCACATGACCCAAAATAAACGTCCGTGATAGGGCGTGAGGATGAGGACGTTCTGGCAAAAGCAATCATATGCGAAGACAAATCCTATCACACACGCGAGTGCCCGATGAATTGTTTGCGATACACAAAACATACCCAACATTTGTTACGTAAAAAGCATGTACGGTGATACATCTATCGCATGTGCTCCACATTCATGTAACATTTACGATAGACGATGTCGGAGATGATTGCTTAATGTGGCTGAAAGTTCTAGTGATCGACTAGAGGGGGGTGGATAGGCGATTTTTATGGAAGTCTTCAAAACATGGAAGTTTCGAAGACAAACGATAGAATAAACCTATTACCATGCAGCGGAAGGTAGACTACACTAGGCAACCCATAGTCAAGTATTCAATGAAGTGAAAGCACAAAGACTAATAGCGGCTAGGCAGTATGGATCAGGATGGAAGATAGTATGAATCCAATTAGAACAAGCGGTCACTCAGTGAAGACAAAAAGATAATGCAAACAAGCAATGACTTCACAAGGACCAACTGCAAATAAAGAGATGGGAAGGATAGAACCAGTAGCTCATTGACGACAATGATTTGTTGGACCAGTTCCAGTTGCTGTGACAACTGTACATCTGGTTAGGGAGGCTGAGATTTAACTCAGAAGACCGCGTCTTCACCTTATTCCCCTTGAGCTAAGGACACCCAGTCCTCGCCCAATCACTCTGGTAAGTCTTCAAGGGAGACTTCCAAACCTTCACAGACTTTGTTCACCGGCGATCCACAATGACTCTTGGATGCTCAGAACGCGACGCCTAACCGGCTGGAGGATTCACAGTCCTCAAGTGTAATAAGTCTTCAGATCACACAGACAGGAAGACTTCAGTGATGCCTAACACTCTTTGGCTCTGGGTGTTTAGGGCTTTGTCCTCACAAGGATTTCTCTCTCAAAGGCTTCGAGGTGGGTTGCTCTCAAACGACAAAAGCCGTGCACTAACTCTGAGCAGCCAACCAATTTATGGTGTAAGGGGTGGGCTATTAATAGCCACTAGGCAACCCGACCTGATTTGTCCGAAATGACCCTGGGTCACTAAGGAACTGACACGTGTTCCAACGGTCAGATTTCAAACACACACGGCAACATTACTTGGGCTACAAGCAAAGCTGACTTATCCAACTCTGGATAAGATTTGCTCTCATTTTCTTCGCTCGAAGACATAGGATTTTAGTTAAGCATCACTTCAGTCATTCTGACTGGTTCACTTGGACCCCACTTAACAGTACAGTGGTTCCTATGACTCAACAAAGAAGAAAAGGAAACGATGAAACAACTAAGTCTTCGCGCTCCATAGTCTTCACGCGCTGTCTTCTCTTGTCATAGTCTTCAATGTGAATGTCTTCACATACCACCTTTTTCTTCAATGTCTTCATACATTTTTAGGGGTCATCTCCGGTAGGAAAACCGAATCAATGAGTGCCGGGGTTTCTGATCCACGGACACCTACGGGACCGGCGGACCGGGTCCCTTTTGGTTCGGCGGGGGGCGGAGGTTGCGCAAAGAGCAGATCAAGGCGAAACACGCGGGCGGTTGGTCATGCGAAGGGCAAATAGAGGAGAAGCATGCGAGCGATTTACCCAGGTTCGGGCTGCACGGATGCGTAAAACCCTACTCCTGCTTTGTGGTTTGGTATTCATTTCTAGCTCGGGAGCGCGGAGTGCTACAGTACGCACCGGCGGCCAGCAAGACCGAGCGTGAGTGTTCGAAGTGGCTCCCCAAAAATGGCCGACCCCCCACTACGTTGCACACGGCCTCCTTTTATATGCTCAAGGGGTTACCGACATAGCAACGGAGGTCGAGGGCAAAAATGGAAAGGGTGCCGTGGATAGGCACAGCTAGGTGCTGTAGTAGGCACAGCTACCTGCTACAGTGTTATCATACCTAACCCTGACGGCAGGGGACAAGGGCATTAAATGCCCGTCTGTGTCGCCTAAACAGTACCGAGAGGCACCGCTTAGGGACGCCACCGTTTGCCACGATGGTTATCTCGTCAGCGCCTGCTCGCCACCTTGCACCCCTAGCTGCACGGCCTCCCGCCACGTGTGCCCGGGAGAGCGACACGTGGGCGGGTGTGCTGGAGCGCGGGCTCGGAGAGGCGGTTCGCCGCGGCAAGCGCCTTGCCGCGTTCGTCGTCTTGTCGCGCCCGGGAGCTTGTCGCTCACCGGGTCTTGCCTGGGCGCGAAGCGCGCCGCGGCAAGTTCCTTGAAATGCCTCGAGTGGACTTCCTGGCAAGCTCCCCTTGCCGAGGTCTCGAGGTGCCTTTGATAGCCTTCCCGGCAAGCTCCTCTTGCCGGGGCCTTGGTTTGCCTTCCCGGCAAGCTCCTCTTGCCGGGGCCTTGTTTTGAGTACTTTGTTCTTGAATGGTCTTTGAAGTAGCCGCGGAGGGTCTCGGCGGTCACCCGGCAAGCCTTGCCGCGGGGATGCTGCGACTGCCCGTGCACAAGTTCGGGATACTAGGGTACCCCTACTCTAGTACACCGACAGGAGCCCCCGGGCCTGGGCTAGACACGGTGCCGAGCGCTGTTGGGGCAGGCCCAAAGCAGTGCATGGGCACGCGCGGCCTAGGTCACGCCGCATATCTCTCCGCTTCCACCGCGCACGCCCAGAACGGCACGCATCAAACGCGGCGTCGTGGGCGACGTGGGCGGCGTGTGTGGGGCTAAGCCCCGCGAGCCTGCGTCAGGCCATGATGAAGGGGATGGTTCACGCCCTCCTCCTCAAACGGAGGTAGGCGGGGGGGCGTGGTGCATTTACTGGACGGGGCCGGTGCGCGGTTTCCGAGGCGCCCACTCCCCGCGATCACGGGGTAGGGTGAGGCCGCCTCATTCGTCGCTTCGGTCCCGCATTCTCGCCACGTGGCTCCCATGCGTTTGGGATCGTGGACGGTGGAAGTGGGAAACTGGGCCGCCGGGAGCAGGGGCAGCGGGTTGGCCCCGACTCCTCGCCCTCCTCGTGCCTTGATTCGCCGAGCGGGGCGGCCGAGCCCCCACCTCGCTCCTTTATAAAGAGCGGGCGGGGAGCACGGAAGCCCGCATTCTCCCATCTCCTCCTTGACCTACCTCCTGAAAAGAGGGACAGGAAAGGGATTACGGGCACCTTATCTTTTTAATTTGTAAGCCCTCGGGCCTTAGCTGCATTTAAAACTTGTAATCCTCTCATTCATGTTTTTCATCCTCTTTGGACTGTACCTGAGTGGGATGTTTTTTAATGAAAGGGGGATGTTTGCCGGGTTATTTGTCTCGCGGGTTGAACCCACGCCAAGGAGCGAATCCTTGGTATCCATCGGACAGACATTTCTTCACCCGGCAACAGGCCCTGCCGCCTTCCCACGTCGATCGCCCTTTCTCATGCCTTTGGCGGAGGCGGGAACGAGGTGGGTGCGGCCCCCTCGTTTCATCCCTTTGCTGCCGCGACTACGACCAATCCTGGCCCTGGGAACGCGCTCTAGGGCCTAGAGTCGAGGGAGTACGGCAGTTTTCGGGAGGAAACGCGGTTTCGCATTCCCCAGTCCATAAGAGGGTGCATGATGAGGGATGAAAAACTTATCTGATATCGCAACCCCCGGCAACTCTGGCTTTGCCAGGATCGAATCTTGGTACCCGCAGCCCCCGGCAACACTGGCTTGCCGGGGCTCAGGTGCCGGCGCGCCCTTCTTCTCCTTTTCGTCCTTAAGCGGTCTGGCCAGGATCTGCGAGCCCTGCGAACGAAGGAAAAGCAAAGGGACGGACACTCGACCTCTAAGCTAGGGGTTAGGCGCTGTTAGGCACTATCGACCCTAACCAAGGACGAGACTCAACCTAGCATGCATGCTATAACCCCGGGGTGATCAGCGCTTCATTTACTGGTGCTCAGGGTCTGCGCCTGGCTCTGTACAAAGGATTACATGCAACAGCGGCAAGACTTGTACAGAAAGGTGGTTGCCAGGCAGGGCCCGACAACCGCGCCTTACGGGTAAAACTTACGAAGATGCTCGATGTTCCAGGAATTGCTCACTGGTAGGCCATCTTCGGTCTCAAGGCGGGCAGCGCCAGGCCTTGTGACTCGCTTCACCCGGTAAGGGCCTTCCCACTTCGGCGTCAACTTGTTGGAATTCTTGGCCGACTGAACGCGCCGAAGAACAAGGTCGCCTTCCTCGAGACTCCTGGCATTGACTCTGCGGCTATGGTAGCGGCGCAGAGCTTGCTGGTAGCGAGCAGCTCGCACAGCAGCCTGGAGACGATCTTCCTCAAGGAGCAGCGCGTCATCTTGGCGCAGCCACTCTTGCTCAAGCTCATCGTAAGCGAGCACTTGAGGTGACCCGTATATGAGTTCCGTGGGGGTAACTGCCTCTGCTCCATAGACTAGAGCAAAGGGTGTCTGTCCAGTGGCTCGATTTCGCGTCGTTCTGATCGACCAAAGAACCACCGGTAGCTCCTCGATCCAGTTTTTTCTGCACTTGTGCAGCCTGTCGAAAGTTCTGGTCTTGAGCCCGCGCAACACCTCGGTGTTTGCCCTCTCCGCTTGACCGTTGCTTTTCGGGTGAGCAACAGAAGCGAAGCAGACTTTGGCGCCGAGATCTTGGACGTATTGCATGAAGGTGTGGCTCGTGAATTGTGTACCGTTGTCGGTGATTATCCGGTTAGGGATCCCGAAGCGGCAAACAATCGACCTGAAGAACTTGACGGCTGACTGTGCGGTCACCTTCCTCACTGGTTCCACTTCTGGCCACTTTGTGAACTTGTCGATTGCCACGTACAAGTACTCAAAGCCCCCGACAGCTCGGGGGAAGGGGCCGAGGATGTTGATCCCCCAGACCGAAAATGGCCAGGATAAAGGGATCGTTTGGAGAGCTTGAGCTGGCTGGTGTATCTGCTTGGAATGGAACTGGCACGCTTCACACTTGGTTACTTGTGCAGTTGCATCCTGGAGGGCTGTTGGCCAGAAGAAACCTTGCCGGAACGCTTTGCCGACAAGTGCTCTTGCGCCAATGTGGTGACCACATATGCCTCCGTGTATCTCTGCCAACAGCTCTTGTCCGTCTTCCCGGGGAATACACCTCAATTTCACACCGTTGAGTCTTCTTTTGTACAGTGTCTTGTCGACGAACTGGTACATACTTGACTGCCGGGCTACTCTTTCGGCTTCTTCTGGCTCTTCGGGAAGTTCTCCTGTCTGAAGGAAATGGACAATCTGCTGCGCCCATGTTGGAGCCTGTGGCTCGACAACAAGGACTAAAGGCAAATCCGCTGCTGCGGGAACATCCGCTTCTACGGCGAGAAGTTGTGTCTCTGCCGGAGCTTGACGTTCCCCGACAAGCTTGTCGGGGCAAGACTTGTCGAGAGCTTCTGCTTCAACGGAACAAGCCCCAAGGCTTGCCGGAGCAGGCTGCTCCTCAGCGCCTTCGACGTTGATCTTAGGGGCCTTCCTGGCGGCGGCTTCGGGAAGCTCTGCCGGCAGACGGTCACCAGGGATCAACTTCCTCTTCTTGCTCTGTCCAGTTGATGGTGTTACGGACGGTTGAGTCAGCTTGAGCACGAAGGTCCCTGGTTCCACAGGTAACTTAAGTGTGGCACACTTCGACAAGCTATCTGCAATGGCGTTCCGAGTTCTTGGAACGTGCTCCATTTGCAGGCCGTCAAAGCGCTCTTCCAGCTTTCTCACTTCGTCAACGTAAGCTTCCATCAACGGACTCTGATAATTCTTGTTTACTTGGCGGACGACAAGCTGTGAGTCACCCCTGATAATGAGCTTCTTGATCCCAAGGTCTGCCGCGATCCGGAGACCGGCAAGCAATCCCTCATACTCTGCAGTATTGTTTGTTGCTTGCTCCTTGGGAAAGTGCATATGGACTATGTACTTGAGGTGCTCTCCGGTGGGTGCGATAAGCAGCACACCAGCGCCGGCGCCTTGCAGCGAAAAGGCACCATCAAAGTACATCAGCCACTCTTTGCTTGCTTCCTTGTCGGGGATGCTCGTTTCTGGAATTTCTTCATTTGGCGTTGGCGTCCACTCTGCTATGAATTCTGCCAATGCTCGGCTCTGGATAGTTGAAGTGCTTTCGAACTTGAGGCCAAAGCTTGACAGTTCCAGTGCCCACTCAACAATCCTGCCTGTCACTTCGGGATTCTGCAGTATCCTCTTAAGCAGAAAGCGAGTGACGACTGTGATCTCATGCGCTTGGAAGTAATGGCGCAGCTTTCTCGAGGCCATGAGAAGGCCAAAAAGCAATTTCTGCACACCAGAATACCTTGACCTAGCCCCCTGCAGGAGGGAACTGACAAAGTAAACTGGGCGCTGCACCATTCTCTTCCGTGTCTCCTCGGGCATCTGCGCAGACCCATCTTTGTCGGGACCAGAGCTTGTCGGGGAAGCCCCCTGCTTGTCGCCGGGTGCGCTTGCCGCGGTTGCTGGCTCATCATCTGCCTCCCTTTCTGCTACTAGCGCAGCACTAACCACTTGATTGGTCGCCGCTATGTACAGCAGCAACTTCTCTTGTGGCTTAGGTGCGACAAGTATTGGAGGGGAGGACAGGTATCTCTTCAGGTCTTGCAGCGCAGCCTCCGCTTCCGGAGTCCATTTCATTGGACCTGCCTTTTTCAATAGTTTGAAAAACGGCAGGGCGCGCTCAGCCGACCGAGAGATAAACCTGCTGAGAGCAGCCACGCAACCGGCAAGTTTCTGCACATCCTTGACGCGCCTTGGTGCTTCAATCTGCTCGATGGCCTTGATCTTGTCGGGATTGGCTTCAATTCCCCGTTGAGACATGAAGAACCCGAGAAGCTTGCCGGAGGGGACTCCAAACACACACTTCTCCGGGTTGAGCTTGAGGCTGATCTTGCGTAGATTTGCAAAGGTCTCGTCTAGATCTTGAATCAGGGTTGCTCTGTCCTTGCTCTTGACCACTATATCATCCATGTAGGCTTCCACATTTCTGTGTATTTGTGGCTCAAGAGAAATATGGACTACTCTTGCAAATGTCGAACCAGCATTTTTTAATCCGAAAGGCATCCGTACGAAACAGTACATGCCACATGGAGTAATAAATGCGGTCTTCTCCTCGTCCTCTTCTGCCATGAAGATCTGATGATATCCTGAGTATGCGTCAAGAAATGAAAGCAAATCACATCCGGCTGTGGAGTCAACAATCTGGTCGATGCGCGGCAAAGGAAATGGGTCCATGGGACAAGCTTTGTTAACATCGGTAAAATCGATACAAAGCCTCCATTTCCCGTTTGCCTTGCGCACGACTACAGGATTGGCCAACCATGTGGGATGGAGCACTCCTCTGACAAGGCCTGTTGCTTCCAGTTTCTTGATTTCTTCTGCAACGAACTCTTGGCGCTCCACCGCCTGCTCCCTGACTTTCTGCTTGACGGGCCGCGCGTGGGGACAAATGGCAAGGTGGTGCTCAATCACTTTCCTGGGAACACCGGGGATGTCAGACGGCTGCCATGCAAACACGTCGACATTCGCCCGCAGGAAAGTAACGAGCGTGCTTTCCTATTTAGGGTCAAGCGTGGCACTGATGGTGAAGGTGCCACCAGCGCCGTCCACCTTGGCGGATACCTTCTTCGTCTCTGGCGGAGCCGCCATCGTCTTCTTGCACTTGCCGGTGGAGCTCGATGGTGCGTCCTCGACGGCAGCGCAGCACTCCGAAGAGGTGCGCTTGCCGGAGTGGGCATCAGAGCTCTTGCCGGGCTTGGTCTTGCCGGTGGAGCTTGATGGTGCGTCCTCAACAACGGCGCAGCACTCCGAAGAGGTGCGCTTGCCGGAGTGGGCACCAGAACTCTTGCCGGGCTTGGTCTTCTTCCCCCCGGGAGCTTCAGCGGCAAGTGGGTTGTGGTCTACCGTGGCTGCTGCTTCCCGGTAGATCTTGTCGGCACAGATAAGAGCATCCTTCTTGTCACCAGGGACAGAAATGACGCTTATCGGGCCTGGCATCTTCAGTATGTTATAGGCGTAGTGAGAGGCCGCCATGAACTTGGCGAGTGCTGGACGGCCAAGTATCCCATTGTAGGGCAATGGGATATCGGCAACGTCGAATGTGACCTTCTCAGTCCTGAAGTTGAGCTCGCTGCCAAATGTCACCGGCAGCGTGACTTTCCCCTTCGGCTTGCTCCTTCCCGGATTGATTCCTTGGAATGTGCCGGTCTCTTCGAGCTCGCTGTCAGGGATCTGGACTTTTCGGAGTACAGCGGAGGAGATCAGGTTTAAGCCGGCCCCGCCGTCAACTAGCATCTTGGTGACCTTGAGGTTGCGGATAGTTGGTGATACCAACATCGGCAAACACCCGACCGCAGTCGTGCGGTCAGGGTGGTCCTCAATGTCGAAGATGATAGGCGTGCTGGACCACTTCAGAAGCTTGCGTGATTCGATGGGTGGTTCTGCTGCATTGACTTCCCGCACCCACTGTTTGAGTTGGCGGTGCGAAGTATGCAGAGAAGCACCACCGTCAATGCACAAGACCTCTGTGGATTTCTGAAACTCCTGCTCACTGGTCTCGACGTCATCCATGTCTTCGTCGTCATCGTCGTCTTCATTGTTGTCGCGGCCGCGGGGAGGTCTGTCTCCTTGCCGCTGCTTGGCCTTGCCGCAGCGTCCTTCCTGGCCGGTGCGCTTCTGGCCAGATTTCTCGGCACCCCCTTGGGCTCTCTCTTTGTCGCGCCGCTCGTACTCAGCCCTCTGTTGCTGGACAAGCTGCTCGACTTTCTTGCAGCTTTGGAGGTCATGGCCCTTGGTGCGGTGAATCTTGCAATATTGCTTGCCGGAGCCATCCCGCTTGTCGGCGACCGCCACAGCCTGGCAGTTGGTGCACGCGTCAACTTCCTTGGCAGAGCTACCAACCGCAGCCTTCTTGGCGACACCTTCATCGCCGGACTGCTCAACGACCAGCACCTCTTTGCCTCTCTTCTTCCTGTTGCGCCGCCGGCCTTTCTTTGCCGGGGCAGCATCCTCACTGTCAGATCCCTCTGCTCCAGTGCTTTCTCCGGGGAATTTCCTCCCTTCTTCAGCGCGCGCACACTTGTCGGCCAGGGCATATAGCTCGCTGACGTCCCGAATCTTGCACATCACCATCTCCTCCCGCATCCTGTGGTTACGCACGTTCTGATGGAACGCGCTGATTACCGCGGCAGGGTGGATGTTTGGGATGTTGTGGTGTACACGGCTGAACCTCTGGATATACTGGCGCAGGGGCTCTCCTTCCTTCTGGACGAGCAGATGTAGATCACTCTCTTGGCCATGGGGTTTGTGGCCGCCTGTGAAGGCGCCAACAAACTGATGGCACAAGTCTGCCCAGGAGGATACGGAGTTGTCCGGCAAGTGCATGAGCCAGGACCTGACGTTGGGCTTAAGCACCAGCGGGAAGTAGTTGGCAAGGATTTTGTCGTCCCGTCCCCCAGCAGCCTACACCGCGATGGTGTAGATGCTGAGGAACTCCGACGGATGCAACTCACCGTCGTACTTCTCTGGTACATCGGGCTTGAAGTTCTTCGTACCGGGCCACTGGACTTGCCGCAGCTCACGAGTGAACGCAGGGCAACCTACCGTGTACGGCAAGTCGCCTGGTTCCCCTGGCGCATGCACGTCAACAGAGGGCCCAGTGCACTGGTCTGATTGACGTCGCGCTTCTCTCTGGCGCTCGATGCGAGTACGAGCGTCTTCCCGCTGTCGTTCTTGAAGAACTTGGCGCTGATCGCGACGAGCTCGCGGATCCGACGACGCGGTGGAGTCGCTGTCGAGGTGGATCCGGCGAGTCGGCGATCTTGGCCTTCGGGGTGGAGAGTGCACGGTGGTCGTACCCTCGCCAGCCTCGTCGCCACCGGCTCGCGCATGGCTGACTCACTGCGGCTGCGGTGTGCCCGGCTGCCAAGGAGTGTCGCCGTTGGCGAAGCCGATGAGACTCTGGATAGTGGCCCTCCAGTCGTCGATCTTTTCCGCCGCTGGAGGGTAGTCTAGGAGTAGCTGAGCTCGCGCCAAGGCTTCGGCTGTGGTGGCGGGCGGCGGTAGCGAACGGTGCGAGGAGCGGGAAATGCTCGGACTTCTAACCACGTTAGAAGGAGCAGTATCCCGTCCAGGCGACCGTGTGTCGCTCGCGCCGGCTTGTTGACGTGCATGGCGGTCTTGAGCGCTCCGAGATCCATCAGCGCGGTCTTGGTCTAGCGAGCGCATGGCACCGTGAGTACCATGATGCTGCCGGTCACGCGCCTCCTGAGACGGGCGCGGTGCATGCACGGACGCCGAGGTCTTGGAGTGCGCCCGGTCGTTGTGAGAGCCGGCTACGCCGCCGACGGGCGGCGCAGCCTTGCCCTGGGACCTGGCAGCACCGCGAGTTCCCTCGCCGACGCGTGTTCCTCCGCCGGCGCCTGCCCCACCGGCCGTTTGCTCCGGCGGTGGCTGGCTCGGCGCGGACGGAGCGGCTGCCTCCGAAACCTTCTTCTTCGGCGGCATGTTGATGAAGATGATGAAGATCTAGCCCGCGAAAACGCCGGATCTGAGGACGATGAAGATCTAGCCTGCGAGAACGCCGGATCTGGTTCACACAACTTCGACGCCCCCTACCTGGCGCGCCAAAGATGCCGGGGTTTCTGATCCACGGACACCTATGGGACCGGCGGACCGGGTCCCTTTTGGTTCGGCGGGGGCGGAGGTTGCGCAAAGAGCAGATCGAGGCGAAACACGCGGGCGGTTGGTCATGCGAAGGGCAAATCGAGGCGAAGCACGCGAGCGATTTACCCAGGTTCGGGCCGCACGGATGCGTAAAACCCTACTCCTGCTTTGTGGTTTGGTATTCATTTCTAGCTCGGGAGCGCGGAGTGCTACAGTACGCACCGGCGGCTAGCAAGACCGAGCGTGAGTGTTCGAAGTGGCTCCCCAAAAATGGCCGACCCCCCACTACATTGCACACGGGCCTCCTTTTATATGCTCAAGGGGTTACCGACATAGCAACGGAGGTCGAGGGCAAAAATGGAAAGGGTGCCGTGGATAGGCACAGCTAGGTGCTGTAGTAGGCACAGCTACCTGCTACAGTGTTATCATACCTAACCCTGATGGCAGGGGACAAGGGCATTAAATGCCCGTCTGTGTCGCCTAAACAGTACCGAGAGGCACCGCTTAGGGACGCCACCGTTTGCCACGATGGTTATCTCGTCAGCGCCTGCTCGCCACCTCGCACCCCTAGCTGCACGGCCTCCCGCCACGTGTGCCCGGGAGAGCGACACGTGGGCGGGTGTGCTGGAGCGCGGGCTCGGAGAGGCGGTTCGCCGCGGCAAGCGCCTTGCCGCGTTCGTCGTCTTGTCGCGCCCGGGAGCTTGTCGCTCACCGGGTCTTGCCTGGGCGCGAAGCGCGCCGCGGCAAGTTCCTTGAAATGCCTCGAGTGGACTTCCTGGCAAGCTCCCCTTGCCGAGGTCTCGAGGTGCCTTTGATAGCCTTCCCGGCAAGCTCCTCTTGCCGGGGCCTTGGTTTGCCTTCCCGGCAAGCTCCTCTTGCCGGGGCCTTGTTTTGAGTACTTTGTTCTTGAATGGTCTTTGAAGTAGCCGCGGAGGGTCTCGGCGGTCACCCGGCAAGCCTTGCCGCGGGGATGCTGCGACTGCCCGTGCACAAGTTCGGGATACTAGGGTACCCCTACTCTAGTACACCGACAATGAGGGACTTCTACCTGTGTTATCCTGCAATTCTCACAAACACATTAGTCCCTCAACCAGGTTTGTCGTCAATACTCCAAAACCAACTAGGGGTGGCACTAGATGCACTTACAATCTCCCCTTTTTGGTGATTGATGACAAACTGGTTGAAGTTTTCAACGGGGATAAAATTATGTGAAATTGTAAAGGATTTAAGTATTGTCTTTGTAAGTAGCAGAAAGGCTCCCCCTGAAGATGTGCATATAAGTATTTTGCTTTTGAATGCAAATGCACATGGCAGGTTGTACTTGCGGAGCTCCTCTTCTACTTATGAAGACAATTCATCATGCATGAAAGGATATATCGAAGATAATGACATGCATAATGAAGAATGGACGTCTGCAAAATGACTTCATGCGGAATTTATCGTCGCACATGTGGAATTTATCATCGCATCGCATAGTGTCGAAAAGGTAGCAGACGACCATCAAGTTTAAGTGTTACAACTCAAAAACGAACCAAAATGTATCAAAAGCGAGAGTTGTAAGCACTTGGCAAAAGTATAGGAACCACCCATATGGACCCGCTTGAAGACTATCAACTCATATGCTTCTCCCCCTTTTGTCAGTAAGGACCAAAAAGGTTTGAAGACATAGAGCTTCTACTCGTTCCCATGAGGAGTAGGCGAAGCAGCAGGGTCGTCGTTGAGGTCCAGTGGTGCAGAAGAACTTGGTGCAGTGTCGACACGCGCTGAAGGTGGAGGTGGTGAAGTGGCATCATCTTGATCATCTATGACTCTAGCATTCACTGTTGCAGCTTGAGGAAGAATAGTCAGAGTCTTCAAGTGAGGGAGTCCGACGCAAGTGAGCATTCCTTGGAGGAGTGGAGTCAAACTTGAATCTTTCTGAGAAGCCATCGTCTTGAAGATCTGCTTCAGCAGTGAACAATGCCAAACTCTTCCAGGACCTCCGACAGGTTTCATGTGTAACAAAAGCATTCTTGGTGGCAAGATTGTGAATGCAATTGACGTCCACCAAGAGGCTTTGCATCTAACGCTTAAGCCAGTCATGATGCTTATCCTGTTTTTGATGTAGAGCGACGAGAAGCTCTCGGTCATTGAGAACACGAGATCGCTTCCGATGCCTTTGGGCAATGGTTCTTGAAGTGGCTTCAGTTTGGGTGCGAGGGGCACGTGTGTTGCCATCCAAGGGATAAACACGAGAGACGGCCTGAACTCCTTCAATGGGCTGGGTGAAGCTTTGACGATCAACATTGTGAAGATAAATTGGATCCTTTGAGGGCTCTGAGTAAATGGCTTCAGCAGACACATCAACCTCTGGCAAGAATACGAGATGATTGCGCACAGACGGCTGATAGTTGAAGGCAGAGTGAAGCTTGATAAGGCGCATTACCCATGGAGCATAGAACTTCAGACCGAAGATGTCGGAGCCAGATGCAGCCAACTGCCTGATGAAGAAGTCTTGAGCATTGAAGCTGATGCCATTGAAGATATAGAAAACCAAAGTCTTCATTGCTCCTTCAAGCTTCGCTGCAGATGAATGTCCTTTGACAGGCCATAGAGTTTTTCTGATGATATGGTAAATGGTGCGGGGTAGATACTCTAGGTCTTCGACAAAGAATTCCGTTGGGTATTCAGCGTCGTGTGGCAGAGGCTTCATCATGCTCAACATTTGGCTCATGTTAGGCTCAGGCTTCTGGAAAATGCTCTCCAAAGCATTCTGGTGTTGTTGACAACCTGGTTCATAATATTAGCCAGGAGTGGGCAGGGTTGTAAGCTCAATGATGTCTTGGGCTTTAGCTTCATGATGGACATCGCCCGTCATCCAGTCAAGGATCCAAGTCTTCGGATCCCTGCTGTATCCACGAATGTGGAGGGTAGCATAGAATTGAAGCAGAAGTTCTTCATTCCAGTGTTCCTTGGCAGTCACAAAGTTGAGAAGACCCGCATCACGGAAGCAGTCAAGGGCTTCTTCAAGGCATGGCAGTCTAGCAATGGCTTCACAATCAAGACGCATATGTGGAAAGATGCGCCCCTGATTGTACAAGATGCAAGAATAGTAGCTTCGCTGCTGATAACTCCATAATCGATCTGAGGAGATTCTTGGCCTTGTGTAGGGGTTCTTGTCACTGTCAAAGAATGTGTTGTGTGCCTTGAATCCATTCAGATTAAACGATCCTAGTGACATTGCAGTACCTGGGAACCGTGGTAGCCTTGGCTTTGGCTTCTGGACCTGAGGCATGTGCTCCACATGATAGGAAAATTAAGGTCTGGGAGCAGGCGGAGGAACCAGAATTGGCCAGCGGACCGTAACAAGCTGACCACGATCATATGCTTGCTCGATGGTGTGTGGCCTGGGAGGTGGTACAGGAGCAGAGGCATTGGCTTCAAGCTGCAGATTTGCATCAGGTGCAGCATAAGCTTCAAGTGCAGCGACATTTGGCACCACATTAGCTTTAGGCGCCACATTAGCTTCAGTCATGACAACGTCATTGGCTTCAGTGTTGGTGGCAGCCCCAGTATTGTTAACCTCCACTTCAGGAGCTGGAGGGTCAGACACGTTCTCCTCGAGAACAACTTCAGGGTTGGACGGGGGTGTAGCAACACGTTCTTCTTCTCTTGGTTCTTCTTCTTGGTCATCGGCTCATGCAGCTGGAATATCTTCAGCCGCTTTGGCTTCAGATTCAGGAATGTTCACAGTAGGAGAGGCTTCAGGAAAGACTTTGCGTGAAACGGATTGGCGCTCTTCTCCTTCTGGAACACTTGACAAAGTGACCTGTGGCCTTGGTCCTTTGCGAAGCCTGTGAAACACTGGTGACGCCTGTGGAGATGGAGTTGGTTGGGCCTCAAAGTCTTCATTGTCAATCACTGGAGTGGTGACCTGGGTTGGGGGAGTAACTGGTGTTTCTTCATCACGAGGGGTTTCTTGTGGGTGATCAGCCCATGAGTCATCCCGAGCAATTGGCATGAATGGACAACCAATGCTGATGAGTTTGTTGTTCGTGAGAACAGGCGATGATACCAAATTGTGCTCGACCTGAGGAAGGACTTCATCATCTTCAACATTGTCTTGATGACCAATGTCTTCAGCTGCGGTGGGGTCAACAACTGGATTCTCTTCAGATTCAGGAGCCTCTGTGAAAGCAGGCTCATGAACTACCAAACGACGTTCTTGATGTGCAGAGGAAGGACGAGGAACAGAAATTGGCTCGACAACAAGGGGCTCTGTGGAAGCATCCCGGTCTCTCTTCTTTGTTTTTCTTTTCTTGGTTGGTGGAGCATCATCAGTGGTGGCTTTGGTCTTGCGCTTTCTTGCTTCGGCTTCAGCTGCTCTCGTTTTCTTGAACTCCAAAGCCGCTATGGGGACCTTAGGCTTCGAGCCTGTCATACTGGCCAGGAAGACAATGTGAGGTTCTTCCTGCCTTGATGCTTCTGGTTCGGCCGTTGGATTCTTCTTCTTGGCAGCCATTCTGGGGTCGATGCCTGGTCGCCCCAAAGCCTTGCGTTTTTCAGCTTCATTGTAGCCTTGAACGCATTTGGCTACAAGATTCTTCATGCGCTCACGAGAACCTTTTGCTTCTTCTCGTTTCTTGTGGAATGCCTCCTTGAGCTCATGCATCATGACCTTGAAGTTTTGAATGTCTTCAACATTGAGTTTGTCCATGTGCTTCTTGAACTGAGCCTTTTCATAGTCAATCTTTTTCTTTAGCTCAACAATCTTCTGGGCAAGAGCCAGCTCAGGAGCAATGGCTCCATGGAAGGAGACACTAAGGCCAATTGGGAGCTGAAGATCATCAAAACTGAGGTCTGGGCTGTCAAACCACTCATCAATAAACTTGTACAGAATCTCCACATCAAAGAGGGGAAGATCATTGAAGATTTCCGCCTCTTGCTTGATCTTTATCAATTGCTCAAGAACATCATCGCCAAGATCGTCGTCGCTAGACAGATCAATGGCGTCATTCTCGTTTCTCAAAACAGCAGCAGGGGTCAATGCTTGACCAGTGGTTGCATGGGCTTTTTCAACTTGTCCGACTTGGAGATGCGAGAGAGATCTTCAGACTACACACTGGTTTCAGGAGGTGCAGTGGCCAGAGGCTTCGCCCGTGAGACCTTTGGTGAAGAGGAGGGCTTTGAAGCCTTTGGTTTCTTTTGCTTCACAGGCTTCGGTGGTGTAGGCACTTCGTCAGAATCAGCGTCATCTGCAGAGTGGTCCACGGCTGCCCCTTGAACCTGAATGTGAGAGATGAGACCTTCTAAGTTGTATAAGGGCCCAACAAGATTGGGTTCAGCTTGGCGTGTGCCATCAGCACATGGCGTAGAGGGGCCTGGGTTGAAGTGTAATCCCAATGACTTCTTGTTTTCCTTGGCCGATTTCTTTGCAGACTGATAGTTGCGCTTGAACAGATTGTCATCTCGACACCATAGCAACGACGATGGGTCGGCATCAGTAGGTTGTGGCCCTCGGACCATGCAAGGGTAAAATACTTGAGCAATGGCTTCAGTTCTGGTCTTGGGTTGAAGATTTTTATAGAGAATATCTCCCCAAGGACGCGAGAGAGCATTCTTTTCAGCATACTCCTTGGTGAAGATTCTGTACTTGAACCATTGCTCGGCCCAGTATCTTCGAATCCATTGGATTCGTGTCTTACGCTGACCATAGCTTTCTTCGGGGTCAGTTTTGTATAGTTCATAGAGATCTTTGGGTAGGTCCATTGATGTACCCCCACGGCGCTGTCTGCCACCCTTCCTTGCTGATTTCTCTTTTGCCATGAAGTTTAGACTGAAAGGCTTCAACACTATCAAAGTCTTCCGTCTACTGGTCAGACAGGAACTGGCTTCAGGAGAATTTATGTGATGTTGTAAGAACTCTGCAAATGAATGCAGACTATATGAGAACCAAGGGATTCTTCCACGGACATGTACCTGTGACAACATTAGAGATGCGAGGGAAGGGGAAGCGGTCATATGCATTCTCAGAAGATTTTGAAGATAAATCAGTTTAGTAGACATTGACCTCATAGTGCGAAGACATTCACTCATATGTACAGAGTTGGTTCCAGATTTGTACGAATCCACGAATAAGTACAAGTGAGGAATCTAACTATTTTGTGAAGCATAAGTGAACATACTAGGCATGCTATGAGATGCAGAACATGATAGATCCAACTTTGTAGCAACAGAAACCACTTGTGGTTGAAAATGATGAATCTATCGGATCAAAAAGACTGTAAAAAGAGTTTTTATTTACCACTCGAGGAACTGCTAGACAGAGTAGGAGATGAGGCCGAGCAGTTCGATCTTCCGTGCCCTAACTTGGCGACGGAGGACACCTACGACAACGGCAGAGAAGACGATGTCCGCGACCGGCGTGAGGACGGCGTCGGTGAGGTCGCGACAGCTAAGCGCTTCATCGCCGGCATCGTCGAGGGCTAGCGGTGGCGCTAGGGTTTGTGCGAGAGAGAAGTGGAAGAAGAGATAATGACTAGGGTGGGGCGTTTATTTATAGGGACAGGGACGGCACAGCGTTATTACGCAGGTGCCCCTGGCGGTTCACATCTGAAGGACATGTGGTGATCATGCAACACATCGGAGGTTGTTCCATGTTCCCACGTATGCTAGGATTGTCGGGTGGTCGTTCCTGCTTCTCCGGGTTTCAGGTAAAAAGGATTGAGCATTGGAAGCAGATTAATGTTTGTCTCTGTATCTTCTACTAACAAGGACGCAGAGAAGACATTCGACAGTTTCAATAGAATGCATATGATTTGGATAGATAGATTTGAGACGGGAGCATAGAAAGGTTAGGGTCCGATCACATTCACTTAGTTCAAAAGATTCAACTAGAAGACATAGCTATAAGTGAATGCTGTAGAGGACAGAAACCAAATCAATATATTGAAGATAAAGATGAAGCCATGTTCACATAGAAGACAAACCAAATGAGAAGACTTTGCAAATGTAACGCCAGTAGAAAGTATTCTAAACAAGAGTTTGGTGGTGGCGTTACCCACCATATAGGAAATATTAGACCCAGACACGGCGCACAATTATCGTCGCGCTCCGAAGTCAAATTCCGCGTTAATGTATTCACACTTAGAGTGTAAGTCTTCATTAGTTGAAGATATACGTTACTTCGTGTGTTTGCACATCTAAGTCATCAACATGCATAAGTGTTAGGATGTGTGCATGATCACAGGACATTTGAGGATTCCAAGATATTTAGCTCACACCGCAACTTGCAAAACCTTTTCTCATCCAAGGGCTTTGTGAAGATATCTGCCAGTTGCTCTTCAGTTTTGACGTGAATGATATCAATATCTTCCTTCATGACATGATCTCTGAGAAAGTGATGACAGATCTGAATGTGCTTTGTCTTTGAGTGCTGAACTGGGTTGTTGGCGATCTTGATGGCGCTTTCATTGTCGCAGTAGAGTGGCACTTGCCTCAGATGAATGCCATAGTCTTTGAGTGTTTGCTTCATCCATAGAAGCTGAGCGCAGCAGGACCAGTAGCAATGTATTCAGATTCAGCAGTGGAGAGAGATACACAGTTCTGCTTCTTTGAAGAACAACTGAGGGAGTCCTGGATTAGGGGGTGTCCGGGTAGCCGTACTATACCTTCAGCCGGACTCTAGGACTATGAAGATACAAGATTGAAGACTCCGTCCCGTGTCCGGATGGGACTTTCCTTGGCGTGGAAGGCAAGCTTGGCGATGCGGATATTCAAGATCTCCTACCATTGTAACCGACTTTGTGTAACCCTAACCCTCTCTGGTGTCTATATAAACCGGAGGGTTTTAGTCCGTAGGACAACTTCATCATACAACAATCATACCATAGGCTAGCTTTTAGGGTTTAGCCTCCTTGATCTCGTGGTAGATCTACTCTTGTACTACCCATATCATCAATATTAATCAAGCAGGACGTAGGGTTTTACCTCCATCGAGAGGTCCCGAACCTAGGTAAAACATTGTGTCCCTTGTCTCCTGTTACCATCCGGCCTAGACGCACAGTTCGGGACCCCCTACCCGAGATCCGCCGATTTTGACACCGACATTGGTGCTTTCATTGAGAGTTCCTCTGTGTCATCGCAATCAGGAAGGATGCCTCTTCCCGTCTTTAAAGACGGCGCCGTTACTAAGGGAGCCTTGGCTGTCGGCCAAACTCTCCGGCTAGGCGGTTTTCTCATGACCGCCTGTTCGGTCGTTGCGCCGATGGTGACCTCTCGGGTCATCAAAAGAAATCTTCACGTCAGCTCGGAACTCGTCGAGCAGTTAGATCCAATGGAGCTCTCTTCCGTAAACGAGCTCTTGGATCGCATCGCCGCCTTGGGGGTCACTACGGATTATGACCAGGTTGGGCTTAAACCCAATCTAAGAGAAATTAATTCTCCCCAAGTCACCCATCACGTTGCCGTAGTAGAGGCACAGTGCGGCGACTCTTCATCTATCTTAAGGACTAGCTACGTCCGGATTCCAGATCCCTCCAAGCCGGATACCCGCGGAGGGGAGGGTGTAACTCAAGACCTGAACTTAGAATCAGGCAACGGGCTAGATTCACTGGACAACATCCAAGAATCCAAACCTCAGAGTTCGGAAACTCCTTGGCCTCTGAGTCTTAGATTGGGTGAAGTTCTGGATTTAATTCCACCCACCCGCCCGAACATAAGCGATCTATCCCAAATCAGGCAAAAGCCCGAAGAAACAGTACATCATTACTGGGCAAGGTTCCTCCTGGTTATGAACAGGATAAAGGACTGCCGCGAGGAAAACGCAATCACAAGCTTCTGCAATAATTGCACGGACAAGGGAATCCTCAATGCCACAGGTCGTCGTGATCTTACACGCTTCGCTGACTTGGCGTCCATAGTACAAAAGTACTGTGCGATGGAAAGCTCCCGGAAAACCGAAACTAAATTTTGGGCCAATCCGGCCCTGAATAGAAACCCCGTCCGAAATAAAAGGGTGCATCATCATCAGACACCCGGGTTAAAAACCAAAAAACCAAAACCCTCTACAGGGCATGGAACCGTACTGGAGGGATGGCTTAATGGACCCTGTAAAATTCATAGTACAGAGGATGCCACACCAACTCATAGCCTTAGAGCATGTTGGATACTCCGGCAGGTGGCCAAAAGGGGCGAAGATCTCCTAATTCCGGAGGCCGCAGAAAGCCACCTCAGGGACTCCAGTACAGTCTTAACAGTCTTCGAGACTTTCGCATCAAATAAAATGCGAAAAAGAACACTCCGCAGCTTCGCCGAAGTCTATCAAGTAGCAACAATAAACCCATGGAGTGACACGGCTATTACCTTTAATGCCAGCGACAAACCTAAATTCCGAACAGCTCGAGCACCAGCCGCATTGGTACTCAGTCCTATAGTGGACGGCTTTCGCCTCACCAAGGTACTCATGGATGGAGGCAGCGGATTGAACCTCATTTATGAGGAACCCTTCAAAAAATGGAAATAGACTGGAACCGCATTGAGCGAAGCAGCACAACCTTCAGAGGAATAATCCCCAGTCGGGAAGCACGCTGTATAGGAAAAATCACACTAGATGTGGTGTTCGGCACGCCGGATAATTATAGGTCCGAAGAGGTCACATTCCAGGTGGCCCCGTTCAGCAGCGGATACCACGCTCTGCTGGGGCGGGAAGCGTTTACAATCTTCCAAGCAATACCCCATTACGGGTACATGAAGCTCAAGATGCCCGGGCCGAACGGAATCATCACTCTCGCTAGTGATCCGGACATAGCACTCCGTGCCGAAAACAAGACAGCCGCACTGGCCCTTGAGGCACTGTCCGAAGCCCTAGCGGCTGAGGAACTGACTACGCTGCGCTCCACGGTAAACAGGGACGATGTGATACTCGACAAAAGATCCAAGTCCACCTCCTTTAAACCAGCGGATGAAATAATCAAATTCCAGGTCCATCCAATGGACCCCAATAAAACAGCTTCCATCGGGGCACAATTAAACCCCGATGTAGACGCCGCACTGTGAGAATTCCTACGGGAGAACTGGGACATTTTTGCATGGCACCCTTCGGACATGCCAGGAATCCCACGCAGGCTGGCCGAACACAGCTTAAATATCCTAAAAGGATTCAAACCTGTCAAACAAGCCCTTCGGCATTTCTCTGAACCCAAGAGACAGGCAATGGGAGAGGAGCTAGCCAAACTATTGGAGGCCGGATTCATCAGAGATATAAAACATCCGGACTGGCTAGCAAACTTGGTGATGGTACCAAAGAAGGACAAATCCTGGCACCTGTGCGTTGACTTCAAAGACCTCAACAAGGCCTGCCCGAAGGATCCCTTCCCCCTCCCCCGCATTGATCAAATTATCGACGCCACTGCAGGACATGATTCGTTGTGCTTCCTCGACGCATACTCCGATTACCATCAAATCAAGATGGCCGAGTCAGACCAAGCCGCAACGGCATTCATCACCCCATACGGCCCATTCTGCTTCAACACAATGCCTTTCAGGCTCAAAAACGCCGGCGCAACATATCAGCGCATGATTCAGACATGTCTGGCAAACCATATCGGCAAAACAGTAGAGGCATACGTGGATGATGTGGTCGTAAAAACAAGACATGTCGAATCTCTAGTAGATGACTTGAGGCTTACATTTGACAACCTCCGAGCATATGACATCAAGCTAAATCCGGAAAAATGCGTTTTCGGCGTTCCAGCCGGAAAGCTCTTGGGCTTCATTGTATCCGGTAGGGGAATCGAAGCAAATCCAGCCAAGATCCGAGCTTTGTCACAATTGGATATCCCAAAGGACCTCAAACAAATACAAAATTTAACCGGATGCGTGGCGGCTCTAAGCCGCTTTATCTCCCGGTTGGGAGAAAAGGCGCTACCCCTCTATCGCCTCCTTCGGCGCACCAAACACTTCGAGTGGACGGACGCCGCCACGGCCGGACTCAAGGAAATAAAAGCCATATTGGCAACAAACCCCGTCCTGGCCGCGCCAAACATCGGCGAACCAATGCTATTGTACATTGCAGCAACCCATCAAGTTGTCAGCGCAGTACTCGTCATCGAGCGGGAAACGGACGGACACAAATTCCCCCTTCAAAAGCCGGTTTACTATGTGTCCACTGTCCTCACCCCATGCAAATCGCGGTACCCACATTATCAAAAGATTGCATATGCGGTATTCATGGCATCCCGGAAGCTACGACACTACTTTCAAGAGTGTTCAATCACAGTAGCATCGGAAGTACCACTCAATGATATTATAAACAACCGTGACGCAACGGGCCGGATTGCAAATGGGCCATCGAGCTCCTCCCATTTGACATAACTTATAGGCCACGGCGAGCTATCAAGTCTCAAGTTTTGGCCGACTTCGTCGCAGAATGGACAGAGGCCGAACTCCCTAAAGAGTACGGCACATATTCAAACTGGATCATGCACTTCGACGGTTCCAAAATGTTGGCCGGACTAGGGGCCGGCGTTGTTTTGACGTCCCCCACAGGAGACACAGTTCAATATGTACTCCAGATTATGTACACAGACTCCAACAATGCAGCCGAATATGAGGCCCTTTTACATGGTCTCCGGATGGCAGTATCCATGGGCATTCAACGCCTAGAGGTGCGCGGGGATTCGAACCTCGCGATATCCCAAATAAATGGAGACTTCGATGCCAAGGATCCAAAAATGGCAGCTTACCGCAACGCCGTCCTCAAAATGTCAGCTCGGTTTGAAGGACTCGAATTTCACCATATAGCCCGAGAAAACAATCAGGCGGCAGACGTCCTGGCACGCATCGGCGCAAAACGCGATGCGGTCCCCCCCAACATCTTCCTGGAGAGGCTGTTCAAGCCATCTGTAGTATGGGAAGGGGAACATGGCAATATTAGTCCGGACCCAACCGCACTGTCCGACGCCGAACAATCTGACATAATCGGAGGCTCTGCCAATGAAATAACAACCTCAGCCCACGTACTAATGGCCGTTATCGCCCCGTGGACAGAACCATTCCTAGCCTACCTTACTAGGCAGGAACTCCCAGAGGACCAAAATGAGGCACGCTGTATAGTGCGGCGATCTAAAGCCTATAAAGTCCATGAGGGAGAACTTTACAAGAAAAGCACTACTGGAGTCCTTCAAAGGTGCATCTTTGAAGAGGAAGGGCGGAACCTGCTGGCTGAAATTCATGCCGGACTCGGTGGCCATCACGCTGCAGCCCGGTCCCTTGTAAGCAAGGCTTTCCGTACAGGCTTTTATTGGCCGACGGCCCAGGCGGACGCTCAGGACTTGGTCCATAAATGCGTCGGTTGCCAGCTTTTTGCAAACCAAAGCCATATGCCACCCACCGCCCTCCAAACTATCCACATCACTTTGCCTTTCGCGGTCTGGGGGCTTGACATGGTGGGACCCCTTAAAGGCGGAACCCACAAGAAAAATACTTACTGGTCATGGTGGATAAGTTCACCAAATGGATAGAAGCCAAGCCTGTTAAGACGGCCGAATCCGGACCTATGATAGACTTTATATCCGGGGTCGTACACCATTATGGCGTCCCTCACAGCATCATCACCGATAACGGCACGAACTTTACGGCCGATGAGGTAAAACTCTGGTGCAAAAACATGGGCATCAAGCTCGATTATGCTTCCGTCTATCACCCACAAACTAACGGTCAGGTCGAACGTGCAAATGGTCTCATCATGAGCGGCATCAAACCCAGATTAGTGCGGTCCCTCAAGGAATCTAACACATACTGGGTAGAGGAGCTCGACTCCGTACTCTGGGGGCTGCGGACCACGCCGAACCGCACCACCGGATACACACCATTTTTTATGGTGTACGGCGCAGAGGCAGTCTTGCCCTAGGACATAATTCATGACTCACCTCGAGTGCGCATGTACGAAGAAAGGGAGGCCAAGCTCGATCGGCAGGACAGTTTGGACGCCTTAGAGGAGGAGCGCGACATGGCGAAAGCCCGTTCCACATTCTATCAACAGCAGGCTTGAAGATATCAAAGCAGAGAAGTGCGGGCCAAAAGCTATAACATTGGCGAATTAGTTCTACGCCTGCCGGACAAGAAAAAGGACAAGCTAAAGCCCAAGTGGGAAGGTCCCTTCATAATCGACCAAGTCCTGACTGGTGGAGCATACCGCCTGCGAGATGCGTCGGATAACCGACTCGAGCCGAACCCATGGAACGCAGCCCGTCTCCGAAGATTCTATGCCTAGCGCCGGACTCTGTGTTTGTCTCCTTCCTCTATCCATTTTTTACATTTTCTGTCTTACATTTCTCTCCTTCCCCTCTTCTCTTTTATAGCCCTTAAAGGCTCCTCAAGTGAAGTGTTACTCGCGCTCATTAAACCTGGGGGCTTCTTTAACAGAAGCTTATCTATACGGGCTCCACGCCCACCACATGTGTCAAACTTCCGCATGTACCTTTTCTTCACCATTATATGCATCGATATGACTTAAGTTTTGGCCAAGCTGGGTTGCCTGGCTCCTGTGCTTACCCCTACGTTCCCGATTGTTTGGCTAGGTGGTAAAGGGAGCACCTCTGCGATTGTTACTGCCGGATCAGCCGGATGTGTACCTCAGACTGGGTGAAGCCTAAAGCTAGCGTTCTTAAGGGAATATTCGGTCGGTGAACTAAAAGATGACCTTTTTTACTTATTTATGTATATGCCCCCAGATGATTTTCCTGCGTTTGCAGTCCGGACATGCACTTTAGGGCATGCCTCCTAGAGAAAGGAACCCCTAACGGAACTATTCTCTCTGTAAGATGTTTCTTACTAACCATGTAATATAACATAACTAGTTGGGCACTTGTCTGATAAAGCACTAATGACCCCTACGCCTGGTCTCCATGCATACCCCGGTTCTTACATAACCGATAGGGTATTCGGACACACTCCGGACCGTCAGGTCCTGAGGTTGAAGCGAAAAGGTCGGCAACGACAAACGATCTACAATCCGGCTAGAAGGCATTATACATGTCAATTAAAAATTACACAGTCACTCTGACTGATTGTATTCCTCTTCAATACCATCTAACAGGCTGTCTAACTTACAGTCTTGCTGGAAATACTTTGTGGCCAATTCTACTTGGCCATACACTAAGCTTACAGGGATCTCCTTCCCGTTAGGACCCACAGGTCCGACCTCGGCCATGTGGTTTGGGTCAGACTTCATGTACCGCATCTTCACCATGGCCCAGGCCTCCCTAGCGCCTTGTCGGCAGGCCGATATCCTCCACAACCGGAAGCGCCGCCGAGCTCCCTTAAGCTTCTCCGAAAGATCTCCAAGGCCCTTGGGCATGGAGTGGGAAGGCCATAAGGCTTGGGCAACGCCTCGCATCGCCTGCCGAACTCGCTCGTGCAGTTGCGAGAGCTCGGGAAGAAGGTCACCCGTAGAACCGGGCATCTCCTCTGCAGGACGACCCGTTAGCATACCTACAGACATTACTCTGTTAGTCGACTTCCTCGCCGAACTCTTTTCTTTCAAAGATTCGCTTAGGCACTTACTAAATATGCCGCATCGAAGCCGTTGATTCTCCTTAGTAGAGTCCGACAGCTGGCCACGAACATCTTTAAGTTCAACGCCCAGCTTGGTGTTGGCATCCTGAAGCTCATTCTTCTCCCGCCTCACCCTTGTCAACATACTCTCACCGGCCTTTAGCCGGCGTAAGAGTTGTTGCCTCTCCGGATCCAGTCCGGCGCCATCTGTAATATGATTTGGCAGATTCATACCCACGCTGCACTTCGCAAGATATTAATCTTTTGAAGTGTATCTTACCAAAGGGGGTCTCTTTAGGCTCCCCTGTCGCGGCTAGTGCGGCCTCCAGTTGGGCTTTGCACTCTTTCAGCTCCTGGGACAGTACGGTATTCTTCTCTGTAAGAACCTGCATAACAAATGATCCTTAAACCAGTTACTCTAACTGTTTCAAGTCTCGGGGGCTACTGGTATATACATATATATTTACCAAAATTTTCTTACCCGTATGTCTTTTACATATTGCTCCGTGGCTCTGGTTAAACCATTTTGAGCGGCACGAAGGTACGCATCTCCCGAATTGAAGGAATATAATGCCTCTCGGGAGAAACAAGCGTCGCGAAGAACTGTCCGGCGATGCCTGTGGTTCATGGCACTCTCCACCTCGGAATTGGTGGCAGACAGCCTGTCCGCATCCTCTGTCGGAGGAGCGCCCGGTGCGTGCCTCGTGTTCGCTCCCGCTTCCGGGCCAGGCGTTGGAGCCTGGCTGGTGGAGGCGCGGTTGGCAACCTCTCCGGATATAGTCCGGCGAGGTCTCTTCGTCCTGAAGATAGCACGAATGTTAATATGCCCTGAAGAAATAACACCAGGGAAAAAGAGGATGCACTATACCTTTGCACCGGCGTCCCAGTCCGGACTACATTCCTTTTTGCCCCACGGGGCCCTGCGGCCCCTCGTTGGCTAGCCGTCGCAGGTTCGGCCTCCCGCATTGGAAACCTCCCCTGCAAAACATGGTCGTTGTCAGGAAAACTGAAATGCGTGAGAATGGATTCCTTCTCAAAGGGATGAGACTCCGCTCTCTGTTACCTGGGAGGCCAGGATTAACCCTGGGTAATCAGTCGTAATAGCCACCAAGGTATTGTCCTTGCTTAACTGATGAAACACCCCGTCAATCAACTCCACCGATATATCCGGATCCTCTTCGGAGTCCGGATCGAGGGACCATTCTGGATCCTCGGGTTGTGGGGGATGGCTACTTATATCCTTTACTTCCAGACGCAGTTCCTGCGTTGAAATCGTTGGACTACATTTTAATCATGGGAATATAAAGCGGATGGGCAGGCACAATTGTTCACTTACCCAACTCGGGGGGTTGTACATACTAAATCTGCCCTGCGGGTTGACGCGGAGGAATTCCTCCTCTTCCCCCTTGAACAAAGAGGATAAGATCCTCACTAGAGCGGCAGCTGAGGCTGGCCCCTTACGACCGTAACGGGTGGCGTCATCCTCCCCGTTAAAATCCCACATGGGGTGGCCTCTATATTGAAGCGGCTGCACCCCCCGCATAATGCATGCGGCCATGACTCCAATCATGGTTAGTCCGGAATGAGCCAATAGTCTTATCCGGCCCATCAGGTGAAGGACGTCCCTGTCGCTTTCTCTCTGAGAGCTCCGCGGACGCCAGCTTAGGCGTTTCTTTAAGGGGGCACTGTTGAATTCGGGGAGACCGACCGGGATAGGGTCCGATAGCGGGACATCATCTATATAAAACCATTCCGAAGGCCAGTCCTCGGACGCCTTCTTTGGGGTTCCGGATAGATATCCGGTCCCGGCGATACGCCACACTTCGTCTCCGCCCACTTGATATATAGACCCCTCTTGAGAGCGGGGCACCAGACAGAATAATCTCTTCCATAGCGCGAAATGAGCCTCAACACCCAAGAATACCTCGCAAAGAGCGACGAAGCCCGCGATATGCAATATAGAGGTGGGCGTGAGATCGTGCAGCTGGACGCCGTAGAACTCCAGAAGCCCACGGAGAAATGGATGGATTGGAAATCCAAGTCCACTTACTAGATAAGGGACGAGGCACACCCGCTCTCCTTTGGAGGGACTAGGGGTGCTCTCCGCTTGCTCTCCGCCATTATAGGTGGCGAGTCCAGCTCGGACCGGGACCATATAGGCCTGAGGGAGAAATCCCTTGGCCTGAAGCGACACTAGCTCGCTATGCGGGATGGAGCACCTCTCCCAGTCTCTAGGTTTAGGACTGGAAGGGCGAGAGGAGGAGCTGCGACGGCTGGCCATGTTGGAATGAACCTTTGCTGGAGGCGCTCTGATGATTACTTGCGGAGAGGAGAAGGTGTGGTTTGGATCTGAATCCCCATCCCATTAAATAGGTGGCTCGTTTATGCGGCTAGGGTTGTGAATGTAAAAACACCCCGACTTTTCACATTCGTTTGACACGTGGAAGACGGCCATTATTGGGCATGGAAGCCAAGGGGCGCTACATTACGAAAATCGGACATTATTCAGCAGGTACACGGAATTTGGAGGAGAACCCGCCTTGCAATGCCGAAGACAATCTGTGCGCCAGACTCGTCGTCATTGAAGCCTGGTTCGGGGGCTACTGAGGGAGTCCTGGATTAGGGGGTGTCCGGGTAGCCAGACTATACCTTCAGCCGAACTCCAGGACTATGAAGATACAAGATTGAAGACTCCGTCCCGTGTCCGGATGGGACTTTCCTTGGCGTGGAAGGCAAGCTTGGCGATGCGGATATTCAAGATCTCCTACCATTGTAACCGACTTTGTGTAACCCTAACCCTCTCCGGTGTCTATATAAACCGGAGGGTTTTAGTCCGTAGGACAACTTCATCATACAACAATCATACCATAGGCTAGCTTTTAGGGTTTAGCCTCCTTGATCTCGTGGTAGATCTACTCTTGTACTACCCATATCATCAATATTAATCAAGCAGGACGTAGGGTTTTACCTCCATCGAGAGGGCCCGAACCTGGGTAAAACATTGTGTCCCTTGTCTCCTGTTACCATCCGGCCTAGACGCACAGTTCGGGACCCCCTACCCGAGATCCGCCGGTTTTGACACCGACACCAACACACAAGTGATCGTCCCAGAAAGTGACATGTGCCTGATGTAGACTTACGATCCACCTTTTCACCAGCATAATCAGCATCCAAGAATCCAACTAGGTCAAACTCTGATTCCTTTGGATACCATAATCCTAGTGTTGGGGTGTGAGCCAAATATCGAAGAATTCGCTTCACAGCTAAGTGATGCAATTCCTTTGGTGCTGCTTGGAATCAGGCACACATGCAAAAACACTAAGCATGATATCTGGCCTAGATGCACATAAATAAAGCAAAGAACCAATCATGGAGCGGTATACCTTTTGATCTAACTCTTTACCATTGGTGTCAGAATCTAGATGACTCTTGGTAGGCATTGGCGTCGTGTAACCTTTGCAGTCTTGCATTCCAAACTTCTTCAGGCAATCCTTGAGGTATTTCTCTTGAGATATGAAGATGTCGTTGCGTTGCTGTCGTATTTGAAGACCAAGGAAGAACTTTAGCTCACCCATCATGGACATATGATATTGCTCTTGCATCATGTATCCAAACTCATCACTGTATTTCTGATTAGTGCAGCCGAAGATAATGTCATCCACATATATTTGGCACACAAACAGTTCACCATCATATGTCTTCGTGAAGAGCGTGGGATCCAGGGAACTAGGTTTGAAGCCTTTGCTCTTTAGGAAGTCCTTGAGTGTGTCATACCAAGCACGAGGGGCTTGTTTGAGGCCATACAGTGCCTTGTTGAGCTTGTAAACCATGTCAGGATGTTTTGGATCTTCAAATCCAGGCGGTTGTGCAACATACACTTCTTCTTCAATCTTGCCATTGAGAAAGGCACTCTTCACATCCATTTGATACAGAAGAATGTTATGATGATTTGCATAGGCCAGCAGCATGCGTATAGCTTCAAGCCTAGCCACAGGAGCAAATGTTTCATTGAAGTCAATTCCTTCAACTTGAGTGTATCCTTGAGCAACGAGATGAGCCTTGTTTCTGACAACTTGACCATGCTCATCTTGCTTGTTGCGATATATCCATTTAGTGCCTATGATATTGTGCTTACGAGGATCAGGACGCTTGACCAGTTCCCATACATTATTCAGCTCAAACTGTTGAAGCTCTTCTTGCATAGCTTGAATCCATTTAGGTTCCATGAAGGCTTCATCAACTTTCTTGGGTTCAGATATTGAGATGAATGCAAAGTGTCCATAGAAATTTGCTAGGTGTGTTGCCCTTGAACGAGTGAGTGGACCAGGTGCATTGATGCTGTCGATTATCTTCTCAATCTGTACTTCATTTGCAACATGAGGATGGACTGGACGAAGATTTTGCTCTTGCTGATCATTGTCATCGTTTGAAGGTTTGCCTTCAGGCTAGCATTGTCTTCAGGTTGATCAGGTGCAGAGATGATAAGTTCCTCTTCCGGCTGTACTTCAGATGGTATGATTTCTCTAGTTCCCATAAGCTTGATGGATTCACTGGGTGGAATTTCATATAGCACATTTGGCAGGTGCTCTCTTTGCGAGGCGTTAGTCTCATCGAACCGCACATCCACAATTTCAACCACTTTATAGTGAAAGAGGTTGAAGACTCTGTAGGAGTGCGAATCCTTTCCGTAACCAAGCATAAAACCTTCATGTGCTTTTGGTGCAAATTTTGAAGTGTGATGTGGATCCTTGATCCAGCACCTGGCACCAAATACTCTGAAGTAACTGACGTTTGGCTTCCTACCAGTGAGGAGTTCATAGGATGTTTTGTTCAGAAGCTTGTGAAGATAAACACAGATGATGACATGGCATGCAATATCAATAGCTTCAGGCCAGAACTTCCTTGGTGTCTTGTATTCCTCAAGCATCGTCCGAGCCATCTCAATGAGTGTTCTTTTCTTGTGTTCCATGATGTCATTCTGCTGTGGCGTGTACGGATCTGAGAACTCATGAGTGATGCCCAATGTATCAAGATAAGTGTCGAGGCCAGTGTTCTTGAATTCAGTGCCATTTGTCACTTCGGATGTGCTTGATCTTGACGCCATAGTTATTCATGGCTCGATTGGCGAAGCGTCTGAAGACATCCTGCACTTCAGTCTTGTAGAGGATTATATGCACCCATTTATATCTTGAATAATCATCAACAATGATGAAGCCATAGAGACAAGCAGTAGTAGTAAGGGTTGAGTAGTGAGTAGGGCCGAAGAGGTCCATGTGTAGCAGTTCGAAGGGTTGAGTTGTTGTCATGATTGTCATCGAGGGATGCTTGGCCCTCGTCATCTTTCCAGCTTCCCAGGCACCACATAAGTGATCCTTCTTGAACTTGACGCCCTCGATTCCTATGACGTGCTTCTTCTTTGCAAGAGTGTGCAAGTTCCTCATGCCAGCATGCCATTGCCTCCGATGCCAGAGCCAGCATTCTGAAGATTTTGCAAGAAGACATACGGCAAGCTGTGGTCCTGCTTAGAAATCTACCATGTACAAATCATCTTTCTGATACCCTTCAAAGACTAGAGACTTGTCAGATTCCATTAGAACTAGGCAACGGTATTTTCCAAATATCACAATCATGTTCAAATCGCAAAGCATTGAGACGGACATTAAGTTGAAACCAAGGGATTCAACAAGCATCACTTTATCCATGTGTTGATCCTTTGAGATTACAACTCTACCTAGACCCAGTACCTTGCTTTTACCAGTATCAGCAAATGTGATGTGACTTTTGTCAGATGGACGTAAGGTTGAGTTCATGAGAAGACTTCGCTTGCCAGTCATGTGATTAGTACATCCACTATCAATAATCCATTCTGAAGCAGCTGGTGTCATACCCTACAGTGTAGTTAGGGGGATAGGCTTCACGAAGAGCATTGTGAATCATAAACATTTGACGAGCAAGAGGGTTATTAAAGCTTAGATCGAGGTTAGGACTAATAGGGCAAGTAGCAAGCGTCTCAGGAACAAAATACATAATAAGACCATTTGGGCATTTGATCTTGCGCCCTACAAGATGTTTAAGGTCCCCAGCAATAGCTTCAGACGCATTTGATTTTCGGCTGGAGACCTTTCCATGCAAAAGAGAGTTAAGCTTTCTTAGCCACCCACATCTTCAAGGGTGGCTTCGAAGCAATGAGTCTAAGTGTAGCATCTGACAACTTTGGCTTTGGAGCCCTAGCAAAAAGTCTTGCAGGTGGACAATAGTACTCATAAGAATAAGTAGAGTAGTTCTTGGTCTTATGAACATGGCGGTTTGATGAAACGTGCTCATATTCATTGTCCTGAGTGAGGTTTCCCTGCAAAACATTTGCATTAGTGTGACTCAGGTGAGTCCTCTGTCTGTATGAAGCTTTGGACCGTATGAAGCCTGTGGTTTGGGGTTTGTCTTCTTCATGTGTGGTGTCATGATGACATTCACAGGAAGATTCTCCAAAAATCTCTTCGGCACCCAGACTTTCTTCATAGGCGGCCCATTCCTGCAGTTAGTACAAATATACCTGGCAAACACTTCACCATTCTGATTCTTAAACAGTTTATAGTTTGCATCAAAGGATTCATCAATAACAATGGGATTAGCACAAGTGAAGCCAGATAGGGTGGATGGATCCGCTGAAGGTTCCTTTGCAGCAACCCATGTGGTTTTGGGGTACTGCTCAGGTTTCCAGTAAGAGCCATCAGCATTCATTTTCCTTTCGAACCCAACACCCTCTTTCCTAGGGTTTCGGTTCAGGATCTGCCTTTTGAGAACATCACATAATGTCTGATGCCCTTTGAGACTTTTGAACATCCCTGTTTCAAGCAATGTCTTCAACCTACCATTCTCATCAGCAATAGCAGTGGCATCCTCAGCAGAGGGGTTAGTTACCACATCAGCAGTTGAAGATATTGCAACAGTAGCAGCAGTAGAACATTCAGCAACAGAAGTAACGTTATCACGCTCAAGGCATTTAAGACATGGAGGTTCAAATCCTTCCGAAGCGGAACTGATCTGTTTGGCGCGAAGTGACTCGTTTTCCTTTTGAAGATCTTCATGAGCCGCTCTCAATTTCTCAAGATCTTGCTTCCTTTGAAGATAATCATAGGAAAGCTTTTCATGAGTTGTTGAGAGCGTTTCATGACGACTTTCAAGTTCCTCATACTTAACATGAAGATTTTTTATGTCTTCAATTAAGGACTGAGATCGAGTCATTTCAGCGTCTAACAGGTCATCGCTTTTGTCTAATAGTTTTTTAATATGTTCCATAGCTTTCTGTTGTTAAATTGCAATTTTAGCAAGTGTTTTGTAGTTGGGTTTGGAACCACAATCATAGTCATCTTCACTTGATGTTTGATAGTGAGTGGCGCGTGAGTTTACCTTGGCACCACGTGCCATGAAGAAGTAGGTGGGAGTGGAGTTGTCCTTGTCATTAGCATCGGCGTTGGTGACGGAGTCATTGTATTCAGTGTTGAAGATGAACTTGGCAGCGTAGGATGTAGCCAGACTTGCCACGCCAGAATCGGACTCCACCTCCGCCTCCTCAGAAGCGGACTCCTCCTCTGAATCCATTTCCTTGCCAACAAACGCACGAGCCGTGCCAGATGAGTTCTTCTTGTGTGATGAAGCCTTTGAAGAAGACTTGGAAGAAGACTTTGAGTATTTCTTCTTCTTCTTGTCGTCAGAATCATACTCCTTGCTCTTCTTTTTCTTCTTTTTCTCATTTTCCCACTGTGGACACTCAGAGATGTAGTGGCCAGGTTTCTTGCACTTGTGGCATGTTCTCTTCTTGTAGTCATGAGCAGAAGCTTCATCATTCCTTGAGCTTGATCGTGAGGACTTTCTGAAGCCTTTCTTCTTGGTGAATTTTTGGAACTTCTTCACAAGCATAGCAAGCTCCTTTCTAATGTCTTCAGGATCATCAGAACTGCTATCAGATTCTTCTTCAGATGAGGAGACAGCTTTTTCCTTCAAGGCACGAGTTCGCCCATAGTTGGGACCGTAGATGTCTCTTTTCTCAGAAAGCTGAAACTCATGTGTGTTGAGCCTCTCAAGTATGTCAGACGGATCGAGTGTCTTAAAGTCAGGACGTTCTTGAATCATCAGGGCTAGGGTGTCAAACGAGCTGTCAAGTGATCTCAGGAGTGTCTTGACGACTTCATGCTTGGTGATCTCAGTAGCGCCGAGGGCTTGAAGCTCATTGGTGATGTCAGTGAGTTGATCAAACGTGAGCTGAACATTCTCATTGTCGTTTCTCTTGAAGCGGTTGAAGAGGTTGCGAAGGACACTGATTCTTTGATCTCCTTGGGTTGAGACGCCTTCGTTGACCTTGGAGAGCCAGTCCCAGACTAGCTTAGATGTTTCCAAAGCACTCACACAGCCATACTGTCCTTTGGTCAGATGACCACAGATGATGTTCTTGGCAGTGGAGTCTAGTTGAACGAACTTCTTGACATCAGCAGCGGTGACACCTTCACCAGCCTTGGGAACGCCATTCTTGACGACATACCATAGGTCGACATCAATGGCTTCAAGATGCATGCACATCTTATTCTTCCAGTAGGGATATTCAGTTCCATCGAAGACTGGGCACACAGCGGAGACTTTGATTATCCCTACAATCGACATAGCTAAAACTCCAGGTGGTTAAACCGAATCACACAGAACAAGGGAGTACCTTGCTCTGATACCAATTGAAAGTGCTAGTGATCGACTAGAGGGGGGTGCATAGGCGATTTTTATGAAAGTCTTCAAAACATGGAAGTTTTGAAGACAAACGATAGAAATAAACCTATTGCCATGCAGCGGAAGGTAGACTACACTAAGCAAGCCATAGTAAAATATTCAATGAAGTGAAAGCACAATGACTAATAGCAGCTAGGCAGTTTAGATCAGATAGGAAGATGGTGTGAAGCCAATCAGAACAAGCAGTCACTCAGTGAAGACAAAAGATAATGCAATCATACAATGACTTCACCAGGACCAACCGTAAGTAAAGGAGAGGGAAGGATGAAACCAGTGACTCGTTGAAGACAATGATTTGTTGGACCAGTTCCAGTTGCTGTGACAACTGTACGTCTGGTTAGGGAGGCTGAGATTCAACTCAGAAGACCGCGTCTTCACCTTATTCCCCTTGAGCTAAGGACACCCAGTCCTCGCCCAATCACTCTGGTAAGTCTTCAAGGTAGACTCCCAAACCTTCACAGACTTCGTTCACCGGCGATCCACAATGACTCTTGGATGCTCAGAACGCGACGCCTAACCGGCTGGAGGATTCACAGTCCTCAAGTGTAATAAGTCTTCAGATCACACAGACAAGAAGACTTCAGTGATGCCTAACACTCTTTGGCTCTGGGTGGTTAGGGCTTTATCCTCGCAAGGAATTCTCTCTCAAAGGCTTCGAGGTGGGTTGCTCTCAAACGACAAAAGCCGCACACTAACTCTGAGCAGCCAACCGTTTATGGTTGTAGGGGGTGGGCTATTTATAGCCACTAGGCAACCCGACCTGATTTGTCCGAAATGACCCTTGGTCACTAAGGAACTGACATGTGTTCCCACGGTCAGATTTCAAACACACACGGCAACTTTACTTGGGCTACAAGCAAAGCTGACTTATCCAACTCTAGATAAGATTTGATCTCATTGTCTTCACTCGAAGACATAGGATTTCAGTTAAGCGTCACTTCAGTCATTCTGACTGGTTCTCTTGGACCCCACTTAACAGTACGGTGGTTCCTATGACTCAACAAAGAAAAACACGGAACGACAAAACTGCTAAGTCTTCGCGCTCCATAGTTTTCACGCGATGTCCTCTCTTGTCATAGTCTTCAATGTGAATATCTTCACATACCACCTTTGACTTCAATGTCTTCATACATTTTTAGGGGTCATCTCTGGTAGGAAAACCGAATCAATGAGGGACTTCTACCTGTGTTATCCTGCAATTTTCACAAACACATTAGTCCCTCAACCAGGTTTGTCGTCAATACTCCAAAACCAACTAGGGGTGGCACTAGATGAACTTACAAGCTTTCTTAGCCACCCACATCTTCAAAGGTGGCTTCGAAGCAATGAGTCTAAGTGCAGAATCTAAGAACTTTGGCTTTGAAGCCCTAGTAAATAGTCTTGCAGGTGGACAATAGTACTCATAAGAATAAGCAGAGTAGTTCTGGGTCTTATGAACATGGCGGTTTGATGAAACACGCTCATATTCATAGGCCTGAGTATGGTTTCCCTGCAAAACATTTGCGTTAGTGCGACTCAGGTGAGTCCTCTGTCTGTATGAAGCCTTTGGACCATATGAAGCATGTGGTCTGGGGTTTGTCTTCTTCACTTGTGGTGTCATGACGACATTCACAGGAAGATTCTCCAGACACTTTTTCGGCACCCAGACTTTCTTCATAGGTGGCCCATTCCTGCAGTTAGTACCAATATACTTGGCAAACACTTCATCATTCTGATTCTTAATCAGTTTATAGTTTGCATCAAAGGATTCATCAATGATGATGGGATTAGCACAAGTGAAGCCAGATAGGGTGGATGGATCCACTGAAGGTTCCTTTGCAGCAACCCATGTGGTTTTGGGGAACTGCTCAGGTTTCCAGTAAGAGCCATTAGCATTCATTTTCCTTTCGAACCGAACACCCTCTTTCCTAGGGTTTCGGTTCAGGATCTGCCTTTTGAGGACATCACATAGTGTCTGATGCCCTTTGAGACTTTTGTACATCCCTGTTTCAAGCAATGTCTTCAACCTAGCATTTTCATCAGCAATAGCAGTGGCATCCTCAGCAGAGGGGTTAGTTACCACATCAACAGTTGAAGATATAGCAGCAGTAGCAGCAGTAGAACATCCAGCAGCAGAAGTAGCGTTGTCACGCTCAATGCATTTAAGACATGGTGGTTCAAATCCTTCCTGAGCGAGACTGATCTATTTGGCGCGAAGTGACTCGTTTTCCTTTTGAAGATCTTCATGAGCCGCTCTCAATTTCTCAAGATCTTGCTTCCTTTGAAGATAATCATAGGAAAGCTTTTCATGAGTTGTTGAGAGATTTTCATGAGTTGTTGAGAGCTTTTCATGACGACTTTCAAGTTGCTCATACTTAACATGAAGATTTTTGTGTCTTCAATTAAGGACTGATATTGAGTCATTTCAGCGTCCAACAGGTCATCACTTTTGTCTAACAGTTTTTGAATATGTTCCATAGCTTTATGTTGTTCAGTTGCAATTTTAGCAAGTGTTTTGTAGCTGGGTTTGGAATCACAATCAGAGTCATCTTCACTGGATGTTTGATAGTGAGTACTGCGTGAGTTTACTTGTGTAACATCCCAAATTTTCAATTTGGAATGTTATACATTAGATCATCATTGCATATCATATTTTATTCGCATTTCATCTCGCGATCCTTGAAATCCTAAGCAACTCAAGGACCCTCGGAGAGAGTTGGGGATTTCCCGGTTTTCAAATTTGATCTTTATCAAATCTTGAAAACGAGAATTTTGGTTTTAATTATTTTCTCTCCAAAAATATTTCATAATAAAATACAAGAGAGGAGATAAGATGACTTCTCCAAAATAAATGAAATATTGGAGGAAAAATATTAAAATCAAATATTTATTCCATTTGGATTTTATTGCAATTTTGTTTGCTTAGAAAAATTGCACGTTTTCCAAAATTGCATTTAGGGCCAAGAAAATGTTCATCTCATTCGAAATATTTTATTTAGACTGCGAAAATTTATTTTGGCATTTTTAGATTTTTATTTATTTTTCTTAGGATTTATTTCGGTCGGCGAAATTATTAAAAAAGGGGTTGAAACTTCTGGTCAACCTCTTTTGTTTGAGTTTTGCTTGTGCATCGTTGCTTGTTACTTATGTATGCTATTGTTTGCTTGTGATAGAATACCCGGAGTGCGAAGCGTGCTACTACGAGTCCCTAGGTTTCGCAAATCGTCAGCAAGGCAAGTAACACTTTGATCATACCCCTTTATCACCCAGTTTTTATGCATTAGTTCCAATCCTCAAACATTGCATGATTAGGATGTCATTAACTTGTGGGTTGGGAAGTATTTAATGAGGTAGAACCTATTGCCCTGTTACATTCAAACCCTTGGGAGTTACTCTATGTGTTGCTTATATTACTATGCTATGCTATGCTCGTAGACGTGGTTTGGGTTTGAGTGAAATACATGACAGATGTGAGCGTGTTAATTAATGGTTCAACTTAAGGTGGCAACTTAATCAAACAACGGGGTGGATTGAGGCACCTGGAGTACCCAGTGTTGCCTGTTTTTTTGGAAATCCCGGAGTACCCGTGTGATCTTCCTATGGACCGCCACCCAGGCTCTAAGGGAACTGAGATGATTCATGCTAGAAACTTCCGTGTGCAGCCACAAGCTATTATGGGCTCTAGCATAGTTGAGTAAGTTACATGAAGCTCTTGAAGAGGCAGATCAGCAGGTAGTGGGATGTAGGTTTGGTATGGTCTGTCCGGAGTAGAGAGTTAATGTTTCTGAAAGACTGTGTCTCGGTCATCCGTTTCTCAAACACCATGTAGTGGGAGAAATCCAACAGAGGCGATCGAGTCTTGTGGGGGAAAGTGCGGAAACCTCTGCAGAGTGTACAATCTAATCATTGTTAGCCGTGTCCCCGGTTATGGACAATTCTTGAGTATCTAGTACTTGGGTTATCACATGTATCTCATCACTCTTAATTAATATTATTGGGTTGTTAATCACTTTAATTGGGATTGAGTTGGAGGAACCTTCTCAATGATGTTTCAACTACCATGATAGTTAAATTAAAATCTATTCCTTTGTTGTAGGGAAAAATTGGCTTTTCGCAAAAACTATAAACCATAGAGCTTTCCACCAGCCATATATGCATATAGTGATAGCATTATTTTGTTCTGGCTCTACTGTGTTACTATGCCAGCATATTCCATGTGCTGACCCGTTTTCGGGCTGCAACGTATTATGTTTCAGACTTTTCAGACGAGGAGTAAGGTTCGTTAGGTCGTTGCCGTGCAGCTCAGCTATGCCGTTGGAGTTGATGGACTCACTTTATCTTCCAAGCCTTCCGCTGTTATCGTATTAGATGGCCTTAAGCCATATTATTGTAATAAGTTCTCTCTTGAGACATTCGATGTAATAAGTGTGTGATTGCTACTCTGTTATAAATCCTTCGAGTACTGTGTGTGTCGGCATTACCGATCCAGGGATGACACTGAAGCACAGAGACTTGACCATCTGAGGTCGGGTCGCTACAAGATGGTATCAGAGCACACGCTGAGTGTAGGACATGACCACTAAGATAAACCCTAGGTCACCCTTCTCTTCTCATTTCTAACTCCTCTCCATTTTTCTACTCTTTAGGATGACGGAGATGAAGAACAAGTTTGCACAACTGGATGAAGACACACCTTTTGGATGTCACTTGAAGGAAGTCACTAGGTACTTGAACATTGGAATACCAAGCTTCACCGGGACGTACAACGCCACTTTACCTAAAGAGGAGCACTGGATGATTCAAGTACAAGTTCCAGGAAGGACGTTCTCGCCAACTTCTAAACCCATGGAGTTTTCTTTCGAAGCACCCACCTGGAGGCTAGGCAAGAGCATGGTAGCCCACATTACCATTGGACGCATTGGAGAAGTTTACAACAGTGAGCTTAAAGACACTATTTACCAAATATGTGGGCGTCGAGATGAGCAATGGGAAGTAATCAGCACCAGGAAGGATAGATCCATTGCAGCTTTCATCCAGGAGTTAAACTAGCACATTCGACGTCAGGAAAACTAGATGTGCGCGGACATGATGGACTTAAAGAGGGTGAAGACTAGAATCGTCGAGCTGGAGGAAGAACTCAAGTTTGTACGCGATGGATATGAGGAGGAAATCAAGACACTACTGGAGAAGAATGACGACCTAGTCAAGAAGATCGGAGTATTCATGGGAGGACCAGCACCAATAGAAGAAGAAGAAGAACCCAAGGAGATACGCCCCGAGGACTACGTCATCATCGACGACACCGATTCCAATCCTAGTGATGATGACTATGAAGACGAAGCTGGAGCAGACATCATGGAGTCTTCCACCGATCAAAATTTCTAGATTACTACCATATATCACTAGTATTCCCCCATGTATTTAGTAGTAGTTGAGCACTTGTGCGATAGTTCTAGACCGTTTGTATGCCCTTGCTTGATTGATTGAGTGAAATGATTGTGTTTGTCTCATGTGCATATGGGTAGTGTTTTCTCATTAGACCTCTTTTCTATTCTAAATCTCTTCCATCTAAACCCCTCAGATGCCTCCAAGACGTGACACCGGTTTGCCTTCCCACCGGAGCTCACCCAGTTGATCCAACAGCAGAATACGTTGATGCAATTGCTAGTTCAGAATCAGGGCAACAACAACAACAACAACCCGCCGCCCGTGGACAACCTAGCCCGTTTTCTAAGGTTACAGCCGCCGGTGTTTTCCAGTAGCACCGAGCCCATAGTTGCGGACGATTGGCTACGCCGTATTGGAAGGGAGTTGACCACCGCAGGTTGCACAGATGCTGAGAGAGTGCGCTTCGCCGCACATCAATTGGATGGACCAGCAGCCTCATGGTGGGAGAATTACACAGCCACTTTTCCTATAGCCAATGTCACTTGGGACCAGTTTCAGCAAGCTTTCCGCACAGCCCATGTCTCCACTGGAGCTATGCAAATGAAGAAGCGGGAGTTCTACAACCTACGCCAGGGGAACCGTACTGTGGCTCAGTACATGGATGAGTTTAGCAAGTTATCTCGCTACGCCCCTGATGATGTGGCCACAGATGCCGCGAAGCAGGAGAAGTTTATGGAAGGGCTGAATGATGAGATGAGTATGCAGTTGATGGTAGCAACCTTCAACAACTACCAGGAGTTGGTAGATAAGGCTCTTATGATTGAAGGGAAGCAGCAGCAGATTGAGAGCCGCAAGAGGAAGTATGGACAAGGGAAGTATAACTCAGGAGCTCAGCAGAAACCTCGCCTAACCCCAAACTCGGGAGGACTTGTTCATAACCATGGAGGTCACAACCACACTGGAGGAGGATCGCATAACCACAATGGCTAAGAATGGGAATGGGAACGGAACCAACAATAATCATAACCGCCCCAACCCAGCCACACCCGCAAAAAGGGACTTAAGTCATGTTACTTGTTTCAAGTGCGGGAAGACTAGACACTACGCCACGGAGTGCCCTGAAGGAAAGAATGGAAATGGAAATGGGAGCGCTGGGAAGAAGCCAAATCCATTCAACAAAGGACAAGTGAACCACGTTAACGTGGAGGAGGTTGAAGAGCAGCCGGACGTAGGGATGGCACCCGCAGGGTATGGGTACGGGTGGAGCTACCCCATACCCTTACCCGTCCGCCCTGAGTTTACCCATCACCCATACCCATACCCGTCAAGGGTACAATTTTTTTCCATACCCGTCACCCGATAGGGTATGTGGATACCCGCGGGTAAAAATACCCGCGTTTACAGCACATCAATTGAGTAGAAAATAGTTGTAAAAAGTAACATATAATCATACATTATTAATAGCAACACATTTTAAACAACAATGTACAACAACGTATTGTAACAACAACATATTCTCATAAACAAAAATACTTTCTTATAAAGTGACATATAAAAATGATAAATAACAACACATAATCATAAATAACAACACATATGCATACACTTTAAGTTCACGAAATCATGATAAATTATAGAGATAATTTGAATACACATTAGAGTTTTTACCTAGCGTGATTAAGAGGGGAAATGAATACATTGGGATATTAACGGAAACCCACCTGTTAACATTTTAGATGGGTACATGGATACGCGGGCATGGGTTATACAATCTCATACCCGTACCCTCTCTACCCGATGGGTATGATATTTTCCCATTTAAGTACCCATGGGTAATTTTTTTGTCCCATACCCTTACCCTAATAGGGTTTTTACCCACAGGGTACGTGGGTAATGGGTACCCATTGCCATCCCTAGCCGGACGTGGTAATAGGTAAGTTTATGGTTAAGTCATTTACCGCTCTTGTTCTTTTTGATACTGGTCCATCGCATTCATACATATCAAGGGGATTTGTGGATAAGTTTAAGCTACCAACCCAAACCCTTAGGACCCCTCTTTTAGTAAGTTCACCCGGAGCAGAGTATATGGCCAGCCGATGGTGTGACCAGATACCCTTAACCATTGGTACACATGTTTTTCCGTCCGACCTAATTATCTTGGAGTCACAGGGATTGGATGTGATATTGGGTATGGACTGGATGTAAAAGTTTGGAGGAAGCATTGACTGTGCTAGTAAGTCGATTTATCTCACCACTCCGGAAGGAAAAAGGATTAAGTATGTATCTAGGCATGTGCCTAGGAGGAGTCAGGTGAATGCCCTTACGGAAGTTGTTCAGGAGGAAGTGCCTATAGTGAAGGATTACCCGGATGTTTTTCCAGGCGAGTTACCAGGCATGCCACCGGATAGAGACATTGAGTTTTTGATAGAGCTGTTGCCAGGTATAGGACCAATATCCAAGAGACCCTATCGGATGCCCGCAAATGATCTGGAAGAAATTAAGAAACAGATCAAGGAGTTATTGGAGAAAGGATACATCCGAATAAGTTCATCACCTTGGGGAGCCCCAGTACTTTTGGTTGAGAAGAAGGATAAATCCCTGAGGATGGTTGTTGATTATCGAGCATTAAATGAAGTGGCTATTAAGAACAAGTACCTACTGCCGATGATCAACGATCTGTTTGATCAGTTGCAAGGAGCTAAAGTGTTTTCGAAGATCGATTTGCGATCGGGGTATCATCAGTTGAAGATACGAGAGAAGGACATACTGAAGACAGCGTTCACAACACGATATGGATTATACGAGTACACAGTCATGTCATTTGGACTGACTAACGCCCCTGCCTATTTCATGAGCATGATGAACAAGGTGTTCATGGAGTATTTGGACAAGTTTGTTGTGGTGTTTATTGATGATATTATGGTATACTCGAAGAACGAGGAGGAGCACAAGGAGCATTTGCGCTTAGTTCTCGAGAAACTCAAGGAACACCAGTTGTATGCTAAGTTCAGCAAATGCGAATTTTGGTTGAAGGAAGTCGGGTTCCTTGGACATGTTATATCGGGAGAAGGTATAGCAGTAGACCCCAGCAAAATTCAGTCAGTCACTGAATGGTTGGCACCCACTTCAGTTAGCGAGATCCGCAGCTTTCTTGGACTCGCAGGATACTACCGGAGATTCATCGAGAATTTTTCCAAGATTGCAAAACCAATGACTGAACTGTTGAAGAAGGATACTAAGTTTAAATGGACAGAAGATTGCGAGGCAAGTTTACAAGAATTGAAGAAACGTTTGACTACATCGGCAGTGCTAACACTGCCAGATATACATAAGGAGTTCCAAGTGTACTGCAATGCCTCACGCTTAGGACTTGGATGTGTGCTTATGCAGGACAGGAGAGTTGTTTCGTATGCCTCACGACAACTGAAACCTCATGAGTTAAACTATGTCACGCATGATTTGGAGCTAGCAGCCGTAGTACATGCATTGAAGACCTCGAGACATTACCTTATTGGAAACCGTTGTGATGTGTACACGGACCATAAGAGCTTGAAGTACATTTTCACCCAGAAGGACCTGAACCTTCGACAGAGGAGATGGTTGGAACTTATAAAGGATTATGACATGAAGCTACACTATCATCCAGGAAAGGCCAATGTCGTAGCAGACGCCTTGAGCCGAAAGAGTTATGCTAATATCCTTGAAAGCAAGGGACTGCCGAAGGAATTAGCAGAGGAAATCATGGAACTTAGATTGGAGATTGTTCCTAGAGGATTTATCGCAACAATGGAGGTCCAGTCGACATTGCTGGACAAGATTTGGGAAGCCCAGAAAGAGGACAAGGAGATTGCTGAGATAAAGGAGAAGATGAGCAAAGGAAAGGCCAAAGGTTTTCGTGAAGATGAGCACAATACCCTATGGTTTGAGGACCGAGTTTATGTGTCCAATAACCAGGAGATCAGGAAGTTAATACTTCAAGAGGCCCATGACTCACCATACTCGATACACCCCGGAAACACCAAGATGTATTTAGATTTAAAGGAACGTTTCTGGTGGACCGGTATGAAGAAGGATATTGCTGAGTATGTAGCCGTATGTGATGTATGTCAACGCGTGAAGGCAGAGCATCAGAAGCCAGCAGGACTGTTACAGCCTATGCCGATACCCGAATGGAAGTGGGATAAACTGGGCATGGACTTTATCACTGGATTGCCCAGGACCAAAGCAGGATATGATTCCATATGGGTAGTAGTTGATCGCTTGACCAAAGTAGCCCACTTCATCCCAGTGAAAACCACCTATACGAGTGCAAAGTTGGCCAAGATATATATGTCCAGGATCGTATGTCTGCATGGAGTTCCGAGGACCATCGTATTAGATCGAGGAAACAGTTTACCTCAAAGTTTTGGCACCAGTTGCACCAGACCCTGGGAACGAGATTGGAGTTTAGTACAGCATTTCACCCGCAGACGGATGGACAAACAGAGAGAGTCAACAAAATCTTGGAGGACATGTTGAGAGCCTGTGCGCTTGATTATGGATCTAGTTGGGATGACAATTTGCCATACGCAGAGTTTTCCTACAACAATAGCTATCAAGCCAGTTTGAAGATGGCACCGTTTGAAGCCCTGTATGGACGAAGATGCAGAACACCGTTAATGTGGGACAAGGTAGGAGACCGACAGTTGTTTGGACCAGACTTGATCAAGGAGTCTGAGGAGAAGGTTAAATTGATTCGTGACAGACTGAAGATTTCTCAGTCCAGGCAGAAGAGTTATGCTAACTCAAAATGCAAGGAGGTAACCTATTAAATTGGAGACCGAGCATATCTACGAGTATCACCCTTGCGAGGAGTGAAACGTTTTGGAGTTAAGGGAAAGTTAGCCCCGAGATTTGTAGGACCATATCGTATTTTGGAACGGATGGGAGAAGTTGCCTACAAGTTGGAGTTACCCGAGGGATTGTCAAGAGTTCATGACATGTTTCACGTTTCACAGCTGAAGAAGTGTCATGCTGAGATGGCAGATATACCGCTAAGAGATACATTACCCCTGGAGGCGATTCAGTTGGACAGTGATTTGACTTATGAGGAGAAACCAGTTAAGATTCTTGAGTTTGCCAGCAGAGTCACCCGAAGTAAGGTTATCAAGTTTCGTAAAGTTCAGTGGAGCCACCATACCGAGGATGAAGCCACCTGGGAACGAGAGGATGATCTTCGCAAAGACCACCCGCACCTATTTTCTAGCCAACCCGAATCTCGAGGGCGAGATTCATCTTAAGGGGGGTAGGTTTGTAACATCCCAAATTTTCAATTTGGAATGTTATACATTAGATCATCATTTCATATCATATTGTATTCGCATTTTGTCTCACGATCGTCGAAATCCCAAGCAACTCAAGGACCCTCGGAGAGAGTTGGGGATTTCCCGGTTTTCAAATTTGATCTTTATCAAATCTTGAAAATGAGGATTTTTGGTTTTAATTATTTTCTCTCCAAAAATATTTCATATTAAAATACAAGAGAGGAGATAAGATGAATTCTCCAAAATAAATGAAATATTGGAGGAAAAATATTAAAATCAAATATTTATTCCATTTGGATTTTATTGCAATTTTGTTTGCATTAGAAAAATTGCACGTTTTCCAAAATTGCATTTAGGGCCAAGAAAATGTTCATCTCGTTCTAAATATTTTATTTAGACGGTGAAAATTTATTTTGGCATTTTTAGATTTTTATTTATTTATTTTTTAGGATTTATTTCGGTCGGCGAAATTATTTAAAAAAAAGGGTTCCCGCGCCGACTGGGCCTAAGGCCCAGCCACGCCAGGCCGCCGCCGCCTTCCTCGCGTCGCCGTCGCCGCGTCTTGCCCCCTCCTCCAAGCCGCCCCGCCCCGCCCTTATATACGCCGCCACCCCGCCCCCAACACCCCACCACACCACCGCCGCCGAGCGCCGCCGCCCCCTAAGCCGCCGCCCCGCCGGACCTCTCGCCGGAGGTAGCCGCCGCGCCCCGCCGCTGGTTTTTTTTATAAAGACTGACCAGTTTTTTAGAACCCTAGATTCAGTTTTTTTTGGATTCGCCGGTTTTTTCTCGGTTCTTCTAGTTAGCGGACGTTCATCCGAACGACCGTTTTAATGAACGGTTCTCACCCGTTAGAAACAGCCAATGAACGCTTGTCCGTTAGTCTGTTCGTCAGTTTTCTTTTATCGGATTTATTCCGTGATTTTCTCTGATCGCGATTTCTGATCCGATCTTAGTTTCTGTTTTTCTTTTCGCTCGTTTATCGGAATCAGGCGATTCAAGCTCCTGGAGTTTCGTCGAAACCCTCTTTCCGCTTAACCAACTCAAACAAGTTTTCTCTACTGTAAAATTTGACCTAGTTTCAGATTAGTAAACGAAGCTTCTTTCTTTCGCCGTTTGAGTTTCGTTGCTCCGTTTGATTTGATTCTTTTTGCGAACCAGAGTTCTTAAGTTGAAACTTCTGGTCAACCTCTTTTGTTTGAGTTTTGCTTGTGCATTATTGCTTGTTACTTATGTATGCTATTGTTTGCTTGCGATAGAACACCCGGAGTGCGAAGCGTGCTACTACGAGTCCCTAGGTTTCGCAGATCGTCAGCAAGGCAAGTAACACTTTGATCATACCCCTTTATCACCCAGTTTTTATGCATTAGTTCCAATCCTCAAACATTGCATGATTAGGATGTCATTAACTTGTGGGTTGGGAAGTATTTGATGAGGTAGAACCAATTGCCCTGTTACATTCAAACCCTTGGGAGTTACTCTACGTGTTGCTTATATTACTATGCTATGCTCGTAGACGTGGTTTGGGTTTGAGTGAAATACATGACAGATGTGAGCGTGTTAATTAATGGTTCAACTTAAGGTGGCAACTTAATCAAACAACTGGGTGGATTGAGGCACCTGGAGTACCCAGTGTTGCCTGTTTTTTTGGAAATCCCGGAGTACCCGTGTGATCTTCCTATGGACCGCCACCCAGGCTCAAAAGGAACTGAGATGATTCATGCTAGAAACTTCTGTGTGCAGCCACAAGCTATTATGGGCTCTAGCATAGTTGAGTAAGTTACGTGAAGCTCTTGAAGAGGCAGATCAGCATGTAGTGGGATGTAGGTTTGGTATGGTCTGTCCGGAGTAGAGAGTTAATATTTCTGAAAGACTGTGTCTCGGTCATCCGTTTCGCAAACACCATGTAGTGGGAGAAATCCAACGGAGGCGATCGAGTCTTGTGGGGAAAAGTGTGCAAACCTCTGCAGAGTGTACAATCTAATCATGGTTAGCCGTGTCCCCGGTTATGGACAATTCTTGAGTATCTAGTACTTGGGTTATCACATGTATATCATCACTCTTAATTAATATTGTTGGGTTGTTAATCACTTTAATTGGGATTGAGTTGGAGGAACTTTCTCAATGATGTTTCAACTACCATGATAGTTAAATTAAAATCTATTCCTTTGTTGTAGGGAAAAATTGGCTTTTCGCAAAAACTATAAACCATAGAGCTTTCCACCAGCCATATATGCATATAGTGATAGCATTATTTTGTTCTGGCTCTACTGTGTTACTTTGCCAGCATATTCCATGTGTTGACCCGTTTTCGGGCTGCAACGTATTATGTTGCAGACTTTTCAGACGAGGAGTAAGGTTCGTTAGGTCATTGCCGTGCAGCTCAGCTATGCCGTTGGAGTTGATGGACTCACTTTATCTTCCAAGCCTTCCGCTGTTATCATATTAGATGGCCTTAAGCCATATTATTGTAATAAGTTCTCTCTTGAGACATTCGATGTAATAAGTGTGTGATTGCTACTCTGTTATAAATCCTTTGAGTACTGTGTGTGTCAGCATTACCGATCCAGGGATGACACTGAAGCACGGAGACTTGACCATCTGAGGTCGGGTCGCTACACCTTGGCACCGCGTGCCATGAAGCAATAGCTGGGAGAGGAGTTGTCCTTGTCATTAGCATCGGCGTTGGTGACAAAGTCATTGTCTTCAGTGTTGAAGATGGACTTGGCAACGTAGGCTGTAACCATACTTGCAACGCCAGAATCAGACTCCTCCTCAGACTCCACCTCCGCCTCCTCTGAAGTAGATTCCTCCTCTGAATCCATTTCCTAGCCAACAAACGCACGAGCCTTGCCAGATGAGCTCTTCTTGTGTGATGAAGACTTTGAGGAAGATTTGGAAGAAGACTTTGAGTATTTCTTCTTCTTCTTGTCGTCAGAATCATATTCCTTGCTCTTCTTCTTCTTGTTGTTCTCATTGTCCCACTGCGGACACTCAGAGATGTAGTGACCAGGTTTCTTGCACTTGTGGCATGTTCTCTTCTTGTAGTCATGAGCAGAAGCTTCATCATTCCTTGAGCTGGATCATGAAGACTTTCTGAAGCCTTTCTTCTTGGTGAATTTTTGGAACTTCTTCACAAGCATAGCAAGCTCCATTCCAATGTCTTCAGGATCATCAAAACTGCAGTCAGATTCTTCTTTAGATGAGGAAACAGTTTTTGCCTTCAAGGCACGAGTTCGGCCATAGTTGGGACCGTAGATGTCTCTTTTCTCAGAAAGCTGAAACTCATGTGTGTTGAGCCTTTCAAGTATGTCAGACGGATCGAGTCTCTTGAAGTCAGGGCGTTCTTGTATCATCAGGGCTAGGGTGTCAAACGAGCTGTCAAGTGATCTCAGGAGTGTCTTGACGATTTCATGCTTGGTGATCTTAGTGGCGCCGAGAGCTTGAACCTCATTTGTGATGTCAGTGAGGCGATCAAACATGAGCTGAACATTCTCATTGTCGTTTCTCTTGAAGCGGTTGAAGAGGTTGCGAAGGACACTGATCCTTTGATCTCTCTGTCTTGAGACGCCTTCGTTGACCTTGGAGAGCCAGTCCCAGACTAGCTTAGATGTTTCCAGAGCACTCACATGGCCATACTGCCCTTTGGTCAGATGACCACAGATGATGTTCTTGGCAGTGGAATCCAGTTGAACGAAATTCTGACATCAGCAGCGGTGACACCTTCACCAGCCTTGGGAACGCCATTCTTAACAACATACCAGAGGTCGACATTAATGGCTTCAAGATGCATGCGCATCTTATTCTTCCAGTAGGGATATTCAGTTCCATCGAAGACGGGGCACGCAGCGGAGACTTTGATTATCCCTGCAATCGACATAGCTAAAACTCCAGGTGGTTAAACTGAATCACACAGAACAAGTGAGTACCTTGCTCTGATGCCAATTGAAAGTGCTAGTGATCGACTAGAGGGGGGTGAATAGGCGATTTTTATGAAAGCCTTCAAAACTTGGAAGTTTCAAAGACAAACGATAGAAATAAACCTATTACCATGCAGAGGAAGGTAGACTACACTAGGCAACCCATAGTCAAGTATTCAATGAAGTGAAAGCATAAAGACTAATAGCAGCTAGGCGGTGTGGATCAGGATGGAAGATAGTATGAAGCCAACCAGAACAAGCGGTCACTCAGTGAAGACAAATAGATAATGCAAACTGGCAATGACTTCACAAGGACCAACTGCAAATAAAGAGATGGGAAGGATAGAACCAGTAGCTCGTTGAAGACAATGATTTGTTGGACCAGTTCCAGTTGCTGTGACAACTGTACGTCTGGTTAGGGAGGCTGAGATTTAACTCAGAAGACCACGTCTTCACCTTATTCCCCTTGAGCTAAGGACACCCAGTCCTCGCCCAATCACTCTGGTAAGTCTTCAAGGGAGACTTCCAAACCTTCACAAACTTCGTTCACCGGCGATCCAAAATGACTCTTGGATGCTCAGAACGCGACACCTATCCGGCTAGAGGATTCACAGTCCTCAGGTGTAATAAGTCTTCAGATCACACAGACAGGAAGACTTCAGTGATGCCTAACACTCTTTGGCTCTGGGTGTTTAGGGCTTTGTCCTCGCAAAGATTTCTCTCTCAAAGGCTTCGAGGTGGGTTGCTCTCAAACGACAAAAGCCGTGCACTAACTCTGAGCAGCCAACCAATTTATGGTGTAAGGGGTGGGCTTTTTATAGCCACTAGGCAACCCGGCCCGATTTGTCCGAAATGACCCTGGGTCACTAAGGAACTGACACGTGTTCCAACGATCAGATTTCAAACACACACGGCAACTTTACTTGGGCTACAAGCAAAGCTGACTTATCCAACTCTGGATAAGATTTGCTCTCATTGTCTTTGTTCGAAGACATAGGATTTTGGTTAAGCATCACTTCAGTCATTCTGACTGGTTCACTTGGACCCCACTTAACAGTACGGTGGTTCCTATGACTCAACAAAGAAGAAAAAGAACGACAAAACAACTAAGTCTTTGCGCTCCATAGTCTTCACGCGATGTCTTTTCTTGTCATAGTCTTCAATGTGAATGTCTTCACATACCACCTTTGTCTTCAATGTCTTCATACATTTTTAGGGGTCATCTCCGGTAGGAAAACTGAATCAATGAGGAACTTCTACCTATGTTATCCTGCAATTCTCACAAACACATTAGTCCCTCAACCAAGTTTGTCGTCAATACTCCAAAACCAACTAGGGGTGGCACTAGATGCACTTACAGTGGCACGTGTGTAAAATATATCTATCACAAACATTTAATCTGCTGCGCTGTTTGCGATACGAACAATATCACACAATATGAAGAACTACAAAGTGTGTGCGGTGCTATTGCTATCACCCCCGGTGTGTGCGAAGATGTTTCTAGCACACATACACACTCTCTTCAATAGTGCACCATGTCCGATGAGTCGTCAGCACACACGTTTTAAGGGACAGAAACGTATGTTCTTTTGTGGATAATCACACAAGTTATTCGTGAGCGAAATGTATGTGCTATAGATTTTCATTACATATGGTTTTATTCTAGTAATTGTGTGGACCATAATGACCTATTGCACAGCTACTTTTTACCCAAAAATTTATTCCCTGCAATTTATAATTCTCTAGAATTTGAATTGAAATTTTCCAAAATTTGAATTATAAATTGCGGCATTCACATATTTCATATCCATCGTACATACCCTATTTACAATTGTTAAACAACCAAATGCAGAAATCAAAATCGTAGTACAATATGTTCAAGATTTACATAATTAAGCGACGGAATAATAATGATGAATGACAATAGTATTAGAGACAGTAAAGAGAGAGGCAAAAATCATTTGGGGTGTTGGAGAAGGTGAAGAAGCGGAATGCCCATATTGTACACTACTCAATGCTGAAGGCGCGCACAACTTTAGTCCAACCTCTTGTGATGACCGCTCACCCATCCTTCACCGCCTTTAGGAAGACTTCTAGACCATTATCATGGTAGTGTAGATGATATACTTTAATTTTTGTTGCGTCTGCACCGATCATGTAGTTTGCGAGGTAATCTTGAGTAATTTGCTTTGAAAACCATTGAAAACAAAAAATATTCAGTTATTTATGTCTAATAGTTCATTACGGCCAGAAAAAAATAAGGCAACAAATTTCTTACCATCCTAAAATTCACTATTGTCTTGGATAAAGCGTAAACAAAGAGTTTAATTCCCATCACCCGTCTGTTTCTTCTAACAATCTTTCTTAGTTTCCTCACTTGATGCTAGTTCATGAATATCTCATTACCCCATACGTAAAAATGCCCGAAGCGTGGATCTATGCCTCTAGCATATGTGCCTACAAGCAACAATTAAATGTTATAAGCTAAACTGCAATTGCATAATGATGTGATATAATACATAGATGCAACTAACCTCGATGGTAAACAACAACATCGCCCATTGTGGCTCTGTGTAAGTAGATGGAAAGGTATGTTAACTATAACATGATTAACATCCACCAAACATGGCTATGTTAAAGAACAACAGCTCACATTGATGGCTTCATTGCAAAGAGTTAACACGGTAGTAAAGTAACAAAGTCAAAAATGGGTAGATGTGTTTACTACAACAGGCTTAACAACAACCAAACATAGCAATTGTATCTGGTATTGGTGAAATGAACTGCACAGTTCATGCTTGAACATCACACTGCATAATTGAACTTCACATTGTGCATAACTGAAATAAACAAGGCAAATATGTTAACTATGAATTAAAAACCAAAATATAGTCAGTGAAATTGGTATTGATGAAATTGAAATGGATAGTTCATACTTAAACATCACATTATGCATAATTGAATTAAAAACGATAAAGTTAAACATCGCAAGGCATATGACACTAGAATAGAATGGCCCAGATGTCTCGAAAAAAGTAAGGCTAATAAGTAAGAGCAACTCTAGCAGACCCCGCAAAACGCCCCGGCCCGCAAAATAACCGCCAAATTACGGGTCGGAGCCAGAATATCTGCACGAGCAGACCCCGCATCCCGCCCCGGCCCGCAATTTTTTTGCGGGGGCCGAAACTCTTCTCCCCCAACCTCTATCTTCACGGGCTGGGAGGCCGACCCGAGCTCAACCCCTATCCCGCGCGAGATTTGGTGGGAGGGACATTTCCACGCGGCCCTTCCCGCTCCCCGCACCCTCCTCCACCATTGCCCCCACTCCGCAAGCTCCGGCTGCTCTTCCCCGGCCGTCCATCGCCGACATGGATGACCCCCTACTATCCCCCATCACCGTCGAGGTCGACCACGCCCCTTCCGCTCGGGCGGATCTCGTCGCCGGCCAAGTCAGCCCCGCCGCCGTCGCCCAAGCCTAAGCCGCGCCTGCACACAAGCGGTAGGGCAACGTTGTCGTGCAGGGCGGGAATCCGGCTGCCCCCGCCGTGATGGCCCGCGCTCCAGGCGCCAACACGGCAGCGCGATCCCGGCCGGCGGCGAAGGTCGGCAAGGTCGCGGGCGTAAAGTGAAGGAAGGTTCCGGCTTCAAAGAAGCCACCTTCTTCAACCTCTCGCTCCATCCCACCGCAAGGAGGTGCTCCGGCGCCGTTCAACGGTGCCGCTCCCCCTGCGAGCGAGGTGTTCGACGAAATGGCCGGAAGGTATGCGCCTTCGGTCTTGGCGATTCCCTTTCATTTTTCACCATTATTCTCGATAGCGCGTGACTTATTATCGTTCACTACAGCGGTGGTTCGAACAATGAAACAACCGAGTTCATGAACTTGTTGGACACGAACGCGGTTGACATTGATCAAGCCCTTTTCGAACCATTCAAGTACAATGAAACGAAGGCCGGCATGGATGATCATGGTTGTGTGGATGAATTGGAGGAGATCGAAGCAGAAGCATTTGAGCAATCGCAAGCAAAAACTGGGAAAAGCATAAGATTGAAGAACTACACGATCTTGGAAGATCAAGCTTTGATTCAAGCATGGAGTGCGGTGTCTCTTGATGCATGCACGGGTACATCTCAAACTTCCAAGAGATATTGGCAAAGGATCGAAGATCAATACTTTCACATTATGGCAAAGTATCCCAATAGGAGTCCACGCACATTTCGGTCGCTTCAAGGGCGTTGGGAGAATATCAAGCCTATGTGCAGCCGTTGGGCAGCTTGCTTGGAGCAAGTACGCAATGCACCTCCAAATGGCACCGTGGAGTCCGACCATGTGAGTTTGTTTTGCCTTTGTTCAAATTGTGCATCATCATATTGCATCATGAGAAGTGATTGGATCACTTTGTTCACATTGCGTAGGAAAACATTGCTCAACATAGATACAAGGACATGGAAGCTTCGGAAGGCAAAATTTTCAAACTAGAGCATTGTTGGGAGTTGCTCCAAAAGTGCGAGAAGTGGAAGTTGATCGACAAAGAATCCCCACCAAAGAGAGGCTCACTTACAAACATGGATGAAGATGAGGATGATGATGGCCCAAGAAATTTGCACAAGCCCGATGATGACAAGAAGACCAAGGAGAAGATGAAGAGAGAGCAACAAGTATCAAGCTTGAGGGAGAAGATTGATGCCATGTTGCAATCCAACGAGTTGATGTTGTTGAAATCGTTGGAGTTCAAGAAAGAGTTGGCTGAGAAGAAGGCGAAGGAGAAGCAAGAAAAGTGGCAGTTGCTCAAGGAAGAGGGGATGCGCAAAGCTGCCATCGAGGAGAGAAGAGCACGAGCCACCGAAAACAAATCAATGTCCATGTTGCTCGCCGAAGAGAACAAGATCGTGTCAATGAATCGCAATGACATGGACGACCTCACCAACACATGGCATGATATGGCAAGGAGGGAAATCTTGAAGAGAAGAATGGTGGTGTCGGCCAGTTCGTGCTACAGTTCCGTTGATATTTTCTCCGCTGCATATGGTGGCAATGTGGATGATTTCGGTGCGGGAGTTGGAACAAGCGCCGGAGGTGGATTCGGAGGCGCCAATGAACTCCAAGGTGGACTCGATGGCGTGGAGTGAAGATCGATTAAGATGATGCCGGACATGGGCGCAAACCTTTTGCACGGCCCTCTTTTGCGTTAGCCGTAATGAACTTGGCTTCTATTTCGCGGAAAACTGTTTGTGTCATTTGAATTTGAACTTGTTTGTGAAATCCTATGTCAAATGCGAGATTTGCAGTTTATCTGTTTGCGGGTCATCATGGTGGTGTTCGAGCAGAACCCGCATAGCCGACCCGTAAAAAAGCATATTCCGCGAATAAATTTTTTTACGGATCCGTTTACGGGGTCTGCATCTGTGCCAGCTCGCGCTGGCCCGCAAAAACTGTTTTGCGCGAACTGCAAACGCGTTTTGCGGACCAGCGTTTTGCGGGGTCTGCTAGAGTTACTCTAAGACATGTCATCCGAGGTGATCTTGAGTTCTTAATCCCCCCCTTGAAAGAGCCACATGCAAAGACATCATGGGTGTCTCCCTGTTGTCACACGCGGGCTCCTTTCCTTTGGAAGAGAACTCATAGTCGGTGCTCTCCTCATGGTCGTGGATGAGATCTGACTTGGAGGCTGAGAATGCCAAGCCGCCGGCGCAGAATGTGTTCTTCAGAAATGCCAAAAGATTGTCGATGACGTGGAAGGACGGCAAATCCTGAAGCACGAGACTGAGGATACTAAAGGTATGGATGGATGGACCGTGGGTTAAAAGAACAAAATGTTTTGATTGCAATAAGGTCCTGCTCCTAAACAGTGTGTGGGTCCCAACAAAAAAGAAGAAATCACATATATAATCAAGAAATGAATCAAATACTTCATATGTGATATGTGTACGTACACACAAAGCGCACTTCAAGCTAGCAGGACACCGGTAGAAACTGGCTCCGTTAGAAAATCCTCTCTCTTCTAACCCGCACATCTAATTTCACTGGCTTGCCTAAAATAAAATCTATTTTTACGGGCAATGTCACAGATGCATTTTTTTGCAGGAACTTTAAGAAAATAGTGGGATTAATGTACTTGTAACATGAGTACTATATATGAAGTAAGGACAATAAAGTGCACCGTTCCAATTGTTCTTATTAGAATACGCTAGACATACGCTGCAATATAAGCACAGTAGATGCACGTAACATACGGTGCAATATACGCTAGACATACGTGACGTAAAGCACGCAACGATCGCTCATGAGCGGCTTGTTTAGATATACACCACACGGTATATACGGTGGCGGTGCTTCACTTGGTATAGCCGATGCTGACGCCGCCGATGGTGACCAGCTCGCCGCCGCACCTGGGCACAAGCGACACGACCACCGTCTTGTCGCCGTCTGCCCCGATGTTGTCCATCAGGTCGCAGACGCCGAACCTCGCCACCGTCTTCACGGAGCCCTTCTTCTTGTTCGTCCGGACCATGTGCGGCGTCATCGCGACGCTGCCGGCGCAGTACCCCGACGCGGCATCGCCTCCGCTCTCGGGCGCGTTCACCAGCACGTCGAACTTGACGAACTTGAAGTGGTCGGCGACCTGGATCCCCTCGACGATCAGCACCTCCTCCGCCTCCTCCTTCTCCTTGTCGCTCCTCGACACCTGGGGCCTTGTCACCGTCACCCGCACGGTCTCCCTCAGCGTCGCCGGGAGCGCGCCCGCGGCGGGCGCCGGCGTCCTGCGGGATCTCTTGGCCGGCTTGGCTTTCAGCCACGGCAGGCCGACGTCCTGGTACGCGTACCCCATGGCGGCCGGGTCGAGGCAGTCGCGGACGCGGACGCGCACGGGGCGGGCCTCCTCGTCGTAGAAGAGGAAGGCGGTGTCAAGCCAGTCAGCGTCGGTGAAGTCGGCGTTGCCGGGGCGGAGGCCGCGCCAGACGTGCCAGAGGCGGTCGATGTTGCCGTGGTGCGCGAAGAAGATGGGGTCGCGCGCCGCCGAGTAGAAGTTGCCCATGTCCTCGTTGTTGGGTTGCGCCGGGTCGCCCGTCCAGGTGTGCATCGTGCCGTGCGGCACGTTCTCCACGGAGCCCGCTCCCGGGTCCGGCTGGTCGCCGGCGCGGTACGGCTGCCCCATGAACAGCCGGGTCTTTTTGGCACCCGACACCATCTGGCGGTACATGATGTTGAGGTTCTGGTCGATCTGCTCGTCTGTTGGGATGATGACATCTATCTCGTTGAAGTCGAGGTCGACCGGGAACGGCGGCTGGTGGGCGGGGTTGCGCCTCTCGTTGTAGAGCGGCGACGACCTGTTGGCGTAGATCGCCGGCAGCGTCATGCCGTCCGGCGCGTCCCAGTTCCAGAAGGGCAGCGCGAAGCTGCCGTCGCCGATGAGCTTGCCGAGGATCCGCTCGTGGAAGTAGAGGTAGAACCTGCACGTACACACGCAGCACCAAAAAAGACAAACATTGTGACAAGTTACGGCACGTTCAGCTGGCGCACTGTACGAAAGGTGCCCACACGTACTCATGCAGTCATGCTTACTGCACACCCGCGACGACCAATTAGGCAATTACTAAGCTGACAAAAATGGAGATGCATGCATGTGTTATGTGTATATTTTGTGGTGGACGTTACGTACCTGTGCCATGGGAAGAAGAGCCAGCAGTTGTGCACCTGGATCTCCAGGTCCGGGAAGCCGACCTGGTCGTACGCGCCGTCGCAGTAGGCGCAGTGCACGCGCCACTGCTGCTCGAAGCTGCGCGGGTCGTCGGCGGGCAGCTGCTTCATGAGCGCCACGGCCCGCTCGTACTTGGCCAGGTGCTCCGCGTCCGCCAGGTGCGCGGCCGGGCGCACGCGGAGCGGCGCCGAGGAGGCCGGCGGCAGCACGAAGTCGGTGATGCCGGTGCCGGACGTCGGGCAGCAGTTGGTGTCCGGCGCCGTGTTCGGGAGGTCGGGCGGGTTGCAGTTGCCGAGGTCCGGGGCCTGGATGGGCGCGGCGATCGCCCCTCGGCCCCGCTGCGCGCCCAGCCCGGCCGCCGCGGCGCTGCCGAGGCCGAGGAGCACGTCGCGGCGGTCGACGCGGCCGCCGGTTGCCTTGCACGTCAGGCGCCGCGTCTGCCTCGCCTTCGTGGGCACGAGGGCTTGGAGGCTGCACGGCATGCGAGTGCACCTTGCCACGCTCGTGCTGATCTCCATGGTGAACTCGAGGAGGTAAAATGGTGAACTGTGAGTCTGTGACATGTGTTGCACTGCTCCGTGTGGTGCTATATGTAGCCGTGCGTGCCACTTCGTGCACGTGCGGCAGGGCTCGCAGCTGTTGGGTTTGACTGTTGGTTACGTGTGATGGTTGAACTGCCTTACAACTGTTGGTCACTGTTCGTCGAGGGTGGATGGCAACTTGGCAAGGACTAAAGTGCAGTTCAGGATTCGCAAGTTACTTAAGTTGATACACGGTAAAGTGCTTACCTTTGTTTTTGAGATGGCTCACCATTCGGTGCTTACCTATCAAACGTGACAAACCACTTGGATCTTAAAAGGGATCGTGACATGCACACTAAGCAGCTACGTATAGTACAGTAGAGTGCTTGACAATTTTGGTACACTGCATAATAAACAGTTACACACTGTACTGTGACATGTGTACATGTGTTTGAACCTACCGATTGATAATGAGAGTCACCTATATTTTTGGACACATCAATCGAATTCGAGCGAAGCCCTGACGTCCTCGGCGAAGTCTCGCCAGGAACGAGCCGGCACCGGCAACAATACAGCTGGCTGCGTGCGCCGACACAAGGTGGGGGAGGGGGGAGGGGGCCAGGAGTGTGGCCAAGGCTTGCGCGGTTAGGGTGCAGGGGTGGTCGCCGACATGGAAAACGGTGGGGTTTAGAGGATAGCCCGAGAGCTGGGGTGGCGATTTGTAACGTCCCGAGACCGATGTGCCAGGTGTCGTCCAGTTATTCGCTGTTGTTGCTTTGCCATTTGCTTGCGTGTCGCATCTTGTCATATCATTATGTGCATTGCATCATCATATTTTAAAACTTGCATCTGTTTCGGTCTCCTCGTTCTCTCTGTTGTTCGTTCCGAGCCCAGCCACACTTGCACGCGCCCGCGGCATGTCCGAAATATTATTTTATAAGTGGCCGGAAAATATTCTCGGAATGGGATGAGAGTTGACGTGTGGTCTTATTTTAGTGTAGCGGCAATATAGTCGGTCAAACGTCGGATGTTTCCGGTCTCCGGAAACAGTTGCCGGGTTGCTTTCCCCCTTTCTCTTCTCAGCCCACCTAGTCCATCCTCTTTCCCCTCTTCGCTTCCGGAGTTGACCGATGCGATCGCACGGTCCGAAACCCTCTCTGCTCAATGCATCAAAACCCCTCGCGCGCGCGTCCGAAAATTGTCCCGGACCCGACCCGGACAGTCGTCACCGTCGTGTCCGAATCATCCCCAAACATCTACAAAACGTCTCCGTTTTTCTCTTTGGGCTGCCTAACCTATTTTTCCCGTCCGTCCGATTAAGATCGGAGGGACCAAATGCCTCTATCCAAAAATCCACTTGCTATATATAGACCCCTAACCTAATCTAGACAAACCACCTAATTTCTAGGGATCCTACCCTAGCGCCGCCGCCCACTTTCCTCTATTTTCAGCGCCAGGCCAATCACCTCGCTCCGACCATCTCCCTCGATTTGCGCCGATCCACCCAACCAGCTCGCAGCCGCCTCCCCTTCCCTGCTCCCGTGCGTGTCCAGCACCAGAGGAGAGGTGCTCCTCGAGCCCTCGATCCAGCGCGCAGGCGCCCTGAGCGCCTCCTCACCTCGTCCCCGCGCCGCCGTCGCTTCGCTGCAGTGCCCGCAGCATTGTGTTCGCAGCGTCGAGAGGAGGCCGAGCTCCTCTCTCCGTCCAGCCCCGCCTCCGGCCGGCAGGTCACCGGAGTCGCCCGACGGCGCCAGATCCATCAGGCCAAGGCCCTCGCCACCTTCCCTTATTTCTCCTTCCTCCTTCTGCTTTCTCCCTCTCATGCAATTCTCTCCCTCTCTCTGAACCTTCACAGGAACAATGGCTCGCCGCCCGGAGCCGTCGCCTTGCACCGCCGCCTTTGCCTCGGATCCGGCCAGTTCCCGTGGCCCCTCGCCCCTCCAAGTTCCTCTGCTGCTTCTCAGCTGGCCCGCCGTCTTCGACCTCCCTCTGCATGCCCACAAGCCCGCCGACGCCGCTCCTCTGCTTCCGCTGCATCGAACGGCAGCAGGTCAGGCAGAGGACGCCGCCTCTGCCTCGACCCCGCCTGGACTCCCCTCCGTCGGCCTTCAACGCCATCCAGCGCCCGGATCCGCCCAACTCTGGCCTCCCTCGCCTCTCCCGCGTCACCGGAGCCCCGGCGACCCCTCCTGGACCTGCTGCTGCCGCCTGCGTCCTCCTCTGCTTCGAGCCGCTCTGCTTGAGCGTTGACCGCGCCCCGCTCAAGCGCTACGCACCAGGCACGCAGCGAGGCCGGCCCTCCACCTCGTTCGATCCAGCAAGGCCCAGCTGCGACCGGCCCGGCCGCGCCCTTCGGCCACCCTAGTACACCACCAAGCCGGCCCAAGTGCCGTGGTGAGAAGCCCAGTCCGCTTCAGATTCGGCCCGTGTTGTTTTTTTTCCTGCCAGGCCGAATTTTGCTATTTCCAGAAAACTGCATATTTACAGTTTGGAGCCCGAGCTTCATGCATATAATAACTCATGATCTATGCAGCATATGTAAAAACTTCATATATGTAATATGCTCAGAATCTTGTCTAGTTTCATAATATGCAACTTTCATCTATGTTTAAAATGTTTAAAATGATGTTTGTTTAAATTTGCTCCTATGCCATGCTAAAATGATTTAATTCATAACTTATTAACCGTAGCTCGGTTTTAATTAAACTTTATATGTAAATGGGGTAGAATTTTGCCTAGTTTAACATGGTGGCATCACTTTGCATGTTTAATAACTCTAAAATATGGTTTAGGGCAGAACAGTACCAAACCTAATATATGCATACGGGGATTTACCAGAATTGTTGTTCGTTGCTTCCGGCCTCATTTAAACTTGCCTAGATAGGTAGTTTCCATTTGCTTCACTCTCTTGCCATGTTTAACAATATTTAATATTGTTGGGTACATAAAACAAGATCGAACTAAATACGTTATGTGGTGTTTTGGCAATATGCAACTCCGTTGCATATTGAGCTCCACTTAATTTGTAGGACTGCTTGTGCACTTTGCCATGCCATGCTTCATTAAACCGGACATGCATCATACTTGATTGTGCATCATGCCATGATTATGTGGTGGTTGTTTATTGTGTTGTGTGCTTCTTTCCGGTGTTTGCTTCTTCGGGTTGGTTCCGAGAACGTCGCGTTTGTGAGGATCCGTTCGACTATGTCCGTTTGTCTTCTTCATGGACTCGTTCTTCTTCCTTGCGGGATTTCAGGCAAGATGATCATACCCTCGAAATCACTTCTATCTTTGCTTTGCTAGATGCTCGCTTTTTTGCTATGCCTATGCTGTGATACCTACCACTTGCTTATCATGCCTCCCATATTGCTGAACCAAGCCTCTAACCCACCATGTCCTAGCAAACCGTTGATTGGCTAAGTTACCGCTTTGCTCAGCCCCTCTTATAGCGTTGTTAGTTGCAGGTGAAGATTGAAGTTTGTTCCTTGTTGGAACATGGAGATGTTGTTCCTTGTTGGAACATGGAGATGTTGTTCCTTGTTGGGATATCGCAATATATCTTATTTAATTAATGCATCTATATACTTGGTAAAGGGTGGAAGGCTCGGCCTTATGCCTGGTGTTTTGTTCCACTCTTGCCGCCCTAGTTTCCGTCATATCGGTGTTATGTTCCCGGATTTTGCGTTCCTTACGCGGTTGGGTTATAATGGGAACCCCTTGACAGTTCGCTTTGAATAAAACTCCTCCAGCAAGGCCCAATCTTGGTTTTACCATTCGCCTCCTAGCCCCTTTTTCCCTTGGGTTAGGCCAGCCCAAGGGTCATCTTTTTTTAACCCCCCCCCCCCCCGGGCCAGTGGTTGCCTAAGTGTTGGTCCGAACTGAGTAGACTGCGGGGCCACCTCGGGGAAACTTGAGGGCTGGTTTTACTCATAGGATGTCTCATTCGGTGTTGCCCTGAGAACGAGATATGTGCAGCTCCCATCAGGATGTCGGCGCATCGGGCGGCTTTGCTGGACTTGTTTTACCATTGTCGAGGATGTCTTGTAGAACCGGGATACCGAGTCTGATCGGAATGTCTCGGGAGGAGGTCTATTCCTTCGTTGACCGTGAGAGCTTGTCATGGGCTAAGTTGGGTCACCCCTGCAGGGATTTGAACTTTCGAAAGCCGTGCCCGCGGTTATGGGCAGATGGGAATTTGTTAACGTCCGGTTGTAGAAAACCTGAAGTTGACCTTAATTAAAATGCATCAACCGCGTGTGTAACCGTGATGGTCTCTTTCCGGCGGAGTCCGGGAAGTGAACATGGTGTTGGAGTTATGCTTGGCGTAGGTTGTTTTAGGATCACTTCTTGATCATATTTTATCGACCGTGCTTTGCCTTCTCTTCTCGCTCTCATTTGCGTATGTTAGCCACCATATATGCTAGTCGCTTGCTGTAGCTCCACCTCATACCTTTACCTTTCCCGTAAGCTTAAATAGTCTTGATCGCGAGGGTGTGAGATTGCTGAGTCCCCGCGACTCATAGATACTTCCAAAACCAGTTTGCAGGTGCCAATGAGACCGTGCAGATGACGCAACCAAGCTCAGGAGGAGCTCGATGAAGATCTTGTCCTTTGTGTTGTTTTTCGTCCTAGTTGATCAGTAGTGGAGCCCAGTTGGGGTCGATCGGGGACCTTGTCGCATTTGGGGTTCTTCTTTTATTTTGGTTCCGTAGTCGGACCTTGATTGTATTTGGATGTTGTAATGCTTTATTCATGTAATTGTGTGAAGTGGCGATTGTAAGCCAACTATGTATCTTTTTCCCCTATTGTATTACATGGGTTGTGTGAAGATTACCTCACTTGCGACATTGCTTTCAATGCGGTTATGCCTCTAAGTCGTGCTTCGACACGTGGGAGATATAGCCGCATCGAGGGCGTTACAAGTTGGTATCAGAGCCTTCCCGACCTTAGGAGCCCCATTGCTTGATCGTTATTAGCGGCCGAGTTGAGTCTAGAAAAATGTTTTGAGTCATTTAGGAATTATATATATCAGAGAGTTTAGGAATTGTTTTTACTCCCCAGTCCCTTCGTCGCTCTGGTAAGGCATCCTGACGTTGATTTTTTACTCTTCTCTTCTCAAATTTCACTAAAAAAAATTTAGGATCATGCGGGTATCTTGGAATCGTTCTGATGTTTTTGTGACGAGAACATTGTCTTGGTGCCTCCTGTCAGGGGTTTTGTGGCAGTGTCCCGGGGAGTTGAGCTCCGAGGTGTTGTCGTCACAATTTTATCGTTGCAGTTCTGGAATACCTGAGTTTAGTACGCCGACATCGAAAATCTCTTTTATGCAGTTTGTTGGTGAGATAACCTCGACGCCACCCAGTACTGGGGCGGTAGTTCGGGAGTATTGCCATAACTTGTATAACGGATGCTTTTCGAAGGTTGAGGTAGATGATTTCCGAAGGTTTCTTGGTTATGTGTTGAAGGATGGATACAGCTGGATGTAGGATTTGCTAGTTTTGGGTGAGATATTATGCTTCCCCTGTATCCCCAACACCTGATTGCATAACCGAAAATTTTTCGGGAGTTTCATAAGTGGGAATTTAAGTAGCTCTTAGGATATCTTTCCGACAGAGGTATGATATGAAATTGGGGTTCGACGTCTAGTGGTCCGCCTATTCACGGTCGGTTTTACAGTGGTCTCATTGTGTCTTAAAGAGTCCTTGGCTATGCCGACTCGGGGACGCTTCGTATGTCATGTGCACTGCCTTGTACATGATGGTGCTGTACGATCGAGCCCGTGTAGGCCCCACCACGAAAACTTCGGACGAAATCTCTATCATATGTTTGTTCCGGCTTATTTTGCAAGCCAATCCTTTGTTTTATTTTGAGTTGTGGTATTCGAGTTGCTTCGAAGTCAAATGTTGATTCCATACCTTTTCCAAGTGGTGTTCTCATATTCCGATGTGAATACTAATCCTTCTCGATCATCGAGTTGTCATGCCAATCCCTTTTAACCGGTGTGCTTCTCTTCAAGTGGATCCGATCATTGCAACATCCGCAAGATTCAATCCCAGTTCTTCTCAACGGTGTTTGTTTCATCCGTCTCCAAATTGCCTTTGTTTTTCCCGCCCACCCACCCTTTTTCTTCAACGATTCAGATTTCTTATTCAAGTATCCTTTTATTGATGGGAAGTCTCTCCATCCTTTTTCCGTCAATATTCTTATCCGGTGATTCTCATGAAGATTCTAACGGAGCTTCAAGTTCGTCACCCTTTACTCATTTTTTTTTCTTCTCCGGTGGTTTAAATTCAAGCGTTATTGATCATATCTTTCTCCTCGTTTCAAATACCCTATCATGCCGGTGCTCCTCATATTCATTCACTTCTCGCTATTCTATTGTTCCTGAGTGCTCAAGTTTTCTCGAAGATTCGTGTTTTCATTCCTAATCCGTTCAAGTTATTTCGAGGTTCTTATCTTATTCTAGCCATTTAATTCAACTGGCGCAATCTATCTTCTAAATCGTTTTACGGTGTTCCTTTTCAGTGGGCCCTAACCCACAGGTCATTTCCCAGGATCTTACCTGACTCTTCTTATTTTCCCGGAGCTACCCTCAAATTCATCTTAATGTTTGACGTAAGAATGATTTATCATCAGTCACATGCTTTTCTCCAAGATCTTTCACATTCTTTTCATCATTGGCTCAATCTCTTCGCTTTTGATTACTCCGGTGTGCCTCAATAATTCTTGGTGGTGTTTCTTGTTGTCATTCTCATCATTTGAAAACCGAAGAAGAGTTTACATCCATATCTTATCCGTTCTCTCAGAGATTCGTGATTCTAGCTTGTTGCCATTCTCTCATAATTGTTCGATTGTGAGAATTCTTTTTATCCATCCGAAGCAATTCAGGAGCCTTTTCAGTTTGTTCATCCGGAGTCCATCAATTCAGGTTTATTCATTCTCAGCTTTCAGCTATCATTCTCCAAATTTTACCGGTGCTTCGTGCAAGTGATCTTTAATCGGCTCGTGATCTCTTCGTTCACTTGTATCTAAATTTCCCCAAGTATCCTCATTCGTTTTCCAATTCTTCACGGTGTTTTTCTTTATCTTTTCTCCAATCGTTTTTTTTAATTCTTACGGTGGTTCGTGCAAGATTCCTCTTCTTTTGTTATCATATCAAATTCATTCGTTGTTTCGATTCCACCGGTGTTTCGTGGAAGGCATTCTCAAGTTGGCGCTATATCTATCTTAATCCTTTCTACGAGAATAAGTAGTATGCCAATTCCATTGCTTGTCATCAATTTTAATTGGTGAAGGATACTCATAATGTAATTCTTATTCTTGTTTCATCGAGTTTATTCAATTCCTATTTTTCCGGAGTGGCTCATCATACTCATTCTTAGTTTCAAGTGCTCATCTTTCTTTCCCGGAGTTCCAAGCTCTCATCATCACGAAGTCCATCTAAATCATTACAAGGTTTCACCTTGTGTTTCGAACTTCTCTTTATTTTTGTTATTCTTTTGTTTTACCGGAGTTCTTCATGAAGGTTCTACATGATGGTTCATAAAGGATGTTATTTCTTCTCCAAGTTTTTCATCGAGATTTTGCTAAGAAGCTCAAGCTTTCTTCATATTGCAATCCGGGGTACAATTCTTTCTACCATATTATTGGAGGTGGTATTATGTCATTCTTGATAATTTGAGTTCATGTTTCATGATTCACAGGTTGTTAAGAATGAGATATTTTAAATCCATCTACCTCTTCGTTGGAGTTATCTTGGGTTATATTCCATCTAAAGCTTTCCCTAAGGATTGTTGCTATCTATGGTGCTAATAAGTGACCCAAGTTCTTCTTTTATCCTTCCGGCGAATAAGTTTTCTCGTCTCCTTGTTCATATCAATCCAATTCTTTTTCCCGTGAGTGGAAGATTGTCACCTCATAATTTGAGATGTATTCCATAAGACCATATCAAGCTTATTATTTTCGTTGTTGGTTTTCCAACAACTCCGTGCTAGCATTTGTTGTAACCGTGCTCTCTCAAGATCTTGTTTCCCTGCGTTCCGGAGGCATTGTGATGTTGCTCTCTGCAACCCATCTTCTTGTTTTGTCAGGATCGTGTTCTTTTCGTCCTTATCCTTTTAACCGGAGTGTCGTGCCCGCTTTTCGAGTTCTTCCCATCCTGTCAAGTTTTTGCCTCCCTTCTCAACCAGAGTGCCGCCTGAAATCGTTCTTACCCATTGTGCCATTCTTTCAATAGTTCCGGAGGCAGTGTATTGTTGTTTTCATCAAGTATCCCCTCATCTTGTCAAATTCATGTTCAATTCCTTCCGTTTACAGTCGGAGTGCTATCCAAATTATATCATTCTTAATCCTTCTCTATCTTGTTTTAACCGGAGTGGTTTCAATATATATCTTGCCCTTCAACCTCAAGGTTTTTCCGCAATGTTCTTTGTTCCTCTTTGCTAACAGAGTGTTTTCAACTTCATTTATCTCCGTTGTATTCTTTCCTTGAAATGGTTTAACCTTTTTCAAGGTTCTTTGGTCTCACTCGTTTGTCAAAGGAGCAACTTAGTGTTACCTCTTCTCTTTCTCTTCCGTTTTCCCTCCGGTGCCATTCTAGATCTCGAGACGAGATCCTCTCGTAGTGGTGGAGTGTTGTAACGCCCCGAGACCGATGTGCCAGGTGTCGTCCAGTTATTCGCTGTTGTTGCTTTGCCATTTGCTTGCGTGTCGCATCTTGTCATGTCATCATGTGCATTGCATCATCATGTTTTAAAACTTGCATCTGTTCCGGTCTCCTCGTTCTCTCTGTTGTTCGTTCTGAGCCCAGCCACACTTGCACGTGCCCGCGGCATGTCCGAAATATTATTTTATAAGTGGCCGGAAATATTCTCGGAATGGGATGAGAGTTGATGTGTGGTCTTATTTTAGTGTAGCTAGACCACCTGTCAAGTTTCATCGCATTCGGAGTTCGTTTGATAGCCCAACCGTTAAACTATAGCGGCAATATAGTCGGTCAAACGTCGGATGTTTCCGGTCTCCGGAAACAGTTGCCGGGTTGCTTTCCCCCTCTCTCTTCTCAGCCCACCTAGTCCATCCTCTTTCCCCTCTTCGCTTTCGGAGTTGACCGATGCGATCGCACGGTCCGAAACCCTCTCTGCTCAATGCATCAAAACCCCTCGCGCGCGCGTCCGAAAATTGTCCCGGACCCGACCCGGACAGTCGTCACCGTCGTGTCCGGATCATCCCCAAACATCTACAAAACGTCTCCGTTTTTCTCTTTGGGCTGCCTAATCTATTTTTCCCGTCCATCCGATTAAGATCGGAGGGACCAAATGCCCCTATCCAAAAATCCACTTGCTATATATAGACCCCTAACCTAATCTAGACAAACCACCTAATTTCTAGGGATCCTACCCTAGTGTCGCCGCCCACTTTCCTCTATATTTCAGCGCCAGGCCAATCACCTCGCTCCGACCATCTCCCTCGATTTGCGCCGATCCACCCAACCAGCTCGCAGCCGCCTCCCCTTCCCTGCTCCCGTGCGTGTCCAGCACCAGAGGAGAGGTGCTCCTCGAGCCCTCGATCCAGCGCGCAGGCGCCCTGAGCGCCTCCTCACCTCGTCCCCGCGCCGCCGTCGCTTCGCTGCAGTGCCCGCAGCATTGTGTTCGCAGCGTCGAGAGGAGGCCGAGCTCCTCTCTCCGTCCAGCCCCACCTCCGGCCGGCAGTTCACCGGAGTCGCCCGACGGCGCCAGATCCATCAGGCCAAGGCCCTCGCCACCTTCCCTTATTTCTCCTTCCTCCTTCTGCTTTCTTCCTCTCTCTGAACCTTCACAGGAACAATGACTCGCCGCCCGGAGCCGTCGCCTTCCACCGCCGCCTTTGCCTCGGATCCGGCCAGTTCCCGTGGCCCCTCGCCCCTCCAAGTTCCTCTGCTGCTTCTCTGCTGGCCCGCCGTCTTCGACCTCCCTCTGCATGCCCACAAGCCCGCCGACGCCGCTCCTCTGCTTCCGCTGCGTCGAACGGCAGCAGTTCAGGCAGAGGACGCCGCCTCTGCCTCGACCCTTCCTGGACTCCCCTCCGTCGGCCTTCAACGCCATCCAGCGCCCGGATCCGCCCAACTCTGGCCTCCCTCGCCTCTCCCGCGTCACCGGAGCCCCGGCGACCCCTTCTGGACCTGCTGCTGCTGCCTGCGTCCTCCTCTGCTTCGAGCCGCTCTGCTTGAGCGTTGACCGCGCCCCGCTCAAGCGCTACGCGCCAGGCACGCAGCGAGGCCGGCCCTCCACCTCGTTCGATCCACCAAGGCCCAGCTGCGACCGGCCCGGCCGCGCCCTTCGGCCACCCTAGTACACCACCAAGCCGGCCCAAGTGCCGTGGTGAGAAGCCCAGTCCGCTTCAGATTCGGCCCGTGTTGTTTTTTTTCCTGCCAGGCCGAATTTTGCTATTTCCAGAAAACTGCATATTTACAGTTTGGACCCCGAGCTTCATGCATATAATAACTCATGATCTATGCAGCATATGTAAAAACTTCATATATGTAATATGCTCAGAATCTTGTCTAGTTTCATAATATGCAACTTTCATCTATGTTTAAAATGTTTAAAATGATGTTTGTTTAAATTTGCTCCTATGCCATGCTAAAATGATTTAATTCATAACTTATTAACCGTAGCTCGATTTTAATTAAACTTTATATGTAAATGGGGTAGAATTTTGCCTAGTTTAACATGGTGGCATCACTTTGCATGTTTAATAACTCTAAAATATGGTTTAGGGCAGAACAGTACCAAACCTAATATATGCATACGGGGATTTACCGGAATTGTTGTTCGTTACTTCCGGCCTCATTTAAACTTGCCTAGATAGGTAGTTTCCATTTGCTTCACTCTCTTGCCATGTTTAACAACATTTAATATTGTTGGGTACATAAAACAAGATCGAACTAAATACGTTATGTGGTGTTTTGGCAATATGCAACTCCGTTGCATATTGAGCTCCACTTAATTTGTAGGACTGCTTGTGCACTTTGCCATGCCATGCTTCATTAAACCGGACATGCATCATACTTGATTGTGCATCATGCCATGATTATGTGGTGGTTGTTTATTATGTTGTGTGCTTCTTTCCGGTGTTTGCTTCTTCGGGTTGGTTCCGAGAACGTCGCGTTTGTGAGGATCCGTTCGACTATGTCCGTTTGTCTTCTTCATGGACTCGTTCTTCTTCCTTGCGGGATTTCAGGCAAGATGATCATACCCTCGAAATCACTTCTATCTTTGCTTTGCTAGATGCTCGCTTTTTTGCTATGCCTATGTTGCGATACCTACCACTTGCTTATCATGCCTCCCATATTGTTGAACCAAGCCTCTAACCCACCATGTCCTAGCAAACCGTTGATTGGCTAAGTTACCGCTTTGCTCAGCCCCTCTTATAGCGTTGTTAGTTGCAGGTGAAGATTGAAGTTTGTTCCTTGTTGGAACATGGAGATGTTGTTCCTTGTTGGAACATGTTTACTTGTTGGGATATCGCAATATATCTTATTTAATTAATGCATCTATATACTTGGTAAAGGGTGGAAGGCTCGGCCTTATGCCTGGTGTTTTGTTCCACTCTTGCCGCCCTAGTTTCCGTCATATCGGTGTTATGTTCCCGGATTTTGCGTTCCTTACGCGGTTGGGTTATAATGGGAACCCCTTGACAGTTCGCTTTGAATAAAACTCCTCCAGCAAGGCCCAATCTTGGTTTTACCATTTGCCTCCTAGCCCCTTTTTCCCTTGGGTTAGGCCAGCCCAAGGGTCATCTTTTTAACCCCCCCCCCCCCCCGGTCCAGTGCTTGTCTAAGTGTTGGTCCGAACTGAGTAGACTGCGGGGCCACCTCGGGGAAACTTGAGGGCTGGTTTTACTCGTAGGATGTCTCATCCGGTGTTGCCCTGAGAACGAGATATGTGCAGCTCCCATCAGGATGTCGGCGCATCGGGCGGCTTTGCTGGACTTGTTTTACCATTGTCGAGGATGTCTTGTAGAACCGGGATACCGAGTCTGACGGAATGTCTCGGGAGGAGGTATATTCCTTCGTTGACCGTGAGAGCTTGTCATGGGCTAAGTTGGGATATCCCTGCAGGGATTTGAACTTTTGAAAGCCGTGCCCGCGGTTATGGGCAGATGGGAATTTGTTAACGTCCGGTTGTTGAAAACCTGAAGTTGACATTAATTAAAATGCATCAACCGCGTGTGTAACCGTGATGGTCTCTTTCCGGCAGAGTCCGGGAAGTGAACACGGTGTTGGAGTTATGCTTGGCGTAGTTTGTTTTAGGATCACTTCTTAATCATATTTTATCGACCGTGCTTTGCCTTCTCTTCTCGCTCTCATTTGCGTATGTTAGCCACCATATATGCTAGTCGCTTGCTGCAGCTCCACCTCATACCTTTACCTTTCCCATAAGCTTAAATAGTCTTGATCGCGAGGGTGTGAGATTGCTGAGTCCCCGTGACTCACAGATACTTCCAAAACCAGTTTGCAGGTGCCGATGAGACCGTGGAGATGACGCAACCAAGCTCAGGAGGAGCTCGATGAAGATCTTATCCTTTGTGTTGTTTTTCGTCCTAGTTGATCAGTAGTGGAGCCCAGTTGGGGTCGATCGGGGACCTTGTCGCATTTGGGGTTCTTCTTTTATTTTGGTTCCGTAGTCGGACCTTGATTGTATTTGGATGTTGTAATGCTTTATTCATGTAATTGTGTGAAGTGGCGATTGTAAGCCAACTATGTATCTTTTTCCCCTATTGTATTACATGGGTTGTGTGAAGATTATCTCACTTGCGACATTGCTTTCAATGCGGTTATGCCTCTAAGTCGTGCTTCGACACATGGGAGATATAGCCGCATCGAGGGCGTTACACGATTCAAGCAGGGCAGGGCGATGCATGGCGGCGCCCGTCGGTCACCGGTGGTAGGGGCGGTGGTTCGACCGATGCCGGTGGGCAACACAAGGTGTGGCTGTTAGAGGGGCTCCGCAACCTTTGGATCAAGATCCGATGTTGCGTAGCAAACTAATGTACTTCACTTCAATAATAATGTACTGAAATCAATATCAATGGACAGGAAAATTTTGCTACTCGATCCTAAATCGCCCTCATATCCCCAAAGTACACACGAGAACCTTTGATAATGCATAGCTCGCAGTTCGATCCATGCAGCGTATGGCAGGTGGTTTTGGCGCTAACCTTTCCCGCCAGTTTTGATTCAAAATTTTGCAAGTACCTAGCTAACCTTTCCCGCGGTTTGACTCAAATGTTACATTTCATAGTACCATGACCTAGAAATAATTTCCATGATAGTTCTAGGGGCTATGAAATACTTTATTGATAAATAAAACAACAAAATTCAATATTGATGGATGTGACAAAATCGCCATTTGACCCGAATTCACCCTCATAATTCTCAAACGTAACTTAAGTCGGTCTTAAGAAAATAGTATATTTATAGGATATTAATTACCTTTTAAACTCAATTCTCAAACGTAACGTAAATTAAATACATGTGTATATGATACTAAGTATACTTTGCTTATTATTTTCGCATGTTTCTGGTAAACGATGTAGACAAGGTATTATTGTATCGTGGACCTTATTTACTATTTATTGAGGTTTGTACATTTGTGACAACCAGGCCAGTGACCCGAGCTAGGTTTTGGCTCGGCCGATGACCTATCCAACATCAGATAGTTGCTACTACCTCCGCCCGGGTTTATTAGTCCCTCTCGTATTTTGGGTCATATTTTGATCATGACTTTAATTAATAAAATATAAATAAACATAGTAAACATAATATCATTGTAAACTATGCACATTCAAATGCGAATCCAATAGTATAATTATTTTGACATGCATTAACATTTTGCTAGTAATTTTCTATCTAAAATACGATGGGACTAATAAACCCGAATGGCGGCAGTAGTTTCGATCCAAATGTTCTTGTGTGAGAGCATTTCTAAGTTTGACGACCTATATACAGGCCCATCAATGGGGAATAAAATATCATCACCATGCAGGTGTTTTAAGAGATGCAATTTCTTTTTCCGGAAAGGGGAATATACCCTGGCCTCTCCATCACAAGATGCACACAACCAAGAGACGTAGGATCGGGTGAGATACCACTCTACGATGCAAGGTGGCTACGGTGCCACCACGCACATATATGCACGTTGGGTCTACCTTGGTGGGAGCCCTTAAAAGTTAAAACCAATCTAACTAAAAGGGGGAGCCCAGCTAGTATAACAAAATCCTCGACGTCACAGTGCAGTGTCACTGCAGCTAACTTAAATTTTTATTATTTCTCAAAAAAAACTTAAATTTTTATTTCTTTTTTGCGAGGGCGTCAAACATTCCACAACGCGTACTCCAATCGTATCCTAACTTGGCAAAAGATGCCACGTAGTCAAGGCCAAGCGTGTGCGCCCTAGTCAAAGAGCCCCGAGTTGACACGTCGCCGTGTGACAGTTACATTGGTTTCGATCGGATTCAAAGCAAGCACGGTGGCGGTTTTGAAGTCGGCCGACGACCAATCGCGTGGCACAACAGTTTCCGGATGTGTTTAGTCAAAAGCAAGTACAGTACGTAGAGAGTGATCACCAGACGAATATGCAATGCACATCCTCTATCGATCGCGGTCGCGCTTTGCTTTCACGGGATGCGTACGGCGCCCGAGCACCTTGGTGCTCGGTATATTCGTACTTTTTTCCCCGAAAAGGACACGTACATATGCGTACTGTATATCTGTAACATTTTTTTTAAATAATATAAAACATTGACTTGTGACCAAGGCGCTCAGCTAGGGTTTCCCAGTTTCCCCGCCTCTCGCCGGGGCCACCGCCGATCCGCCTTGTCTCCTATGGTCTTTGGAGTTTGGGCCATCGAGGCATGGTGCATCTTGGCTTTTGCCGGCGGGAGCGATCTGTTTTTAGGTGTCTTTTAGGATTTTTGCCATGCTCAGAAAGACGAAACGGCAGCTGCTTCCTAAATATGCTTCTAGCGTCGTCGGAGGGCGTGTGGAAGCGTGTCTCCGGAGGATATCACGGGATCCGGTTGACGTTTGTCTTAGGTCGGTCTGTTTGGATTTGATCTTTGGTCCTCTACGTATGTGCGCCTGCTGGTTGGATCCTTTTGAATACGATTCACTTCATCAGTGGCGGTTGTTGTTCTGGTGCGCTGGTTTTATAGGGCCTTTCGCGATGACTTTCTGACTGTTTACTACAACAATGTTTGTCTGACTCTGATGAGGGAGGAGGAGGCGATGATGGGGGCACGTCTTCGGCTCGCTCCAGTGCTTTTAATCCTAGCTTGATAGTATACAAACCTGGATATAATTTTTACATCAAGTGTTATTTGTACTACTTTGACAATCATGAATTGATCAGAAGTTTTCTTGAAAAAATACAACGTTGACTTGTAGGCTATACAGAAAGTAACAAATTAGTACGTAGCTCTAAAAAAGAACTGTTTCAGTTTATCCAAGTCTTTGTCTTTGTTGACTTGTTGTGTACTCTACAAACAGAAGAGTTATATTGATGAAAATCCACACACACACACATGCTACATATCTATAAGGTGTGTGCACAATTTTTGTTCGGAGTCGCTTTAGGTCTCAACATAATGTTTGTGTTCTTTAAGAAAAAAAAAACACCTCCCTGCAACTGGAGATCCATTTCGCTTTTTTGAATAAAAATACAATGCTCATTACACATCTTTTTTTTCTTGAAACGGCGACCTAAGTTTTCCATCATTTCCATTAGGATTGGTGGGCAAAGCATGTCATTTAGAGCTCATTTGGTTGCAGGGTTTCCCCCGGGGATCCCGACCTTTTTTTCGGTGCCTAATAGCCACGTGGAGTCTCTAGCTAGGGAGAACCAGCGCCACATTTGGATGACCCAATCTATGGAGCGGGCCAGCCCAAACCCTCCTCTTTCACCGGGGTAGAAGTTCAACGCCCCTACACTCATGGAAAATCTCCCCTTGTCATCTCCCTCGCTACGCTGCGAGTTGCAACTCCTCCTCGTGAAGTTGCGACTCCTCTCGCCTGGAGCATACCCCAGCCCCACCCTCCCTACCAGACCACCAAATGACCATCCAAAACAGGAGAACTCCCCCGTGCAAGCCCGTGTACTGTTGAAATTTCCCTCTCGTGGTTTACAACCCCGGGTTGTCTTCCCTAGCTACCAAACAAAGCCTTACAAGCTATCAATGGGCGAAACTTATTGGAAATATGCCCTAGAGGCAATAATAAAATGGTTAATATCATATTTGTCGTTCATGATAAATGTTTATTATACATGCTAGAATTGTATTGACCGGAAACTTAAATACATGTGTGAATACATAAACTACACCGTGTCCCTAGTAAGCCTCTACTAGACTAGCAAAATGGTTAAGGTTTTCTAACCATAGACATGAGTTGTTATTTGATAATGGGATCACATCATTAGGAGAATGATGTGATGGACAAACCCAACCGTAGGATTAGCATCAAATCATTTAGTTATTTGCTACAACTTTCTTCATGTCAAGTGTCAGTTCCTTAGACCATGAGATCATGCCACTCCCGGATACTGGAGGAATACTTTGTGTGCTATCAAACATAACTTCATAACTGGGTGATCATAAAGGTGCTCTACAGGTATCTCCGAAGTTGTCTATTGGGTTGCATGGATCGAGACTGGAATTTTTCACTCCATGTGATGGAGACATATCTATGGGCCCCCCTCACTAATACAACATCAAAAGATGCTTCATGTGGCTAATGAGTTTAGTCTCGGAATCTTGTATTACGGAACGAGTAAAGAGACTTGTTGGTAACGAGATTGAACTAGGTATGAAAATACCGACGATCGAATCTCGGGCAAGTAACATATCGCCGGACAAAGGAGTAGCATACGGGATTAACGGAATCATCGACATCGGGTAACCGATAATGATCTTTGTGGAATATGTAGGAACCAATATGGGCATCCAGGTCCCGCTATCGGTTATTGATCGGAGAGGTGTCTCGGCCATGTCTACATGATTCTCGAACTCGTGGGGTCGCACGCTTAACGTTCGGTAGCGCTAGGGTAGTAACGAGATATTAACGTTGGTGATCGAAGGTTGTTCGGAGTCACGGATGAGATCCCGGATGCAATGAGGAGTTCCAGAATGGTCAAGAGGTAAAGATTTATATATGGAAAGTTATTATTGGGGTTCCGAAAAAAGTTTGGATTTTTATATATTGTATCGGGAAGCTTCCAAAAGATTCCAGAAGTCCACCAAAGGTTCCATCACATCCCATATAGTAGCATGGGTTGTAGGGGCACCCTGGCCTTAATGGGCCAGGGCACCAGCCCCTACAAGGCCCATGTGCCTAGGGGGTGGAAAACCCTAAAGGGGAGGGCCCTCCACTTGGCTTGGATGGCATTCCTCCCTCCTTGGCTGCCACCCCGTCCCTTGGAGGAGGGGCAAGGGCTGGCCACATCCCTCCCCCTATATAAATAGTGAGGAGGCGCAAGGGGCATCCTATCCCTTGACCACGGCAGCTGCACTCTCCCTCCCCTTCACTTCTTGTCCGTGTAGCGCTTAGCGAAGTCCTGCCGGAGTTCCACTGCGACTGCCACCATCACATCATCGTGTTGGATCAGATCTCATCTACCTCCTCACCCTCACTTGCTGGATCAAGGAGGAGACGTCACCGAGCCGTACGTGTGATAAACTCGGAGGTGCCGCACGTGCGATGCTTGGATTGGATTGGATCACGACGCGGGTACGACTACGCCAATCACGATCTCTAGATCGTTAACGATTTAGGTCTACAAGGGTATGTAGACTCACTCCCCTCTCGTAGCTATGCATCTCCAAGATTGATCTTGGATGTTCATAGATTTTTTTTTTTGATTTTCATGTTTTGTTGCCCATCAAAACTATCGGCAACCACAAGATCTGAACCTACTCCTCGCTATTGCCTGCCTTCTGCCTGATTTTCACCCAAAAGGCAACCTCATCAATAGCTAAATTGGGCACGTGATCGAAAACCATCGAATTCTGCTTGAGCCACAGCTTACGCGTACCCTCCATCGCAACTTCCAGCAACTCCTTTTTCCTTCTACGTGGTACGCTGCCAAAGAGGGAACACCACCATTCTCTTGCAATGTCATGGACGAAAATTCGCTGGGGCACGCAGGTGCAGAGGCACGCACCTGTCAAGCCCTGCTCGTTCGCTCTATTGCCTCGTGATTCATGAACTAGTTGAATACCACATGAGGGCATAGTAAGTTTTAAGTTTCAATGTTGAAACTTACGATTTTGCATATGAAAATTCCGAATTTCTCGCTCGCTTGTACCAAGTTTCAAAGATAAAAAAATTAACTAATTTTTTATGTCGGTCGTAGGCACAAAACATGTGATTTTATTTGTCACTCGTACGAAGTTTCAACGGCTGAAACTCAAAGTAACTTTTTAAAAGTCTTCAAAATACATTCAAAATGGATCTTATTTGAAAGTGCTGGTCATGAAAAATACGAATATGAAAACAAAACTTAATTTAAACTTTTCATTTAAAAGATATAGAAGTATGAAAATCATAGGCCAAATAAAAAGCCATGCGAGGGACTTGCATGGCATCAGGAGAGAATATCACATGATAACCACCCCTTAGGTGATACCATGATACCATTTCAAAAATATTCGACTTTAAAAGTTTCAAAAAATTATGAAAAAAGTGTGGATATTCACATCACACGATTATACAGTCTCTAAAACTTTCAGGTCCAAATTCAAAATATACATTGAAAAACAAAAAAGACAAAAATCGAGTCAAAAAAGACAAAGTCGACAGGTGATACCACCCCTGCCGTGAGACTTGCGTGCCACAAATCCTCTCCCTGTCATGGATCTTGGAAGCCAAAGACTCCTCAATCGCTCTGGATCTGAACAGCTTGAACCACACCTCACCGATGAAATATTGGCTCCCATTTACTTTGCCGAGAGGGGGGAGAGGTCCCTTGCACACTTGCTAATGTTAATTTATTTAGGTATAAACTAGCATATATGCTCGTGCGTTGTAATGGGAGAGATATTTATTACGAGAAGCAACGGGAGAGAAATAATGTGTCCTCCAAAAACAGTCTCCGCAGCGGTGGCCGACAAAGCTAGCAGTTTCGATCTTCTCGCGGGTCATGTTTGGCCTACGAGATCTTGATAGTTGTGGGGTTGGTCGCTGTCTCTTATCACGGTGTAACCGGATGGATTACTAATTGCAACGCATAAATCAAAGACCCGGCGACATGCTGCTAGCTAGTCGAACAAACACGCCCTAATAACCAATGGCCAGTGCGACTATTTAAGATGCAGCGTTAAACATTTTTTGATTTTCTTTTGAACTTATCATAAAAAATAAGAATGAATTTGCGAATATTCTTCGAAACATGAACACATTTTGAAATTCCAAACAGATTTTTTAAAATTCTGAATATTTCTGAAAAACATGAACAAAATTTTAGTGATGGATTACTAATTGTAGCGCATAAATCAAAGACCCGACGACATGCTGCTAGCTAGTCAAAGAAGCACGTCCTAATAACCAATGACCAGTGCGACTATTTAAAAACATAATGCAGCGTCAGATTTGAAACATTTTTTGATTTTTTCAAACTTATCATAAAAATAATAATGAATTTGTGAATATTATTTGAAACATGAATAAATTTTGAAATTTCAAACAGATTTTTTGAAATTTCTGAATATTTTTTAAAAACATGACAAAATTTTAAATTCTAATATATTTTAAATTCAAAAACATTTTCTAGAAACATGAAGCTTTTATAATAATATAAACATTTTTGTTGAATTAGTGAACAATTTTTTTAAATGGTAACATGTTTTGAACATTCAGAATAATTTTTAAAATGTGATTTTCAATTAAGAAATTATTTTAATTTTGTAAACATTTCACTAAAACAACAACATTTTCAAATTTGAAATATTTTTTAAATTCAAAAAGAAATATTGGAAATCATGACTAATTGTGGAAGACATAAAAGTGTTTTTAATTGGGAACATCTGTTTTTATTTTGAACAAATTTCAGAGAGAGAGAAAAAATAAAGTCCCAATTTTTTTCAAAACCGACACTTTTTTACAATTTGGAACATTTATTGAAAACTTGAACAAAAATTGAAATGCCGAGGTTTTTTGATTTTGAACTATTAAAAAGGAAAAAAGAAATTAAACTTGGAAGGGAAAAAAAGAAAAAGAGAAAGAAACAGAAAAAAGACAGAACAGGCGATAAAACAAAAATGGCCCGGCCCAGTATTGGGCAACCTGTGCGAAGCTCTGGGTATTTGATGGTCTGTGCGGCAAATAGGGTTCTCCCAGCTGTGGGGCAGGAAAATAAGCGAGAGAATTCCTTATTTAACACTGTCTTAAATTTTTATTCCATATTTGACACTGAAAAAAAATTTCTTTCCTATCTTACAGTCTTTAAATTTTGTTTCCAATACGACACTTCCATCTATTTTTTGTGCAAACAGCGTTAAATGGCACATGAATGGACAATTCTGCCCTCAAACATCTATTCGATCTTTTTCATTATTCTAGTGTCTTATTTAAGGGTGGAGTCCACATGTTTTGAACATTCAGAATAATTTTTAAAATGTGATTTTCAATTAAGAAATTATTTTAATTTTGTAAACATTTCACTAAAACAACAACATTTTCAAATTTGAAATATTTTTTAAATGCAAAAAGAAATATTGGAAATCATGACTAATTGTGGAAGACATAAAAGTGTTTTTAATTGGGAACATCTGTTTTTATTTTGAACAAATTTCAGAGAGAGAGAAAAAAATAAAGTTCCAATTTTTTTCAAAACCGACACTTTTTTACTATTTGGAACATTTATTGAAAACTTGAACAAAAATTGAAATGCCGAGGTTTTTTGATTTCGGACTATTAAAAAGGAAAAAAGAAATTAAACTTGGAAGGGAAAAAAAGAGAAAGAAACAGAAAAAAGACAGAACAGGCGATAAAACAAAAATGGCCCGGCCCAGTATTGGGCAACCTGTGCGAAGCTCTGGGTATTTGATGGTCTGTGCGGCAAATAGGGTTCTCCCAGCTGTGGGGCAGGAAAATAAGCGAGAGAATTCCTTATTTAACACTGTCTTAAATTTTTATTCCATATTTGACACTGAAAAAAAAATTTCTTTCCTATCTTACAGTCTTTAAATTTTGTTTCCAATACGACACTTCCATCTATTTTTTGTGCAAACAGCGTTAAATGGCACATGAATGGACAATTCTGCCCTCAAACATCTATTCGATCTTTTTCATTATTCTAGTGTCTTATTTAAGGGTGGAGTCCACATGTTTTGAACATTCAGAATAATTTTTAAAATGTGATTTTTCAATTAAGAAATTATTTTAATTTTGTAAACATTTCACTAAAACAACAACATTTTCAAATTTGAAATATTTTTTAAATGCAAAAAGAAATATTGGAAATCATGACTAATTGTGGAAGACATAAAAGTGTTTTTAATTGGGAACATCTGTTTTTATTTTGAACAAATTTCAGAGAGAGAGAAAAAAATAAAGTTCCAATTTTTTTCAAAACCGACACTTTTTTACTATTTGGAACATTTATTGAAAACTTGAACAAAAATTGAAATGCCAAGGATTTTTGATTTCGAACTATTAAAAAGGAAAAAAGAAATTAAACTTGGAAGGGAAAAAAAGAAAAAGAGAAAGAAACAGAAAAAAGACAGAACAGGCGATAAAACAAAAATGGCCTGGCCCAGTATTGGGCAACCTGTGCGAAGCTCTGGGTATTTGATGGTCTGTGCGGCAAATAGGGTTCTCCTAGCTGTGGGGCAGGAAAATAAGCGAGAGAATTCCTTATTTAACACTGTCTTAAATTTTTATTCCATATTTGACACTGGAAAAAAAAATTCTTTCCTATCTTACAGTCTTTAAATTTTGTTTCCAATACGACACTTCCATCTATTTTTTGTGCAAGCAGCGTTAAATGGCACATGAATGGACAATTCTGCCCTCAAACATCTATTCAATCTTTTTCATTATTCTAGTGTCTTATTTAAGGGTGGAGTCCACGATTAGTGTAACAAAATAAGCCAGTGTTTTATTCCTGTGCACACGTACCAATCAAGCTAGCTCTCTGCTGGACGGATTCCTTAAGCTAGCTTGCACACGCACGTATGAAACAACAAGGCACTTCCGCCGGCTTGCTTGATGGACGGCTCGACTCGACGAAATACGCACACGCGAACAACTCTAGTACACACCAGCTCAAAAAAAAAACTTAAGTACACATCAAGTTGATCGCAAAAGGACCGTGTCATGCCATTGGATTTTTATTGCTATTCCTGAGGGGGGTTACGGTTTGATGTTTACGAAGGGTACGTACCTATATATATCAGCTGCCAGCACTATTCGGTATCGAACTCTAGTCCTACACAAACTCAATGCAAACACTATACGTACATGAAACGGACACATACATTGGGCTTAATTCCAACATTGGCGTTCATGTGCGAGGGGATTATGTGCCGGGTGAAGCCAATGACAGCGACCTTGATCTGACTTAGGTGCTTCTAGTGTCAACGACCTTGATCTGACTTAGGTGCTTCTAATGCCAAGGGATTCTTAAAATTTCGAACTATTAAAAAAAGGAAAAAAGGAAATCAAACTTGGAAGGGGTAAAAAGAAAAAAGAAAAAGAGAAAGAAACAGAAAAAAAAAAGACAGAACAGAGGATAAAACAAAAATAGGCCGGCCCAGCATTGGGCAACCTGTGCAAAGCTTTGGGTATTTGACGCTCCGTGCGGCAAATAGGGTTCTCCCAGCTGTTGGGCAGGAAAATAAGCGGTCAAGCTTTGCTGGGCCTCAGCGCGCAGCCCAGGTACGAAATCCTAGACAAACGATTTTCCTTTTCTAGCAGACGAATGCACACTAGGGTTTACCTAGGGTTCCACCCATCCTCTGGCGATCTTGCCAGAGTCCACGCAAATTCTCGTCGTTTTGCCGGATCCTTCCGATAGACAGCGAGATCCACTACTGCTGAGAAGGTGTATGTGCGTGCATGGCTGAATTAGAGGTGAAGGAGGTGGGGAATCAGGGGGTAGATCGGGCGGCGGCATATGTGGTGACGGCGCTTGGTGGGGCGATGGGATCTGAGGAAGGCGAGGGGGTTCGGGCGGCGGGAGTAGAGAAGGATATAGGCAGGAGGGCAGGAAGAGGACGTAGATGGGGGGACTCGACAGATGAAGAGGAAGATTTCGGGGAGGATGTTGATGCTGATCCGGACCTGGAGAACCAGTTTGCGGGGATGAGGCTGCACGGGAAGGAGGAAGATGACCTCGACTTCTCGGCGGAGGTAGATGATCTGATTAAGGACGTTTGCTGGCTTGCTCTGTTCAGGGTTCATACCACCAAGCCTTTTAGTCATGCAGCTCTCTTGTCCCAGATGCGCAATGCTTGGACTGCAGCGCAGGGGGTCACGTTCAATATCAAAGGGCCCAACCTCTTCCTGGTCCAGTGTCATTGCCTTGGTGATTGGAGGAAGATCATGGAGGGAGGTCCGTGGCTGTTTCGTAGAGCCCCGGTGGTTCTTCAGGAGTATGACGGCTTCTCGGATGTCAACGAATATAAACTCAACATGTTGCCAGTTTGGGCTCGGGTCAAAGGACTGCCAGATGGTCTGACAAGGAAGCGAGAGCTTGCTGAAAAAGTGGCGGCGAAGGTTGGCGATCCTCCCTTCAATGTGGTTGTCAACGAGGGGCGCATCAATCCAGCGAGCACCCTGCGGGCGAGGGTGTTTGTTGACGTGAATACTCCGCTAGTTTGTTTTGTCCACATAACCTTGAAGGAACAGAAGAAATATAGTGTCCTATATGAAAAGCTGCTGGATTTTTGCTTTGCGTGTGGTCTTATGGGGCATCTTTCTGAACAACATGGGGATGGGGTGCATGACCCCAGATCCTTTGAATGGGGGGGAGTGGTTGCTGTGGGAACCGGAGATGCCAGCGGCCCAAACCTATGGTGCTACAGGGAGAGGTGACGGTGGAGCTAGAGGGAGGGGTAGGGAGTCAGGCAGAGAAGATCGGGGGGGGGTAGAGGATGGGGGAGATCTGCGAGTGGCAGTGGTAGGGAAGAAGCAGTTGGGACTAATTCACCAGCCCCACATCGCATGGATATAGAAAACATTGGCGACAACAATGAGCGGGGAGAGAAGGGAGCTCGCAAAAGACTGGTGAATACGGATGGTTCTCTCACAATCGAGGGGCAGCCAGTTTCAAACCTTGTTGGAAAGGTTGCGGGGACAGTCAAACTACTTGAAGATGCTACCCCGAGCTCAAGCAAGGCCACGGTATTCACACCAGAGAAGGATCCGCTAGTGAAGAGGAGGAAACAGCAAGTTGGCGAGGAGTTGATCAAGCTACAAGCAATGGAGGCAGCCTCCCTCGAGGAGAGCCGCCGAGCCCAATGAGAACTTTATGCTAGAACTGTCGTGGGATTGGCGACCCTGCGACAGTCCATGAGCTCCGCGATCTCGTGGGGGCTAGTGCGCCGTCGGTTCTTTGCATTGTGGAGACTCAAATTGCAAAAAATCGAGTGGAAGGTTTGGCGGCTTCTTTAGGGTTTCAAAATAGTTTTGCAGTTCCTAGCAGTGGGCGTAGTGGCGGGCTTTGTATTTTTTGGAAGGCAGATGTGAACTTGGCAATAAAAAATTTCTTGCAGTATCATATAGACTCGTGGGTTTCTGAACCAGGGTCTGAGCAATGGCGCCTCACATGTTTCTATGGTGAGGCCAACAGGAGTTTGAGGTATAAAACATGGGACACCATGAAAAGGTTGAGGGGGGAGAGCACGCTACCCTGGCTTTGCATAGGTGATTTCAACGAGATTCTCCGTTAGGAGGAGCAAATGGGCCCTAATCCTCGTGATAGCGCACAAATGGAGGGTTTCAGAGAAGCGGTGGATATATGTGAATTGGCTGACTTGGGGTACTGTGGACTAGACTGGACTTTTGAGAAACGAGTTACGGGAGGTGATTTTTGTAGAGTCCGGTTGGACCGGGCTTTAGCCTCCGCAAGTTGGTCGCACATCTTCCCGTTTGCGAGAGTGGAGCACCTCACAGTAGTCAAGAGTGATCACAGTCCAATTCTGCTTTTGAATGAGATGGAAGCTGGAAATCAGCGCATTGCAGTGAAGAAACCGTTTCGCTATGAATGTGTTTGGGAAAGAGATAGCCGTTTTTGTTGGGGAACATAGTAATTTCAAAATTTTCCTACGCACATGCAAGATCATGGTGATGCATAGCAACGAGAGGGGAGAGTGTTGTCTGCGTACCCTCGTAGACCGGCAACGGAAGTGTTGACACAACGTAGAGGAAGTAGTCGTACGTCTTCCCGATCCGACCGATCCAAGTACCGAACGTACGGCACCTCCGAGTTCTGCACACGTTCAACTCGGTGACGTCCCTCGAGTTCCGATCCAGCAAAACATTGAGGGAGAGTTTCGTCAGCACGACGGCGTGATGACAGTGATGATGTTCTACCGACGCAGGGATTCGCCTAAGCACCGCTACGATATGACCGAGGTGAATATGGTGGAAGGGGGCACCGCACACGGCTAAAGAACAATCACGAGGATCAACTTGTGTGTCATGGGGTGCCCCCTTGCCTGAGTATATAAAGGAGGGAGAGGGGGAGGTGCGGCCGGCCCTATGGGTGCGCCTGGAGGAGTCCTACTCCAACCGGGAGTAGGACTCCCCCCTCTTGCCTTGTTGGAAAAGGAGGGAGGAAGGGAGAAAGAGGAAAGGGGGCGCCCCCCCCCTTCCTTGTCCTATTCGGACTAGGGGGGAGGGGGCGCGCGGCCTGCCCTGGCCGGCCCTCCTCTTCTCCCTTATGGCCCATGTAGGCCCAATAACCCCCGGGGGAGTTCCGGTAATCCCCCGGTACTCCGGTAAAATCCCGATTTCACCCGGAACGTTTCCGATATCCAAATATAGGCTTCCAATATATCAATCTTTATGTCTTAACCATTTCGAGACTCCTCGTCATGTCCGTGATCACATCCGGGACTCCGAAAAACTTTCAGTACATCAAAACACAAAAACCCTAATTACGATCGTCACCGAACTTTAAGCGTGCGGACCCTACGGGTTCGAGAACTATGTAGACATAACCGAGACACGTCTCCGGTCAATAACCAATAGCAGAACCTGGATGCTCATATTGGCTCCTACATATTCTACGAAGATCTTTATCGGTCAGACCGCATAACAACATACGTTGTTCCCTTTGTCATCGGTATGTTACTTGCCCGAGATTCGATCGTCGGTATCTCATACCTAGTTCAATCTCGTTACCGGCAAGTCTCTTTACTCGTTCCGTAATACATCATCCTGTAACTAACTTATTAGTTGCAATGCTTGCAAGGCTTGAGTGATGTGCATTACCGAGAGGGCCCAGAGATACCTCTCCGACAATCGGAGTGACAAATCCTAATCTCGAAATACGCCAACCCAACAAGTACCTTCGGAGACACCTGTAGAGCACCTTTATAATCACCCAGTTACGTTGTGACGTTTGGTAGCACACAAAGTGTTCCTCCGGTAAACGGGAGTTGCATAATCTCATAGTCATAGGAACATGTATAAGTTATGAAGAAAGCAATAGCAACAAACTAAACGATCAAGTGCTAAGCTAACGGAATGGGTCAAGTCAATCACATCATTCTCCTAATGATGTGATCCCGTTAATCAAATGACAACTCATGTCTATGGTTAGGAAACATAACCATCTTTGATTAACGAGCTAGTCAAGTAGAGGCATACTAGTGACTCTCTGTTTTTGTCTATGTATTCACACATGTATTATGTTTCCGGTTAATACAATTCTAGCATGAATAATAAACATTTATCATGATATAAGGAAATAAATAATAACTTTATTACTGCCTCTAGGGCATATTTCCTTCAGTCTCCCACTTGCACTAGAGTCAATAATCTAGATTACACAGTAATGATTCTAACACCCATGGAGCCTTGGTGCTGATCATGTTTTGCTCGTGGAAGAGGCTTAGTCAGCGGGTCTGCAACATTCAGATCCGTATGTATCTTGCAAATTTCTATGGCTCCCACTTGGACTAAATCCCGAATGGAATTGAAGCATCTCTTGATGTGTTTGGTTCTCTTGTGAAATCTGGATTCCTTCGCCAAGGCAATTGCACCAGTATTGTCACAAAAGATTTTCATTGGACCCGATGCACTAGGTATGGCACCTAGATCAGATATGAACTCCTTCATCCAGACTCCTTCATTTGCTGCTTCCGAAGCAGCTATGTACTCCGCTTCACATGTAGATCCCGCCACGACGCTTTGTTTAGAACTGCACCAACTGACAGCTCCACCGTTCAGTAAAAACACGTATTCGGTTTGCGATTTAGAATCGTCCAGATTAGTGTCAAAGCTTTCATCAACGTAACCATTTACGATGAGCTCTTTGTCACCTCCATATATGAGAAATATATCCTGAGTCCTTTTCAGGTATTTCAGGATGTTCTTGACCGCTTTCCAGTGATCCACTCCTGGATTACTTTGGTACCTCCCTGCTAGACTTATAGCAAGGCACACATCAGGTCTGGTACACAGCATTGCATACATGATAGAGCCTATGGCTGAAGCATAGGGAACATCTTTCATTTTCTCTCTATCTTCTGCGGTGGTCGGACATTGAGTCTTACTCAACTTCACACCTTGTAACACAGGCAAGAACCCTTTCTTTGCTTCATCCATTTTGAACTTCTTCAAAACCTTGTCAAGGTATGTGCTTTGTGAAAGTCCAATTAAGCGTCTTGATCTATCTCTATAGATCTTAATGCCCAATATGTAAGCAGCTTCACCGAGGTCTTTCATTGAAAAACTCTTATTCAAGTATCCCTTTATGCTATCCAGAAATTCTATATCATTTCCAATCAATAATATGTCATCCACATATAATATCAGAAATGGTACAGAGCTCCCACTCACTTTCTTGTAAATACAGGCTTCTCCAAAAGGCTGTACAAAACCAAATGCTTTGATCACACTATCAAAGCGTTTATTCCAACTCTGAGAGACTTGCACCAGTCCATAAATGGATCGCTGGAGCTTGCACACTTTGTTAGCTCCCTTTGGATTGACAAAACCTTCTGGTTGCATCATATACAACTCTTCTTCCAGAAATCCATTCAGGAATGCAGTTTTGACATCCATTTGCCAAATTTCATAATCATAAAATGCGGCAATTGCTAACATGATTCGGACAAACTTAAGCATCGCTACAGGTGAGAAGGTCTCATCGTAGTCAATCCCTTGAACTTGTCGAAAACCTTTTGCAACAAGTCGAGCTTTGTAGACAATAACATTACCGTCAGTGTGAGTCTTCTTCTTGAAGATCCATTTATTCTCAATTGCTTGCCGATCAACGGGCAAGTCAATCAAAGTCCACACTTTGTTCTCATACATGGATCCCATCTCAGATTTCATGTCTTCTAGCCATTTTGCGGAATCTGGGCTCACCATCGCTTCTTCATAGTTCGTAGGTTCATCATTATCTAGTAGCATGACTTCCAGAATAGGATTACCGTACCACTCTGGTGCGGATCTTACTCTGGTTGATCTACGAGGTTCGGTAGTAACTTGATTTGAAGTTTCATGATCATTATTATTAGCTTCATCACTAATTGGTGTAGGTGTCACAGAAACCGGTTTCTGTGATGTACTACTTTCCAATAAGGGAGCAGGTATAGTTACCTCATCAAGTTCTACTTTTCTCCCACTCACTTCTTTCGAGAGAAACTCCTTCTCTAGAAAAACTCCGAATTTAGCAACAAAAGTTTTTCCTTCGGATCTGTGATAAAAGGTGTACCCAACAGTCTCCTTTGGGTATCCTATGAAGACACATTTCTCCGATTTGGGTTCGAGCTTATCAGGTTGAAGCTTTTTCACATAAGCATCGCAGCCCCAAACTTTCAGAAACGACAACTTTGGTTTCTTGCCAAACCACAGTTCATAAGGCGTTGTCTCAACGTATTTCGATGGTGTCCTATTTAACGTGAATGCAGCCGTCTCTAAAGCATAACCCCAAAACGATAACGGTAAATCAGTAAGAGACATCATAGATCGCACCATATCTAATAAAGTACGATTACGACGTTCGGACACACCATTACGCTGTGGTGTTCCGGGTGGCGTGAGTTGGGAAACTATTCCGCATTGTTTCAAATGTAGACCAAACTCGTAACTCAAATATTCTCCTCCATGATCAGATCGTAGAAACTTTATTTTCTTGTTACGATGATTTTCAACTTCACTCTGAAATTCTTTGAACTTTTCAAATGTTTCAGACTTATGTTTCATTAAGTAGATATACCCATATCTGCTTAAATCATCTGTGAAGGTGAGAAAATAACGATATCCGCCACGAGGCTCAACATTCATTGGACCACATACATCTGTATATATGATTTCCAACAAATCCGTTGCTCTCTCCATAGTACTGGAGAATGGCGTTTTAGTCATCTTACCCATGAGGAACGGTTCGCAAGTACCAAGTGATTCATAATCAAGTAGTTCCAAAAGTCCATCAGTATGGAGTTTCTTCATGCGCTTTACACCGATATGACCTAAACGGCAGTGCCACAAATAAGTTGCACTATCATAATCAACTCTACATCTTTTGATTTCAACATTATGAATATGTGTATCACTACTATCGAGATTCATCAAAAATAGACCACTCTTCAAGGGTGCATGACCATAAAAGATATTACTCATATAAATAGAACAACTATTATTCTCTGATTTAAATGAATAATCGTCTCGCATCAAACAAGATCCAGATATAATGTTCATGCTCAATGCTGGCACCAAATAACTATTATTTAGGTCTAATTCTAATTCCGAAGGTAGATGTAGAGGTAGCGTGCCGACCGCGATCACATCGACTTTGGGACCATTTCCCACGCGCATCGTCACCTCGTCCTTAGCCAATCTTCACTTAATCCGTAGCCCATGTTTCGAGTTGCAAATGTTAGCAACAGAACCAGTATCAAATACCCAGGTGCTACTGCGAGCATTAGTAAGGTACACATCAATAACATGTATATCACATATACCTTTGTTCACTTTGCCATCCTTCTTATCCGTCAAATACTTGGGGCAGTTCCGCTTCCAGTGACCAGTCTGCTTGCAGTAGAAGCACTCAGTCTCAGGCTTAGGTCCAGACTTGGGTTTCTTCTCCTGAGCAGCAACTTGTTTGCTGTTCTTCTTGAAGTTCCCTTTCTTCTTCCCTTTGCCCTTTTTCTTGAAACTGATGGTCTTATTAACCATCAACACTTGATGCTCCTTTTTAATTTCTACCTCCGCGGCTTTTAGCATCGCGAAGAGCTCAGGAATAGTTTTATCCATCCCTTGCATATTATAGTTCATCACGAAGCTTTTGTAGCTTGGTGGCAGTGATTGAAGAACTCTGTCAATGACACTATCAACAGGAAGATTAACCCCCAGTTGAGTCAAGTGATTATGATACCCGGACATTTTGAGTATATGTTCACTGACAGAACTATTCTCCTCCATCTTGCAGCTATAGAACTTATTGGAGACTTCATATCTCTCAATCCGGGCATTTTCTTGAAATATTAACTTCAACTCCTGGAACATCTCATATGCTCCATGACGTTCAAAACGTCGTTGAAGACCCGGTTCTAAGCCGTAAAGCATGGCACACTGAACTATCGAGTAGTCATCAGCTTTGCTCTGCCAGACGTTCATAACATCTGGTGTCGCTCCTGCAGCAGGCTTGGCACTTAGCGGTACTTCCAGGATGTAATTCTTCTGTGCAGCAATGAGGATAATCCTCAAGTTACGGACCCAGTCCGTGTAATTGCTACCATCATCTTTCAACTTTCCTTTCTCAAGGAACGCATTAAAATTCAACGGGACAACAACACGATCCATCTATCTACAATCAAACATAGACAAGCAAGATACTATCAGGTACTAAGTTCATGATAAATTTAAGTTCAATTAATCATATTACTTAAGAACTCCCACTTAGAAAGATATCCCTCTAATCCTCTAAGTGATCACGTGATCCAAATCAACTAAACCATGTCCGATCATCACGTGAGATGGAGTAGTATCAATGGTGAACATCAATATGTTGATCATATCTACTATATGATTCACGCTCGACCTTTCAGTCTCCGTGTTTCGAGGCCATATCTGTTATATGCTAGGCTCGTCAAGTTAAACCTGAGTATTCCGCGTGTGCAACTGTTTTGCACCTGTTGTATTTGAACGTAGAGCCTATCACACCCGATCATCACGTGGTGTCTCAGCACGAAGAACTTTCGCAACGGTGCATACTCAGGGAGAACACTTATACTTTGATAATTTAGTGGGGGATCATCTTATAATGCTACCGTCAATCAAAGCAAGATAAGATGCATAAAAGAGAAGCATCACATGCAATCAATATAAGTGATATGATATGGCCATCATCATCTTGTGCTTGTGATCTCCATCTCCGAAGCACCTTCATGATCACCATCGTCACCGGCGCGACACCTTGATCACCATCGTAGCATCGTTGTCGTCTCGCCAATCTTATGCTTCCACGACTATCGCTACCGCTTAGTGATAAAGTAAAGCATTACAGCGCAATTGCATTGCATACAATAAAGCGACAACCATATGGCTCCTGCCAGTTGCCGATAACTCGGTTACAAAACATGATCATCTCATACAATAAAATTTAGCATCATGTCTTGACCATATCACATCACAACATGCCCTGCAAAAACAAGTTAGACGTCCTCTACTTTGTTGTTGCAAGTTTTACGTGGCTGCTACGGGCTTAGCAAGAACCGTTCTTACCTACGCATCAAAACCACAACGATAGTTTGTCAAGTTGGTGCTGTTTTAACCTTCGCAAGGACCGGGCGTAGCCACACTTGGTTCAACTAAAGTTGGAGAAACTGACACCCACCAGCCACCTGTGTGCAAAGCACGTCGGTAGAACCAGTCTCGCGTAAGCGTATGCGTAATGTCGGTCCGGGCTGCTTCATCCAACAATACCGTCGAACCAAAGTATGACATGCTGGTAAGCAGTATGACTTATATCACCCACAACTCACTTGTGTTCTACTCGTGCACAACATCAACGCATAAAACCTAGGCTCGGATGCCACTGTTGGGGAACGTAGTAATTTCAAAATTTTCCTACGCACACGCAAGATCATGGTGATGCATAGCAACGAGAGGGGAGAGTGTTGTCTACGTACCCTCGTAGACCGGCAACGGAAGTGTTGACACAACGTAGAGGAAGTAGTCATACGTCTTCCCGATCCGACCGATCCAAGTACCGAACATACGGCACCTCTGAGTTCTGCACACGTTTAACTCGGTGACGTCCCTCGAGTTCTGATCCAGCAAAACGTTGAGGGAGAGTTTCGTTAGCACGACGGCGTGATGACGGTGATGATGTTCTACCGACGCAGGGCTTCGCCTAAGCACCGCTACGATATGACCGAGGTGAATATGGTGGAAGGGGGCACCGCACACGGCTAAAGAACGATCACGGGATCAATTTGTGTGTCATGGGGTGCCCCCTTGCCTCAGTATATAAAGGAAGGAGAGGGGGAGGTGTGGCCGGCCCTATGGGTGCGCCTGGAGGAGTCCTACTCCAACCGGGAGTAGGACTCCCCCTCTTGCCTTGTTGGAAAAGGAAGGAGGAAGGGAGAAAGAGGAAAGGGGGGCGCCGCCCCCCCTTCCTTGTCCTATTTGGACTAGGGGGGAGGGGGTGCGCGGCCTGCCCTGGCCGGCCCTCCTCTTCTCCCTTATGGCCCATGTAGGCCCAATAACCCCCGGGGGGGTTCCGGTAATCCCCCGGTACTCCGGTAAAATCCCGATTTCATCCGGAACATTTCCGATATCCAAATATAGGCTTCCAATATATCAATCTTTATGTCTCGACCATTTCGAGACTCCTCGTCATGTCCGTGATCACATCCGGGACTCCGAACAACCTTCGGTACATCAAAACACAAAAACCCTAATTACGATCGTCATCGAACTTTAAGCGTGCGGACCCTACGGGTTCGAGAACTATGTAGCCATAACCGAGACACGTCTTCGGTCAATAATCAATAGCGGAACCTGGATGCTCATATTGGCTCCTACATATTCTACGAAGATCTTTATCGGTCAGACCGCATAACAACATACGTTGTTCCCTTTGTCATCGGTATGTTACTTGCCCGAGATTCGATCGTCGGTATCTCAATACCTAGTTCAATCTCGTTACCGGCAAGTCTCTTTACTCGTTCCGTAATACATCATCTTGCAACTAACTTATTAGTTGCAATGCTTGCAAGGCTTGAGTGATGTGCATTACCGAGAGGGCCCAGAGATACCTCTCCGACAATCGAAGTGACAAATCCTAATCTCGAAATACGCCAACCCAACAAGTACCTTCGGAGACACCTGTAGAGCACCTTTATAATCACCCAGTTACATTGTGACGTTTGGTAGCACACAAAGTGTTCCTCCGGTAAACGGGAGTTGCATAATCTCATAGTCATAGGAACATGTATAAGTTATGAAGAAAGCAATAGCAACAAACTAAACGATCAAGTGCTAAGCTAACGGAATGGGTCAAGTCAATCACATCATTCTCCTAATGATGTGATCCCGTTAATCAAATGACAACTCATGTCTATGGTTAGGAAACATAACCATCTTTGATTAATGAGCTAGTCAAGTAGAAGCATACTAGTGACTCTCTGTTTTTGTTTATGTATTCACACATGTATTATGTTTCCGGTTAATACAATTCTAGCATGAATAATAAACATTTATCATGATATAAGGAAATAAATAATAACTTTATTATTGCCTTTAGGGCATATTTCCTTCAGTTTTAACGGTATTGTAGAAGATGCATGGAGAAGTGATGGCCCAGCCTCTTCGGTGACTGAATTGTCTAACAAACTTCAGGCAGTGGCCACCTCCTTATCCAGGTGGGGACGAATCACCTTTGGGTCGGTCCGTAAGGAGCTACGGCTGCTACGCCGGCAACTCGCAACGTTGCGTGCAGACCCGTTGCGTACGGGGCCCAGCGACGAGGAACGCTGGGTCGAGGATCAAATGGTGGAATTGGCGTACAGAGAGGAAATCATGGCCAGACAGCGGTCGTGCATTTCATGGTTGTCCGAGGGTGATAGTAACACCAAATTTTTCTAGAGGAAGGCTAGTGCTCGGCGGGCCAAAAACAGTATAACCTAGTTGGACCGTAATGACGGAACTACGTGCACTGATCCGGTCGAACTCGTGGACATGGCCACGAACTTTTATTCAAATCTGTACACGTCAGAAGGAACAATAGGTATGGAAGAGGTGTTATCGCACATACCGGTGAGGGTGGATGGCAATATGAATGCCCGCCTGAATGCAACATATAGTAAGGATGAGGTTAAGGAAGCTCTGTTTCAAATGTTCCCAACTAAAGCACCAGGGCCGGACGGTTTCCCAACACATTGTTTTCAGAAACATTGGGACTTATGTGGTGATGAAGTAACAAGGATGATCATCAGAGTGCTTGATGGTGTGGACTCACCGGAGGAGATCAACAATACGTTCATCATTTTAATCCCCAAGATAGCAAGTCCAAAAGTTTTAGGACAATTTCGGCCGATAATTCTTTGCAATGTGATCTATAAGATCGCTTCGAAGGTCTTAGCAAACAGGCTGAAAGTAATCCTCCCTGAGATCATTTCCGAAGAGCAGTCGGCTTTTGTTCCTGGTCGTCTCATCACAGATAACTTCATCACAGCCTATGAATGTCTACATTACATGAAAACTAGGCGGGTGAAGGGAAACAGATACTGTGCTTTAAAGTTGGATATGATGAAAGCGTATGATCACTTGGAGTGGTCTTACTTGCGAGCTGTGATGATAAAGATGGGCTTTAGTCCCCGTTTTACTGATACGGTCATGAGATGTGTGACATCGGTCTCCTTTTCAGTTCTCTTTAATGGAAGGAGTCTGGATGGGTTTAAGCCCTCTCGAGGCTTGCATCAGGGTGATCCTAGCTCGCCATATTTGTTCCTGCTAGCAGCAGAAGGGCTTTCATGTCTGTTGAAAGCCGGCGCAGGAGTATGTGGAATCACAGTCGCGCCGAATGCACCTGAAGTTAATCATCTGCTATTTGCAGACGACGGTTTGCTTTTCTTTGAAGCAACTGATGCGAGCGCAACTCAGATTGAGGAGTTACTAAGGATCTATTGCAATGCCTCGGGTCAGAGGGTAAACATGGATAAGTCATCCATTTTCTTTAGTAAAGGAGTACCAAATGATGCTCGAAATTCCATCAAGAACATACTTTCTGTTCACAATGAATCATTGTCAGAGAAATATCTAGGCTTGCCATCGGATGTGGGGGGAGCAAAAGAAGGGTCGTTTAAATATTTGAAAGATAGAATTTGGAAGAAGGTGCAAGGGTGGATGGAGAAGTGCTTGTCGTCTGCTGGGAAAGAGGTACTTATTAAGTCCGTGGCCCAGTCCATTCCCACGTATTCTATGCCATGCTTTAAATTGCCAAGGGGCTTGTGTGAGCATATCAATGGTATCATCAGGAAGTCTGGTGGGGGAGCAAGAATGGCCAGCGAAAAACTGCCTGGGTGTCATGGAAAACTATGTACAAACCCAAGTTCATGGGAGGGTTGGGCTTCAGGGATTTGGAGTTGTTTAACCTAGCATTACTTGCACGCCAAGCTTGGAGGCTTCTACAGGACCCGGCTTTGCTCAGTGCTCGCGTTCTAAAAGCCAGGTACTTTCTAGACTGTCATCTTTTGGATGTTGTTTTGGGTGCAGGTCCGTCCCAGGTCTGGCGCTCTATATTAGAGGGGAGGGACGTGCTAGCACAAGGGCTCATCAAGCGCATTGGATCGGGAACACACACAAACATATGGCAAGATAACTGGCTCCCGAGAGACTACAAACTTCGATCGATATGTGCACGGTCGGCCAATCCGCCAAACCTAGTTTCGGATCTGATTGACCCCACCAGCAGGTCATGGAATAAGCATGTGATCATGGAACACTTTATTGCTCCCGATGTTGAAGTTATTATGAACATACCATTGAGCACTCGGATTCAGGAAGATTTTTGGGCCTGGCACTATGATAAGAGGGGAGTCTTCTCGGTTCGATCGGCTTACCGAATGATATCTACAGTCAAGACTCAGAGGGAGGACTGGCTCGACCACCGACCGGGGCACTCAAATATTGCAGCAGATAAGAGTTCTTGGTCGCAGCTCTGGAAAGTGCGGGTTCCTTCCAAGATCAGGGTGTTCGTATGGAGGTTAGCCCACACGTCGATCCCTACGGGGCTTGTTCGACATGAGAGGAATATGGCGGATACACCGGCGTGCTCGATTTGTGGAGCCGAGGAGGATATCTGGCGTCACTCCCTGCTGAGCTGCCGCATGGCTAGATGCGTATGGGCCCTGGGTGATGATGAGCTTTTGGAACATGTGATATCAAACCAGAACGCCGACGCACGGCTGTGGTTGTTCTGGTTGTTTGAAACAACAAGCCAGCAGGATTTAACGCGTGTTCTAGTGACAATGTGGGCGATTTGGTGGGCTCGACGGAAAGCAATCCATGAGGATGAGTTTCAAAGCCCACTGTCGACCATGAGCTTTATCAGGCGGTTCTTGGAGGAGCTGGATATCGTGGAAGCTCAACAGCCGCGATCGTTTTCAGCCGCGATCGTTCTTGGAGGAGCTGGATATGCCGGCTTAGTCTCTTGGAGGTGCTCATAGGGGCAGGGTATGTGTGTGTATTCATAGAGGTGAGTGTATGCGCATATCTGTGGGCGCTTGTGTCTGTACTATGTTCAAAAGAAAAGTATAGAGACATATTCTACTTGCACTTCGTGTACCTGGATATGTTGACTCAGCGTGAAATTCCTAGTTGGTGCAGAGGGCGGGGAAGTAAAATTCTCCCCCAATTTTAAGGAAAATGGTTCAAGCGTCCCTCACGTCACTCCCCAGGCGACGCTAGGGACGAACCCTAGCGCCGCCGCCAGCACACTCCACATCGGATCTCTTCTCCGCCGCTGCCACCCGGCTTGAGCCGTGGTGGTGGTGAGCCCGCTACCGAAGGGTGGCGGGGTTCCTTTTTTCTAGGGTAGGCCTACTTCATGTGGGGCGATGGAGGCCAAGGTCGGGGTTTCTGGAACGGCGGCGTGCGACGGGTTGTGCTGGAAGACGACGATGGGAGGCTGCTGGTGTGCGGTGCGTCCGCGGGACGCCGGCGACTCTCGTTGCTTCCCCTTCCTTGACCCGTGACCCAAGATCGCATCGGTGATCCCCTCTAAGACTGCATGACCATGTCACCATTGAATCTCCACGGTCCCAAGTGTGGCTGTGTCGACCCAACCGGACCTAGTGGCGCCATCACAAGGTCCGGTCTGCTCGTGCTACCCAAGGACACCGCCTCCTGTCTACTGATCCGCCACGGCGCGCCTCTGATGCAGATGCATCGCCGACGCTATAGAAGGTTGTGTGCTCGGGTGTTTGGTGATTGTCAACAACAGATTGTCGCCACCTTGGAAACATCGGCATTGGCACCACCATGGCCCTGATTTTTCAAGGTGTGGACATGGGGATTCAAGGCGGTCGTGGTTGAACATCAGTAGGCTCTGAAGGTGTTATCTCGCATGCTCGTGTTGAGTCGAGGTCGTCTACTATCACTGGATGTCCCAGGGAGTACTCACTATAGATGAGGAGAAGACGATGATCCACTGCTCATTGTGTTGGTGACTTCAACTGCGGCCTCAGCAAGCGGGGGCGGCAACACTGGAGGACTGCATTTTTTATGGTGCTCCTCGAGTACCAAGTCTTGATTCCCAAGGTGAAAATTCAAGGTCTGGCCTTTATTAGTTGTACTTGGCAATGACATTGTTGAAGGCATTGTTCTTGGATAAACTCAATATTTCTCCAGGTGAAAACCCAAGATCTTTGATCGGGCAACGACAACGCTTGTGCATTGTTTCCTTCTTAGAGGCGTTGCTTTTGGAGAACCTTTTTTGTATTACGGGTGTTGTCTTGGATGATGGTTAGTGCTGCTGATGTAATTGATATCTTCACGATATTAATATATTTTCTTTGTCAAAAAATGTTGACTTGGCCACGCCAAGTCAGGGGGCATCTGACGGCTCGAGGTAGCGCCGACTTAGCCAACCTCAAGCCGTCAGATTCCAGGATGCGTCACTACAGTGCGGAGCTACAATAACAGATTCCCGATTTCGAGCACAAAGCACAGTGGTGAACATAAGCACACTGATCGTCCACATAAGCACACTGATCGTCAACATAAGCACAGAGCCCACTTGTCAGACGATCGAGTTCTCTGATTGAGCAGCTAGGCAAGTACTCCGTAGAGGCGTAGACGCCAGCAATTGGCGGCTCCCTAATGCCGCACACACACAAAACATTCGAAGCAACAGGAAAAGAAGTAAAGGAGAACTAAATTGAGGTCGCACCAGCATCCACCAGAATCAAATCGGCCGACTAGGCGCATGGCTCTGGGTGCTGGTAGCCAACGTACGTGGCCATGGCGTTCTCGCACTTCGACGAGGACCCTCCCTCTCCCATGTACTTCAGGTCCACGTCCTGCAGCACGACGCCCTGGCACGGCACGCCGCACCGGAGCCGCACGGCCACCGGCGTCGACGACGTCCCCTTGATGTTCTTGAACGTGATGTCCTTGAGGGTGACCCCGGAGACGTGCTTGTGTTCGCAGTCGTAGTAAGGGCAGTACTTCTGGTCGATGATGATGGGGTTCTGCACGTCCTTCATGATCATGTTCTCGAACAGCATGTGCGCGGCGAGGCTCTTGGTAGGGGAGTTCTCCCACGTCTTGATCCGGACGCCGTTCATGGTGCCCACGAAGGTCATGTTCCTGACGTGGACGCGGGTGACGTCGCCCTCGTCCACGTACCGTCCAAGGCTGCCGACGCTCATGCCGTGCCCCGGGCCACAGTGGACGCGGGCGATGTCGATGTTGTCGCTCCCCTGGCCGATGGAGATGCAGTCATCTCCTGTGCTGATATGGGTGTCGGAAATCACCACACCCGTGCTTCGCTCGATGTGGATGCCATCTGTGTTTGGGCTGTTCTCCGGCGCGTTGATCTGGATGTTGATCAACTTCATATTCTTACTCTGCAGCAGTGCGATGTGGAAGAACTTGCTGTTTACCGACGTGATGTCGCGCACCACCGTGTTCTGATTGTTCACGAACAGCACGCTCTGCACTCCATCAATTTAGACATGTGGATCGTCACATACTTAGTGACTGCCGGTGAAGTGATCAAGTGCAAGATGATATTCCAGTTATGTGTAACGAAATCGGATGGATACTCACAGTGGGGAGGACTTTGCAGTCCTTTTGGAAGGGACACTTGTTGAAGGGCCAGGAGGCGGCGCCCTGGCCATTGATGATGGCATTGTTCTGTCCGGCCACAGTGAGGTCTTTCACCCACCCGAACTCGATCCAGTCGTTGCCAAAACGCCTCAGATCCGTCGCCGCCTTGAGCGTCCCCTGCACAAGCATATAAAATGACTCCCCTTTTTCCCTGTCGTGTCGTGCTTGCACTGCAATCTTATAACTGCACAACTGCTTGCCTGGAGCAAGAAGGTGATGGCGGAGGCTTTGCAGGGACCATGGAACTTCGTCGGCCCAATGTAGTACGTCCCCGGCGGGATCAACAGCGTCACCGTGCCATATGCACCACACGCTGCCTTCCATGCTGCCATCAACGCCTGCACACCAACACCAAGGTAGCGATCGATTACAACATAGTTCGAGCGCGACAACAAAGAAAGAAACAAATTAGAACACCAACCAAGCAATCTATTGAGGAACTGGATACGTACTTTGGTATCGTCGTTGGTGCCGTTGCCTTCAGCGCCGAAGTTCTTGGCATTGTAGGTAGCCAAACCCCCATGGTACGACGAAATCGGCAGTAGTTGTGCCACAGTCACGTTCTTAGCCACGGCCTCAAGGCCGCAGCAGGGAGAGACAACATAGAGCGTGAAGATAACAACCAGCAGCGGCGGCCACACCTCCATGATCGACTTAGCTAGCTAGCTAGCTCCTCACCCGTGACCTCAGCAACGCAGGAACCAGGATGTCTGACATGGGTATGAGGAGTCAATTGTTTTCTCTAATGCAACAATTTAACACATAAAGTTCACGACACCGACAATGAAACTGTAAATTGTTATTCATAGTGATATCATCTCAATTGCAAAATTGCTCCTTAAAATTCAATCAATTGATCAAACCTATACAATAAACTAATTAATAAATCAAGAATCATACTCTATTCTCAATTGCATGAGAGATCTCAAAAATTCTAAGAAATTGAGAAGACTAGTTGAATGTCCATGAGTTGCCTTAGAATACAAACCTGTTGTGAAAGATAACTAAAGTCATAATCCGAATTTGTGGAGATTATATTTAACTTCTACCCCTCTTATGATCAACATACACCCTGACAACCAACCAAACTGTAAGATAATAATACAAATTTTTGGAAACATACTGTGCAAGTAATTTAATCAACAGAGTAATACTACTCTTTATAACCACACGTTGGAAACATACTATTCGGATGCAACCACACTTTACTACGTTTTTCCGCTCCAATCCAAACTGCATGCTTCCTAGTTCCTATCTCAGCCATAGCAACAATGTCAGGTCAATTCTACTTTGATATTCCTAGCTGCATGTGAGTCTGAAGCCCAATATTCAATTGCCTTGTATGCTAGCTTTTCAAGAGAAGTTTCATCATCACTTGTGCAGAAAGTAGAAACATAATATGTTAGTCAACATCCCTTGTAGCAGTGTAGCGTAATTTCACGTAGTGATATGCTACTACTTACTGCATAGTCAGCAACAACAACAACAACAAAGCCTTTAGTCCCAAACAAGTTGGGGTAGGCTCCATGACCAGGGAATCAATTGGTAGATTACTTGATTATAAGTTGTTGCATAATTTCTTGAGTGTGCTAACTGTGTTGGCCATTTTATTGTCACTAATTATGATATAGCAGTGGTTGAGGATCATGCACATATATTTTGTTTTCTATGACTGGCAACAAAAACCACAAGAGATCTTGCACTCACCTTTTTGGAGGACTGGCTCATGCAGAATAGGATGAATATGATCATGCACACCTCAACCTTGCCCTGCTACCCCAAAGAGAATTAGGAAGATCAGAATATCATTTAGGCAAAGTCCTCAATAGACATTTACAAGTCCATGCTAATAATATTATTAACATATCAATCTGAATCACTCAAGTTTAAAGCATACTCTGCTTTATCATTTAGGCATATCGATCTGAGTACGATTTATATCTATTATTAGTGGATTATGTTTTAACCCCACTGTTCTGGCATTAATATTTGGCGGCTATTTTATGACCATATAAACATACCTTAATTAACATATGTGACCCGACGTAATGCATTTTATATAAAAGATACAGATTTACTTTGCCTTTTAGCACCCCTCACCAAATCATGCTTTTAAAGACAAGGTTTATTTGATATACTTTTTTTCTGAAACATATGACACCTTCCTTTACAAATAGGAGCAGGTGATACTCCTACATTAGATATGATAATTGATCCCTTGACTTATATAGCTAGTGCACCCCGTGGAGATCCTAATGCCACTGAGATATGTCTAAAGATAGGAAGAGTAAGCGAATGTGAAATTAATGGCAGCAAGGATAAAGTAGGAACAATGGTTTAATTTCTTAGAGCTGGAAGAGTGCCGGCCAGCTTCTGAATTTCTAGCTGCTAATGATTATAACACCAACCAAGTTCATGTTATTGTGGCATCTTTGTATCAAAAGGATGCACAAGAGGCGAGTCTCACAGTACAGTACGCCCCCTTGGCTCTTATGCAAACTTTAGTTGCAAAAAAACATATTACTTCCTACGTTCACAAATATAAGATGTTCAAACTTTTTTATGAATCCGATGTATATAGAGTTATATAGACTCATTTCAGTACGTATATAGTCTGTATTGAAATATTCAAAACATCTTATATTTGTGAACGGAGAGAGTAATAAGCTGTGGCAAATTCCTTATGCTGTCATTGTGGCCAACCTGAATATGGTATTTGTAGGATTCTTAGTCTCTTACTTTTCTCATGTGTTTGTTTCTCTGCATTCAGACAATTGACAGAGTAAAGAATACAACAGCAGCTCAGCTTGATGTTCAGATATTGGAAGTCTTTAAAATCTTGTTTCACAGGTATTTTGACAGATATTTAGCTCTCTAGTGAACGAGCACTACTTTTCATCACGGTTCATACAGTGAGCATAAGAGGCCAGACTTGTGCCAAAAATAAAGCCATATTATGTTACATTCTTATGCTTAACTTGTCATGTACTACAATACTAAATGGTTGTAGTTCAGGATATACATTTCTGCTCTCTCTTTTCGAGAGAATGTATTGGTTGCTGCAGATCAAGAAATTAAATGATCGGAGCTCCACTTACCACGCGGCACCGTGCGGAACCGCGAGCAGCACGGCGCCGGATCAGCTCAGCTTGGAGCCCGCTGGCGGCAATGGAGTTGGCCTCGGGCGCCGCGAGCGTTGTGCGAATCCAGTCCCGGAGCTGCGCGTGCCTCGCCCACGCCAAGGGTAAGGCAGGTCGGCGGGCTCCGGCCGCTGGACGGGAGCAAGGGAGGCAAGATGAGATAAAAAAAAGAGGCAAGTGAGGAGGACGTGAGGCAGGAGTTCGCAGTACCTCTTTGTAGTGGTGGAGGAGGTAACCACCCCGACTTGCTGCACGTTCGGCGGTTGCCATGATCGAGCTGACCGGCGGTTACCTGCGGCGTACGGCTCGACGACTGGGAGCTGAAGAGCGGATGAGGGAGGCGGCACTGGCGATGGGGGGAGCATCGCGCCCGTGGTCGGAGGTAGCGGCGTGCTGGGAGCTGCGGGAGGCGGCGCGGCGGCCGGCGGGGAAGGGGAAGGGGATCGCGGGAGGAGACACCGGGAGGCGGAGGGAAGACGAGCTTGGTGGGATTATTTTTTTTCTTCTTCTTTTTTTTTTAGAAATTGGTGGGATTGTTTTCGTTGTACTATCCACTCGGTTTTTTTTCCGGCAGAATGACTGTTCCACGAATTTTTTCAGAAAACGGACTTCAGCCAATAATGACTGCTCCACAAAATTTTAATCAAATGTACTCCCATTGTAAAGAAATACTTCCTATGGGACGGAGGGAGCATGACGTAGGAAAATTTATATGTCAACTTCACGTGCTTTCTGGAGCAAACAACATTTTACAAGACACTCCATACGGGGCTTGCAGCAACAGGCGACACGCGAGCTGTGGGAGACCGCCAAGGCCTGGCCGTGAGTCACACCACCGTCTAGGACACGCTGCAGCGGCACTTGAACTACCTTCCTCAAACTCATCACGGTATGCATCCCATCCTCCCCCGGTCTAACTCGGGCTGATTCTTTTTTTAAAGTAGATTGTGTTCGGTCTCAAAGCAAAATCATAGTTGCTTTTTATCCGAAAAAAATACATGGTTGTTTTTATCTATGTTTCTCTTTGGTCCTACGTGCGGGATGAGTGTGCATAGAATTTGAATTTTGTATGATCTCGATGAGATTATTGTGGTGTGTTTATGTCAGGAAGTTGATTTTTTTTATTGGTTCGACATGATTTGGCTTTGTGCTTGGTGCATGAAATAGCCGGATACTACTAAATGAATTCATTTTCATGCACTTTTTAGGCCTTGTACAATGCAAGGTGCTTAGAGAAAAAAACTAGACTTTCCTCAAGCACCGGTGCTTATTTGTACAGGATAGACACTTAATTAGGTGTCTCTTCTTTACAAATAGGCACTGGTGCTTTAGAAAATTTTGGTTTATTTTTCTAAGCACATCCCTAAGCATCTAGCATTGTACAAGGTCTTAGGAGTTAGCAGGGCCTGGATGATATGTACCATAATTTTTCGGTATGTGACATATGCTCGTGCCTAACAATCTTATCCACTTTAAACCATGTCATCTCTAAGCCCAAAAGTGTTTGGCCGAAGCTACAACATTACTACATAGGTAAAGTGAGGAGTATGTAGTTAAATAGGTAGTATATTTTTATTAGGGGCTAAATTAAAAATGGTTGCTTCTCAACTATGCAGGCAATGTATTGATATATCCATAGGGCATTTCTTTGAGGCTTTAAATGTATTCCTATACCACTTTTTTTTTAGGTTGAGGAACTACTTAATATACTTTTTTTATTTTTCTTCTAAATTTAAGTCTATGATGGTTAGGTGATATAACTAGATTCATACTTCACTGCAACTTTAGACAGAGACTTGCACCTGCAATTGTAAACGAGTTATGTAAATGCAAACTCTTGCATGATTAATTGTGTGCATATGGTTGGTTCTGCTTGCTTTGTGTTTGGTAATAGTTGCTATAATTATTTGCTCTTTTTTGCGGTAATTTGAATCCATGTTGTGTTACTTAGTGCACTTGCCCTTGTAATTTTTCAAACAGGTCATGGCAATGCAACTTCTTTGCACACTTACATATACTTGGTTCAAGCTTAAATTGAACTTTCATTAGTTCATGTTGTGACAGTTGATTCAACTTCTCTTTTGACTTTGGTCTCTCATTGTTGGCATTGTGCTATCTTTTTCTTCAGTTGCATCGCATACGCCTGTACCTAAAGATGCAATAGAAGCTTACTTTTTGGTGGTTGTAAGATTCGTTTTTGCATGCCACATTGTTAATTTAGTCAGAGCTTTTGAAAATGGCAATGAAAGGCAGCGATATGGATATCCAGGTGATGCATTGAACTACACAATAAGCAAAAAAAACCTTTAAACGAATTACATAGCAATCAACAAAAAAGGGTGTAGTGAGCATGCTTTCACTTTTTTTTACACAGTATAGACGCTGATGCTCATACATACGTACATAGACTCACCCTTATGAACACACGCGCACACACCCTACCTCTATAAGCATCCTCGAGAGAACGAGTTGACATATCATTTTGAGATTGATAAAGTCAACACAAGTGCCTCCGTAGTCAACGGGAACATCTCTTCCCACTAAATGAATATCACCGAAAAGTTTGAAAAAAATACAGGAAAACGCGAGTACCAATGCCAAGTTGTATGAGTTAAACCCTGATGGGCTGATTCCACCACAAAGAACCTAACCATCTGAGGTAGGCTCATTTTACGCGTTCTTTCGCTTCTAGTAGACTACATAAGTAACATGGGGAAATGATCACGTGGAAAACGAAACCTTTTTAGCTGATCCCATCAGCCAGGGTTTGTTTCGAAGGAACAATTATCTGAATCCAATAACCAGCTTTATAATCAACGTCTTCTTTTTTATAGCAACACAAACAATTTTGCGTGAATATGCCACATCATTGCACAAAATATGCAAGACCGAAGAACATTTTTTTTGTTGCTAAACACCATAAATCCTTGATTTTGTTTTTATAGCTCACAACTTAACGTAATTCATCATACAAATTTGTAAACACATACAAATACTTTCTCTATACGGACATGTATTTTTTCTAAACCTTTAAAGCTGATTTTTGAAAAATTTAAAATATTGGGCTCCATGGAACCTGAGCCCCGAAAACCGCACACCGAGAAGCCGCACAAACAAGCCACGTTTAATAACAAGACAATTCAACATGGCTTCCCTAAAAAATGTGCCACAACACAAAACAAACTCTCAGTGTTCCAAGTTAGTAGAAGTTTACACACAAAGAGAAGGAGGAGTTGGTCAATTCCGGAGGTTGCTTTCCCTTGCAAATTCGAATTGAAACAAAGAGGTCGATGGCCACCGGCGCACGGTAGTCGGTTTCCGTTTCCGTGGGGGAAACGTAGGCGTACCCTTCCATTTTATAAAAATCAAAGTTATCTATTTCGTGACGTTTCGTGCGGGTCTTGCCTCCTCCCTTTACTTAACCAACCCCCTCCCCCACTCTTTCCCCAACCCACCGCCCCGTTCCCCCGTCTCCCCGCCGCCTCCTCCTCCTCCGCGTCGCAAACCCTCGCCCAAATCCGCCGAATCCCGCGGCCCAGGTGAGCATCCGCCCTGCTTCTCGATCGATTCCGCGTCGGCTTCCCTCGAATCGGGGATCTGACCCGATCGATTTGGCGTTCCGGCCCGATTCATCGTGGGGATTTTCTCGGGTCCTTATCCGTCCCGATTCGGTTGAATCGATCGGTCGGTCGACGCGTGTTTTCGTGGCTGGGCTCTGTTGTTGATCTCTTAGCTCGGTGTTTGCAGGAACCAAGGTAGATCGATGGCGAAGAGCTCGTTCAAGCTGGAGCACCCGCTCGGTTCGTCTCGTCTTCTCATGCCCCCCTCTTTTCTTATGGAACTTCGTCGAATTAGGGTTGCTCGTCTTATGGAAGCTGTGCTATCTGCTGTGTTATGCGTTTTTTGGGGGGTAGATGGCGAAATATTGTGTGGGTTGGGTGGTTGACCGTGCAAATTATTGGAATAACTGCAAGGATTCGTAGGAATTTGGTAGATGAGCAGTTATCTGCGTAATAGCATGCTAATTTCCTTTGAGGGGAGCTAAAACCAAAGCACGCTGAGCTTTTAGGCCCCCTTTGTTTGGGCTACAGATTCCTGAAATCTGCTGTGGCTTGGATTCCAGAGAATCGGCTGTAGCTGTAGATTTTGAGAATCAGAAGCTAGCTGTTTGTTTACCAGGCTGTAGAAAAACCAAAGTGTTGTCAAATGTCTGCAATGACCCCGGATCCACAATTGGTCGATTACAAAATAGAGCAGCAGCAACGTCTTGAAAAATTGCAAAGCAGCAATGTTGGCTATTGTTGTCGGCTGATCTAGGAGGCAGTAGCACCAGGAAGCATAGCAGAGCAGCAACGCCGGCTGTTGATGTTGATTTGCTGGGGGGGGGGGGCAAGGAAGGAGCCGGCCATCAGCAGGAACGACGCATGCGTGGGCTTGGATGCAGTACAGGGGGTGTGTGGTTGGGGCAGCGCAGATCGACCTTGGGGTGGCGGGGAGAGCAGGAGGTGGTGAGGTAGCACTGTGGCAGAGGTCGGATACGCGAGTGTGTTCGGATCCAGCAGCCATGGATGCCGACGCGGAGATCTGGGGTGGCGGCTGGATCGATGGAGAGCAGCAAGAGGTGGATGGAGGTCAGGGAGGAGTGGAGCAGCCGGTTCCCTACCCAAAGTTGGCGACGGGGGCGGTGAGATGGAGTGGCCGATACATTCGCCATGTGCGGGGTAGCTCTCCTCTCCTATCTGCGCTCGACGGTGGACGGAGGTCAGGTAATGGCATATGTCTTGTAATAACGGGGAGAAAACTAGGTATACTTCTAATGGGGTAAGTGGCAGCTCGGGAATCATCCAATTCGCAGCTTCCGCTTCGGGACGCCTCGCAGTCTAACTTTTAGAATCGATTCCTAGAATCTACGGTGGGTAGCTGGCTGTTTGTTTGCGATTCAGATTTTCAGAGGAGTAGAATCCCGGAATCAGAAGCCGAAGCTCAAACAAAGGCCACCTTAGAACACAAAAATGAGCTTGTGATTGTTTTTTTGTAGCTCTGTGGCTGGATTGAGTTGATGGTCGCAATGCACATCTCTGATAGTTGGATAAGTAATCCTAATCATGATTCTGATCATCATGGTGCATCCTCTAAATTAATCTGGGAGTTGATGGTGGTCTTTAATACATAAAGATTGTCGAAAATGATGGGTCAGTTATAAACTGCAAACGATTCTTTGGTGTAACAATTATTTTCTGTAACAATTTTGTGGGCCCTTCCGTTGCATTGTGTAAGAATAGGGACTTACAGTTCTATCCTCGAACACTGGTTGAGAGGAATTTCTTCTACGAGTTTTGGTAGCCTAATATCCTGCTTCTTGCTGGATAAAGGGTCCTCCAGTGAAATTGAGAGACCATTGGTTATTGAATCATTAGCTATTGACATATGTTTTACTCTAATTGTACGCCTTTACTTTAGCAGTTATATGATTTCCATCACTTGTGATTATCCACTAGTTACAGTTTTACTTGAACATTATTGATTCTATATCAGACTACCTCTGTCCTAAAATAAGTATCTTAACTTTAGTTAGTTGAGACACTTATTTTGGGACGGAGGAAGTAATATTTACTCTGGTTCTATCTGCTGCAACCCTGATCATTAACTTATTCTGAGGATGCATTTCCTTTAGTCAGTTAAGAATAAGATTTTTGCTGTTTACTGCATTGCAGAGAGGAGGCAGGCGGAGGCTACCCGCATAAGGGAGAAGTACTCTGACAGAATTCCTGTAAGCTTATCCTTGTTATTATTGTTCAGTATAGACTGTTCCTTACCCATGATTTGTTTGATCTAATCTGTAAAACAATCTATGTAATGTAGGTGATCGTTGAGAAGGCTGGGAAGAGTGACATTCCTGACATCGACAAGAAAAAGTTAGTTCTGCTCAAACATTTCATACTATTTAACCTTTCTATAGATTAGAATATCTCCATCTTCATTTCATACTATTTAAACAGCTAGCAGTTGGTGTTGTTAAGGTTGTCCTCTAGGCTTGTATGAATCATTACCACTGTACGCTGTTACTCTCGTGTGTTCTTTAATTAGCATAGTTGCGTCACGGGTTCCTGCTGATAACTCAGGGTAGTTGATGCCATTAATTTCTAACTATTCACCAATAGGTATTGTGTGTGGCCCGTGGGTCTTTTGTGGACACAATTTATTCCAGTTGTTTCAAGTACTGAAGCGGGGTTAGTGTTCACTGGAAATTTTGTTGGTACTTGCCGGTGTGGTACACCATTTGCACAGGCTTTTACTTACATATGTACCATTTGCACAGGCTTTTACTTACATATGTACTATTGGAATCCCCATTTGCACAGGCTTTTACTTAAACATGTACTCCCTCCGTTCCTAAATACAAGACCTTTTAGACATTTCAGATGGACTACAACATATGGATGTATGTAGACATATTTTAGAGTGTAGATTCGCTCATTTTGCTTCGTATGTAGTCACTTGTTAGAATCTCTAGAAAGACTTATATCTGGGAACGGAGGGAGTACTATTGGAATCCACATACTTTGTCTCCTGTCACATCAAAGCATGAGATTGGCCATTATCCACCATCAGCTGTTATATATTCTAATAGCAGTCACCCAACCATACAGGTACCTGGTCCCTGCTGACCTTACAGTTGGACAGTTCGTGTACGTTGTCCGAAAGCGGATCAAGCTCAGCGCTGAGAAGGCGATCTTCATCTTTGTGAAGAACACTCTTCCACCGACAGGTAGGGAGCAGCAACATACTCTCTCCCTGAACTAATTTATGCCGGTTTTGTGTAGTTTATTGCATGGTCCAATGTTCTAACCAAAGTTGCTGTCTGTTTGCAGCTGCCCTGATGTCTGCCATTTATGAGGAGAACAAGGACGAGGACGGCTTCCTCTACATGACCTACAGCGGCGAGAACACCTTCGGATTGCTCTAGATGGCGCTGGCTGCCACGGCAATCGCTCTGAATGCCTCCTGTAAATAAGGCGTGCCAATCAACTGTGTATATATCTGGTTTGCCTCGTCGTAGGATCTTTTAAATTGCACAACCAAGAAAAACCTATTCGTATCCTGACTTATCCTATTTCAATGTTCTGACTTATATATATATATATCAAGTATCGACTCTAAATTCGGTAATTTCTACTTGCGTTCATGCATGCCGCTGTGGTCACTTCTTGTTCACTGCTGTTGATGTAATGTTTCATAGATCAGTCTAGATCTCAGCGTTGCCAGTAATAAATCTGGGTGCTGTTGCGGCGTAATTCCTTGACTAAGGTCGCCGGCAGCACGCCAGCCTTTTGTCGCCAGTACCTACCATGAGCCTGTACTGGAGGTTACTTCTATACTCCGTTTAGGTTCTGTTGACTGGTGGTGTTGCAAGGCAGCGCGAGAGGGTGTCAGGACGCCGCAGTGGTGATCCTGGTTCTCATCACCATTGTTCTAGCCTATGGGCAAGCAGTGAATTGCATTTTGCTGTCCTGGGTACCTATGGCGTTGATGTGTATTCATCTGGAGATTTTGCAAGTTTTTCCTCTTCGACCTCGTTTCCTCCATAGGCATTTCATTGAATTGTTCGATCTATTACTAGGGAGTGGTTACTATCCAAAGACAAAGATTTTGCAAACAGAAGCGCGCAATTCATTTTCCAAAATATTCTAGTTCTGTGCGTTGATAACCTTTGGCCTGACCAGTCTTGTGGTATCCTCTACGCAGGTTCCACGTAGAAATGATTGGGCCCTGCAGGCTGCGGCTAGTATGCCCAACGCCGCGCACTCAATTATAACGCGTTTGGTCGCCCGCATACAACCCAACTAGGTCCGTGTAGTATGAAAATGGACTGTTTGGTAGGCTGTGTTGATTGTTTGGCTAGCATAGCATGAACAAACACCTCCCGGCCGGGCCTGATGCAAAAAAGAGTGGTTGTTTTCAGCAAGCCAGACTCGAGCAGTGCACAAAAGCGCACGTGGGTGGCTCCAACGATCCAACCTTGTGGGATCTGATACATTAACTCCTAATCTCGTCTATTTGTTAGTTCCTTTAATCTACACAACATTGCTTTGATTTAAAATAAATATAATCTACCATAAAAAAAAGCACATCGATGTAGTGGTTTTATTTAGACGACTGGTTTGTAGTTTCGTTCATTGTAAATGTTCAATGTCATGTTCACGTTTCACATTATTTTAGACGAATATGTCAAATTGGACGCGCACGATCGATCGTTTGAAATTTTATTTGACCAGTAGCTTCATCTTGCAGTTCCATGCTACTTTCATGTTGTACGCGTTCTGTTTTGTCGTAGACGAGTAGATCTACATCTTCCTCGTGATGGTACATATGCATATGTGAGGTCTATTTTAATGACGTTCCTTAATCTCCCGTCCCACGTGTCCACTGGCGTCATTGTCGACGTTGTTCCTCTTGGCTTCCTCTCCTTCATCCCGGTGCGCTGGTGTCAACATCGACGTCGTTTCTCTTGGCCTCCTCACCTGTGTCCTGCTACCTGACGCGGCCGTCGACGTTGTTCCTCTCTGCCTCCTCTCCCGTGTCCTGCTGCACTGGCGTCACCATCAGCGTCGTTCCTCTCGGCCTCCTCTCCCGCGCCCTGCTACACTGGTTCGGCCATCGGCGTCGTTCCTCCCAGCCTACTCTCCTATGTCCCGCTGCACTGGCGCTAGCGCCGACGTCGTCCCTCTCGGCCTGCTTGTTCACACCCTACTACAATGGCGCTGTCGCCGGCGTCACTCCTTTCGGCATCCTCTCCCGCGTCCTACTTGACCTACCACACTAACGCCACCATGGCGCACACTGCATTTGTCCTCTCTCGTCCTTTGCCTCAGCGCCCTTCTATTCATCCATCCGCACAGACTTTCTCTGCGGCGACAACGCTAGCAACCAGTTCGCCGCATCGCCGACGGGATCGCTTGCCAGGACTCCATGCTCATCATGTCGGACGCGTCGCCGCAATCACCATCCATTGCAATTGCCGAGGCACTCTAGTGTAACACTGTATGTTATGTGTAGATGTTAACTCTTAATCATGTCTAGTGCATGCAACCAAACATTGTGTAGTTGCATCAGCCCAACCAATGCGGGCATCATGCAAAATTTGCTTCGGTAATGCAGTCAGCCTACATGCAGGCAACCAAACGATATATAGATACTGGTTTTTTTACCTGGATTTGCTCAATCAGATCCAACTAAAACAAGTATGCAAAGAGGTAAAAGATGATGCAGATAACCAAACTAAGTCCTTACACTGCCCTAAAAAGAGGTCATTTAATTACAATAGGTCACTAGCTATAGGAGTAGACGAGCAGTACGTGGTCGTACCACAGTGTAGCACGATGCACGCATGGGCACGAACCGTACGTATACCTACATGTCTACCGGCCGGCAGCTGCTGCAACGCTTGACCTATAACTGACCTCCAGTTGATGCAGCGGAGGCGCAGAAGTACTTTTCTCTCTCGACATGAGCAGAAGTAGAGCTGCTGCAGCTGCTGCAACGCTGAACTTAAAATCGAGCTCCAGTTGATGCAGCGTACGTACGTACGTGCCAACCCATGCGCCCTGCGTGTGCGAACGTATATACCGCCCTAGTTGGGGAGAGTAGCTGAGGTTGTGGTTCGTGCCGTACCATCTACGTACCGGGTCCGTTGTCTTGCGTGACGCTAGCTCACCGCCGGCACGGCGAGTACGTCAAGCTAGCTAGGCTTTTGTCTGGACGGGCGACGAATGGTGTCGTGTCCGATGACTCCAGATAGACTCCCTGCGCGTCTTTGTTACAAGTCGGCTGATTTTGTGTCGTGCGGATGCGCTTGTATTTATTTTAAGCGTACCTCACCAATAAAAGAACTGAGTACACACACCATTTATGCACATTTATATAGCGTTGCCAATAATAAGGCCAGTCATAGTGGGAGTAACATAAGACTGGTCGTAATGGCAGTATCATAGTTAGTATCATGCATGCCAACAAGGCAATTTTAATGAGGTGTCATAGCATTAAATGAAGAAAGAAAGGGTGTAGTATCATATCATGATACCGTATCATAATAAATGCTATGCTATTTGGTGTCATGCATGGCAATAAATAGAATACTACATGATACTAATATATGATACTATGCATTAGGGAGGTAGTATCATACAATAGTATCATATGCATGATACTAGTATATGATACTCCCCATTACAACCAGCCTAAGTAGTAACATACATGCCACATAAGCAAAAAAGATGATGTGTCATGCAATTAAAGAGGAGAGAGATAAATGGAGTAATATGTTACCATCACATAGCGCTTTCCAATGCAAAATGAGTCTACAAAGCAATAAATGTATGTATGCATGTTACTACATCTATGACACTTCCCACTATGACTAGCTACAGCGGGAGTAACTTCAGCAGTAACATCGAGTCCAACTCAACAAATTTGCTTCTGTGGCAATGAGTTAATGAGGAGAGAGGTAGTTGTAGTAACTTAGCTAGTTACTGTAACATCACATGTCCCAATGCAATATGAGTCTATAACTTAATAAATGAATCTTTGCATGTTACCACACTTAGGCTGGTCACAATGGGCAGGAACATAAGCTAGTAACTTACACATTTTCCTAGACTATGTTACTACCTTCATAGTGGGTAGAAACATCTATGTAGTGTCATGCAACGATGTATTTATTAGGTTATAGACTCATTATTTCTTGGAGTGTGTGATGTCCCGGTAACTTAGCTAGTTACCACAAGCACCTCTCTCTTCATTAAATATGTGCCACATAAGCAAAGTTGTATTGGAGCGTGTGATGTTACTCCTAAGTTCCTCCCCATTGTGACCAGCCTTAAGTTACTACCCAGTATGAAGATAGTAACATAGTCTAGGGATATGTGTATGTTACTAGTGTATGTTACTCTCCATTGTGGCTAGTCTATGAAGGTAGTAACATAGACTAGTAACATATGTATGTTACTAGTCTAAGTTACTCCCCACTATGACTAACCTAAATCTGGGCGCTGTTGCCGCGTTATTGCTTGGTTATGCCGACAGGCTAACAATACTAGGAAACTCCTTACATGTGGGGTCAAATCACATGCCCAGGTACTAATCTGGCCGGATGCCACAATGACGGGTGAAAAAACCTGGCCTACCTCTGGATTTTTTACGAGGTGAAAATAGAGTTTTATTTCAAGATGATAGAGTTACAATCTGGAGACAACTCTCCACTGCAATTACTTTAGTAGTGGTTAGCCGCTTGTGCCACCCGCCACTAATAATCTGGGACCAAGTTATACGTGAACCAAACCTTATCAATGGCGGCTAGGTTGTCAGAATCTCGATTTTGAATCGGATTGGCGCTTCAATGGTAGAATCGCAAATCAAAGAATTCACTACCAGGATCATAGAAATGTAAATTCTAAGAACTAAAATCGTAGAATTATAGGGGTTAGTTTGGATCGTAAAGTCATAGAATTCGTATAACAGAATCACGATTTTGAAAACCTTAAATGGTGGTCATGGAGGTCATGTTTCCATGGCCGCCACTGCTAATTTGGACATGATTTGGCCCAGAGTTAGCCGTGGGGCTGGTATTACCCGTGGCAAGCCTGCCACGGGTATGATATTAAGGTATTTTTTTTTGCATTTTTATGTTTCCGTGTACTCCCACCATCCATATATACAAGGACTAATACGATTTTTGAGATTACCTTTGACCACATATTAGAGTAATAATGCATGTTACACAAAGTGTACTATCAAATTCATGAGAAAATGGAGTTTCTAATAATATTATTTTCATATTGTACATCTTATTTTTTTACCGACTGTCAAATGCAAGCTCGAAATACGTATTAGGCCCTATATATGTGGATGGAGGGAGTACTCTTTTGTTTTTAGTGTTCCATTATAACTACGGATGCATTAAATGCCCCAAATGTATCATATTAATCGATAATAGTCTCAAATTTGATCATGAAATTTGCAATGGTGTATGTTAACACAAAAAAGTTTCAACGGGAAATGATTGGAAAACTTGAGTTCCCCTTCAAACGTGACAAGTTCCCTTCGAAACACTGATTCTCCCCCGAAGAGACTTCATTTTCTACTCGAAGTGCATCAAAAATTTCCACAACTCTCTCAAAATTTTACCACACCCTCTAGGAGTCATATCATGACACTATGTCAAGTTTCATCTTTTTTCAAATTTTATTTACATCTTTTTTAATAAAAGGCATTTACCACCTTTTAACAGTTAGAAATCATTTAATGCCTGGAAAATATCAAATCAAGCCAAACAAAGTGCCGAAGTTTCACATGAATCTTGTTATGGTGTGCCGTCAATCCTATTAATGAATTGGACAGTCACTCGTATCCTAAAATACAATTGCTTGACAAAAACACAAAAAATATATAAAAAAATTACAAGTGGCAGACGTCCAGAAACACTTGCCATTGATAACTTGGGTTACTAGTGGCAGGCGAGCACAAGCGCCCAGTACTGCTAGTCTCTCCACTTACTCAAAGTTTAGTCCCTACATGGCACTTAGCCAAATTCCCCATTCCTCCAAATGTCTAATCCCTAGCCGCACCTTCACCCCATTGAGCATCACTGACGGTGTCCTGGACTAGGGGGTACTCACCGCGTCGTCTCCCGATCTATTAGATTGGGCCGAGGACCCCCGTGGCCGTATACTCATGGGCCAGTTCGGACGGCTACCGCATACAAGGAAGATTCCACAAGACTTGGCGATCGAGACAAGGACTTCTCCCCACCGGCGTATTCGGCTAGGACTCTTGTTATCCTAGGCCCCCGGTGCATTATATAAACCGAGGCCAGGCTAGTCGATAGAGATACAATATATACAACAATCATACCATAGGCTAGCTTCTAGGGTTTAGCCTCCTTGATCTCGTGGTAGATCTACTCTTGTACTACCCATATCATCAATATTAATCAAGCAGGAGTAGGGTATTACCTCCATCGAGAGGACCCGAACCTGGGTAAAAACATCGTGTCCCCTGTCTCCTGTTACCATTCGGCCTAGACGCACAGTTCGGGACCCCCTACCCGAGATCCGCCGGTTTTGGACACCGACATTGGTGCTTTCATTGAGAGTTCCGCTCTGTGATCGATAAAAGGATCGATGGCTCGCCTGCAGATCAACTGCGACTTCGGCGTCTTCGTCACCAGTTCGACTGGTCACCTTGGTTCGACCAAGAATTGCGCCCATGTTTGGATCGCCATGTTCGGACGAGGGCCTTCATCACACATCAACTCCGATCTCTATCAAGATCACGGAGGAATTATCTATGGAGCTCGCGGGCTCAACGTCAACATTGCCCTCAAGTGACCGTGCTGTTTTTCTGGACATCAAACTCGTATCTGCCGCCACCACCTCCTTGAGTATCGCTTTGACGATCGCTTTGGTGGAATTGTGCGGAATTGAGTCTACAACAACCCTAAAAAATTTCGTCGAGTTCCGATGGAGGAATCTCTGGCAATCCACGATATACCGGAGTCCTGTCAAATCTGGACGGGAATTTGGATGCGTTTAGGGCGTGGTGTCCATCTTCTAGCTCGGACGTCCTTTGAAAGATCCAACCGTTGATTGGCTGCGGAATTCCTATATCTACCACCTCTCAAAATTTCAGCTCGATCCGACCGTCCAAACTCCGGAAACCTTCCGATTAGTGCATCACTTTTCGGATCTGTTTTCTGCGCGAGAACGAATCCGGCCCGAGTTCATCTTTTTTATGAACGGGATTTCAGACATCCCTTTTGAAGAAAGTTTTGTATGGGGTATTGTGTTTTGTTCCCGAACACATCCCACTAACTTTAAGATCTTTTGAACATGATATTCAACGTTATGCTGGTGTCAAACCAGTCCGGCAATATTACTCCATGACTGCCGACCTGCGCTAGACACGGCGTCGCTTTGTTGAGTCGAGCTCAACTTCTTCGGATCATCATCTCGGCAAGCCGAACAAGAGCCCGACATCGCGAAGGATAAATCATCACCAACATCGCCGCCCCACGGATTACACGGAGCGGGCATACCGGCATCGCCGCACGGTCGCTTCATCAAGCCGGCATCGACCACGTCACGACCTGCATCGACATGGCCGCACTATTGCTTCTTCAAGCTGGTGTCCATCACGCCGACCTACTTCTACTCATCGGCTGACATCGAGGCTTCGACATCTCGGCTGGACCGGGGGCTTCGCCATCTCTTCATCAACCTACTCTGGACACTTCGGCGTTACTAGCTGACCAGCTCCGTCACGTTAGCTGGGCCGAGGGCTTTGCCTCGGTGAGCCAACCTTTGCCAGCATTGCCATGCCGTCGTTTTATCGCCCATCAGGCAATGGGTGTGCGGATCGAGTCCCAATTTTGGGAATTACCTTCCTTCAGATTGCTACAACAAATAAACCAGGTGCTATTAATCCCAGTATTTTTTGCTTGTTTGGGTTCATTTTTCCCAATGAATTATTACCCTGGTTTGTCCATCATATGTACACAGGTCTATCAAATGGTGGCCGCATTGACGATAGTCGCATAGTGGTTCGGTCGGTTTCCGTACATAGTCCGGCGAACGCCGCATCCGGAGTTCGGACCGACCTGCGAATTCAGGCTTTGCCACGCCTTTACCGCATCACGCCGACGCCCTGCATCGACATTAACTTCGGCCCCAGGCCATATTTCTTTTATTACTCACTTTGCATAAATTATTTATTATGAAACAATTTTTTTTAATTATCATTATTACTATTATCTCCGGTTTGCACTATTTTTTATGCACAGGAAAATGATCCGAGGACTTCGGCGTCACTCTGCCGGTCTGCATTGACCGTGCTATGTCACCACTTCGTCGTGTCGAGCTCTGCGCTCTGCCACCTCGGGACCGGCTTGGGGGATGGAACCTTGCCCCGCATCAAGCTCGGACCGCGTCATCAATACCGAACACATTAACCAGCTAAGTCGCTTTCATGCTTAAAGCTTTAATTTCTAACTTGTGTTCGGTTCGACCAAGCATTATACTTTTTTGGAAAAAAGTTGCTTGTAAAATTTTTTCCTTGTCCAAACTTTGTTTGTGACACACAAATTCAAGGACCCAATTCACTTGGGGGCTTCCTTTATGAAGCTTTTCCTCTTGCATATGATTATACTTGTACGGCTTCGTTCCTTGTTCGTGTATTATGCCACAATATGCACCACATTGACTTAAGCGATTTGCAAGCTGGGTTGCCTCGCTCCTGTGTTTACCCCTACGTTCCCGATTATTCGGCTAGGGAGTAAAGGGAGCACCTCTGCGATTGTCACGATCGGGTCACCCGAGCCGGACCTCAGACTGGGTGAAGCCGAAAGCTAGCGCTCTTATAGTTATTCAATGATGGTCGGCACACAACGGAACTCATGAGTACAAAAAATCTATTGCACAAGTCTCATAATAACAATGAGCACCGAAGAAAGGTATCGGTGGGGGTACTATTTTCTTCGAAGATGCTTCTTACTCTTCGCAGTAATATAGCATAAGTTTTCTGAGCGCGCTTTGTCTGTTACAGCCTTATGGCCTGATTGCCTGGTTATTGGAAACACTGTCGATATTCTCGACCGATGGAGTACATAACACTTTTCGGTCCTTAACCAAAGAGGGAGAAGCCGACGGTCGGTTAATTAAAGTTCGGTTGAACATAGATATGATATAAGTACTTCGGTACATGGAATCATTCTTTTACTCAAGTCACTTGGGGGCTCTTAAGTTTATTTGAGCCGTTTTATAATAAGTGTTCTTCTTCTCAGTCGTTGCAAAGTTCTATTATTATTATTTATCACTCCTTTTTTCGACGCGAGTGTGCGGTCACTAGCCGGGGAGCCTAATTTCTCTCTCAAAGCCGCTAGAGTTTAGTTTGCTAAACTAGCCTAATGAGAAGTACTCCGCCCTCGGGATAGGAGGTTGAAGCTGTAGGCTGACCCGCTCGAAGTCTTGAGATAGAATGTGTCATGTTAAAGGACGACAAAAGCACTTCTTTTTTCTAAGACCAATTTTCGGATTGGCACCGAACACTTGATCTTGTTCGGACGTCATGTTTTTACTGACGTTTCTTGGTTTTCCAAGCTTTTTGGCACTTTTAAACTATTTGTGCTTTTCCAGCATTAGTCTCGCAGTGCAACGCCGGACACCTTTAGGATTCAGCAAAAACATTCTCAGATATTGCTATATATGCATCGGTTTCGAATTGTGTCTTCGGTCAATAGTTGGGTTGCCCGGCTCCTGCACTTGCTTCCTACGTTCCGTTTTGTTCAGCTAGGCGTGCAAAGGGAGAACCACTGCGATTGTGCTTCCAGCTCACATGGTTAAGCACCTTAGTGGAGAAAGCCGAAAACTGACTGTCACAATAAGCGTAAACTGGTCAGCGATCCGATGACTATGACGGGCCATTCATAATATTGACCAAAGTGTTTACGGCTTGACCTCGACTGTCGCCGAACACTACCGGGGGCTATTAACTGGCCTCCCAAACTAAATCCTCGATATTTTGCTCTTACATTCGAGCTGAGGTTTCATGATCATACTTAGCATGACAACCCAAAGAAAGGAACCGATAGCGGGACTATTTTCTTTTGAATACATTTCTTCTGTTAAACAGTAATATAACATATCTCTCTGCGTACCTTTGTTTATAAAACCATGTGGCCAGATTGCCTTGTTTGTCGTAAATCTTTGCCCTCATAAAGGCTTTATAAAGTAGGACAAACACTCCTCGGCTACTGGCCAAGGAGGTGGAAGCCGATGGTCGGTCAACAAAGTTTTGTACATTGCGGACCCGAGCATTAATGACGTAAAGTACTTGGATACATAGAGTCATTACACATAATTTGTGATTTTACTATGGATATTGATCCTTAATTCGGCCACCCGTGCCCGCATTAAGGCTCGGGGGCTACTGGGCTTCGGGCTTATTATTTACAAATATTAAAGGGGCACATCGATCCCCTGATCTGGTGTTGCCACCCGACCAGTGTCTCGGGGGCTACTGCATTGCTTGTCCAATGCAGAAAATTTTATGTGCAATATAGTTTCCGAGGAGATTTTGATCCTCAGGTTGGTCGGCCGCACCCAATCTGAGTCTTGAGGACTGAGCACGCCGCTTTTATGTCCCGAAGTATTCTGCCGAGCTAGGACTTGATCCTCAGGCCGATTTTGCAAATCAACCTGAGTCTCAGCGGTTACTGGGATCAGCAGTCTTATGTCATCCTTCATGTGCATCTCGGGTTTTAGACCGATACACACCTTGAGGGCTACTGGCTATATATCTCGGCAGAGAATAAATTGCACCAATAAAAAATATTGACAAAAAAACGGCCCATAGTCGGGGTGGTGCACCACCTCGGAAGCAGTCCGGCATAAAGCTCGGGCGCTAGTGGCTGGCTCCATAGAGGGCATTTCCGGCATTAAGCTCGGCCAAACTCCTTCAACTTTTTGAACCAAGGTGATATGACACCTCGGATATAGTCCGGCATTGGAGCCTGGACACAGTCCGGCGTTGGAGCTCAGATATATTTCGGCGTTGGAGCTCGGATATACAGTCCGGCGTTGGAGCTCAGATACATAGTCCGGCGTTGGAGCTCGGATACATTCTAACGCTAGAGCTGGGAAGCGGTCCGGCATTGGTGCTCGGCTGCAAAAGATACCTCGAATGCAGTCCGGCGTTGGAGCTCGGACGCAAGAGGACCCTGCCTCCCGGGAACAACTTCAAACCCGAGGTGTGGCATAAAAATAATAAGGCATTGATAAAGGCCGGAAACTTAAAGGGGCTTCTTGGATACCCGACGTGTAAACTCGCCGAATGCATTTCGGCGATCCTCAAGATCGAAGATGAGAAGATTTGTTGAACCAGTTTTCAAGACCGTCAACCGAAGATGAAGAACAGTTCGGAAGAATCGAGGAGCGTCCCTAACTTGAAGACCGGTTCAGGGGGCTACTGACGGTGTCCTGGACTAGGGGGTACTCACCACGTCATCTCCCGGTCTATTAGATTGGGCCGAGGACCCCCGTGGCTGTATACTCATGGGCCAGTTCGGACGGCTACCGCATACAAGGAAGATTCCACAAGACTTGGCGATCGAGACAAGGACTTCTCCCCACCGGCGTATTCGGCTAGGACTCTTGTTATCCTAGGCCTCCGGTGCATTATATAAACCGAGGCCAGGCTAGTCGATAGAGATACAATATATACAACAATCATACCATAGGCTAGCTTCTAGGGTTTAGCCTCCTTGATCTCGTGGTAGATCTACTTTTGTACTACCCATATCATCAATATTAATCAAGCAGGAGTAGGGTATTACCTCCATCGAGAGGGCCCGAACCTAGGTAAAAACATCATGTCCCCTGTCTCCTGTTACCATCCGGCCTAGACACACAGTTCAGGACCCCCTACCCGAGATCCGCCGGTTTTGACACCGACAATCACCATCGCCCCTATCATCACCCTCACCCGATGCCATCTCTCCCTTGCAGACGCCTCTGCCTTCGCCCACGTCATCGCACCCCTCGTCCCTGACACTGTCCCCCCCTATGATGCCGCCACCCTCAACCTCGATACCTCAGACCTCTTCCATGACACCCTCCGAGAGAGCCACCGTCACCCCCATAACCAGCAGCTACGAGGAAGAATTTTTTACCATTTCCTTACCTAAATTTTCTTACTATGATCGAGCCATGGTTTTAATAAGCATAAGGATCCTGGCGATGGGCTTTCTAAGAGGGTGCCTGGATACGTTTTAGTCTCATGACTAAAAATAGTGGGACTAAAACTTGTTAGCCTCACCCATGCTTGGATCCAAATACTAAAAAGACTAAAATTAAGTTCTTGAGCATTTATTATCCTCCAAACCCTCCAATCCAGAACTCGCATGTGTTAAAGGAGAGGCATTAAATGATGAGAGAGAGGGCTAATACATATTTTAGTAGGTTTCCTATGACTAAAAAATTTTAGCCTCAAGACTAGTCCTAGCCTCTCTTTAGTCAGGGGTGCTTGGAACTTTAGCCTCTAAAAAAGACTATTTTTAGTCAGACTAAAAATAGTGCCTTGGATCCAAGCACCCTCTAAGCCAAGACTTTTTTGATTTTAGTAAGCATAAGGAGTCATATATTTCAAAAAATGCATTTAATGTTTTTTGGTTAGAATTCGATTTTATCCAAAACAACATTTTATTTAATCTTCCCTTATGACATGGGCTTTGTTAGGCAAGACACGAGGCAGTTTGCATTTTGTCAAGAAGATATTAGGAATCAGTTTTGCTTGGAATAACCCAAATCATGGGTTCTGGTATTGGCCATCGAGCCGAGGGGACTTTCAAGGGTTTTGGTACAGGCCATCGAGCCCGGAAGGGGACATTTGTCTTTCTGGTTGTTGTTCGTCTAAGTTCGTGTGTCTTCAGGTTGAATACTTTCGCCTACGCTACTCTTCATTAGTGGTTAATGTTTTGGTGCGCTGGTCATATGTGGCCGTAGCACGACGACTTCCCGACTGTCTACTATAACAAGTTTTGCCCGGCTCCATCGAGGGACGAGCGATGACGACAGCGTGCCTTCGACTCGCTTCAGTGTTTGTAATCGTCGCTAGGTGGTCTACGGATCTGCATGTAATTTTTATTATTTGTGATGTTCATTGTACTACCATAAATAATTGACGATGAATAAATCAAAAGTTTTTCAAATTTTTTTTTTGTTGCTGTGCGGTGATGACCTTTTATTTGAATGACCGTTGGCCCGACCAATCTTTATTGTTACCACAGTCTTTGGAGCCGTTCGATGCGGCATTGTCATGTCCGGCACGTGCATCGTCACTAGCTCCCGGAGAGCAAAATTATTGAACGCCGTATACAATAACACCACGCACCAGAAAAAGCTGACCGTCTGGGGTTATCAAAGATCCAAAGCGTAGGTAGGTTCCAACATGCACAGTACGTAGAGATGATTAGGCCCTGCAGCCAGTCACAGGATGCCCACGAAAGCCATTCATTACTACTAGTACTAAGCACCCATGCATGCATGGACACAACGTATACGAGTCGATCGTACACCTACAGGCTAGGAGTAGACGAGTACTGGTTGCACTAGCACTACAGTGTCGCACGATGCATGCATGGCCACGTACTAGTACATATTACTATGAGTATATATATGTTTACTGGCAGCTGCTGCAACGCTGAACCATAGATATGATGCAGCGGAGGCACCGAAGCAGAAGCACAGTACGTACGTATAGTGCTGCACTATATATACGTGCCAACCGATGCGCACGTGTATGTATAGGTTGTAAACATGTCTTATATTATAGGATGGAGGCAGGGCAGAGGAGCTGATCGAGGGTGTGGTTCGAGTCGTACCATGGGTTCGTTGCCTTGCTTGACGCCTAGCTCACCGGTACGACGAGTGCAAGCCATGTACGTCAAGCTAGCTAGGCTTTTGTCTGGTATGGACCAGCCCGGGATGGTGTCGTGTCCGATCACTCCAGATAGATGAGAGAGATCCTGTTCTTCTTTCTTACAAGTCAGGTAATTTTTGTGTGGTGCGGATGTGGTCTTATATTGCAGTAAAGAAACTGAATGCACACTGCATTATGCACGTTTCTATAGTGTTCCATTTTTTTTTTGAAGCGTCACCGGGAGAGGGGTAAGTGTAACGACCCCCTCCATCTGAATTTTATTGCCAAAACCCCAAGAGAGAGGGGGGGCATCAGTTTTTACAACACCAGAACACACGCAGGGAGGGAGAGGGAGAAACAACTAGGCTAGATCATCGCCTCAACGCTCTCACCCAAACATCTATATGCGGGTGATCGCCGGAGCGGAGACGCTCTCGCCAGAGGACTGCATCTTCATGGCAGTAGCTTAGGAGCCGATCGAGGGAGGGCGTTTCACCCCGGAAGACCACCCCATTCCGGTGTTTCTAGAGCTGCCAGCAACATAGGAGGGCAAAAGCACTGGGGGAGGCCTCCCCAACCGCCGAACTCACATCAAAATCTTGGAACGAGACCGTCGAGGCGCTCGTCGCTGGTTCACCCACTCCCACTGCCTGCCAGAAAGCTCGCGCAAATGAGCAGCGGAACATCAGATGGTCAGCGGTTTCCAGCCCCGCAGAGCATATGGGGCACCCAGCGCCAGTCAGATCAACGATGGTTTTGCGGAGAAGGACGTCACACGTGTTGATCCGGCGGCGGACAAGCAGCCAGGCGAAGAACTTTACCCTCGACGACGCCCCGTCCCCCACACCAGGGGCGCATGGGGCGAGAGCCGCCCGCCCGTCCATATATTTTTCACGGGGTGTTGAATTAGTTTTTTTTGACTTGTTTTACTAGTATTTTTTGACGGTCACATATACATACGCACAATCATTCTATGAACAGATGCACATACTCTCAAAGATGCTAAGTTGGCAGATCTTAGGATTGACGAAGTCGTTATATACGTTTTATAGTTGACAGGCCCATACCGTTGAAAAAATAGCATCAGATAATCTGAAATAACTGCACACTTGGCAAGTCTAAGACTCAAACTTAGGTGAGTGGTTCCACCACATGGAACCTAATAATTTTATTAGGTAAATGCAGGAATGCTGTATATAAATTAGTAGTCAAAGTCATGCACCGAAAGACCATGCAAGGGGGCTTTAGGGCATCTTCAGCCGCGCCCCAGGAAGGCCTCCCCAGGCGATTTTTTCGCGCCGGCGCCGAAAAAACGGCCCAGTCGCGCCTCCAGGAGCCCGATTTTCGTCGGCTTGGGCCGAAAACAGCGCCGGCGGACCCAGACCGAACCCGGCGCGCTGGGGGGCGCCCGGGGGCGCCGGGGCAAGCTGTTTTGGCGCGAAAAAGCCGTGTCAGCGACTCGGCGCCTCGTCTTCCCCCAACGGCCTCGGTTCCAGCGGGGAATCAATGGCAAGGCTGCCGCCGGTCAGCCTTGCCATTGATTCCTCATGGGAGGCGCGTCACGGGACGGCGCGCTGACGCCTCCCCTCCCTCGCACGCGTACACACGGGCGCGGCGCAGCTATAAAAGCCGGTGGCCTCCACTCGCCCGTGCCCACACCAGCCCCGCCCCTCGCCGCCGTCCAGCCCCTCCCTCTCCCTACCTCTCCCGAGCGCCGCCGCCCAGCCCCTCCCTCTACCTCTCCCGAGCCCGCCCAGCCCCGCCGTCGCCATAGCAGAACGCTTCCCTGGAGACGAGGCAGCGGCCAACGGCTTCGGCCGCCGTTCGCTCCGCGAACAGGAGTCCTGGCTCCTGTTCCAGGCGAACATCCCGGCGCCGCCGGACATGCGCGCCGGGCCGACGGGGTGGAGACTCAGCGCCGGGGGAGTGCCCATTCCCCCGTTGCCCGACGCCGGGCGAAGCCGAAGTACTTCGCCGAGGAAGTCGAGGTCGTGCGCGCCTCCCTCACCGACGCGCAACTCTCCCTCCCCCAGTACGCCGCCGACAACCACGCGGCATGGGCGGCGTATTTCGAGCGCCGCCAGCAGCAGCGCTTGGCGTCCACCAACGGCGTGCCGGTGGTCGGCGGCCGGCAGAACAGCGAGGGGCGCCATCTGTGGTGGGGCGTCCCCGACCGCACACTCGAGGGCGTGCTCACGTACCTCGAGGGCGGCAACGACCTGCCGTTGGCGTACCCCCCCCGGTGAGGGGTCCAGCAGGGGCGCCCGCGTCAAGGAGGAGAAGGCCGACGACGACGATGGCGGCGACGGCGGCACGAATTCAGCCCTTTTCTTTTTTTAGATTAGGTTAATGTAATGAAAATGCGCGAATTTCGCCGAAATTTGCTATGTTTGGCCGAAATTTAACTAGTTTTTATCATAACTTCGCCGATCGATCCTTTTTTTTAATACGCGCCTGGGGCGGCCCTGGGGGCCGACGGCTGGGGACCGACTCGCCCCAGGGTCATTTTTTGCGCTGGCTCACCCTCAGACGGCGCTTTTTGACGTCCCCTGAGGCCGTGCCCTTACATTTTACGCATTGCTCGATGCAACTACGTACGGAAACTATTGTTCTCTCATCTTCCAGCTCACGATCGGTAAAATCCAGCCAGACAGCCGGCACGGCGAGCGAGCGGCGTCAGAAAGGAAGCTCACGTACGCACGCGAGCGCAAGAAGCCAACGGTTGCGGCGATCGTCGGCCACAAACGCGAACCGGTTCCTTGGAAGGCAGCCTCACCGCCAGCGCCAGGCGCCAGGCGCCAGGCAAGGACGCCGGCCGGATCGAGCGAGACCACACGCGGTCACGCCACTCTTTCCGTCAAGCCACAGCAACCCTCCGGATCGTAGCGCCCAACACGACACTTGAGAGAGAGAGAGAGAGGCAGGCATGCACAGATCTAGAGGGAAGGAGAAATGGACAAGCGGTGGCGGTGGAGGGAGAGGGGAGGGCGACGGCAACTGCAACGGCAAACATGCCATGCCTGCGGCTGCAGCGTGCAGGCGGCAGGGGATGGCGATGGAGCTACGCTGCACTGTAGTGCATTCAAGCCCAGGACACGCACAGTGCCCTCTCTGCCCCTGCCCCTGCCCTGCCATGTCTACGATCTATCGCCTATAGTGGCCTGGATCAGTCAGGTCGTACGTCGGTAGTAACGTGGTGGTACGTTCGTCGTTACCCCTGCTGGCGCTCGAGGCATGTCGTAGCGTGAGCTAGAGCCTAGAGCCGCCTAGCCCTAGCTCTGTCGCCGTCGCTCTCGCTCCATCGGCCTCCTAGTGATCGACGGACCCTTCAATGCGGCCCATAAATGCCCCAACCTCCCCTTTGTTTCTCCGGTTGGTTGGCGAATTCATTGCATGCCCCCGCGAGAGCGTGTGCTGCCAATTCCTTGTATATGTACCCACGCCATGCCATGCCATGGGCGCCGCATACCACCAACGCGCTTTGCACCTCCCAACCGGCCTCCCTCCTCGTCCTCTTCTTCCTCGGCCTCATCTCTTTATGCCTCTCTTTCCCACACTGCCTCCATGAAGGGAAAGTAAGCCGGCGTCTTCCTCATTCTCTCCGGCCACTCTCTTCCCCCATCTCCTTCGCGCCGCCGGCGCGCGTGAAACAAACAAATCGGTGCTTTCCCTCCTGGTCGATCGTCGTCAACCATGCTTTTTTGTGCGTCAATTCTTGGGTAAATCCTGCGAACCTGGTGAGTTGTGCTCCTCGGCTAGCTCCTGTAATTTCGTACCTGCGAGGGGAGTGAACGCGGTATTGGTGCGGTTCAATCAGAGAGCTGGTGCCCCAGGAGACAAGGGGTTCCGCCCTTCGATTGAGCCGTGCCAATATCACGCGGTTTCTCTTGACTCGCATCCTCCTTCCATGCGCATGCATGCTTGCCAATTCCATGGTTTCAATTAAGGTAGCTATCCGAGGAACTAGCTAGTACTATCGATTGATTGGATTTTTGTAGCATGGAACCTTTTCTTTTGAAAGAAGGTTTCAAATTTGCAATAGTATGTCTGAATGTGTGACATGTAGAGTTTCCTGAATCACAATGTAATTAAGGTACTGATTCTCTTCCCAGTATGTTAATTTCTGGCGTTGTTGCTTAAAAATGACTAGTGTTGCCGTGTTGGTAGTACAAATTAGTAGTACTGATCCTTTGTCGAAAACACAAACATCGTATATATAATTATCGGATCTGTGGCATGTTATATTTCAAGTCCTGTTAATTATGCCCCTTTTTCTTGACTGTGTTGTGACACAAGTTTGCCTACGCTGCTGTCCTTGATTTCATGCTGGCAAAAACTTCCACACGCACACTTCGATCCCATTCTACCATCCAGAAGTGGTCTAGTACTCTAGTCTAATTATTTAACGCAACCTGTAAGTCATAAGGATTAGCTAGGTACCTACAAGTTGATGGACTAGGAAATCCATTCTATAAACTTCCCGCTGCTTAATTTCCCCCTCTGTCTGGTATCAGTATGCACTATGCAGTAGCGAAGTTGCTCAGGTTTCGCTCCGTATAGCAATTGGCTCCCGAGGAACAGCATAATTAAAGACTATTTAGTATAGTACTTAGTTAAGATTGACTGGAACGACCAAAAGATCCTAGTACAGATACAGACAGTAGTGCCCCGTTGTTTTGCCCAAAAACACGAAAAGGCTTATATAAGTGGCCACTAAGGAACACCAGTCCACCCACATTCAGTTGAGTCTTAATTACCTATAATGGCCTTTGTTGGAAACACTGTGCTAATCACCTACTACACTATAATGTTCTTAGTTGGAAACGGTTGCATGTTCTGTAAAATTGCCTAGTACTACTCTTACATGTGAAGCCAGCTTTCATGTCCCTCCTTCAGTTTCCTGGCTTTATTTGTAAGAGAAGCCAGCTACTCAGTATTCTGATTTGTCTGTGTAGTGATGAGCGGGCACTCCAGGTGATGAATTAGAGGGCACTCCAGGTGATGAATTAGATGATTCTTGGTTATCTTTGCCCGGTACTACTGTACAATCTTCCAGTAGATTAACGTTCGTTACTACATGATGTCTATATATTTCTGGCTTCTGGGGACCAAGGCAGGGGATGTGGTGGTCAAGACTTCATTAAGAGTATACAGGCAAGTACATTACAGGGTATTCCATATAGCATGCGGATTCTGGCTATCATTTGAGGATTTGAATGAAAGCTTCCTCACGCTGCCACAGTTTTTTGCAGAACAATTAATGCATGAACCGAGAAATTATTTGGAGTAGGTAGAATGGTCTATAAAAAGGAATTAGTCAGAGGAGCAGCTAGCAAAACGTCGTTGTGATTCGTACGAAACTAGTAGTTGCAAGAGCATTGCAGTTTGCACCTGTAAAAACATCCCTTTGAATTCTAAACAAGTTGCAGAATACGTATCACACTGGCATGTGGATATTAGTTGTAATCGTTCTTGTATTTCCTATTACTTGTAGCCTACTAATTCTTGGGAAAAAGAACGTGCACGTGAGAATACTACCACACATGTTTAGGGAACCCTCGTGATGACGCGAATCTTGACTTGTTCTATGCATCCACCATCATCACCATCGACAACGGCGAGCAGGCTCCTTTTTGGGAATCCCCTTGGATCAATGGTGTGCGGCCTAGGGAGATCGCACCATTGATTTATGAAGTTGCTGACGGAAAAAATTGGAAGGTGGCTGCAGTCATGAAAGATGGAGCTTGGCTCTCCAAAATCAAGCTATTCACCAAATCGTCTTCCTTTGGGTCAATTTGCGTGGGGTCCATCTCAATATTGGCATGAACGACAGCATCATGTGAAAGCATACGACTAGCAGACACTACTCGGCAACCTCTACTTACAAGGTGCAATTTCTCGGCCTTACTAGCTCGAGTGCGGAGTTTGTGGTTTGGAAGGTTTGTGTTCCTAATAGAATTTGGATCACCGATAGGTTGACAAAGCAGGTGGCCAAATTGTGGGATGTGTCCTCTTTGCAAGAGGGAGAACGAACCCATTAGTCATCTTTTCTTCAAGTCTCACTACACCGTTAGGCTATGGGGTGTGATTAAAGAGTGTCTTCATATTGACACCATTGATACATCCTCATGGAATGCGACGTGGCATGTCTCGGAGACCCATTGTACTAATAGAAAGACCATGGCTTTCCTCATCATGCTTTTTTGTTGGGTCATTTAGAACAAGCACAACACACGTGTCTTCCGACAAAAGTCTCCCCCCTCCCCCCCAAAAAAAAATTCTATTTGCCAACATCAAGGAAGAGGCCACTCTTTGGTCTATTGCAGTTGGCAAACATTTGGGTAAATTAATATCGGGAGAGTGACTGAGTGAGTGTTATGTGTGACCATGCCATTTGTAGCACCCTCTAAACTTATTCTTAGTTAATGGACGAGACAAACCTTATGCCTTCATTTGATACAAAAACACACACATACACACGCATGAACTGGTACTGTATATACTCTCAATAAATAGCGATGGGCCGCGTAGGACGGCATACATAAATGTTGCCCCGTAATACTCCCTTCGTTCTGAATTACTTGTCTTAGATTTGTCTAGATACGGATGTATCTAGGTTATGAATTACCTAGATACATCCGTATCTAGACAAATCTGAATTACTTGTCTTAGATTTGTCTAGATACGGATGTATCTAGGTTATGAATTACCTAGATACATCCGTATCTAGACAAATCTAAGACAAGTAATTCAGAACCTAGATACATTCGTATCTAGACAAATCTAAGACAAGTAATTCAGAACGGGGGAGTAGTATGCAGCTAGCAGTAGCATGGGCTCGATATCGCACGCTCAGCTAGCGCGAAAACCGTAGATTTTACTCGGGCCCAAAGCCAATGAGCAGTCGCTGCATGCATGCGCGTCTGCTACTACTGTACTACTGTACTCTACCGGCCGTCTTGAGTGGGTGTACGCATGATTGGGTGAGTGAGTGCATGCATACAACGCGCAGAGCTCCCTAGTTGGATCCTACGACGGCCTGTGATTGATTATTAGGGGTGATACATATGTGCTGCTGGAATTAATTGGAGTAGCTGGAGTTTGAGCCGGTGGGGTTTGCCCAGCCCCAGCCTAGGCCGGGGCAGGCCCGACACGAAGCATAATGTGGCAGGGGTCTGGCTCAGGAGGCGTCGGGACCCGTGGACAAGATGCGTCAGGCATGTTGAATGTAACCGTGGGCGATCCTGCATCGACTAAATTTCGTGTTTTGACCATTTTTTGAAACCTATTTAAAATTTGATCTAGTTTGAATTTTTTTCGAGATCTGACCCTTTTGCTACCGCCAGGGACCATGATGGTAGGGTATAACAGCCTACCGCCAAGGTTCTTGGCGGTAGGGTTGCATGCCCTACCGTCAAAAACCTCCTAAGTATTGAACACAGTGCGTACTCGTGCCTACTGCCAAGCACCTTGGTGGTAGGGTTATGCAGGCTACCGCCAACCCGGTTGGTAGCGATGTTTCCTACCGCCAAAGTCCCTGGCGATAGGCTGTCGTTAGACCCTACCGCCATGGACTCTGGCGGTAGCAAAAGGGCCAGATCTCGATTTTTTTTAAACTAGGGTCAAATCTTGAATAGGTTTTAGAAAAGGGTCAAAACACAAAAATTTGCCTCCTGCATCGCTCCATTCGCTCAGTTTCTCTCCATCGACAGGTTCCGCGGATGCTTGATCCACCACCCGATCCAAGCTAGAGCTGCCGCCGCCGGCGGCCTCGGTGCTCGGCAGCATTGGCATGGCGCGGCCAGTTTTACATCAAACTTTCTGTAAGCCGTGCTTCTTTCTGCTGCGAGGCTCGTGACCGAAGTCAAAGCTGTCAGTTCTCAATGCATTAGCCAGTTGTTTGACATAGGCCGACAAAGTTCTCGTGTGTCAATTGTTCAAAGGGGCCATGATGGATCGTTTATAGTGAAGTTGAAGTCGTTTTCTCAGGGAAAGGTGATGACGTTGACATTGTAAGCAACCTTGGTTGATGGTGTCTTCTACTTACCGGTGTTTGGGACTTGTGGATAGCCAGGCCGGCCGAGGTGTCCTATCTTATGGGTGTATTGTAATGGTTTTCGGATTTTCACAGATTAATCGACCAACACTCTATATTTATTTTTATAAATCAGAGCACCAAAGGGCACGACTTAAAAAACATTGTTGTTGCCACTGAGTCACATGCAGCGGGTGCTTCACAGGTAGCTGAAGAGCAAACAAGCCAGCCGCCTGGCTGATTTGGAAGTACGAATTCCTCGAAACAGGCATGCACCACCGCCATGCCTGCCCAACGAGCATTACTATTTGTGAGCTGCGTTGGGATTTTTTTGAAAAGGAAGGGTGAAGCAATATAGTAGCGATAACTATTTCCCTCAGTTGAGAATCAAGGTTTATCGAACGCACCAACCAAATCCAAATGAACAACACCTGTGCACACAAGAGGGTTGTCAATCCCCTTGAATTCATTACTTGCAAAGATTAACCCTGATAGTGATAGATAGATAACAAAAAGTAAAATAAAAAGTATAAAATTGCAATAAGGTATTTTTGGTATTAATAATATGATAAAAGTAGACCCATGGGCCATAGTTTTCACTAGAGACTTCTCTCTCGAACACAAAGCATACTGTAGGTAAACATGTTACTGTTAGGCAATTGATAGAAAAACGCATAGTTATGATAGATTCATAGCAATGATCATGTATATAGGCATAACGCTCGTGACAAGTAGACCGACTCCTGGCTGCATCTGCTGCTATTACTCCACCAATTGATCGCTATCCATGATGCATCTATGGTATTAAGTTTATGACAAACAGAGTAACGCCTTAAGCAAGATGACATGATGTAGACAAAATAAACTCAAGTAATATGATTAAACACCATCGTTATACCCTTAATAACAATACAATACGTGCCTCATTACCCCTTATGTCACTAGGTGAGGACACAACAAGATTGAACCCATTACAAATCACCTCTCCCACTGAAGATAAATCAATCTAGTTGGCCAAACCAAACGATAGATCCGAGAGAAATACAAAGGTATAACAATCTTGCATAATAAAGTTCAGAAAAGACTTGATTATTTTCAGTGAATAATATGATTATAAACCCACAATTCATCAGATCCCAACAAACACATCGTAAAAGAAAATTACATCGGGAAAAAGCTTCAAGAAGATTGACGAGAACATTGCATTGAAGACCAGAGAGAGAAGAAGCCATCTAGCTAGTAGCTATGGACCTGTAGGTATGTGGTGCACTACTCACGCATCATCGAAAGGCAGCAAGGATGACGTAGAAGTCTTCCGTGCTCGATTCCCCCTCTGGCAAAGTACCGAAAAAGACCTCCAGATGGGATCGTGGAAGAACAAAAGCTTGAGGCGGCAAAAAAGTGTTTCGGGTGGCTCTCCGTTGGTTTGGGAATATATGTGAATTTATATATGTGGAATTAGGTAAAACGAAACTACGATGGGCCCACGAGCTCAGGGGGCGTGCCATGTGAGCTCGTGGCTCTCCTATAGGTCGTTTGTCCTCCTCCCGAACCTTCTAGGGTCCTTTCTGGCCAAGAAAAAAATCACCATAAAGTTTCATCATGTTTGGACTTCGTTTGATATTGATTTTCTGAAAAGCCAAAACCAGAAACTGACACTAGGCACTGCGTTAATAGATTAATCCAAAAAATGATATAAATTACCATAAAAATTCATATAAAGCATCCAAGATTGATAATATATAATAACATTAAACAATAAAAAAATTATAGATACGCTGGAGACGTATCACTATTCTATCAATTGCCCAACAGTAATTTGTTTACCCACCATTGCTATGCTTATGAGAGTGATGCCTCTAGTGAAACTATGGCCTTTGGGTCCATTCACTTTATATTTAGTAAAACTCTAAAAATACTTGCTGCAATTTATTTACTTTTTTATTTTATCTATCTATCACTATCAGATTTAATCATTGCAATTGGCAAGAACGAGAGGATTGACAACCCCTTTGCTGTTGTTGGTTCAAGCATTTGTGTGTGTGTGTGTGTGCGCGCGCGTGTGTATTGTTTATCTTGTCCGTGTGGTGTCTCCTATTAGTTCGGTAAAACTTGATTCTTAGCTGAGGGAAATACTTTTTGCTGCTACACTACTTCGCCCTTCCTCTTCGGGGAATCTCAACGCCTATCACAACTAGCAGGCACTAGATTAATATGTTAGTCCATCAAAATAATATATAAGTGCACCAAAATCATATTGAATTATTGTAAACATGGTATAAATACTTCATAAATTATAGATATGTTGGAGATGTATCAGCCGGTGATGGTGGCGACTATCCCATGTGACGGAGTGAACGCTCCGTCATTATCTGATTTGACGGATGAAGTTTTTGTCCGTCACAGCCACCTCCGAGAGGAGGCGGGGCCACTGTTGCAGTGGCTGCTGCAGCAGCTACTGCGGGGTCTGGTCCTCCTCATCATCGAAGGAGATGGCAATCTCCTCCTTGGTCGAGGAGCGGACCTCTGTGGATGCTGAAGGGCCTGGAGAGCGAGGGTGGCGATGCCAAGAATCACCGGGCAAAGAGCTTGCACCGACTCCGCCTGCCGATGTGGCGCACGATGACTTTGTGTTAGGGAACGCAGTAATTTCAATTTTTTTCCTACACGGAGTGACAAATCCTAATCTCGATCTATGCCAACTCAACAAACACCATCGGACACACCTGTAGAGCATCTTTATAGTCACCTAGTTACGTTGTGACATTTGATAGCACACGAAGTGTTCCTCCGGTATTCGGGAGTTGCATAATCTCATAGTCATAGGAACATGTATAAGTTATGGAGAAAGCAATAGCAGTAAACTAAACGATCAAAGTGCTAAGATAACAGATGGGTCAAGTCAATCACATCATTCCCTAATGATGTGATCCCGTTTATCAACTGACAACTCTTTGTCCATGGCTAGGAAACTTAACCATCTTTGATCAACGAGCTAGTCAGGTAGAGGCATACTGATAACCCACAAGTATAGGGGATCGCAACAGTTTTCAAGGGTAGAGTATTCGACCCAAATTTATTGATTCGACACAAGGGGAGCCAAAGAATATTCTCAAGTATTAACAGTTGAGTTGTCAATTCAACCGCACCTGAAAGACTTAATATCTGCAGCCAAATATTTAGTAGTAAAGTAATATGGAAGTAAAAGTAGCAGTGGCAAAAGTAATAGTATTGGTTTTGTAGTGATTGTAACAGTGGCAACGGAAAAGTAACTAAGCAAAGATCAATATGTGAAAATCTTGTAGGCAATGGATCAGTGATGGATAATTATGTCGGATGCGATTCCTCATGCAACAGTTATAGCATAGGGTGACACAGAACTAGCTCCATTTCATCAATGTAATGTAGGCATGTATTCCGAATATAGTCATACGTGCTTATGGAAAAGAACTTGCATGACATCTTTTGTCCTACCCTCCCGTGGCAGCGGGGTCCTATTGGAAACTAAGGGATATTAATGCCTCCTTTTAGTAGAGTACCGGAACAAAGCATTAGCACTTAGTGAATACACGAACTCCTCAAACTATAGTCATCACCGGTAATTGTCCCGATTATTGTCACTTCGGGGTTAACAGATCATAACGCATAGTAGGTGACTATTGACTTGCAAAATAGGATCAAGAACTCACATATATTCATGGAAACATAATAGGTTTAGATCTGAAATCATGGCACTGGGGCCCTAGTGACAACATTAAGCATAGCAAAGTCATAGCAACATCAATCTCAGAACATAATGGATACTAGGGATCAAACCCTAACAAAACTAACTCGAGTACATGATAAATCTCATCCAACCCATCATCGTCCAGCAAGCCTACGATGGAATTACTCACGCATGGCGGTGAGCATTTCTCCCCAAACGTGAATATATAGAGTTGGAGTTGAGGTCGGTGGAGCCTCAGGGGGCCCACGAGGCAGGGGGCGCGCCCCCACCCTCGTGGACAGGGTGTGGTCCCCCAGGTGTTGATTCTTTCGCCAGTATTTTTTATATATTCCAAAAATATTCTCCATGAAGTTTCAAGTCATTCCAAGAACTTTTATTTCTGCACAAAAATAACACCATGACAATTCTGCTGAAAACAACGTCAGTCCGGGTTAGTTCCATTCAAATCATGCAAGTTAGAGTCCAAAACAAGGTCAAAAGTGTTTGGAAAACTAGATACGACGGAGACATATCAACTCCCCCAAGCTTAAACCTTTGCTTGTCCTCAAGCAATTCAGTTGAAAAACTGAAAGTGATAAAGAAAAACTTTTACAAACTCTGTTTGATCTTGTTATTGTAAATATGTAAAGCCGGCATTCAAGTTTTCAGCAAAGATTATGAACTAACCATATTCACAATAACATTTAGGTCTCATGTTTACTCATATCAATGGCATAATCAACTAGCGAGCAATAATAGTAAATCTCGGATGACAACACTTTCTCAAAACAATCATAATATGATATAACAATATGGTATCTCGCTAGCCCTTTCTGAGATCGCAAAACATAAATGCAGAGCACCTTTGAAGTTCTAGGACTGACTAAACATTGTAATTCATGGTAAAAGAGATCCAGTCGCAGTCATACTCAATGTAAACTAATAGTAATACATGCAAATGATAACGGTGCTCTCCAACTGGTGCTTTTTAATAAGAGGGTGATGACTCAACATAAAAGTAAATATATAGGCCCTTCTCAGAGGGAAGCAGGGATTTGTAGAGGTGCCAGAGCTCGATTGTTGAAACAGATATGAATAATATTTTAAGTGGTATACTTTCATTGTCAACATAACAACCGAGAGATCTCGATATCTTCCATGCTACACACTTTATAGGTGGTTCCCAAACAGAATGGTAAAGTTTATACTCCCCCACCACCAACAAATATCAATCCATGGCTTGTTCGAAACAATGGGTGCCTCCAACTAACAACAATCCTGGGGGAGTTTTGTTTGTAATTATTTTAATTTAAGCATGGGAATGGGCATCCCGGTTACCAGCCATTTTCTCGTGAATGAGGAGCGGAGTCCACTCCTCTTGAGAATAACCCACCTAGCATGGAAGATATAGACAGCCCTAGTTGATACATGAGCTATTCGAGCATACAAAACAGAATTTCATTTGAAGGTTTAGAGTTTGGCACATACAAATTTACTTGGAACGGCAGGTAGATACCGCATATAGTAAGGTATGGTGGACTCATATGGAATAACTTTCGGGGTTTATGGAAGTGGATGCACAAGCAATATTCCCGCTTAATACAAGTGAAGGCTAGAAAGAGACTGGGAAGTGACCAACTAGAGAGCGACAACAGTCATGAACATGCATTAAAGTTAATCAACACTGAGTGCAAGCATGAGTAGGATATAATTCACCATGAACATAAATATCGTGGAGGCCATGTTGATTTTGTTTCAACTACATGCGTGAACATGTGCCAAGTCAAGCCACTTGAATCATTCAAAGGAGGATACCACGCTATCATACCACATCACAACCATTTTAATAGCATGTTGGCACACAAGGTAAACCATTATAAACTCATAGCTGATTAAGCATGGCATGAGCAACTATTATCTCTAATTGTCATTGCAAACATGTTTCATCCATAATAGGCTGAATCAGGAACGATGAACTAATCATATTTTCAAAAATAAGATAGGTCGAGTTCATACCAGCTTCTCTCATCTTAATCAGTTCATCATATATCGTCATTATTGCCTTTCACTTGCACAACCGAACAGTGTGGATAATAATAATAGTGCACGTGCATTGGACTAAGCTGTAATCTGCAAGCATTCAATATAGGGGAGAAGACAAGGTAATATGGGCTCTCTGTTAGATCAACAATAATGCATATGAGAGCCACTCAAAATTTTCATCATGGTCTTCTCCTCTCGACCCCCAAAGAAAAGAAACAAAACTATTTACACGGAAAAGCTCCCAACAAGCAAAAGAAGAACGAGAAATATTTTTGAGTTTTCTTTTAATTACTACTATTACTACAGGCATGGGAAGTAAACTAGCTAAAAGCTACAACTAATTTTTTTGGGTTTTTATTAAGGTTTTTCAAATACACAAGAAGAAAGCTTAAAAAGAAAATAAACTAGCATGGATAGTACGGTGAAAAAGTATGAGCACCGATAACTGGAATGGGTGTGTGAACATGAATGTAACGTCGGTGAGAAATACGTACTCCCCCAAGCTTAGGCTTTTGGCCCAAGTTGGTCTATGGCCATGGCTCAAAGCTGTCCTCTCCGGTGTACGGATGAGTGTCCTCTGGGTGCCACTGGTTAGCGATCTCCTCCGGATCCCACTGATAAACAGACTGTCAATAAGGATCAAGGGGTGGCTCAGGCTCAGGCTCTAGAGCTGGTATCCGGCTCCAGTATGCATGAACGGCCTTCGGCAAAATGAGGTACATGCCTGAAAATATGTTAAACAAAGAGGGCGCAGGCAAGGTAATAATCTCATAGTAGTTTTTATCAAAAATCAATCTATACTTAAGCACCTTCTTCTTATCCTTAACATTAAAATCATGTGCTACCATACTCTTATAATCTAGAAAAATAGGGGCATCAACTTTTCCTCTTTCTCATAATGCCTAATAGGTATCCTAAAGTGTGCAGCAAGGCGTGAAGCAAAGACGCCTCCAAAGATGGGGCCCTTTGTACTGTTCAGATTTAATCGTTTAGCAACAATAGCGCCTAGACTGAAAGTTGTATCATGAAACAAAGCATGGCGCAAAATAACAATATCAGGGGCACTGAGATTTCCACTGTTCCCACGACCAATTAAGCATCTACTAGCAAACATTGCAAAATAGCGTAGAACAGGAAAATGTATGCTAGTAATTCTTGCATCGAAAACTTTCCTCATTTCCCCTACAACAATTGTATCAATAAACCCCTCCACATCATTACGATGTGGTTCCTCTATGCTGCCCTCAAAGGGTATCTTACAGACCCGACAAAAATCATATATTGACATCTCCTTAACCTCATCATATAAGTGAAATTCCACCGAAGGTGGTGATTTCTTATCATGAAAGTGAAAATTTTGCACGAAAATATTAGTGAGGAGGAGATACTGTTTGCGCTGGTCGCGGAGGAAGTCGATGAGGTTTGCATTCTCAGCCAAATAATAAAAATCTTCATAAATCCTGGCTTCTGTCAAGAACTCATCACAAGGCCATTCGCACGGCTGAACCTCCGCAGTGTGAGGGAGATTATATTTGAGCTTCTTATTCTCTTCACTTTGCTTATCCTTCGAGCTCCGGCTCGAAGAGCCGCTCAACAATCTCTTCATCATTTTCTTTCTCGAAGAACAATCCCCTAAAGCAGTTTTGTGAATGGAGATTTGAGCTAGGAGATCGAAAATGGCAGCAAGATGAGGTAGAACTCGGGTTTGAGCTGGTGGAGGATTTTTTCTGGAGGAAGATGAAGTGTGTGGGTGGAGGAATAAGTGGAGGGGGCCCGCGTGGGGTCCACGAGGCAGGGGGCGCGCCCTGGACCCTCGTGGCCAGGTGGTGAGGCCCCCTGGTGTGTTCTTAGTGCCAAATATTCTTAAATATTCTACAAAAAATCATTTAAAATTTTCAAGGCATTTGGAGAACTTTTACTTTCGGGGTATTTTTTATTGCAAGGATAATTCAGAAAACAGACAGAAAATATTATTTTTGCTTTATTTAATCTAAATAACAGAAAGTAAAAGGAGGGTACAGAGAGTTGTGCTTTCTAACTTCGTCCATCTCATGCTCATCAAAAGGAATCCACTAACAAGGTTGATCAAGTATTGTTAACAAACTCTTTCCGAATAACATGAAACGAGAGAATTTTTGAATAACACTAGGTTACCTCAACGGGGATATGCACATCCCCAACAATAAGAATATCATATTTCTTCTTGACAGTAGGGAGAGGAAATTCAAAACCTCCAATAATAATCGTTGGAATTTTTCCAATAGAATTGATACTGTGGACTTGAGGTTGTTTCCTCGGAAAGTGTACCGTATGCTCATTACCATTAACATGAAAAGTGACATTGACTTTGTTGCAATCAATAACAGCTCCTGCAGCATTCAAAAAGGGTCTACCAAGAATAATAGACATACTATCGTCCTTGGGAATATCAAGAATAACAAAGTCCGTTGAAATAGTAACGTTTCCAACCACAACAGGCACATCCTCACAAATACCGATAGGTATAGCAGTTGATTTATCAGCCATTTGCAAAGATATTTCAGTAGGTGTCAACTTATTCAAATGAAGTCAACGATATAACGAGAGGGGCATAACACTAACTCCGGCTCCAAGATCACATAAAGCAGTTTTAACATAGTTTTTTTTAATGGAGCATGGTATAGTTGGTACTCCTGGATCTCCAAGTTTCTTTGGTATTCCACCCTTAAAAGTATAATTAGCAAGCATGGTGGAAATTTCAGCTTCTGGTATCTTTCTTTTATTTGTGACAATATCTTTCATATACTTAGCATAAGGATTCATTTTAAGCATATCAGCCAAACACATACACAAAAAGATAGGTCTAATCATTTTAGCAAAGCGCTCAAAATCCTCATCATCCCTTTTATTGGATGGTTTTGAAGGAAAAGGCATAGGTTTCTGAACCCATGGTTCTCTTTCTTTACCGTGCTTCCTAGCAACGAAGTCTCTCTTATCATAACGTTGATTCTTTGATTGTGGGTTATCAAGATCAACAACAGGTTCCATCTCTACATCATTGTCATTGCTAGGTTGAGCATCAACATGAACATCATCATTAATATGATCCCTAGGTTCATGTTCATTACCAGATTGTGTTTCAACATCAGAAATAGGAATATCATTGGGATTCTCAGGTGTGTCAATAACAGGTTCATTAGAAGCATGCAAAGTTCTATCATTTTTCTTTTTCTTCTTCTTAGAAGAACTAGGTGCATCGACATTAGTTCTCTAGGAATCTTGCTCAATTCTCTTAGGGTGGCCCTCAGGGTACAAAGGTTCCTGAGTCATTTTACCCCCTCTAGTCACAAATCTAACCGCATTTTCATTTTTCTTATTATCTAATTCACTGAGAAAATTAATATGAGCTTTAAGTACTTGTTCTACTTGAGTGGTAACCATAGAAGCATGTTTACTAATAAGTTTAGGCTCACCTTTAACTCTAGACATATAATCACTCAAGTGTTCAATCATATAAGCATTACGTTTCAATTGTCTACCAACATAAGCATTGAAGTTTTCTTGTTTAACAAAACTCATCCAAGCATTGGCTAGCAGACTTATTACGACGAATATCACCTTCATCAAATCTATAGAGAGGATTTACCTTTACTACCTGTGTCGGGTTATCAAGACCATGTATTTCTTCAATAGGTGGTAAATTGTTAACATCTTCATCTTTAATACCCTTTTCTTTCATAGATTTCTTTGCCTCTTGCATATCTTCAGGACTGAAAAATAGAATACCCCTTTTCTTCGGAGTTGGCTTAGGAGTTGGTTCAGGAAGTGTCCAATCATTTTCATTACTCAACATATTATTCAATAGCAATTCAGCTTGATCAACAGTTCTTTCCCTGAAAACATAACCAGCACAACTATCCAGGTGGTCTCTGGAAGCATCGGTTAGTCCATTATAAAAGATATCAAGTATTTCATTTTCTTGAGAGGATGATCAAGCAAAGCATTAAGTAATCGGAGAAGCCTCCCCCAAGCTTGTGGGAGACTCTCTTCAATTTGGACAAAATTATATATTTCCATTAAGGCAGCTTGTTTTTTATGAGCGGGGAAATATTTAGCAGAGAAGTAATAAATCATATCATGGGGACTACGCACACAACCAGGATCAAGAGAATTAAGCCATATTTTAGCATCACCCTTTAATGAGAACGGAAATAACTTAAGGATAATGTAATAGCGAGTTTTCTCATCATTAGTGAACAGGGTGGCTATATCATTTAATTTAGTAAGATGTGCCACAACAGTTTCAGATTCATAGCCATAAAAAGGATAAGATTCAACCAAAGTAATTAACTCAGGATCGATAGAGAAATCATAATCCTTATCGGAAATACAGATAGGTGAAGTAGCAAAAGCAGGGTCATATTTCATTCTAGCATTCAAAGATTTTTCTTTCAGCTTAGCTAACAGTTTCTTAAGATCATATCTATCATTGCAAGCTAAAAAATCTCTAGCAGTTTCTTTATCCATAACATAACCCTCAGGCACAACAGGCAATTCATATCTAGGGGGAGAATCTTCATCATCACTTTCATCAATATTATCAGTTTCAATAATTTCATTCTCTCTAACCCTAGCAAGTTGTTCATCAAGAAATTCACCTAGTGGCATAGTATTATCAAGCATAGAAGTAGTTTCATCATAAGTATCATGCAAAGCAGAAGTGGCATCATCAATAACATGCGACATATCAGAATAAATAGCAGGAGTAGGTGTCGCAAGTTTACTCAAAACAGAAGGTGAATCAAGTGCAGAGCTAGATGGCAGTTCCTTACCTCCCCTCATAGTTGAGGGAAAATCTTGGTTCTTTCATCTTTCAAGTTCCTCATAGTGATCAATAGATATAAATCCCAAGTGACTCAAAGAATAGAGCTATGCTCCCCGACAACGGCGCCAGAAAATAGTCTTCATAACCCACAAGTATAGGGGATCGCAACAGTTTTCGAGGGTAGAGTATTCAACCCAAATTTATTGATTCGACACAAGGGAGCCAAAGAATATTCTCAAGTATTAACAGTTGAGTTGTCAATTCAACCGCACCCGAAAGACTTAATATCTGTAGCAAAATATTTAGTAGCAAAGTAATATGGAAGTAATGGTAGCAGTGGCAAAAGTAATAGTATTGGTTTTGTAGTGATTGTAATAGTGGCAACAAAAAAGTAACTAAGCAAAGATCAATATGTGAAAAGCTCGTAGGCAATGGATCAGTGATGGATAATTATGTCGGATGCGATTCCTCATGCAACAGTTATAACATAGGGTGACACAGAACTAGCTCCAGTTCATCAATGTAATGTAGGCATGTATTCTGAATATAGTCATACGTGCTTATGGAAAAGAACTTGCATGACATCTTTTGTCCTACCCTCCCGTGGCAGCGGGGTCCTATTGGAAACTAAGGGATATTAATGCCTCCTTTTAATAGAGTACCGGAACAAAGCATTAGCACTTAGTGAATACATGAACTCCTCAACTATAGTCATCACTGGTAATTGTCCCGATTATTGTCACTTCGGGGTTAACGGACACATTGTAGGTGACTATTGATTTGCAAAATAGGATCAAGAACTCACATATATTCATGGAAACATAATAGGTTCAGATCTGAAATCATGGCAGTCGGGCCCTAGTGACAAGCATTAAGCATAGCAAAGTCATAGCAACATCAATCTCAGAACATATGGATACTAGGGATCAAACCCTAACAAAACTAACTCGATTACATGATAAATCTCATCCAACCCATCACCGTCCAGCAAGCCTACAATGGAATTACTCACGCACGGCGGTGAGCATCATGAAATTGGTGATGGAGAAAGGTTGATGATGACGATGGTGATGGATTCCCCTCTCCAGAGCCCCGAATGGACTCCAGATCAGCCCTCCCGAGAGAGATTAGGGCTTGGCAGCGGCTCCGTATCGTACAACGCGATGAATCATTCTCTCTGATTTTTTCTCCCTGAACGTGAATATATAGAGCTGGAGTTGAGGTCGGTGGAGCCTCAGGGGGCCCACGATACAGGGGGCGCGCCCCAGGGGGGTGGGCGCGCCCCCACCCTCGTGGATAGGGTGTGGCCCCCCTGGTGTTGATGTTTTGCCAGTATTTTTTATATATTCCAAAAATATTCTCCGTGAAGTTTCGGGTAATTCGAAGAACTTTTATTTCTGCACAAAAATAACACCATGGCAATTCTGCTGAAAACAACGTCAATCCGGGTTAGTTCCATTCAAATCATGCAAGTTAGAGTCCAAAACAAGGTCAAAAGTGTTTGGAAAAGTAGATATGATGGAGACGTATCACATACTAGTGACACTCTGTTTGTCTATGTATCCACACATGTACCAAGTTTCGGGTTAATACAATTCTAGCATGAATAATAAACATTTATCATGATATAAGGAAATATAAATAACAACTTTATTATTGCCTCTAGGGCATATTTCCTTCAGTCTCCCACTTGCACTAGAGTCAATAATCTAGATTATATTGTAATGATTCTAACACCCATGAAGTCTTGGTGCTGATCATGTTTTGCTCGTGAGAGAGGCTTAGTCAATGAGTCTGCAACATCCAGATCCGTATGTATCTTGCAAATCTCTATGTCTCCCTCCTTGACTTGATCACGGATGGAATTGAAGCGTCTCTTGATGTGCTTGGTTCTCTTGTGAAATCTAGATTCCTTTGCCAAGGCAATTGCACCAGTATTGTCACAAAATATTTTCATTGGACCCGATGCACTAGGTATGACACCTAGATCGGATATGAACTCCTTCATCCAGACTCCTTCATTTGCTGCTTCCGAAACAGGAATGTACTCTGCTTCACATGTAGATGCCGCCACGACGCTTTGTTTAGAACTGCTCCAACTAACAGCTCCACTGTTCAATAAAAATACGTATCCGGTTTGTGACTTAGAGTCATCCAGATCAGTGCCAAAGCTAGCATTGACGTAACCATTTATGATGAGCTCTTTGTCACCTCCATAAACGAGAAACATATCCTTAGTCCTTTTCAGGTATTTTAGGATGTTCTTGACCGTTGTCCAGTGATCCATTCCTGGATTACTCTGGTACCTCTCTGCTAAACTGATAGCAAGGCACACATCAAGTCTGGTACACCGCATTGCATACATGATAGAACCTATGGCTGAAGCATAGGGAATGCCTTCCATTTTCTCTCTATCTTCTGCAGTGGTCGGGCATTGAGTCTGACTTAACTTCACACCTTGTAACACAGGCAAGAACCCTTTCTTTTCTTGATCCATTTTGAACTTCTTCAAAACTTTATCAAGGTATGTGCTTTGTGAAAGTCCAATTAAGAGTCTTGATCTATCTCTATAGATCTTGATGCCCAATATATAAGCAGCTTCACCGAGGTCTTTCATTGAAAAATTCTTATTCAAGTATCCTTTTATGCTATTCATAAATTCAGTATCATTTCTGATCAACAATATGTCATCTACATATAATATCAGAAATGCTACAGAGCTCCCACTCACTTTCTTGTAAATACAGCTTTCTCCAAAAGTCTGTATAAAACTATATGCTTTGATCACACTATCAAAGCTATATTCCAACTCCGAGAGGCTTGCACGAGTCCATAAATGGATCGCTGGAGCTTGCACACTTTGTTAGCACCTTTTGGATCAACAAAACCTTCTGGTTGCATCATATACAACTCTTCTTTAAGATATTCATTAAGGAATGTAGTTTTGACATCCATTTGCCAAATTTTATAATCATAAAATGCGGCAATTGCTAACATGATTCAGACGGACTTAAGCATCGCTACGGGTGAGAAGGTCTCATCGTAGTCAACTCCTTGAACTTGTCGAAAACCTTTTGCAACAAGTCAAGCTTTGTAGACAGTAACATTACCGTCAGCGTCAGCCTTCTTCTTGAAGATCCATTTATTCTCTATGGCTTGCCGATCATTGGGCAAGTCAACCAAAGTCCACACTTTGTTCTCATACATGGATCCCATCTCAGATTTCATGGCCTCAAGCCATTTTGCGGAATCTGGGCTCATCATTGCTTCCTCATAGTTCGTAGGTTCATCATGGTCAAGTAACATGACCTCCAGAACAGGATTACCGTAGCACTCTGGTGCGGATCTTACTCTGGTTGACCTATGAGGTTCGGTAGAAACTTGATCATAAGTTTTATGATCATCATCTTTAGCTTCCTCACTTACTGGTGTAGGAATCACTGGAACTAATTTCTGTGATGAACTACTTTCCAATAAGGGAGTAGGTACAATTACCTCGTCAAGTTCTACTTTCCTCCCACTCACTTCTTTCGAGAGAAACTCCTTCTCTAGAAAGGATCCATTCGTAGAAACAAATATCTTGCCTTCGGATCTGTGATAGAAGGTGTACCCAATAGTCTCTTTTGGGTATCCTATGAAGACACATTTCTCTGATTCGGGTTCGAGCTTATCAGGTTGAAGCTTTTTCACATAAGCATCGCAGCCCCAAACTTTAAGAAATGATAACTTGGGTTTCTTGCCAAACCAAAGTTCGTAAGGTGTCGTCTCAACGGATTTTGATGGTGCCCTATTTAATGTGAATGCAGCTGTCTCTAAACCATAACCTCAAAACGATAACGGTAAATCAGTAAGAGACATCATAGATCGCACCAAATATAATAAAGTGCAGTTACGATGTTCGGACACACCATTACGCTGTGGTGTTTCAGGTGGTGTGAGTTGCGAAACTATCCCACATTGTTTCAAATGAAGACCAAACTCGTAACTCAAATATTCTCCGCCATGATCAGATTGTAGAAACTTAATTTTCTTGTTATGATGATTTTCTACTTCACTCTGAAATTCTTTGAACTTTTCAAATGTTTCAGACTTATGTTTCATCAAGTAGATATACCCATATCTACTCAAATCATCTGTGAAGGTAAGAAAATAACGATACCCGCCACGAGCATCAACACTCATCGGACCGCATACATCAGTATGTATTATTTCCAACAAGTCTGTTGCTCGATCCATTGTTCCGGAGAACAGAGTCTTAGTCATCTTGCCCATGAGGCATGGTTCGCAAGCATCAAGTGATTCATAATCAATTGATTCCAAGAGTCCATCAGCATGGAGTTTCTTCATGTGCTTTATGCCAATATGACCTAAACGGCAGTGCCACAAATAAGTTGCACTATCATTATTAAACTTATATCTTTTGGCTTCAATACTATAAACATGTGTATCACTACTATCAAGATTTAGTAAAAATAGACCACTCATCAAGGGTGCATGATCATAAAAGATATTACTCATATAAATAGAACAACCATTATTCTCTGATTTAAATGAATAACTGTCTCGCATCAAGCAAGATCCAGATATAATGTTCATGCTCAACGCTGGCATCAATTAACAATTATTTAGGTCTAGAACTAATCCCGGAGGTAGATGTAGAGTTAGCGTGCCGACGGCGATAACATCGACTTTGGAACCATTTCCCACGCGCATCGTCACCTCGTCCTTAGACAATCTTCGCTTAATCCATAGCCCGTGTTTCGAGTTGCAAATATTAGCAATAGAACCAGTATCAAATACCCATGCGCTACTGCGAGCATTGGTAAGGTTCATCAATAACATGTATATCAAATATACCTTTCACTTTGCCATCCTTCTTCTTTGCCAAATACTTGGGGCAGTTCCGCTTCCAGTGACCAGTTCCTTTGCAGTTGAAGCAATCAGTATCAGGCTTAGGTTCAGACTTGGGCTTCTTCACTTGAGCAGCAACTTGCTTGCCATTATTCTTGAAGTTCCCCTTCTTCCCTTTACCCTTTTTCTTAAAACTGGTGGTCTTGTTGACCATCAACACTTGATGCTCCTTCTTGATTTCCACCTCTGTAGCCTTTAGCATTGCGAAGAGCTCGGGAATTGTCTTATCCATCCCTTGCATATTATAGTTCATCACGAAGCTCTTGTAGCTTGGTGGCAGTGATTGAAGAACTTTGTCAATGACACTATCATCAGGAAGATTAACTACCAGCTGAGTCAACTGGTTGTGGTACCCAGACATTCTGAGTATATGTTCACTGACTGAACTATTCTCCTTCATTTTGTAGCTGTTGAACTTATTGGAGACTTCATATCTCTCAATCCGGGCATTTGCTTGAAATATTAACTTCAACTCCTGGAACATCTCATATCCTCCATGACATTCAAAACATCGTTGAAGTCCCGGTTCTAAGCCGTAAAGCATGGCATACTGAACTATCGGGTAGTCATCAGCTTTGCTCTGCTAGACGTTCATAACATCTGGTGTTGCTCCTGTAGCAGGTTTTTCACCTAGCAGTGCTGTAGGATCGAAAGTATGTCTAGAGGGGGGGGGGTGATTAGACTACTTGACCAAATAAAAACTTAACCTTTTCCCAATTTTAGTTCTTGGCAGATTTTAGCTATTTTTAGGATAAGTCAAGCAATCATCACACAATTCAAGCAAGCATGCAAAGAGTATATTGGCAGCGGAAAGTAAGGCATGCAACTTTGCAAGAATGTAAAGGGAAGGGTTTGGAGGATTCAAACGCTATTGGAGACACGGATGTTTTTCCCGTGGTTCGGATAGGTGGTGCTATCCTACATCCACGTTGATGGAGACTTCAACCCACGAAGGGTAACGGTTGCGCGAGTCCACGGAGGGCTCCACCCACGAAGGGTAATGGTTGCGCGAGTCCACGGAGGGCTCCACCCACGAAGGGTCCACGAAGAAGCAACCACCCACAAAGGGTCCACGAAGAAGCAACCTTGTCTATCCCACCATGGCCATCGCCCACGAAGGACTTGCCTCACTAGCGGTAGATCTTCACGAAGTAGGCGATCTCCTTGCCCTTACAAACTCCTTGGTTCAACTCCACAATCTTGTCGGAGGCTCCCAAGTGACACCTAGCCAATCTAGGAGACACCACTCTCCAAGAAGTAACAAATGGTGTGTAGGCAATGAACTCCTTGCTCTTGTGCTTCAAATGATAGTCTCCCCAACACTCAACTCTCTCTCATAGGATTTGGATTTGGTGGAAAGAAGATTTGAGTGGAAAGCAACTTGGGAAGGCTAGAGATCAAGATTCATATGGTAGGAATGGAATGTCTTGATCTCAACACATGAGTAGGTGGTTCTCTCTCAGAACATATGAGTTGGAATGGTGTGTGTGTTCTGATGGCTCTCTCATAGAATGAGAAGAAGGTGGAGGGGTATATATAGCCTTCACACAAAATCCAACCGTTACACACAATTTACCAATCTCGGTGGGACCGAATCAGAAAACTCGGTCCGACCGAAGTAGTAAACCTAGTGACCGTTAGGAATTTCGGTGGGACTGACATGCAACTCGGTAGGACCGATTCGGTTAGGGTTTGGGCATAACGTAATCTCGGTGACACCGATTACACAAACTCAGTGAGACCGAATTTGGTAATTAGCTAACCAGAGAGTTGGTCAGGCAAACTCGGTGGGACCGATTTGCTCTTTCGGTGAGACCGAGTGGAACTAGGTGAGACCGAAAAGTTACAAAGGGGAAACACTGAGTTTACATTGCAATCTCGGTGGGACCGATTCGCTCTTTCGGTGGGACCGAAAAGTTACGAAAGGGAAACAGAGAGTTTGCAACCCCATCTCGGTGGGACCGAGATCCTTATCAGTAGAACCGAATTGCTAGGGTTTGGCAGTGGCTAATGACAAGTGAAACTCGGTGGCGCCGGATAGGAAGAATCGGTAGGACCGAGTTTGGCTTAGAGTTTAGGTCATATGTGGATATGGGAAAGTAGTTGAGGGTTTTGGAGCATATCATTAAGCACATGAAGCAAGAGGCTCATTAAGCAACACCTCATCCCTCCTTGATAGTATTGGCTTTTCCTATGGACTCAATGTGATCTTGGATCACTAAAATATAAAATGGAGAGTCTTGAGCTTTTGAGCTTGAGCCAATCCTTTGTCCTTAGCATTTTGAGGGTTCCACTTTCACATCCATGCCATGCCAATCATTGAGCTTTCCTGAAATAATTATCTTGGAATAGTATTAGCTCAATGAGCTATATGTTGTTATGAATTACCAAAACCACCTAGGGATAGTTGCACTTTCAATCTCCCCCTTTTTGGTAATTGATGACAACATATAGATCAAAGCTTCGACAAATGATAATAAGCATGAAGTATATCGTCGCTTTGAGAAGTATGTGATAAGTAAGAGCTCCCCCTAAATTTGTGCATATTTAAAATTTACTTTGGACTGCAAATGCACAAAGAGTTAGAGTCATGGGTTACTCTTCCATGTCACATACATCTTGGTGGAGCGCTCAAAATGATAAGAATGAAATACATGCACTCATCACCAAGAATAGTGAATGATCACAAACGATAGATAGAATGATAATATTTAAGCAAGCATTAAGCAAACATTAAGTGTAGCTTATGATCAAACACATGATCATCGATGTCTCACAAATAATGACGTAGTATCAAGCACTCAAAAGCAGAAAAGGTTCGAAAAACCACCAAATAAAGCAAGAGAGAAAAGCAACACTCTCTCTCTCGAAGCCTATGATCTATACATCTTCTCCCCCTTTGGCAACAAGTTACCAAAAAGTTCCTAGAAAATTCATAGCACTAGATCGACGCTCAGGCTTGATCTTCAGGTGGTGGTGGAGTCCTGATCACTCCAAGGACGAAGGCTTCTGTAGATGTTGAAGTAGTCGCTGGAGTTTGAGCTGAAGTAGACGCTGGAGCTGAGGCTGTAGCTGGTGCTGAAGTAGTGGCTCTGGTGTCAGCAACTGGCACGGAAGACGACATCGGGCCTCATGGCACTCTAGAAAAAGCATGAGTCGTGGTCCTGCCTCTCCTCTCATTCATGTCCTCCTGGAGCTGCTCCACTGCAGACTGAACTTCCGTTACTTTGACATCCAAGTCATAGAACTTCTCTTCCATGATCCTCTCTAGGCTCTGCTGATTCTTAGTGAGGTTGGCCAGACTTTGCTCAATTCTCAGTGTGGATGCAATCAAGTAACCAAGCTGCTCTTGTTTGGTCTTCAAGAAGTAATCAGATGCCTCTGCTTGAGTAGGCATCCTGGCAGCTTTTTCCTTCCTCGCCTTCTCCTTCTTTGCATATGCTTGTGCAGACGATGGCTCATTCTCTGTCATCACAACTTCATTGTTCTCAAAATCTGGACGGATGGGCAGGTGTTCCTTATCCAACAAATATACGCCCGTGCCCATCTTGGAGTTGATGAGCTCCTGAATCTGAGGGGCATATCCACAGCTCCTCTTCTGATCTGCCGCGGTCCTTTTGATCGTTTCCACTATGAGGCTCATCACCTTGAACTTCTGGGGCACATCAAACACATGTAGCAAGTTGATAGCATGGCCTCTGATCATCTTGTGATCTCCAGACTTGGGCAGTAAGGTGTGCCTTAGTATCCAATTGATCGTCGGGAGCCCTGACAGAAGGTAATGTACTGAGCCAAACTTGAAGGTATCAAGTGCTTCATTTGGGATCTCCTTGTACATATTTGACATTGAGTTGTGGTCCATCTTCTTCTTGGCATAGATATCCAAGTCATCATCTTGCTCCTCTGGGGCATTAATGATCTGTGCCCACTCAGCCACTGTGGATTGGTACCTTGTACCCTCAGACATCCATGTGATCCTGCCATCCGGATAAAAGTGAGCTGTGGAGTAGAACTGCATGATAAGTTCCTTGTTCCACTTTGTGAGCTTCTGCCCAACAAAGTCAGCTACTCCACAAGCTATGAAGATGTCTTGCACTCTAGGATAGTGCTCCTCATTCTCCTTGATATATGTCCAATCAACCCATCGCATATCACAGACAATGGGCTTCTTATCTAGCAGCACAGTCTCATAGAAATCCTGCTGCTCCTTGGTATGAAACCTGTAGTCCACTGCAGTCCTTCTCCTAGAAGCGTATGGATCTGCTTCTCTCCATTTCCTGAGCCCTGAGTCTCTCCTGAGCTTCATATCCTCAGCCACAGGATGAGCATCGTTGTGGTCTGGGATCTTGGGCTTGAGCTTCCGAAGGACATTCTCTTCCTCATCCTCAGCAACAGTCTCAGGCACTGGGGCCTTGTTCTTCTCAGTGGCTGGGATGCTTCTTGTGTTTCTCTTTGGTGCACTCTTAGGCTTAGATGCAACCTTAGGTGCTTCCTTGGGCTTGGATGCAGCTCCCCCTGACCTTATGGCATCTCCCATAAGTTTGGCTGCCTTGGGCGCTGGTGCAGCTGCCTCTTCTTCCTCATCCTCTTCAACCATGATGGAGGCCTTGCCAAGCACCCTAGCCACAGTCTTTTTCACCCTCTCCTTCCTTTTCTTTCCCTCAGCTGCAACGGGCTCAATGGGAGCAGGCTTCTCAGTTGAGGCTCTAGCCTTTGACATGGGCTGTCTGCCTGCTGGCCTCTTGATTTTCAGGCCTGGCTTTGAGCCTTGAGCTGGCTCAACTCTCTTGGAAGTGGCCTCTTCCTCTGCCACATAGTCCTCATCTTCAGAATCTGAGGTTCTCTTCTTCCTTTGTCTAGTGGCAGCTTTAGGCAGGTTGCTGGGTGTGCTCCTGCTGCCATCATCTGAGGAACTTGAGGGGCTAGTGCCCTCACTCAACTGCACTTGCTGCTCTGACAAGTTTTGGCTGTCACTCTGGTCTGACATGATGCAAACTGACCGCTGACCCTGTGAATAGATTATAGAGGAGATAGAGTGGATGAGCATCACAAAATGCAGAGATTTTTGCAAAAAGAATGATCCAAAAACTTAGTTTTAGTTTCCCACTGAAATCATCTCGGATCTACCGATTTTCAAACTCGGTGATACCGAAGTAGTTTTGGAACCTAAACTAGTGAACTCGGTAGGACCGAGTCACAGTTCGGTGGCACCGAGACTGCTAGGGTTTCACTGAGTTGAAAAATCGGTCACACCGATAGTAATTCTCGGTCAGACCGAGTTTTACTTGTGCAATGGCATAAGCCAAATCGGTGGGACCGAGTTTTTCAACTCGGTGGGTCCGAGATGGTTTCGGTGGAAACCTAAACCTAGAATTTTCGAATCAAACCTAATCTATGAGCGTTTTGACTGGATAGAAGTTTATCAAACGTGGCCAGAAACAATGTGATCGCAATGTGCTAGGAATCAGATTGAGGAATAGCACAAAGATCAAGTCCATACCCTAGTTCGGCGGGGACTTGCTACGGCGGCAACGGCGGGGCAGAAATCCCGTTGACGGCGACGGAGACCAGCGACTGGAGGCTGCTGGCGGCGAGAAGACGATCTGGAGACCTCGGGGGCAGAGCAGGCTATCGCGCGGGTGAAGGGGTTCGGAGAAATTTCCAAATTTTGCCCGTGACTATATATAGCCCGACCCTGTCGGTGTGACCGAGTGGAACAACTCGGTGGCACCGAGATTCATAACTGCGTGCAGTTACTGAAACTCGGTGTGACCGAAAGGTTCAAATCGGTTGCACCGAGATCGAAAACCTAGATCAACTTAATGATCTCGGTAGGACCGAAAGTGGAGTATCGGTCAGACCGAGAATCATAAAGAGGTTTTGGAAGTTTAAGTCTATGACGAATCGGGGACTCCGAGCGCTCCTCACACAGAGTGGTTCGAATCTGACTTGATCAAATTTTGTGATGCAGCATGAATAGAGTTTGAGACGAGAAAAGCATAGATAGCTAGAGGAGGTTCTTAGGCATTCTTGTCCATCCACTTGGCAAAAGAAGATAAAGCCAAACAATCAAAACAACAAGTGGATGTCCTTGAATGAGTAAAATATGCAACCAACATGCTCACACAATAAGATAGCAAATGAAATATGTGGCAAAGCATGCACAACCAATTCTAGCATCTATCAAGCAATTTGCGATGACTAGGTCATCTATATATGAGTATATTGACTTAGGAGTCAAGTGAGAACACTTGATCGTAGGTCATACTCATCGTTTAAGCTCAAGTGGGGTTACCACTTTTACATAAAGCATTGTTTTGTTCACATCTTTAGAGTTGCTTTAGCTCAAGTCTTAGAGTAAAGCTTCCCCTAGATGTGATATCCCCCCTAAGAGGGATGAACTAACCTTGGGTTTTGTCGATGATGACTTCATGTAGATATTGAAGATGTGGATGCTCAATGGTGATGTAGATCTCTTGGAGCTATCCATTTGAGTGAATTGCACTTTCAATACCTACATGGGTTAGTCCCACAAGGAACAAATAAGGATATCCATAGACATAGAGTGATGCACACAAAAGATGATGTCCATGAAAACTTTTAGGTTACCTTGTCCCTTGTCTTACCAACAAGAGGGTTTGTGACTCCATGAACTAGCGCAAGATGTGGAAGTTGATTGCACTTGTTCTTGCCAAAATGATAAGAGTGAAGTATGTTGGCGGAGTCACCCTCAAGAACTTTCTAGTTCTTCTTCTTTTGGATCCACATCATCTTGATGGGAATCCTTGGAGTTGTAGTCGTACTTGATGAAGTGGAACTTGAAGTAGTCTTGGGAATCCACTTGACTAAGGTCTTAGGAGCTTCTTCAAATGCATCAATTTCCTCTTGAAGCTTGTCCTTGCCTTTTTGCTCATAGTCTTGTGGTGGAAGATCATCTTGAGCTTGTGTCCCCTTGAAAGAAGTATACTTCTCTTGTTGAGGGACAAAATTCGTCTTGGGGTATTGATCTTCTTCCCATTCAACTCCATTGGCATTGAACTTTCGTTCAAAACCAACACCTTGATTCTTCTGGTGCATTCCCTGCTTGTGCATAATTTCCTCGAATTGCTTACTCCCGGCAAGGCTCTTGTACACTCCTTTGTCTATAATTCCCTTCAATAAGCTATTTTCTTGCTCAAGTGTAACTTGGCTAAGAGAATCATTAGTGGAATCAAGAGAACTACTAGAAGCAACAATATTGGATTTAGCATGATCATTGTTACTACTAGAGGAAGAATCTTTCTTGTTAGATTTGACTTGAGGCATGTAAGTGGATAAGAGTAAACGCTTGGCAATGTAAGAAGAACTTTTCTTGCGGAGATCATCATTGATTGCCTTTAAGAACTCATGCTCTTGCTCAAGATTGAGCTTTTCAAAGCGTAGCTTCTCATGAGCTCTTAAAAGTTCTCGATGATCTTCGAAGATAGTGTCATGAGCTAACTTAAGAGTTTTTAGTTCTTTAGTTAGAGCCTCAATCTTCTCCTTATCATTGTCATTCGTTTTATCTTGATTAGCATGATTAATTGGTCTTTCATCATAGTATTCATCACTAGAGTTGTCATCAAGCAAATCATCACCTAACAAGTCATCTTCATCACTATTGAAATCAACATACTCGGGGTGTGTTACCTTAGGACCTTTGGCCATGAAGCATCTTCCAATTCCTTCATTTGGTGAGTCAAATATGTCGTAGGAGTTGGTTGACACAAGTGCTAGACCGGCAACACCTTCATCTTGAGTATCTTCGGAGTCGGAGTGATAACTTCTCTCAGAGTGGCTGTCGGAGTCGGAGCCGGATACCCATTCACCAACATGAGCTTGATGTCTTCGTCTTGTGTAGCTCCTTGATGATTTTTCCTTCCTTTCCGAATCCTTGCTTCTCCGTGAGTATCTTCGTTCATAATGATCATCTCTACTCCTTCTCTGTCTTGGTGGTGATCCTTTGCTTCTTCTTTTTGGAGAATCTTCTCTTCTCTTGTAGGAAGCCGTACACTCGTTGGAATAGTGTCCGGGTCTTCCACAATTGTAACAGTTTCGCTCTCGACTAGAAGATCTTTTATCATTGTAGGACCTTGACTTGGAGCTTCTATCTTTGCTTCTACTCTTGTAGAACTTGTTGAAGTTCTTCACCATTAAGCTCAATTCTTCATTGAAGTCTTGTTTCTCACTTGATGATGTAGGGGCTTCACATGAGGCTTTATAGGCACCACTTGATTTGTTGTGAAGTTCCTCTTTATCCTTAAGTGACATCTCATGAGCAACAATTCTTCCAATCACTTCCGTTGGCTTGAGATCTTTGTAATTGGGCATCATTTGGATCAATGTGCACACGGTATCATATTTTCCATCCAAGGCTCTTAGGATCTTCTTGATGATGAATCTATCGGTCATCTCTTCACTTCCTAAGCCGGCAATCTCATTTGTGATGAGAGCAAGCCTAGAGTACATTTCAGCGACACCTTCACCATCCTTCATCTTGAACTTGTCAAGTTGGCTTTGAAGCACATCCAACTTGGATTCCTTGACGGAGTCGGTACCTTCGTGCATATCAATCAAAGTGTCCCAAATTTCCTTTGCATTCTCAAGGCGGATGATTTTGTTGAATTCTTCGGGGCACAATCCGTTGAAGAGAATATCACAAGCTTGAGCATTGTATTGCAACATCTTCAACTCATCCGCGGTAGCTTTACGGTTTGGTTCTTTCCCATCAAAGAAGTCACCTTGCAAACCAACACACACAATAGCCCAAACGGCGGGGTTATGTCCAAGAATATGCATTTTCATTTTATGCTTCCAACTAGCAAAATTAGTACCATCAAAGTAAGGACCTCTACGGTGATAATTTCCCTCGCTAGACGCCATACTCTCCTAGGTTGTGAAACCAAGGCTATGACCACCAAAAGCTATGGAGATCAAGCAAATGGAGACCAAAGCTCTGATACCACTTGTAGGATCGAAAGTATGTCTAGAGGGGGGGGTTGATTAGACTACTTGACCAAATAAAAACTTAACCTTTTCCCAATTTTAGTTCTTGGCAGATTTTAGCTATTTTTAGGATAAGTCAAGCAATTATCACACAATTCAAGCAAGCATGCAAAGAGTATATTGGCAGCGGAAAGTAAGGCATGCAAATTTGCAAGAATGTAAAGGGAAGGGTTTGGAGGATTCAAACGCTATTGGAGACACGGATGTTTTTCTCGTGGTTCGGATAGGTGGTGCTATCCTACATCCACATTGATGGAGACTTCAACCCACGAAGGGTAACGGTTGCGCGAGTCCACGGAGGGCTCCACCCACGAAGGGTAATGGTTGCGCGAGTCCACGGAGGGCTCCACCCACGAAGGGTCCACGAAGAAGCAACCACCCACAAAGGGTCCACGAAGAAGCAACCTTGTCTATCCCACCATGGCCATCGCCCACGAAGGACTTGCCTCACTAGCGGTAGATCTTCACGAAGTAGGCGATCTCCTTGCCCTTACAAACTCCTTGGTTCAACTCCACAATCTTGTCGGAGGCTCCCAAGTGACACCTAGCCAATCTAGGAGACACCACTCTCCAAGAAGTAACAAATGGTGTGTAGGTAATGAACTCCTTGCTCTTGTGCTTCAAATGATAGTCTCCCCAACACTCAACTCTCTCTCATAGGATTTGGATTTGGTGGAAAGAAGATTTGAGTGGAAAGCAACTTGGGAAGGCTAGAGATCAAGATTCATATGGTAGGAATGGAATGTCTTGATCTCAACACATGAGTAGGTGGTTCTCTCTCAGAACATATGAGTTGGAATGGTGTGTGTGTTCTGATGGCTCTCTCATAGAATGAGAAGAAGGTGGAGGGGTATATATAGCCTTCACACAAAATCCAACCGTTACACACAATTTACCAATCTCGGTGGGACCGAATCAGAAAACTCGGTCCGACCGAAGTAGTAAACCTAGTGACCGTTAGGAATTTCGGTGGGACTGACATGCAACTCGGTAGGACCGATTCGGTTAGGGTTTGGGCATAACGTAATCTCGGTGATACCGATTACACAAACTCAGTGAGACCGAATTTGGTAATTAGCTAACCAGAGAGTTGGTCAGGCAAACTCGGTGGGACCGATTTGCTCTTTCGGTGAGACCGAGTGGAACTCGGTGAGACCGAAAAGTTACAAAGGGGAAACACTGAGTTTACATTGCAATCTCGGTGGGACCGATTCGCTCTTTCGGTGGGACCGAAAAGTTACGAAAGGGAAACAGAGAGTTTGCAACCCCATCTCGGTGGGACCGAGATCCTTATCGGTAGAACCGAATTGCTAGGGTTTGGCAGTGGCTAATGACAAGTGAAACTCGGTGGCGCCGGATAGGAAGAATCGGTTGGACCGAGTTTGGCTTAGATTTTAGGTCATATGTGGATATGGGAAAGTAGTTGAGGGTTTTGGAGCATATCATTAAGCACATGAAGCAAGAGGCTCATTAAGCAACACCTCATCCCTCCTTGATAGTATTGGCTTTTCCTATGGACTCAATGTGATCTTGGATCACTAAAATATAAAATGAAGAGTCTTGAGCTTTTGAGCTTGAGCCAATCCTTTGTCCTTAGCATTTTGAGGGTTCCACTTTCACATCCATGCCATGCCAATCATTGAGCTTTCCTGAAATAATTATCTTGGAATAGTATTAGCTCAATGAGCTATATGTTGTTATGAATTACCAAAACCACCTAGGGATAGTTGCACTTTCAAGTGCTTTCAGGACGTAATTCTTCTGTGCAGCAATGAGGATAATCCTCAAGTTACGGACCCAGTTCGTGTAATTGCTACCATCATCTTTCAACTTAGCTTTCTCTAGGAACGCATTAAAATTCAATGGAACAACAGCACGGGCCATCTATTTACAACAATATAGACATGCAAAACACTATCAGGTACTAAGTTCATGATAAATTAAAGTTAAATTAATCAAATTACTAAAGAACTCCCACTTAGATAGACATCCCTCTTAATCATCTAAGTGATCACGTGATCCAAATCAACTAAACCATGTCCGATCATCACGTGAGATGGAGTAGTTTTTAATGGTGAACATCACTATGTTGATCATATCTACTATATGATTCATGCTCGACCTTTCGGTCTCAGTGTTCCGAAACCATATCTGCATATGCTAGGCTCGTCAAGTTTAACCCGAGTATTCCGCATGTGCAAAACTGGCTTGCACCCGTTGTATGTGAACATAGAGCTTATCACACCTGATCATCACGTGGTGTCTTGGCACGATGAATTGTAGCAATGGTGCATACTCAGGGAGAACACTTATACCTTGATATTTTGTGAGAGATCATCTTATAATGCTACCGCCGAACTAAGAAAAATAAGATGCATAAAGGATAAACATCACATGCAATCAATATAAGTGATATGATATGGCCATCATCATCTTGTGCCTTTGATCTCCATCTCCAAAGCACCGTCATGATCACCATCATCACCGGCTTGACACCTTGATCTCCATCGAAGCATCGTTATCGTCTCGCCAACTATTGCTTCTACGACTATCGCTACTGCTTAGTGATAAAGTAAGCAATTACATAGCGATTGCATTTCATACAATAAAGGGACAACCATATGGCTCCTGCCAGTTGCTGATAACTCTGTTACAAAACATGATCATCTCATACAATAAAATTTAGCATCATGTCTTGACCATATCACATCAGAACATGCTCTGCAAAAACAAGTTAGACATCCTCTACTTTTTTGTGGCAAGTTTTACGTGGCTGCTACGGCTGAGCAAGAACCGTTCTTACCTACGCATCAAAAACCACAACGCGGTATAGTTCTTCAGAAAGAACCCTGTTCATTGAATCCGATTCAACTAAAGTTGGAGAAACTGACACCCACCAGCCACCTGTGTGCGAAGCATATCGGTAGAACCAGTCTCGTGTAAGCGTACGCGTAATGTCGGTCTGAGCCGCTTCATCCAACAATACCGCTGAATCAAAAATCAACTAGTGACGGCAAGCAATATGTATATACCCACGCCCACAACTCATTTGTGTTCTACTCATGCATATAACATCTACGCATAGACCTGGCTCGGATGCCACTGTTGGGGAACGCAGTAATTTCAAAAAAATTCCTACGCACACGCAAGATCCATCTAGGTGATGCATAGCAACAAGAGGGGAGAGTGTTGTCCATGTACCCTCGTAGACCGTAACGGAAGCGTTATGACAACGCGGTTGATGTAGTCGTACGTCTTCACGATCCGATCGATCCTAGTACCGAAGGTACGGCACCTCAGCTATCTGCACACGTTCAGCTCGATGACGTCCCATGAACTGTAGATCCAGCTGAGTGTCGGGGAAGAGCTTCGTCAGCACGATGGCGTGATGATGAAGTTACCGACGCAGGGCTTCGCCTAAGCACTACAACGATATGTACGAGGTGGAAATCTGTAGAGGGGGCACCGCACAAGGCTAAGAGATCAACTTGTGTGTCTATGGGGTTGTGACACCCCGGTGTAATGATGCTATAGTAATCCCAGAGATCAAGCTAATCATTTCGCTATAACAGTGCTTGGTCACTTTGATCAATATTCCTTTTCAAATTCCAGTTGATTTCAACTTCAAAATTTTGTGTGAAATTCAAAATGCTCAAACATGAAAACTAAAATGTTCATCATGTGTAAAATATTCTCCTGGTAATATTGGTGGTGATCCAACATTTTGCAAAATGCCTATGTGGCCTAAAATAGCTAAAACAGAAAAGCTTTAAAAAAGGAAAAAGGAAAAGGAAAGCCCCCCCCTCAACTGGGCCGCCTGGCCCAGCTGGCCATCACGCCCCCCATGGGCCTTAGCCCACCTGGCAGCCCAACATGCCATGTGGCCCACTCCCCCTCCCCTGTCGCTCTCCCCTCCCCCTGTTCAACCGACCGAGGGCGCGCGCCCGCGCGTCGCCGCCGAACCACCTCACTGTCGACGAGGAGGATAAGGTCGACCCCTCCCCTCGGTCCTCTCCCCTGCGCCCCACTCACTCCCCCGCTCTCCACTAACGCCCACTCCGCCTCTCCCTCTTCCCACCAGATCCTCCTCGCCCAGATCCGCCACGGCCACCACCGCAGTTGCCATGGCCGGCACCGTCTACGCGCTCTCCGCCGTCCCCTTCACCTAGGACCACGCCAAGGGCTCCGTCGTTGATCTCTCCTTCGCCCACGACCAGCCCCTCGAGCTCGGCGCCCCTGCTTCGACTCTGACGCCAGCTTCTTCTTCCTCGGCAGCCACCGGCGTTCCTCTGCGATTCCGGTGCCCTGCTGCTCCTAACCTTCCAACGAGCCATCGTGTGCTCCTATGTAAGCTCCCCGACCTTTCCCCTATGCTAGCTCCGTCTATCTCGCCCCCCTAGTTGAGGTCGCCATTGGTGCTGCCCCGCCACCATGGTGAAGCTCGTCGCAGTGGCCGCTGTTGCCGTAGCTCGCGTCCGAGCTCGTAGTCGAGCTCGTGAGGTTCCCAGGAGCCCAACGTGCATGCGCGCAAGCCTCCCCGTGCCTCCTAGCATAGCCTCTGTCGAGGTCCCGTACGCGCGGCCACCATAGCTCGTCATCGGTCCCGTTTCCGGCGACCTTTTGGTCCGGCACCACCACCAGTCGACGGGGAATGCTTCCACGGTTCGAACGCAAGTTGTCGCGCGCGGTTCAGTGCTTCGTAGCGCGATCCCGACGATGTCCCGGACGCCACCACCACCCCCACTCGCCGCCGGCGAAGATTCCGGCCGTTACGGCCCGCACCACCATCACGGTTGGTTGCGGCCTAGCCTCACCGTTCGAACGCGCCCATCCACGGCTCAAATGATGCGCCGTAGCACGATTCCGGCCGTCTCCGGGGTTCGGCCGCCGCGGATGGCCTCGCCGGTGTTGCTCCGGTGCCGGCGCTGACCTGGCATCGGCGGGACCTGCCTCTGGGTCGCTGCCCGTGGGCCCCCTGGACTCAGTTGACCACGTTGACCGTGGTCAACTATGCTGACTGGGCACTCAGTGCCACTAACACACGGGCCCCACCGCATAATTAACCTAATTAAAACATTTTCCTAATTAAAAGTAATTAGCTAAACTAGTGAGTCACTGACTGGTGTGGGTCCAGTCACTAATTAGTCTGTTTAAGTTAAAATGATCTGCGGTTAGCCCACTGCCAATGACAGGTGGGCCCTACTGGTCGGTTTGACCAGGTCAATCGTCTGCTGACCTGCTGATGTCACTGCGACATCATGCTGACGTCATATACCATTATCTGTAAATAAAATAATCCAAAAAATAAGAAAATCTTTAGAAATTCATAGTAATTAAACCGTAGCTTGGATGAAAATGTTTTCTATATGAAAGTTGCTCAGAAAAATCCAACGAATCCAAATGCGCGGTCCATTCACCTGTCACATGCCCCTAGCATGCTGAACATGGAACCATCCCCTCTCTTTCATCTGTCCGGAATCCGCCTAACGCTGGGAATTCATCCTCGGATGTTTATCCCCTCCGTCTGCAACGTGTAGTACTACGTTAGGGCAACCCTAGCTCTGACTTTTGTCATGTTATGCCTTGTGATGCATTGTTTGCTCTGTATTTACTATTTCTCCCCCATCTTCTCTCCGGTAGACCCCGAGACCGATGTTGCCCCTGTGATCGACTACGTCGACGATGACCCCTCCTTGCCAGAGCAACCAGGCAAGCAAACCCCCCCTTGAGCATTCTGATATCGCCTATTTCTTTCCCTCTCATGCTTGCATTAGAACTGCTACTGCTTTCTGTATGATCCTACTCTGATGCATAGCCTGTTGTTGTTACCTGCTTTCATGCCTTACCTGCTTACCCTAAACTGCTTAGTATAGGCTGGTTAGTGATCCATCAGTGACCCCCACCTTGTCCCAGTTGCCTCGCTTTATGTTCGATGACTCGATCAACGTGATCGGCGTCCAGGCCCCGACACCGCACATCACCCCCCTAGTTGTACGACTCTGCAGAGTTACCATCGAGTGCTGAGGGTGGAACCTCATACATCACTCCTGATGAGATCTCTGTAGTGTAGCTATTCGGTCGTGGTCATTGAGGGCGATTCTGCCTTAACCACTTCCGTTACGGCTCTATTGTGCAACCCCTCAAGTGTGAACCTCGAGGGTGGATCCTCTTACGTTCACCTTGATGATAACATCGAGTGGAATTCACCGGGGGTGATTCCTCGGGTTTTTCCCCTTGGTGTTAGACACACAGTTACTATGGTTACTATGACTTTGCACTGAGCCATGTTACTAAAGACGGGTCGGCCCTGAGGGGTACCCGCACGAGCTTGATAGCAAGTGATGTGGAGTCGGTTTGACCTGGATGGTACCCGCGAGATACTTACGAGGTGTGGCCGGGCATTCTTAGCCCTTGCCGCAAGTACTTGAGACAGGGCGACAGGGTCATGTCGATCGTGAGTCTCTGCTCGTTACCGCGTGCTCCTAATCCACTACGATTTGGATATTTGATCCGAGGGGCCTCTGGCCTGATAGCACTAACCATCACGTGGGCATTGTATGGGTGTTTTGCGTCGTATGCATCAGCCGAAGCTTAATAGACATCAGCGACTGAGCGGCGCACGCCGGGTTGGACTGGTAAGCTCCTGCCTTGTTGATGGAGGTAGCTAGGTCTGCTCACCGGCCGCCCACGCAACGTGCAGGAGTTCCCGGGGAGATGGCCCATGACCCCTGGGGGCATAGGTTTAGTCCGGCGTGCTGGCCTCTCTATTAAGCCTAGGTCGGGTTGCGGCGTATTGTTTGATCGAGGCCGGGCATGACCCAGGAAAGTGTGTCCGGCCGGAGTTAAACGAGCGTGGTGGGTAAGTTGGTGCACCCCTGCAGGGAAGAAAACAACTATCGATAGCCTGTCCTACGGTAACGGACACTTGGAGTTGTATCCTGATTGATACAACTAGAAATGGATGGTGATGAGAAATGGATAGTATGGCTCTGGGATTGCTCTCTCGCAGGAAGTCGAGAAATGGATCTCTGGCCGAGGTTGATAACACTACTACTACTTTACTTTATGCTACTCTACTCCCTCCTGTTGCTTCAAGATGGTGGTTTCCAGAAGATGCTAGTCTTCGATAGGACTAGGCCTTCTCTCTATTCTGGCATTCTGCAGTTTAGTCCACAGATACAACCCATTTCCTTTGATACATATGCATACTTAGTTTAGATCTGATGTAAGTCTTGCGAGTACTTTGGATGAGTACTCACGGCTACTTTGCTACCTCGTTTCCCCCATACTTGATTGTAGCGACCAGATGACGGATCTCAGGAGCCAGACGACACCACTGAAGACCACTGCTACCCCGAGTGTGCCTACTACTACGTGACGGCCGCTGACGACTTGGAGTAGTTAGGAGGCTCCCAGGCAGGAGGCCCTGCCTTTTCGATCGTTGTTGCTTTTGTGCTAGCCTTCTTAAGGCAAACTTGTTTAACTTATGTCTGTACTCAGATATTGATGCTTCTGCTGACTCTTGTGTATTCGAGCTTATGTATTCGAGCCCTCGAGGCCCCTGGCTTGTAATATAAAGCTTGTATTATTTTAATTTGTGTCTAGAGTTGTGTTGTGATATCTTCCCATGAGTCCTTGATCTTGATCGTACACATTTGCGTGTATGATTAGTGTACGATTGAATCGAGGGCATCACAAGTTGGTATCAGAGCCGACTGCCTGTAGGTTGCCCCGGTCCAACTCCTTGGCCGAAGTCGAGTCTAGTCACTACAAAAAACTTTTACTAACATGGTTGTGTGTCTTACGGGCCCACGTCACCATATGGGTGGTATTAGGATCTTTTATTCCTCGTCTATACTCTTTGACTCTGATCTCTCTTCTATTCGGGTTAAAATGGTTTTACTAACTCTAACATTAGGATCCCGTGACCACATTCACCCCAAAGCTGGATAAGCCATAATTTCTCCTTAGAATACTATTCTGGATAATACACGCACTGTCGTGATGATAACGAAGTAGTATCCATCGTACCTCATTCATTATGCATGTTTCATCATGAATGATCCTTGTTTTTACAAATGCTCAATGCTGAACTACCCCCTGTTACTTGTTAGCAGGATGGTTAGACCCACTGGTCGTGGCCGTGGTGCCGACGATCCACCACCGCCCGAGTTCTTTGCTGGAATGATGCAATAGTTTGAGCTAAATCATCAATTCATGGAAGGAATGATGGCTCAGTTTCCTCGTCCGAACATGAATCAACAGCCAACCCCAGGAACTCTGCAGGACTTCATGCGTCTCAACCCAACTATTTACCGTAGCTCAACTCAACCCCTTGATGCTGATGACTGGCTCCGCGACATCACATATGAAATGGAGTCTGCTAGTGTGGCCCCTGCTAGCTATGTCACCTTTGCATCTTTCTTTTTGAAGGGTCCCGCTGCTCAATGGTGGGACAGCCACAGGTGTACCTGATACGTCTCCAACGTTTATATAATTTTTGATTGCTCCATGCTATATTATCTACTGTTTTAGACATTATTGGGCTTTATTATCCACTTCTATATTATTTTTGGGACTAACCTATTAACCGGAGGCCCAGCCCAGAATTGATGTTTTTGCCTGTTTTAGGGTTTCGAAGAAAAGGAATATCAAACGGAGTCCAAACGGAATGAAACCTTCGGAAACGTGATTTTTCTCATCAGATAAGATCCAGGAGACTTGGACCCTCCGTCAAGAAAGCCACGAGGCAGTCACGAGGGTGGAGGGCGCGCCCCCCTAAGGCGCGCCCCCTGCCTCGTGGGCCCCTCGAAGCTCCACCGACGTACTTCTTCCTCCTATATATATCCACGTACCCCCAAACGATCGGGGACAAAGCCAAAAAAACCTAATTCCACCGCCGCAGCTTTCTGTATCGACGAGATCCCATCTTGGGGCCTGTTCCGGAGCTCCGCCGGAGGGGGCATCGATCACGGAGGGCTTCTACATCATCATCCAAGCCCCTCCGATGAAGTGTGAGTTGTTTACTTCAGACCTACGGGTCCATAGTTAGTAGCTAGATGGCTTCTTCTCTCTTTTTGGATCTCAATACAATGTTCTCCCCGTCTCTCGTGGAGATCTATTCGATGTAATCTTGTTTTTGCGGTGTGTTTGTTGAGACCGATGAATTGTGGGTTTATGATCCAGTCTATCTATGAATAATATTTGAATCTTCTTTGAATTCCTTTATGTATGATTGGTTATCTTTGCAAGTCTCTTCGAATTATCAGTTTGGTTTGGCCTACTAGATTGGTTTTTCTTGCCATGGGAGAAGTGCTTAGCTTTGGGTTCGATCTTGCGGTATCCTTTCCCAGTGACAGAAGGGGCAGCAAGGCACGTATTGTATCATTGCCATCGAGGATAACAAGATGGGGTTTTTATCATATTGCATGAAACTATCCCTCTACATCATGTCATCTTGCTTAAGGTGTTACTCTGTTTTTAACTTAATACTCTAGATGCATGCTGGATAGCGGTCGATGAGTGGAGTAATAATAGTAGATGCAGAATCGTTTCGGTCTACTTGTCTCGGATGTGATGCCTATATACATGATCATACCTAGATATTCTCATAACTATGCTCAATTCTGTCAATTGCTCAACAGTAATTTGTTCACCCACCGTAGAATACTTATGCTCTTGAGAGAAGCCACTAGTGAAACCTATGGCCCTCGGGTCTCTTTCTCATCATATCAATCTCCATCACTTCATAATTGCTTTGCTTTTACTTTGCTTTTACTTTTACTTTGCATCTCTATACCAGAAATACCAAAAATATTATTTATCATCTCTATCAGATCTCCCTTTCATAAGTGACCGTGAAGGGATTGACAACCCCTAAGCACGTTGGTTGCGTTGAGCTATTGTTTTTGCGTAGGTATGAGGGACTCGAGCGTAGCCTCCTACTGGATTGATACCTTGGTTCTCAAAAATTGAGGGAAATACTTACGCTACTTTGCTGCATCATCCCTTCCTCTTCAGGGAAATCCAACGCAGTGCTCAAGAGGTAGTAAGAAGAATTTCTGGCGCCGTTGCCGGGGAGTCTGCGCAAAAGTCAACATACCAAGTACCCATCACAATCCCTATCTCCCGCATTACATTATTTGCCATTTGCCTCTCGTTTTCCTCTCCCCCACTTCACCCTTGCCGTTTTATTCGCCCTCTCTCTGTCTCTATCCTCCCTCTCTATTTGCATCCTTTGCCCGTTTGCTTTTTGTTTTCTTGTGTGTTAGTTTGTTTTCTTGTCGTCATGGCTAGTCCCTTATCTTCTCCGTTGACCCCTGAGTTCGAAATCTTTCACTTTAAACAAAGGTTAGGAGAAAACCTAAAAGATGCCTGGTTGAGAATAATGGAATCTCATTTTAATTGTACCTCTGAAATAAATCTGAGAATTTTGCTTCGCAATTTTTATGTTGGATTAAATATGTCTCATAGACAACTCTTGGATTGCGTTGCCAAAGGTAATTTTATTGAAATCGATCCGCATATTGCACTTGAAATTGTAGAAGGGATAGTGGGAACACTACCTCAACAAAAGGGGCCTCATCCTACTTAGGAAGAGACAAAAGTTTTTGAAAAAAATTGTGAAGTTACTAAAATCTTGCAGAAATCTCTTGAACCTCTTAAGAACATTAGTGGAAATATTCTCCGCACGAATATGTTGATTACCCTTTGCAATAAGCGGTTGGATTCTTTAGATCTAAAAATTTCAGAATATAAAGGGAAACATAAAGAACCTCCCAGATTCGAGCTAGATTCCGCTAAAAAATTGAAAACCAAAGATGGCAATACCTAGATCTATTCTTGCTTGTTATGCCTAGCTAGGGGCGTTAAACGATAGCGCTTGTTGGGAGGCAACCCAATTTTATTTTTATTCCTTGATTTTTGCTCCTGTTTAGTAATAAATATATTATCTAGCCTCTGTTTTGGTTGTGTTTTTTGTGTTTAATTAGTGTTTGTGCCAAGTAGAACCGTTGGGAAGACTTGGGGAAAGTCTTGTTGAACTTGCTGTAAAAAACAGAAACTTTAGCGCTCACAAGAACTACTGTTTTTTATTTGGAGAGTGCTATTTAGTTAATTGTTTTTTCAGATGATTAATAGATAAATTCATCACGTCCAGCAATTTATTTTAGAATTTTTGGGGTTCCAGATCTTGCGCTAGCCACAGATTAGTACAGACTGTTCTGTTTTTGACAGATTCTGTTTTTCGTGTGTTGTTTGCTTATTTTGATGAATCTATGGCTAGTAAAATAGTTTATAATGCATAGATAAGTCGGAATACAGTTGGTTTAACACCAATATAAATAAAGAATGATTTCATTATAGTACCTTGAAGTGGTCTTTTGTTTTCTTTCGCTAACGGAGCTCACAAGATTTTCTACTTTAAGTTTTGTGTTGTGAAGTTTTCAAGTTTTGGGTAAAGATTTGATGGATTATGGAACAAGGAGTGGAAAGAGCCTAAGCTTGGGGATGCCCATGGCACCCCCAAGATAATCTAAGGACACCTAAAAGCCAAAGCTTGGGGATGCCCTGGAAGGCATCACCTCTTTCGTCTACTTCTATCGGTAACTTTACTTGGAGCTATATTTTTATTCACCGCATGATATGTGTTTTGCTTGGAGCATCTTTTATGATTTGAGTCTTTGCTTGTTAGTCTACCACAATCATCCTTGCTGTACACACCTTTTGAGAGAGCCATACATGATTTGGAATTTGATAGAATACTCTATGTGCTTCAGTTATATCTTTTGAGCTTTATAGTTTTGCTCTAGTGCTTCACTTATATCTTTTAGAGCACGGTGGTGGATTTGTTTTATAGAAACTATTGATCTCTCATGCTTCACTTAGATTATTTTGAGAGTCTTAATAGTATAGTAATTTTCTTAGAATCCTAATATGCTTGGTATGCAAGATTAATAATAAAACTTTCATATGAGTGTGTTGAATACTAAGAAAAGTTTGATGCTTGATGATTGATTTGAGATATGGAGGTAATAATATCAAAGTCATGCTAGTTGAGTAGTTGTGAAATTGAGAAATACTTGTGTTGAAGTTTGCAAGTCCCGTAGCATGCACGTGTGGTAAACGTTATGCAACAAATTTGAAACATGAGGTGTTATTTGATTGTCTTCCTTATGAGTGGCGGTCGGGGACGAGCGATGGTCTTTTCCTACCAATCTATCCCCCTAGGAGCATGCGTGTAGTGCCGAGGTTTTTGATGACTTGTAGATTTTTGCAATAAGTATGTGAGTTCTTTATGACTAATGTTGAGTCCATGGATTATACGCACTCTCACCCTTGCATCGTTGCTAGCCTCTTCGGTACCGTGCATTGCCCTTTCTCACATTGAGAGTTGGCGCAAACTTCGACGGTGCATCCAAACCCCGTGATATGATACGCTCTTTCACACATAAACCTCCTTATATCTTCCTCAAAACAGTCACCATACCTACCTATTATGGCATTTCCATAGCCATTCCGAGATATATTGCCATGCAACTTTCCATCATTGCGTTCATCATGACACATTCATCATTGTCATATTGCTTAGCATTATCATGTAGTTGACATAGTATTTGTGGCAAAGCCACCGTTCATAATTCTTTCATACATGTCACTCTTGGTTCATTGCATATCCCGGTACACCGCCGGAGGCATTCATATAGAGTCATCTTTGTTCTAATACCGAGTTGTAATCATTGAGTTGTAAATAAATAGAAGTGTGATGATCATCATTATTAGAGCATTGTCCCAAGTGAGGAATAAATAAAAAAGAAAGGCCATAAAAAAGAGAAGTCCCCAAAAAAGAGAAAGGCCATAAAAAAGAGAAGGCCCAAAAAAATGAGAGAAAAAGAGAGAAGGGACAATGTTACTATCCTTTTACCACACTTGTGCTTCAAAGTAGCACCATGATTTTCATAGTAGAGAGTCTCTCATGTTATCACTTTCATATACTAGTGGGAATTTTTCATTATAGAACTTGGCTTGTATATTCCAACAATGGGCCTCCTCAAGTGCCCTAGGTCTTCGTGAGCAAGCAAGTTGGATGCACTCCCACTAGTTTCTTTTGTTGAGCTTTCATACATTTATAGCTCTAGTGCATCCGTTGCATGGCAATCCCTACTCCTTGCATTAACATCAATCGGTGGGCATCTCCATAGCCCATTGATTAGCCTCGTTGATGTGAGACTTTCTCCTTTTTTTCTCCACACAACCCCTTCATTATATTCTATTCCACCCATAGTGCTATGTCCATGGCTTGCGCTCATATATTGCATGAAAGTTTATAGGTTTGAGATTACTAAAGTATGAAACAATTGCTTGGCTTGTCATCGGGGTTGTGCATGATGAGATCACTCTTGTGTGACGAAAATGAAACATGACTAAACCATATGATTTTGTAGGGATGAACTTTCTTTGGCCATGTTATTTTGAGAAGACATAATTGCTTAGTTAGTATGCTTGAAGTATTATCATTTTTATGTCAATATGAACTTTTGTCTTGAATCTCTCGGATCTGAATATTCATACCACAATTAAGAAGAATTACATTAAAATTATGCCAAGTAGCACTCCGCATCAAAAATTCCGTTTTTATCATTTACCTACTCGAGGACGAGCAGGAATTAAGCTTGGGGATGCTTGATACGTCTCCAACGTATCTATAATTTTAGATTGCTCCATGCTATATTATCTACTGTTTTAGACATTATTGGGCTTTATTATCCACTTTTATATTATTTTTGGGACTAACCTATTAACCGGAGGCCCAGCCCAGAATTGCTATTTTTTGCCTGTTTTAGGGTTTCGAAGAAAAGGAATATCAAACGGAGTCCAAACGGAATGAAACCTTCGGAAACGTGATTTTCTCATCAGATAAGATCCAGGAGACTTGGACCCTCCGTCAAGAAAGCCACGAGGCGGTCACGAGGGTGGAGGGCGCACCCCCCTAGGGCGCGCCCCCTGCCTCGTGGGCCCCTCAAAGCTCCACTAACGTACTTCTTCGTCCTATATATATATCCACGTACCCCCAAATGATCGGGGACGGAGCCAAAAAAACCTAATTCCACCGCCGCAACTTTCTGTATCCACGAGATCCCATCTTGGGGCCTGTTCCGGAGCTCCGCCGGAGGGGGCATCGATCATGGAGGGCTTCTACATCATCATCCAAGCCCCTCCGATGAAGTGTGAGTAGTTTACTTCAGACCTACGGGTCCATAGTTAGTAGCTAGATGGCTTCTTCTCTCTTTTTGGATCTCAATACAATGTTCTCCCCCTCTCTCGTGGAGATCTATTCGATGTAATCTTCTTTTTGCGGTGTGTTTGTTGAGACCGATGAATTGTGGGTTTATGATCCAGTCTATCTATGAATAATATTTGAATCTTCTCTGAATTCTTTTATGTATGATTGGTTATCTTTGCAAGTCTCTTCGAATTATCAGTTTGGTTTGGCCTACTAGATTGATTTTTCTTGCCATGGGAGAAGTGCTTAGCTTTGGGTTCGATCTTGCGGTGTCCTTTCCCGGTGAAAGAAGGGGCAGCAAGGCACGTATTGTATCGTTGCCATCGAGGATAACAAGACGGTTTTTTTATCATATTGCATGAAACTATCCCTCTACATCATGTCATCTTGCTTAAGGCGTTACTCTGTTTTTAACTTAATACTCTAGATGCATGTTGGATAGCGGTCGATGAGTGGAGTAATAGTAGTAGATGCAGAATCGTTTCGGTCTACTTGTCTCGGACGTGATGCCTATATACATGATCATACCTAGATATTCTCATAACTATGCTCAATTCTGTCAATTGCTCAATAGTAATTTGTTCACCCACCGTAGAATACTTATGCTCTTGAGAGAAGCCACTAGTGAAACCTATGCCCCCTGGATCTCTTTCTCATCATATCAATATCCATCACTTCATTATTGCTTTGCTTTTACTTTGCTTTTACTTTTACTTTGCATCTCTATACCAAAAATACCAAAAATATTATTTATCATCTCTATCTGATCTCACTTCCGTAAGTGACCGTGAAGGGATTGACAACCCCTAAGCGCGTTGGTTGCGTTGAGCTATTGTTTTTGTGTAGGTATGAGGGACTCGAGCGTAGCCTCCTATTGGATTGATACCTTGGTTCTCAAAAATTGAGGGAAATACTTACGCTACTCTACTGCATCATCCCTTCCTCTTCGGGGAAATCCAACGCAGTGCTCAAGAGGTAGCAGTACCCTACCTATTGGAACGGTCATCACTTGGCCAGATTTCCAAGCTGCCTTCCGTGCCCGCTTCATTCCTCAGGGAATCATGGACAGGAGGAAGCGAGATTTCCGCAACCTCACCCAAGGCAACAATACTGTAGATGCTTATCAGCGGGAATTTCTGGACTTGTCTCGTTATGCTGAAGAAGACATTGCAACTGATGCTTGTAGGCAAGAAAAGTTATGTGATGGACTTCACCCTGATATTAAGCTGGCACTGGTCGCTCATGACTTTGCCGACTTCGCCACCTTGGTGAACAAGGCTATTCAGGTTGAGACTGGTCTTCAGGAACACCAAGGATCCCTCAGGCGCAGCCGTGACGCTGGCACATCTTCGCGCCCATCAGCGCAGAAGCGTTGGATATGGATTCCCCACAACATGTATCGTCCAGCTACACCTGCACCAAGGCAGTCCCATGCTGCACCTTGTTTGCCTCCTTAGCCAACGAGGCAGCCTCTTCGGACTGCACCACCCCAAGCGCCTGCTACCAATCCCAATGATGGTCTGTGCTTCAGATGTGGCCGTCCAGGTCACCTTGCCAAAGAGTGCAATCAAAAAAGGAACCAGCTGGCTTTGCCTTCAAGTGGCCGTAACATCCAGCCCCACAACAACAATGCCAGACCTTATGGTCGTGGTCAGGCTAATCATGTTGATCTAAATGAAGCTCAAGACCAGCCTGCTACTGTGATGGGTACTCTCCTTGTTAATTCAGTACTAGCATCTATTTTATTTGATTCAGGAGCATCGCATTCATTCATGTCAGAAAATTTTGCATATGCACACGACATTCGATGCGAGCCCATGAACACTCTGATAGTGGTACGCACCCCTGCGGGTCAGTGTCGAACTACCATGATTGGTTGCGACTTCCCCGTTGAAATTGAAGGGTTGGAATTTCATGTTTCTTCCACAATTCTGGAGTCTTCCAACATTGACCTCATACTGGGAATGGAATGGTTGAAAGCACATACTGCCTCCATCGTTTGTGCCACCAAAGTCGTTCATCTCCTACATCCTTCCGATGAGATCCATGCTCAGATTGTTCAAAACGCTGAAGCACGACTTTATGCTTTGAATGTGTTGAAAGCGGCACCTCTTGAGGGAATTGAAAAGATCCCAGTTGTTCGCGACTTCCTAGACGTCTTTCCAGAAGAACTTCCAGGAATACCTCCTACTCGGGCTGTCGAGTTCGTCATCGACTTGAAACCAGGCACCGTTCCTATTGCCAAACGACCCTACAAGATGCCGCCTCACGAACTCCTTGAACTTAAGGAGGAAATCGACAAATCTCTTCGCAGTGGTTTCATTCGTCCAAGTTCCTCAGCTTGGGGAGCATCTTCTCTCTTTGTGAAGAAGAAGGATGGAACGAACCGTTTGGTCCAAGACTATCGTCCTATCAACCAAGCTACAATTCAGAACAAATATCCCCTTCCTCGGATCAATGATCTATATGATCAACTTGCTGGTTCATCAATATTCTCTAAACTCGACTTGAGGTTGGGTTACCACGAGATCCGTGTTCGTGAAGAGGATATTCCAAAGACCGCATTCGTCACTCATTATGGTTCTTACGAGTACACCGTCATGTCTTTTGGCTTGACCAATGCTCCAGCCACATTCTCTCGTCTGATGAACTACATATTCATGGATTACCTCGACAAGTTCGTCGTAGTCTATCTAGATGATATCCTGGTATATTCGAAGAACAAAGAAGAACATGCTGAACATTTTCGACTTGTTCTAGAGAAGCTTCGAGAACATCAACTTTATGCCAAGTATTCCAAGTGCGAATTCTGGTTACCCGAAGTCACCTACCTTGGTCATGTCATCTCCAAGGACGGTATTGCCGTCAACCCAGAGCGTGTTCAGGCTATTCTTGACTAGACCCCTCCGAAGACTGTCAAGCAAGTCAGAAGCTTTCTTGGTCTAGCCAGCTATTTTCGCTGCTTTGTCGAGAACTTCTCCAAGATCGCCAAGCCACTGACCAATCTGATTCACAAAGGCGTTAAGTTCAATTGGACAGACAAATGTTAGGAAAGTTTCCAGGCACTCAAAGACAAGCTGACATCTGCCCCAGTGCTTGCTCCCCCTAATTCTCGCAAGGACTTTCTCATCTATTGTGATGCTTCACGTCAAGGATTAGGCTATGTCCTAATGCAAGAGCGCAGAGTGATTGCTTATGCCTCTCGTCAAGTGCGTCCTCATGAAGAGAACTACCCAGTTCATGACCTTGAGCTTGCTTCGGTTATCTATGCATTGAAGCTATGGAGACAGTACCTTCTCGGTAATCGTTGCGAGATCTTCACTGATCATCAGAGTCTGAAGTATTTATTTACTCAGCCAGATCTAAACCTCAATCAGCAGCGATGGATGGAAGCTATTGCTGACTACAACTGCGGTATATCTTATACACCTGGCAAGGCTAATGTAATGGCCGATGCCCTGAGCCGTAAGTCTTATTGCAACAATCACATGGTCTTCAAAGCTCAACCCCGCCTTTATGAAGAGCTATGCAAGCTGAACCTTCAACTAGTTCCACAAGGTTCTCTAAATAACCTTGTCCTGGAACCAACTCTGCTGAAAGCAATTAAGTCTGCTCAAGCCAAAGATGCTCACGTGGATTTGATGAAAAAGGATCTTGCCTTAGAGAAATCCAGAGATTTCTCACTTGGTGAAGATGGAACCTTATACTTCAGAGATCGCATTGTCGTACCCCGGTTCGAGCTTATGACAGAGAAGGTGATGAAAGAAGCGCATGACACCCCTCTCTCTATTCATCCGGGGTGTACCAAGATGTACCTAGACATTCGTTAGAAATATTGGTGGTCCAAGATGAAGCAAGATATTTCTCGATATATCGAAGAATGTGACGTTTGTCGTCGCGTCAAAGCAGAACATCAGAAACCAGCTAGACTTCTACAACCGCTTCCGATTCCTGAATGGAAGTGGGCTAAGATTTAGATGGACTTTGTCACTGGCCTTCCCAAGTCTCAGAAAGGTAATGATGCTATTTTTGTCATCATCGACCAATTCTCGAAGGTTGCTCACTTTCTGCCAGTCAAGGAGACTATCACTGCTAGTCAATTAGCAAACTTGTATATCTCCCGAATTGTGTCACTCCACGACATTCCGAAGGAGATCAGTTCAGACCGTGGCAGTGTATTCCCTTCGAAGTTCTGGGATAGTTTCCAAGAGGCAATGGGAACTCATATTACCTGGAGCACTGCTTATCATCCCCAATCCCAAGGCCAAGTCGAGCGAGTCAATCAAATTCTTGAAGACATGCTTCGATCTTGTCTTATTTCTTTCGGCAAGAAGTGGGAACAATCTCTCCCTTATGCGGAGTTCTCTTATAACAACAGCTATCAAGCCAGCTTGAAGATGGCACCCTTTGAAGTGCTTTATGGACGTAAGTGCCGAACCCCTCTGAATTGGTCAGAAACTGGGGAACAGACGCTCATTGGTCCAGACATTATTCAACAAGCTGAAGAGCGGGTTCGCATTGTCCGGGATAATCTGAAGGCGGCCCAGTCCCGCCAGAAGAGCAACTATGACCGGAAACACTGGGGTTCAACTTATCAACCCGATGAACAAGCTTATCTGCGTGTCACTGAAGGAAATATGCCCTAGAGGCAATAATAAAGTTATTATTTATTTCCTCATATCATGATAAATGTTTATTATTCATGCTAGAATTGTATTAACCGGAAACATAATACTTGTGTGAATACATAGACAAACAAAGTGTCACTAGTATGCCTCTACTTGACTAGCTCGTTAATCAAAGATGGTTATGTTTCCTAACCATGAACAAAGTGTTGTTATTTGATTAATGAGGTCACATCATTAGTTGAATGATCTGATTGACATGACCCATTCCATTAGCTTAGCACCCGATCGTTTAGTATGTTGCTATTGCTTTCTTCATGACTTATACATGTTCCTATGACTATGAGATTATGCAGCTCCCGTTTGCCAGAGGAACACTTTGGGTGCTACCAAACGTTACAACGTAACTGGGTGATTATAAAGGAGCATTACAGGTGTCTCCAAAGGTAGATGTTGGGTTGGCGTATTTCGAGATTAGGATTTGTCACTCCGATTGTCGGAGAGGTATCTCTGGGCCCTCTCAGTAATGCACATCACTTAAGCCTTGCAAGCATTGCAACTAAATGAGTTAGTTGCGGGATGATGTATTACAGAACGAGTAAAGAGACTTGCCGGTAACGAGATTGAACTAGGTACTGGAATACCGACGATCGAATCTCGGGCAAGTAACATACCGATGACAAAGGGAACAACGTATGTTGTTATGCGGTCTGACCGATAAAGATATTCGTAGAATATGTGGGAGCCAATATGGGCATCCAGGTCCCGCTATTGGTTATTGACCGGAGACGTGTCTCGGTCATGTCTACATTGTTCTCGAACCCGTAGGGTCCGCACGCTTAAGGTTACGATGACAATTATATTTGAGTTTATGCATTTTGATGTACCGAAGGTTGTTCGGAGTCCCGGATGTGATCACGGACATGACGAGGAGTCTCGAAATGGTCGAGACATAAAGATTGATATATTGGAAGCCTATGTTTGGATATCGGAAGTGTTCCGGGTAAAATCGGGATTTTACCGGAGTACCGGGAAGGTTACCGGAACCCCCCGGGAGCTAAATGGGCCATGATGGGCCTTAGTGGAAAAGAGAAGAGGCAGCCCTACATGGGCTGTGCGCCACCCCCTTCCCCTAGTCCTATTAGGACTAGGAGAGGTGGCCAGCCCCCCCTCTCTCTTTTCCCCCTCCGCGAATCCTATTCCAACTAGGATTGGGGGGGGGGGAATCCTACTCCCAGAGGGAGTAGGACTCTCCTGGCACGCCTCCTATGGCCGGCCAGCCTTCCCCCCCTCTAGTCCTTTATATACTGAGGCAGAGGCACCCTAGAACACACAAGTTGATCCACGTGATCTATTCCTTAGCCGTGTGCGGTGCCCCCTGCCAACATAGTCCTCGATAATACTGTAGCGGAGTTTAGGCGAAGCCCTGCTGCCGTAGTGCATCAAGATCGTCACCACGCCGTCGTGCTGACGGAACTCTTCCCCGACACTTTGCTGGATCGGAGTCCGGGGATCGTCATCGAGCTGAACGTGTGCTCGAACTCGGAGGTGCCATAGTTTCGGTGCTTGATCGGTTAGATCGTGAAGACGTACGACTACTTCCTCTACGTTGTGTCAACGCTTCCGCAGTCGGTCTGCGTGGGTACGTAGACAGCACTCTCCCCTCTCGTTGCTATGCATCACATGATCTTGCGTGTGCGTAGGAATTTTTTTGAAATTACTACGAAACCCAACAGTCACTCCTTTGAGAGGCACTCATCGGTTCGGAGTCAAGGGCAAGCTAGCTCCGCGCTACATTGGTCCCTTCCGCATCCTCGCCCGTCGTGGACTGGTGGCTTATCAATTGGAGTTGCCACCTCAGTTCTCTCACGTCCATGATGTCTTCCACGTGTCGCAACTTCTTCGATGCTTCAAGGATCCAGAACGCGAAGTGGATCCGGAATTGATTGAAGTTCAAGATGATCTCACATACAAGGAGCATCCGATCTGCATTCTTGAAGAAGCTGAACGTCGAACACGCCAGAAGGTTACCAAGTTCCTCAAGGTGCAATGGTCAAATCATTCTAAAGATGAAGCCACTTGGGAACGCGAGGATAACCTCCGTGCTGAATACCCCGATCTGTTCCCTTCTACCTCTTAATTCTCGGGACGAGAATTTCTTTTAGAGGTGGAGAGTTGTAACACCCCGGCGTAATGATGCTATAGTAATCCCAGAGATCAAGCTAATCATTTTGCTATACCAGTGCTTAGTCACTTTGATCAATATTCATTTTCAAATTCCAGTTGATTTCAACTTCAAAATTTTGTGTGAAATTCAAAATGCTCAAACATGAAAACTAAAATGTTCATCATGTGTAAAATATTCTCGTGGTAATATTGGTGGTGATCCAACATTTTTGCAAAATGCCTATGTGGCCTAAAATAGCTAAAACAGGGCTGACTGGGCTGACTGGCCCAGCTGGCCATCGCGCCCCCCCATGGGCCTCAGCCCACCTGGCAGCCCAACAGGCCATGTGGCCCACTCCCCTGTCGCTCTCCCCTCCCCCTGTTCAACCGACCGAGGGCTGATACGTCTCCAACGTATCTATAATTTTTGATCGCTCCATGCTATATTATCTACTGTTTTGGACTATATTGGGCTTTGTTTTCCACTTTTATATTATTTTTGGGACTAACCTATTAACCGGAGGCCTAGCCCAGAATTGCTGTTTTTTTTGCCTATTGCAGTGTTCTGAAGAAACGGAATATCAAACGGAGTCCAAACGGAATAAAACCTTCGGGAACGTGATTTTCTCGCCGAACGTGATCCAGGAGACTTGGACCCTACTCCAAGGAGTCAAAGAGGAGGTCACGAGGGTGGGGGGGCACGCCCCCCTGCCTCGTGGGCCCCTTGATGCTCCACCGACGCACTCCTTCCTCCTATATATACCTATGTACCCCCAAACGATCAGAAACGGATCCAAAAACCTAATTCCACCGCTGCAACTTTCTGTATCCACGAGATCCCATCTTGGGGCCTGTTCCGGAGCTCCGCTGGAGAGGGCCGTCATCACGGAGGGCTTCTACATCATCATAGCCTCTCCGTTGAAGTGTGAGTAGTTTACCTCAGACCTTCGGGTCCATAGTTAGTAGCTAGATGGCTTCTTCTCTCTTTTTGGATCTCAATACAAAGTTCTCCCCCTCTCTTGTGGAGATCTATTCGATGTAATCTTCGTTTTGCGGTGTGTTTGTTGAGACTGATGAATTGTGGGTTTATAATCAAGTCTATCTATGAATAATATTTGAATCTTCTCGGAATTCTTTTATGTATGATTGGTTATCTTTGCAAGTCTCTTTGAATTATCCGTTTGGTTTGGCCAACTAGATTGGTAGTTCTTGCCATGGGAGAAGTGCTTAGCTTTGGGTTCGATCTTGCGGTGTCCTTTCCCAGTGACAAAAGGGACAGCAAGGCACGTATTGCATCGTTGCCATCGTGGATAACAAGATGGGGTTTATTTCATATTTCATGAATTTATCTCTCTACATCGTGTCATCTTGCTTAAGGCGTTACTCTGTTTTTAACTTAATACTCTAGATGCATGCTGGATAGCGGTCGATGAGTGGAGTAATAGTAGTAGATGCAGAATCGTTTCGGTCTACTTGTCACGGACGTGATGCCTATATACATGATCATGCCTAGATATTCTCATAACTATGCTCAACTCTGTCAATTGCTCAACAGTAATTTGTTCACCCACCGTAGAAATCTTATGCTCTTGAGAGAAGCCACTAGTGAAACCTATGGCCCCCGGGTCTATTCTCATCATATCAATCTCCATCACTTTAATCTTCTTTTGCTTTTTATTTTTCCTTTACTTTTCACTTTGCATCTTTATACAAAAAATACCAAAAATATTATATGTATCAGATCTCACTCTCGTAAGTGACCGTGAAGGGATTGACAACCCCTAATCGCGTTGGTTGCGAGTAGCTATCGTTTTGTGCAGGTACGAGGGACTTGAGCGTGGCCTCCTACTGGATTGATACCTTGGTTCTCAAAAACTGAGGGAAATACTTACTCTACTTTGCTGCATCATCCCTTCCTCTTCGGGGAAAACCAACGCAAGCTCAAGACGTAGCAAGAAGGATTTCTGGCGCCATTGCCGGGGAGGTTCGCGCAAGTCAAGATTTGACTCCCGACAACGAGCCATTTCTGGCGCCGTTGCCGAGGAGTCTACGCAAAAAGTCAACATACCAAGTACCCATCACAATCCCTATCTCTCGCATTAAATTATTTGCCATTTGCCTCTCGTTTTCCTCTCCCCCACTTCACCCTTGCCGTTTTATTCGCCCTCCCTCTCTATCCTCCCTCTCTATTTGCCTCTTTTGCCCGTTTGCTCTTGTTTGCTTGTGTGCTAGTTTGCTTGTTTGTCGCGATGGCTCAAGATAATACTAAATTGTGTGACTTCACCAATACCAACAACAATGATTTTATTAGCACTCCGATTGCTCCTCTTACCGATGTTGAATCTTGTGAAATTAATACTGCTTTGTTGAATCTTGTTATGAAAGATCAATTCGCCGGCCTTCCTAGTGAAGATGCCGCTACTCATCTAAATAGCTTCGTTGATTTATGTGATATGCAAAATAAAAAAGATGTCGATAATAATGTCATTAAATTGAAACTGTTTCCTTTTTTGCTTAGAGATCGTGCTAAAGCTTGGTTTTCGTCTTTGCCTAAAAATAGTATTGATTCTTGGAACAAGTGCAAAGATGCTTTTATCTCTAAGTATTTCCCTCCCGCTAAGATCATCTCTCTTAGAAACGATATTATGAACTTTAAGCAACTTGATCATGAACATGTTGCACAAGCTTGCGAGAGAATGAAATTAATGATACGTAATTGCCCTACTCATGGTTTGAATTTGTGGATGATTATACAAATTTTTTACGCCGGATTGAATTTTGCTTCTAGAAATCTTTTAGATTCGGCCGCGGGAGGCACTTTCATGGAAATCACTTTAGGAGATGCTACTAAACTCCTAGATAATATTATGGTTAATTATTGTCAATGGCATACCGAAAGATCTTTTAATAAAAAAGTGCATGCGATAGAAGAAATCAATGTTTTGAGTGGAAAGATGGATGAATTTATGAAATTATTTGCTACTAAGAGTGTTTCTTCTGATCCTAATGATATGCCTTTGTATACTTTGATTGAGAATAACAATGAATCTATGGATGTGAATTTTGTTGGTAGGGATAATTTTGGTAACAATGCTTATAGAGGGAATTTTAATCCTAGGCCATATCCTAGTAATCCTTCTAATAATTATGGGAATTCTTACAACAACTCTTATGGAAATTATAATAATATGCCCTCTGAATTTGAGAATAGTGTTAAAGAGTTTATGAATTCACAAAAGAATTTTAATACTTTGCTTGAAGAGAAATTGCTTAAAGTTGATGATTTGGCTAGAAACGTTGATATAATTTCTCTTAAGATTGATTCTTTAAAGATTAGATCTATTCCTCCTAAGCATGATATCAATGAGTCTCTCAAAGCCATGAGAATTTCCATTGATGAGTGCAAGGAAAGAACCCTAGGATGCGTGCTTCTAAAGATGCCTTTATTAAAGCGTGTTCTTCCAATTCCTATGAAAACCAAGATGAAGATCTAAAATTTATTGATGTGTCCCCTATTAAATCTTTGTTTTGCAATATGAATCTTGATGAAACCGAATATGATCTTCCTTTACCTAGAAGGCGTTCTAAAAATTCGGAGTATTTAGATCTTTATGATGAAATTGATGAAAGTGGGATTGAAAGAAATAAAAATCTAGATGTTGCTAAACCCACTATATTGGATTTCAAGGAATTTAATTATGAAAATTGTTCTTTAATTGATTGTATTTCCTTGTTGCAATCCATGCTAAATTCTCCACAAGCTTATAGTCAACATAAAGCCTTCACCAAACATATTGTTGATGCCTTGATGCAATCTTATGAAGAAAACTTGAGTTGAAAGTTTCTATCCCTAGAAAACTCTATGATGAGTGGGAAACAACTAAATTAAAATTAAAGATCATGAGTTCTATGCTTTGTGTGATTTGGGTGCTAGTGTCTCTACTATTCCCAAGACTTTGTGTGATTTGCTAGATTTCCGTAATTTTGATGATTGCTCTCTAAACTTGCATCTTGCGGATTCTACTATTAATAAACCTATGGGAAGGATTAATGATGTTCTTATTGTTGCAAATAGGAATTATGTTCCCGTAGATTTCATTGTTCTTGATATAGATTGCAATCCTTCTTGCCCTATTATTCTTCATAGACCTTTCCTTAGAACGGTTGGTGCGATTATTGATATGAAGGAAGGGAATATTAGATTTCAATTTCCATTAAAAAGGGCATGGAACACTTTCCTAGAAAGAAAATAAAATTTCCATATGAAGCTATCATGAGATCCACTTATGGATTGCCTACCAAAGATGGCAATACCTAGATCTATCCTCGCTTTTAAGCCTAGCTAGGGGTGTTAAACGATAGCGCTTGTTGGGAGGCAACCCAATTTTATTTTTATTCCTTGCTTTTTGCTCCTGCTTAGTAATAAATAAATTATCTAGACTCTGTTTTGGTTGTGTTTTTTGTGTTTAATTAGTGTTTGTGCCAAGTAGAACCGTTGGGAAGACTTGGGGAAAGTCTTGTTGAACTTGCTGTAAAAAACAGAAACTTTAGTGCTCACGAGAACTGCTGTAATTTTTATTTGAAGAGTGATATTTAGTTAATTCTTTTTGAAGATGATTAATAGATAAATGCCTCAGGTCCAGCAATTTATTTTAGAATTTTTTGGGTTCCAGATCTTGCGCTAGCTACAGATTACTACAGACTGTTCTGTTTTTGACATATTCTGTTTTTCGTGTGTTGTTTGCTTATTTTGATGAATCTATGGCTAGTAAATAGTTTATAATCCATAGAGAAGTTGGAATACAGTAGGTTTAACACCAATATAAATAAATAATGAGTTCATTACAGTACCTTGAAGTGGTCTTTTGTTTTCTTTCGCTAACGGAGCTCACGAGTTTTCTACTTTAAGTTTTGTGTTGTGAAGTTTTCAAGTTTTGGGTGAATTCTTTTGATGGATTATGGAACAAGGAGTGGCAAGAGCCTAAGCTTGGGTATGCCCATGGCACCCCCAAGATAATCCAAGGACACCAAAAATTCAAAGCTTGGGGATGCCACGGAAGGCATCCCCTCTTTCGTCCACTTCCATCGGTAATTTACTTGGAGCTATATTTTTATTCACGAACATGATATGTGTTTTGCTTGGAGCGTCTTGTATTATTTGTGTGTTTTTGTTTTAGTATGCCACAATCATCCTTGCTGTACACACCTTTTGAGAGAGCCATACATGAATTAAAATTTGATAGAATACTCTATGTGCTTCACTTATATCTTTTGAGCTATGTAGTTTTGCTCTATGTGCTTCACTTATATCTTTTGAGCTATGTAGTTTTGCTCTATGTGCTTCACTTATATATTTTGAGCGTTATAATTTTTCTCTATGTGCTTCACTTAGATCTTTTAGAGCACGGTGGTGGATTTGTTTTAAACAAACTATTGATCTTTCATGCTTCACTTAAATTATTTTGAGAGTCTTAATAGCATGGTAATTTGCTTAAGAATAATATGCTTGGTATTCAAGATTTGTGAAACCTTCTATTGAGTGTGTTGAATACTAAGAAAAGATTGAAACATGATAATTGTTTTGAGATATGGAGGTGATAATATTAAAGTCATGCTAGTTGAGTACTTGTGAATTTAAAGAATACTTGTGTTAAAGTTTGTGATTCCCGTAGCATGCACGTATGGTGAACCATTATGTGATGAAGTCAGAGCATGATTTATTTATTGATTATCTTCCTTATGAGTGGCGGTCGGGGACGAACGATGGTCTTTTCCTACTAATCTATCCCCCTAGGAGCATGCGCACAATACTTTGCTTTGATAACTTCTAGATTTTTGCAATAAGTATATGAGTTCTTTATGACTAATGCTGAGTCCATGGATTATACACACTCGCACCCTTCCACCTTTGCTAGCCTCTCTAATACCGCGCACCTTTCGCCGGTATCATACACCTACCATATACCTTCCTCAAAACAGCCACCATACCTACCTATCATGGCATTTCCATAGTCATTCCGAGATATATTGCCATGCAACTTTCCACCGTTCCGTTCATGACACATTCATCATTGTCATATTGCATATCCCGGTACACTGCCGGATGCATTCATATAGAGTCATATTTTGTTCTAAGTATCGAGTTGTAATTGTTGAGTTGTAAGAAAAATAAAAGTGTGATGATCATCATTATTAGAGCATTGTCCCAAGTGAGGAAAGAATGATGGAGACTATGATTCGCCCATAAGTCGGGATGAGACTTCCGACGAAAAATAAAAAAAGAGGCCAAAGAAGCCGAAATAAAAAAGAGGCCATAAAAAAGAGAAAAGGCCCAAATACAAATAATAAATAAATAAAAATAAAAAAATGAGAGAAAAAGAGAGAAGGGACAATGTTACTATCCTTTTAGAACACTTGTGCTTCAAAGTAGCACCATGATCTTCATAGTAGAGAGTCTCTCATGTTATCACTTTCATATACTAGTGGGAATTTTACATTATAGAACTTGGCTTGTATATTCCAATGATGGGCTTCCTCAAATTGCCCTAGGTCTTCATGAGCAAGCAAGTTGGATGCACACCCACTTAGTTTCTTTTTGAGCTTTCATATACTTATAGCTCTAGTGCATCCGTTGCATGGCAATCCCTACTCACTCACATTGATATCTATTGATGGGCATCTCCATAGCCCGTTGATACGCCTAGTTGATGTGAGACTATCTTCTCCTTTTTGTCTTCTCCACAACCACCATTCTATTCCACCTATAGTGCTATATCCATGGCTCACGCTCATGTATTGCGTGAAGATTGAAAAAGTTTTTAAAAAGTTAGAGTATGAAACAATTGCTTGGCATGTCATCGGGGTTGTGCATGATTTAAATACTTTATGTGGTGAAGATAGAGCATAGCCAGACTATATGATTTTGTAGGGATAACTTTCTTTGGCCATGTTATTTTGAGAAGACATAATTGCTTTGTTAGTATGCTTGAAGTATTATTATTTTTATGTCAATATAAACTTTTGTCTTGAATCTTTCAAATCTGAATATTCATATCACAATTAAGAAGATTTGCATTGAAATTATGCCAAGTAGCACTCCGCATGAAAAATTCTTGTCGGTGGGAACGACACCTATGGGATCACAAGAATCCCTACTACGGTTGCGGGGCGCGGGGTTGTGAGAAGAGCGGATCAAACAGATAGCACACGGTTCGTTTATCCAGGTTCGGGCCGCGAGGATGCGTAAAACCCTACTCCAGCTTTGGTGGATTGTATATCTGTGTTCTTGAGCTAGCTATGGGGCGTGAGGAGCTCCAAAAAGCCGAATCCCCCTCCTGGTCGTCTTGGGCCTCCTTTTATACGAAAGGGGTTGCCACAGTGGCACACAGGAGGTGGAAAGGGTACAGTGATGTGAGGTTATCCCTCGCATTACATGACAAGGCGCATCTAATGCATCTTGCCCAGGTGTCCTTGCTTTATCGGGGACGGGGGAGAGCCCTGTCTCGTCCGTCGCCGCTCCCTCTCGTGTCGACACACGCCCTGGTCAGCGGTGCCCGCGGTGCCATGTAGGCAGACAGGCAGCTGAGGTGGCGCAGTGGTGGGTCTTCACAAAGATCTGCATGCCCCCATGCAGGTGCCTGCCTAGCTGGTTGGGTTGGTAGCTTCATGCGAACGGCGGTGGAGGTTTGACTGGCGTGGGCCTGATGGTGGCCCTACGGGTGTTCTTGGCAAGGGCCTTGCTGGGGCCCCGGCAAGGGTCTTGCCGTGGCGCCTGCTGTCATCCCCGGCAAGGCTCTTGCCGGGGGCCTTGTGGTCCTCCTTGGCTGGGATCCCGCCAAGGATCATCATCTTCTAAAGGGTGTATCTGATCTTGAATGCCTTCACAAAGATTTGCATGCCACCATGGGGATGTCTTCCGAATCCTTGCCCCCATGGGGGCAGTGGACTCAAGGGTGACTCACTCCGTAGGTGTGGGGCGAGCTGCCACGACAAGGGTCTTGCCGGGTTTGCTAAAACCGCCTCCCGGCAAGGATCTTGCCGGGGGGGTCCGCTTCGTCCCCTTTGCTCTTTGTGGTCTTGGTCTTGGCGTCGTTCCGCTTCTCCTGAGCTTCGGCCTTACCTTGGCTCACCTCCCTTGCCTTGCTCAGTGTGGTGGTGCCCGTGGCTCAGACTGCCCGTGCATAGTTATAGGAGTACAAAAAGTGTACCCCTCTTTTTGTACACCGACAGGAGCCCCTGGGCCTGGGCCACATGTAAGCGCAATCGCGTCGTTGGGCTAGGCCCAAAAAAACGGTGCGTGGGCAGGCAGGGCGGTTTTTACCGTGGTAAGATTCTTCGCGCGCCGCGCTTCCCATGCTCCCCGCGCGCGGCGCGGTGTGGGGACGCGTGTGTGACTTGGGCGGCATGCGTGGGGCTGCTTCCCGCGGGCATGCGTCACATCACAGTTAATGTGAAAGGAGGCGACCCGCGTTTTTCCCCCATAAGAAGGAATAACCGCGGGCGCTCTGCTCACCTTCTCCTCTTTCCTCGTGCCTTTTCCAATCTCAGAGCCGCCGTTTCCTCTCTTCCTTCCTTCCTTCCTAAGCTTCCGCCGTCGCCCGCCGTCGTTGCTTCGCCATCCCCCTTCCTCAGCCCTCTGAACTTCTTGGTCGCCATGGCTCCCAAATTCACCAAGGGCAAAGGGGTGGCTAAGGGCGCCGGGACGGTGGAGCCGCCGGAGAGCATGCTGTCGGGGGACTGGACGAAGTCCGCCTTCTTCTTCCCCTTGACGGTTGATGTTCAAGAGCTCCAGGCCTCCTTCAGGCCCCTATGGGGAGTGAAGAGGGGGGGAGAGAATTCGGGACACCTGGCGACGCGCATCATTCCTGCTGCTTGCGCTGATCCTGCCTCAAATCGGTACCCCTTCTTCGTTGATTACTTTTCTTGCGGGTTATGCCCTCCTTTCTCCGATTTCTTCTACGACGTTATGCGCACCTTTGGCTTTCGCCCCTTGGATTTTACTCCGAATGCGGTGGCGTGCATGGCTTTCTTCGCGCATCTTTTCGAAGGCTTTGCCGGGGTGCAGCCCAACACGGCGCTCTTCCGCCATTACTTCTTCCCTTGAATCCAGCCGGGAGGAGCCGTCTCCGGTTGCGTCACCTGGATCCCAAGATCCAAGGGGGCGTACCCGGACAGTGCTGTGAAGGAGAGGTGGGAGGAATGGCGTGGCTGGTGGTGCTGGATTGAAGATGAAAACCCGCCGGAATTCTGCAAGGTCCGCCGAGTGCCACCGGTCCATGGCAGCGATTGGAGCGATGTCGACGGCCCTGATGGGAGGCTCACCGTCGCCACCACCAGGATTCTTCGGCTCACCCAGGCCGAACTCACCCTTGAGATGATCGGGGCGGACTTCATTCTCCGCCGGATCGCCCCGTTGCACAACAAGGGGAGGCCAGCTTTGCTCTTTACGAACCCGGCTAACATTATGCGACTCCGCCCCGGCCTCGATCACAACTTCACAGTGCTGGCGCATGCCCACTTCTGCCAGCGGCTTTTCCAGCTTGATGTGGGTCACGATGGCGAGGTCGAGCGGACCGGCAAGGCCGCGAGGGCTCCCGCAAACGTTGGCAAGGCCCTCAAGGGGCCATTTTTCAAGCTGCCAGCGGGGGTGGTCCCGTTGTGCAACAATTCACGTCGGTCCGAGATCATCGCCATGATGCTGGACTGTAATGCGCACGGCCTTGTCCCGAGCTGGGAGGAGCCGAAAGACGAGGATGTGCAGCAATTCTTTGACACCCTGATCGAGGTGTATGTCAATGCCGACGCCGAGCGGTGGCTTATCATGGACACCACCCAGGCAGAGCTGGACTACATCGCCACTATGGCGAGGGAGGCACAGCTTGCGATGGAGGCCGGCAGCGCCGGGGGCGTGGAGGACAAGGCCGCAACAGCGGCGGAGGAAGAGGAGCTCACCTGGTGGGCGGCGGCCTCCGGGGAGGTCAGCAGCGCCGACACTGGATCTCCGCTCGTCGAAGACGCGGCCGACGAGTCGTCGGGGGAGGAGGAGGACGTGGCGGCGGGCTCGACGCCAACCAGGGGAAGAGGGCGAGTCCCGCGGCGGGCTGGCTCCGGTGAGCCGGTCCGGCCCGGCAGGGCTGCGCGGCCTCAATTAACCCTGGAGGGGTCTGGGCGCCACACGAGGGCCACGACAGCCAAGAGGCTGACGAAGGCTGCTGAGAAGAAGAAGACAACAGCCCCTTCCTCATCCGTGCACGCACAAACCCCGCCACCTCCTTCGCCTCCTCCGGCAGGCGTCGACTCGGATGATGATGTGGAGCTCCCTTTTGATCTCGGGCCTCTCAGCCCGGAGAGGAAAAGAAAACTGGTGGAAGAGGAGGAGACGGATGACGAGTAAGTTCTCCGTTCCTTACTGTCATTTCCATTTCCTTGAATTGGGTCGCTTGTCTTGATCCATTTTTGCTTCTGTAGGGAGGCAGAGACGTTGGCCCAGAGGGTGAAGAGGGCGAGGACCTCGGCGAGCAGTCAGCCCCCGGCTGGGGCTTCAAAGACACCACTGGTGGTGCTGAGCAGCCCGGACAGCAGCCCCCGGCGCAGCCCCTAGCGTAAGTTTGCCACCCTCTTCTTACTCGACATGTGGTAGGCGCTCGATGCTATGATGCTGACCTTGCCGGGTTTGCAGGAGGGGAGCGGCAGCAGGAGGAGCCACAGAGGGCTACTCCTAACACACCACCCCCGTCGACTACGCCGCCGCGGGGGGCGTCCTCGGCAAGGGCATTAGGCACGGAGCCCACACCCATGGAGGAAGAGGGGAACTTGGGTGCTGGTGGCTCTACCACGGCGCCAAATGCTAACGGAGAGGGGACTTCTGCTTCACAGCCTGGCACTGGTGAGTCGCCTGTCCTTCGTCTCTGTTTTCCCTTATTCTTTTCTTGGCTTCCATGCTCCCACTACTACCCAGACCCTCCTTCAACAGGTATGGATGACGTGGATACCGTTGCTGGGAACATTGCTGAGGAGGCCGCCAAGGACGCTGCCGAGGTCGCCGCTGATGAGGCCGCCAAGGATGCTGCCGAGGACACCGCGGCGGGGGCCGCCAAGGCGACCGGGGAGGCTTCTGCCAAGGGCGCCAATGGTGGGCCTGCCGGGGAAGCCGGCAAGGCCACCGCCGAGGAAGAGGCGGTTGATGATCAGCCTTCCTCCTCCTCAACCTCGGGCCCCAGCAGGTATCTGAAGGTGGGCGACAATCTTTTCGTCCACCTCCCAGGGGCGTCAAGTTCCCGGGCGCCCGCCGAAGGGGAAGTCTTTGACGGCGAGGTGCTTGCCGCCACTAGGCTTGAGGTTGTCGGTGAGCCGGGCGTTGGCGGTGACGGTTCTCCAGAAGAGCAGCTTTTCCGCGCTATGGGGGCCAACTTCCGAAAACTCCAGGCGCTCTACTATGTCCGTCTGGACAAGGTTATGTCCAGGATGGCAACGGTGGACTAGGCGGAGGTGGATTTCAAGGCGCGCATTGCTGAGACGCAGACCTGGTTCCACCAGACTCGCGAGGAGCAGAGGGCCCTTCAGGAGGAATTGGCCAAGCGCAATGTCGAGCTCACCATGAAGATGGCTGACATCGAGAAGGCCCAGGAACAGGCGGCGAACTTGGCTGCCGCGGCCGAGGCCGTCCGGAACCAGCATCAAGCCGCACTGGATTCCCAGGAAGAGGACCTCACCACGCATGAGGCGAAGCTTGCCGCAGCGCTCCGTGGCAAGGATGAGGAGCTCGAGGCCCTTGTCATGCGGTGGACTCGCGAGGTGGAGCAGAGGCACAAGGAGGCACTCGATGCCCAGGCTCTGGCCCATGCCGGCAAGGTAAGAGAGTTGGAGGTGGCGCAGGACGAGCTGAAGGAGCAGGCCCTTAAGCTGTCCAACGAGAAGAGCACGCTCAACAGCGCCTTGGTGGAGGCGCAATGAGCGGTCATTAGCAGGGCTGGGGAGCTCTCCGAAGCGCAAAACTCCGTCAGAGACCTCAAGCTGAAGCTGGAGGATCTCGAGAAGGTGCTGTCGGAGAGCAGGGCTCGGGAGGAGACCTTGACCAGGAGCCTGGAGGAGGAGAAGCAGCTGCGGGCGAACGAGGCCGCCTCCCACCAGGATTATGTGGCGGGCGAGAACAGATGGATCAGCCATCTGGAGGAGGTCGCCGGCAGGGTCACCTCGTAGTTGGCCACCATGGGGATGCTACACGTGAGGTACGCCCCAGAGCGCAGCGGGACCGTCAACACCAAGTTGACCCTGTTCTTCGAGGGCGTCCTCGGAGCCTTGGCTTATCTTCACTCCAACAGGACGGCCACACTAGCCGAGGAGGCCCGGCGACTTTGCCGGAGGGTCGTGACCAAGGTCCTCACCAAGATGGCATACTGGAATCCCGATCTTGACTTCGCGGCCGCGATGAAGAGCTTGTCGGATGGTGCTGACCTCACGGTGCTCAAGGAGCGCATCAAGCCCATCACCGACTACATCGACGAAATCAAGAGGGTGGAAGGCCAGCGCCGGGATTAGGCATCCCATTCTTCTTCGCCGCTGCGGGTTCCCGACCAAGAGAAATTTTATCTTTAGTTAGAACCGCAGCTATGATGTGATGTAATATAACTTTGAAGTACTCTTAATTTTCATGCATGTTATTTCCCCGTTCAATTCCTCTTTGTATGCGTGCCCTACGTCGATCGGGAAGGCTTGCCGGCGCGGAAGCCCCTAGCGGCGTTTTGGGGACGGATCCCCATGGCCAGCCGGGTACGTGTGCTGTCGGACGAGCCACCTTTCCGTTCTGAACGCGGCCGCTCGAACTGTCGAGTTTGACTCGAGTCAGAATCGGGAGCGTTGCTGATCGCGGAAGGCTACTCTGCCATCCTCGACGCAGTCGCTTGAGCTGTTGAGCGGACTCGAAACAGGGCAAGGGCGTTGCCGATCGTGGTAGAGCCCCCTGGCGTGCAGGTTTCTCATACAAAGCAAATATCTCCGGGGGGGGGGATAACCTCAAATAAGAAGGATAGCATAAATAAGGGTTCAGTGCAACTTAGCTTCTGTTTGCGATTGCTCGAGTGTCGATCTTCTGGCCTCCTTTCTTCTTCAAGGGTCACGAAGATGAAGGAGTGCCGGGCTAACTGCTAGAGCCAATTCTCACAACTGCGCCCCCTACCTGGCGCGCCAAAGATGTCGGTGGGAACGACACCTATGGGATCACAAGAATCCCTACTACGGTTGCGGGGCGCGGGGTCATGAGAAGAGCGGATCAAACAGATAGCACACAGTTCGTTTATCCAGGTTCAGGCCGCGAGGATGGGTAAAACCCTACTCCTGCTTTGGTGGATTGTATATCTGTGTTCTTGAGCTAGCTATGGGGCGTGAGGAGCTCCAAAAATCCGAATCCCCCTCTTGGTCGCCTTGGGCCTCCTTTTATAGGAAAGGGGTTGCCACAGTGGCACACAGGAGGTGGAAAGGGTACAATGATGTGAGGTTATCCCTCGCATTACATGACAAGGCGCATCTAATGCATCTTGCCCAGGTGTCCTTGCTTTATCGGGGACGGGGGAGAGCCCTGTCTCGTCCGTCGCCGCTCCCTCTCGTTCGACACATGCCCTGGGCAGCGGCACCCGCGGTGCCATGTAGGCAGACAGGTAGCTGAGGTGGCGCAGTGGTGGGTCTTCACGAAGATCCGCATGCCGCCATGCAGGTGCCTGCCTAGCTGGTTGGGTCGGCAGCTGCATGCGAACGGCGGTGGAGGTTTGACTGGCGTGGGCCTGATGGTGGCCCTACGGGTGTTCTTGGCAAGGGCCTTGCCGGGGCCCCGGCAAGGGTCTTGCCGTGGCGCCTGCTGTCATCCCCGGCAAGGCTCTTGCCGGGGGCCTTGTGGTCCTCCTTGGCTGGGATCCCGCCAAGGATCATCATCTTCTAAAGGGTGTATCTGATATTGAATGCCTTCACAAAGATTTGCATGCCACCACGGGGATGTCTTCTGAATCCTTGCCCCCATGGGGGCAGTGGACTCAAGCGTGACTCACTCCATAGGTGTGGGGCGAGCTGCCACGGCAAGGGTCTTGCCGGGTTTGCTAAAACCGCCTCCCGGCAAGGATCTTGCCGGGGGGTCTGCTTCGTCCCCTTTGCTCTTTGTGGTCTTGGTCTTGGCGTCGTTCTGCTTCCCCTGAGCTTCAGCCTTACCTTGGCTCACCTCCCTTGCCTTGCTCAGTGTGGTGGTGCCCGTGGCTCAGACTGCCCGTGCACAGTTATAGGGGTACAAAAAGTGTACCTCTCGTTTTGTACACCGACAATTCTCTTTTTATCATTTACCTACTCGAGGACGAGCAGGAATTAAGCTTGGGGATGCCTGAAACGTCTCCAACGTATCTATAATTTTTGATTGCTCCATGCTATATTATCTACTGTTTTGGACTATATTGGGCTTTATTTTCCACTTTTATATTATTTTTGGGACTAACCTATTAACCGGAGGCCCAGCCCAGAATTGCTGTTTTTTTTGCCTATTTCAGTGTTTTGAAGAAACGGAATATCAAACGGAGTCCAAACGGAATAAAACCTTCAGCAACGTGATTTTCTCGCCAAACATGATCCAGGAGACTTGGACCCTACTCCAAGGAGTCAAAGAGGAGGTCACGTGGGTGGGGGGGCGCCCCCCCTAGGGCGCGCCCCCTGCCTCATGGGCCCCTCGATGCTCCACCGACGTACTCCTTCCTCCTATATATACGTACGTACCCCCAAACGATCAAAAACGGATCCAAAAACCTAATTCCACCGCCGCAACTTTCTGTATCCACGAGATCCCATCTTGGGGCCTGTTCCGGAGCTCCGCCGGAGAGGGCCGCCATCACGGAAGGCTTCTACATCATCATAGCCTCTCCGATGAAGTGTGAGTAGTTTACCTCAGACCTTCGGGTCCATAGTTAGTAGCTAGATGGCTTCTTCTCTCTTTTTGGATCTCAATACAAAGTTCTCCCCCTCTCTTGTGGAGATCTATTCGATGTAATCTTCGTTTTGCGGTGTGTTTGTTGAGACCGATGAATTGTGGGTTTATAATCAAGTCTATCTATGAATAATATTTGAATCTTCTCGGAATTCTTTTATGTATGATTGGTTATCTTTGCAAGTCTCTTCGAATTATCCGTTTGGTTTGGCCAACTAGATTGGTAGTTCTTGCCATGGGAGAAGTGCTTAGCTTTGGGTTCGATCTTGCGGTGTCCTTTCCCAGTGACAAAAGGGACAGCAAGGCACGTATTGCATCGTTGCCATCGTGGATAACAAGATGGGGTTTATTTCATATTTCATGAATTTATCTCTCTACATCATGTCATCTTGCTTAAGGCGTTACTCTGTTTTTAACTTAATACTCTAGATGCATGCTGGATAGCGGTCGATGAGTGGAGTAATAGTAGTAGATGGAGAATCATTTCGGTCTACTTGTCACGGACTGATGCCTATATACATGATCATGCCTAGATATTCTCATAACTATGTTCAATTCTGTCAATTGCTCAACAGTAATTTGTTCACCCACCGTAGAATACTTGTGCTCTTGAGAGAAGCCACTAGTGAAACCTATGGCCCCCGGGTCTATTCTCATCATATCAATCTCCATCACTTTAATCTTGTTTTGCTTTTTATTTGCCTTTACTTTTGACTTTGCATCTTTATACCAAAAATAGCAAAAATATTATATCTATCAGATCTCACTCTCGTAAGTGACCGTGAAGGGATTGACAACCCCTAATCCCGTTGGTTGCGAGTAGCTATCGTTTTGTGCAGGTACGAGGTACTTGAGCGTGGCCTCCTACTGGATTGATACCTTGGTTCTCAAAAACTGAGGGAAATACTTACGCTACTTTGCTGCATCATCCCTTCCTCTTCGGGGAAAACCAATGCAAGCTCAAGATGTAGCAAGGGCGCACGCCCGGGCGTCGCCACCGAACCACCTCGCCGTCGACGAGGAGGATAAGGTCGACCCCTCCCCTTGGTCCTCTCCCCTGCGCCTCACTCACTCCCCTGCTCTCCACTGACACCCACTCCGCCTCTCCCTCTTCCCACCAGATCCTCCTCGCCCAGATCCGCCACGGCCACCACCACAGTCGCCATGGCCAGCACCGTCTACGTGCTCTCCGCCGTCCCCTTCACCTAGGACCGTGCCAAGGGCTTCGTCGTTGATCTCTCCTTCGCCCACGACCAGCCCCTCGAGCTCGGTGCCCCTGCTTCAACTCCGACGCCAGCTTCTTCTTCCTCGACAGCCACCGATGTTCCTCTGCGATTCCGGCGCGCTGCTGCTCCTAACCTTCCAACGAGCCACCGTGTGCTCCTACGTAAGCTCCCCGACCTTTCCCCTACGCTAGCGCCGTCTATCTCGCCCCCCTAGTTGCCGTTGCCATTGGTGCTGCCCTGCCGCCATTGTGAAGCTTGTCGTAGTGGCCGCCGTTGCCGTAGCTCGCGTCTGAGCTCGTAGTCGAGCTCGTGAGGTTCCTAGGATCCCAACGCGCATGCGCGCGAGCCTCCCCGTGCCTCCTAGCATAGCCTTCGTTGAGGTCCCGTACGCGCGGCCGCCATAGCTCGTCATCGGTCCCGTTTCCGGCGACCTTTTGGTCCGGCACCACCACCAGTCGATGCGGAACGCTTCCACGGTTCGAACGCAAGTTGTCGCGCGCGGTTTCGTGCTTCGTAGAGCGATCCTGACAATGTCCCGAACGCCACCACCGCCTCCACTTGCCGCCGGCGAAGATTCCGGCCGTTACGGCCCGCGCCACCATCACGTTTGGTTGCGGCCCAGCCTCACCGTTCGAACGCGCCCGTCCATGGCTCAAATGATGCGCCGTAGCGCGATTCCGGCCGTCTCCGGCATTCGGCCGCCGCGGATGGCCTCGCCGGCGTTGCTCCGGCGCTGGTGCTGACGTGGCACCGACGGGGCCCGCCTCTGGGTCGCTGCCTGTGGGCCCCCTAGACTCAGTTGACCACGTTGACCATGGTCAACTATGCTGACTGGGCCCTCAGTGCCACTGACACACGGGCCCCACCGCATAATTAACCTAGTTAAACCATTTTCCTAATTAAAAGTAATTAGCTAAACTAGTGAGTCACTGACTGGTGGGGTCCAGTCACTAATTAGTCTTCGGCCGTCTCCGGCGTTCGGCCGCCGCGGATGGCCTCGCCGGCGTTGCTCCGGCGCCGGCGCTGACGTGGCACCGGCGGGGCCCGCCTCTGGGTCGTTGCCCGTGGGCCCCCTGGACTCAGTTGACCACGTTGACCATGGTCAACTATGCTGACTGGGCCCTCACTGCCACTGACATACGGGCCCCACCGCATAATTAACCTAATTAAAACATTTTCCTAATTAAAAGTAATTAGCTAAACTAGTGAGTCACTGACTGGTGGGGTCCAGTCACTAATTAGTCTGTTTAAGTTAAAATGATCTGTTGTTAGCCCACTGCTAATGACAGGTGGGCCCTACTGGTCGGTTTGACCTGGTCAGCCGTCTACTGACCTGCTGATGTCACTGTGACATCATGCTGATGTCATATATCATTTTCTGTAAATAAAATAAATCCATAAAATAAGAAAATCTTTAGAAATTCATGGTAATTAAACTGTAGCTCGGATGAAAATGTTTTCTATATGAAAGTTGCTTAGAAAAATCCAACGAATCCAAATGCGCGGTCCATTCACCTGTCACATGCCCCTAGCATGCTGAACATGGAACTGTCCCCTCTCTTTCATCTGTCCGGAATCCGCCTAACGCCGGGAATTCATCCTCGGATGTTTATCCCCTCCGTCAGCAACATGTAGTACTATGTTAGGGCAACCCTAGCTCTGCCTTTCGTCATGTTATGCCTTGTGATGCATTGTTTGCTCTGTATTTACTGTTTCTTCCCCCTCTTCTCTCCGGTAGACCCCGAGACCGATGTTGCCCCTGTGATCGACTACATCGACGACGACCCCTCCTTGCCAGAGCAACCAGGCAAGCAACCCCCCCCCCCTTGAGCATTACGATATCGCCTATTTCTTTCCCTCTCATGCTTGGATTAGAACTGCTTCTGCTTTCTGTATGATCCTACTCTGATGCATAGCCTGTTGTTGTTACCTGCTTTCATACCTTACCTGCTTACCCTAAACTGCTTAGTATAGGTTGGTTAGTGATCCGTCAGTGACCGTCACCTTGTCCCAGTTGCCTCACTTTATGTTCGATGACTCGATCAACGTGATCGACATCCAGGCCCCGACACCGCACATCACCCCCCTAGTTGTACGACTCTGTAGAGTTACCATCGAGTGCCAAGGGTGGAACCTCATACATCACTCCTGATGAGATCTCTGTAGTGTAGCTATTCGGTCATGGTCATTGAGGGTGATTCCGCCTTAACCACTTCTGTTACGGCTCTGTTGTGCAACCCCTCAAGTGTGAACCTCGAGGGTGGATCCTCTTACGTTCACCTTGATGATAACATCGAGTGGAATTCACCGGGGGTGATTCCTCGAGTTTTTCCCCTTGGTGTTAGACACACAGTTACTATGGTTACTATGACTTTGCACTGAGCCATGTTACTAAAGACGGGTCGGCCTTGAGGGGTACCCGCGCGAGCTTGATAGCGAGTGATGTGGAGTCGGGTTGACCTTGAAGGTGCCCGCGAGATACTTATGAGGCGTGGCCGGGCATTCTTAGCCCTTGCTGCAAGTACTCGAGACAGGGCGATGGGGTCACATCGATCGTGAGTCTCTGCTCTTTACCGCGTGCTCCTAATCCACTACGATTTGGATATTTGATCTGATGGGCCTCTGGCCTGATAGCACTAACCATCACGTGGGCATTGTATGGGCGTTCTGCGTCGTATGCATCAGCCGAAGCTTAATAGACGTCAGCGACTGAGCGGCGCGCGTCGGGTTGGACTAGTAAGCTCCTGCCTTGTTGAAGGAGGTAGCTAGGTCTGCTCACCGGCCGCCCACGCAATGAGCATGAGTTCCTGGGGAGATGGCCCATGACCCCTGGGGGCATAGGTTTAGTCCGGCGTGCTGTCCTCTCTATTAAGCCTAGGTCGGGTTGCGGCGTATTGTTTGGCCGAGGCCGGGCATGACCCAGGAAAGTGTGTCCGGCCGGAGTTAAACGAGCGTGGTGGGTAAGTTGGTGCACCCCTACAGGGAAGAAGATAACTACCGATAGCCTGTCCTACGGTAACAGACACTTGGAGTTGTATCCCGATCAATACAACTAGAAATGGATTGTGATGAGAAATGGATAGTATGGCTCTGGGATTGCTTTCTCGCAGGGAGTCGAGAAATGGATCTCTGGCCGAGGTTGATAACACTACTACTACTTTACTTTATGCTACTCTACTCCCTCCTGTTGCTGCAAGATGGTGGTTTCCAGAAGATGCTAGTCTTCGATAGGACTAGGCCTTCTCTCTGTTCTGGCATTCTGCAGTTTAGTCCACAGATACAGCCCATTTCATTTGATACATATGCATACTTAGTTTAGATCTGATGTAAGTCTCGCGTGTACTTTGGATGAGTACTCACGGCTGCTTTGCTACCTCTTTTCCCCCATACCCGATTATTGCGACCAGATGACGGATCTCAGGAGCCAAACGACACCACTGAAGACTACTGCTACCCCGAGGGTGCCTACTACTACGTGACGGCTGCTGACGACTTGGAGTAGTTAGGAGGCTCCCATGTAGGAGGCCCTGCCTTTTCGATCGTTGTTGCTTTTGTGCTAGCCTTCTTAAGGCAAACTTGTTTAACTTATGTCTGTACTCAGATATTGATGCTTTCGCTGACTCTTGTGTATTTGAGCCCTCGAGGCCCCTGGCTTGTAATATAAAGCTTGTATTATTTTAATTTGTGTCTAGAGTTGTGTTGTGATATCTTCCCGTGAGTCCTTGATCTTGATCGTACACATTTGTGTGTATGATTAGTGTACGATTGAATCGAGGGCGTCATAGGGGTGCCCCCTCCCCCGTATATAAAGGAGTGGAGGAGGGGAGGGCCGGCCCTCTCTATGGCGCGCCCTAGGGGAGTCCTACTCCCACGGGGAGTAGGATTCCCCCCTTTCCCTAGTAGGAGTAGGAGAGAAGGAAGGGGGAGAGAGAAGGAAGGAAAGGGTGGCCGGCCCCCACCCAATTCGGATTGGGCTAGGGGGGGAGGCGCCCTCCTCCTTGGCCTTCCTCTCCTCTATTCCACTAAGGCCCAATAAGGCCCATATACTCCCCGGGGGATTCCGGTAACCCCCCGGTACTCCGGTAAATGCCCAAACTCACCCGGAACCATTCCGATGTCCAAACATAGGCTTCCAATATATCAATCTTTATGTCTCGACCATTCCGAGACTCCTCATCGTGTCTGTGATCATATCCGGGACTCCGAACTACCTTCGGTACATCAAAACACATAAACTCATAATACTGATCGTCACCGAACATTAAGCGTGCGGACCCTACGGGTTCTAAAACTATGTAGACATGACAGAGACTCATCTCCGGTGAATAACCAATAGCGGAACCTGGATGCTCATATTGGTTCTACATATTCTACGAAGATCTTTTTCGGTCAAACCGCATAACAACATACGTTGTTCCCTTTGTCATCGGTATGTTACTTGCCCGAGATTCGATTGTCGGTATCTCAATACCTAGTTCAATCTCGTTACCGGCAAGTCTCTTTACTCGTTCTATACTGCAACATCCCGTAACTAACTCATTAGTCACATTGCTTGCAAGGCTTATAGTGATGTGTATTACCGAGAGGGCCCAGAGATACCTCTTCGATACACGGAGTGACAAATCCTAATATCGATCTATGCCAACTCAACAAACACCATCGAAGACACCCGTAGAGCATCTTTATTGTCACCCAGTTACGTTGTGACGTTTGATAGCACACTAAGTGTTCCTCTGGTATTCGGGAGTTGCATAATCTCATAGTCATAGGAACATGTATAAGTTATGGAGAAAGCAATAGCAGTAAACTAAACGATCAAAGTGCTAAGCTAACGGATGGTTCAAGTCAATCACATCATTCTCTAATGATGTGATCCCATTTATCAAATGACAATTCTTTGTCCATGGCTAGGAAACTTAACCATCTTTGATCAATGAGCTAGTCAGGTGGAGGCATACAAGTGACACTCTGTTTGTCTATGTATTTACACATGTACTAAGTTTCCGGTTAATACAATTCTAGCATGAATAATAAACATTTATCATGATAGAAGGAAATATAAATAAAAACTTTATTATTGCCTCTAGGGCATATTTCCTTCACTTTTGCATCGCCTCTGGGCTTGGAGGGGAGGAGGGGCTCAGGCGCGGTGATAGGGAAGGGGAAGGGCACGATGCTCGGGGGGGGGGGGGGGGGGTAGTGCTCCTCTGTGCGTCGCTAGCGCACGGCTGAAATAGCCACGTCCAGGCCAACCGAAGGGGCGGTCAGCCTGCTTCAATGCGGCGCAACGCCCGGAGTTGGTTTCTTGGGACGTGGCGTCCGCATTGAAGCGGCGACGCTCGAGAGGTCATGTTCGTCAGCGCCACCCTTTCGTCCGGTTAAATTGCGGCATCAATGCCAAACGCTGCATGCTCTACATCAGCATGAATGCGGTGCAGGCATTCGATGGAAAGCGTGGGAAAGGCGGGTGTAGGGTTTTTGGTGGGCCAGGGCGGTTAGACGGGGGCGTGGCTGCGGTCCGACCGCCCACAGAGCACCCCTAATTTGTCTCTGATTTACAGGAAAAAAATATGCTCGGACCATCCGAGGGACCGATACAGACCTGCACTGAATGACACAATACATCCGAGCTGCATAACTTAGACGTATGTAGGCTGTTTGCGGGTCAATGTTGAAGATGCCCTAAATAGCATATCGATATCAATTGGAATCGTTCTTGTAATTCCCATTGCATTTAGCCGGCCTACTAATTGCTGAAAAAAGAAACGTGCGTATACTAGCAGACATACAATGCATATGTACAAATACTGTAGAGAAATACCAGTATAGTACTAGCATTAAGCACAAAAATGCTAGACCGACAAACTCCCCCCCCCCCCCCCCCCCCCCCCCCTCCTGATTTTCAGGGGAGTGGGCCGGCTCCATAGCAATAGCGTCCGCCCGTACGATACGTGGGCAAAATTTGACAGCGCTGCCATGTGCTCCTCGAATGCTTGATCGATCTCGCACGTTGATAGCACGCGAAAACCGAAGATTTTGCTCGATCGGGGCATATGGCCGATGGGCAATGGCTGCATGCATGCGCGTCTGTCAGCAGAAAGTGCAGCTACCCACTTCACTGCACTGCACTGGCCGTCTTCAGTGGTAGACGTATGCATGCATGCAGAGCCTTGGAACGGCGCGGTCGCGGTATTTTTCCGGTTAAGTTTCCGGTTGAGCGCAAGCGCGCGCGCTCGGCTGAAGTTTGAGTTCATGCCGTGGCAAATTTTCGTGTTTTGATTTTTTTTAAACCTATTCGAGATTTGATCCTAGTTTTAAATTTTTTCGAGAACTGACCTTTTTGCTACCGCCAGAGTCCATGGCGGTAGGTTCTAACAGTCTATCGTCAGGGACTTTGGCGGTAGGAAACATCACTACCGCCAACCGGACTGGCGGTAGCCTGCACAACCCTACCGCCAAGATACTTGGCGGTAGGCACGAGCACGTACTGTGTTCAATACTTAGGAGATTTTTGGCGGTAGGGCATGCAACCCTACCGTCAGGGACCTTGGCGGTAGGCTGTTATACTCTACCACCATGGTCACTGGCGGTAGCAAAAAAGTCAGATCTAATTTTTTTTTTAAACTAAGATCAAATTTTAAATAAGTTTTAAAAAAAGGCCAAAACACGAAATTTAGCCTCATAGCGTATGCAGGGGCCGACCGGCGACCGGGCATGGGTGGAAGTGGCTGGCCCGACACGAAGCATAATGTGGCAGGGGCTGGCTTAGAAGGCCATACATCGTTTCCTCCTGCCCTTTAACTCTCTCCATCTGCATCATCATGTTCGGCCAATGCTTTGATGGACCACCCGATCGAACCTAGACCAGCCGAGGCTAAATTTCGTGTTTTTATCCTGTTGCTAAATTTAATCTAAGATCTGACTTTACTTTACAAAAATTTCAAGATCTGATCATTTTCTTACCGCCATAATCCATGACAGTAGGGTGTAACAGCCTACCATCAAGATCCCTGACGGTAGGCTTGTATGCCCTTAATTTTTTTTAAGTATGAAACACAGTGCATACCCATGCCTATCGTCGGACACCTTGTTGATAAGGTTGTACAGGCTACCGCTAAGCTATTTGGCGGTAGGGATGTTTTCTACCGTCAAGGTCCCTGACGGTATGCTGTTACATCCTACCGCCACAGACCCTGAGGATAGTAAAAGAGCCGGATCTTAAATTTTTACAAACTAAAGTCAGATCTCGATTAATTTTCAGAAAAAGGTGAAAATTTGCCACCAGCCGACGGCCGCCTCGGTGCTCAGTGGCATTGGCATGGCACCACACCGTCGCTACCACCGAGTCACGGGCGGCGGCTGCTCAAGGCCAGGCGCACCGACCGTCGGGCCGATTTGCAAGTGCTCATTCAGGAATACAGAGGAAGAGAAGAGCCAGTTGAAACATAGATATTCCATGGCGCAAAGATAGCTGTGTCAGAAAAATTCTAGGGATTGCTGAAAGCATATTAATTCAAAATGTAAGCGGAACTGCTAGCCAAGCATGGCAGCCAACGGTAGAAGAAAAGTACATTTTTTCCGCAAAAAGGAGGTGAAACCCCGGCCACTGCATCCATGAATGCACACAACAATCTTTACTAAATTATTTAACAAGAGCATTTTTACGGTACCCTAGTACTCTTTAGGTAAGGATGGGAGTATCAGTTAAATCTGACCATTGGTTTAAAAGGATAGTTTAGACTTTTTGACAGCTCATGTATGGGTAATGACAGCCCCCCAAGCATGCACTAAGCTCCAGCAGTGCGTAGCGGACCCTCCCAATGGCCGGTTTTTATTCAATTCGGGATTAAGCTCCACCATTGCGTAGCGGACCCATCCAATGGCCGGTTTTTATTCAATTCGGGATAGGATGCTACTGTTGCAGTCAGTATAGCGTGTGTCTCAAAAAAATATAGCTACACGTGGTTGAGATGATCGGTTTAAAGCTGTTTCTTTTCTTCCAAAACCGGCTACTGTAAAATTTTTGAACATGTTTGTGACTTTGAAAAAAGATTCTTGAGTTCGAAAAGAATGTTCCCAAAAAATTGGGAAAATGTTCACTATTTAAAAATGGTTCAGTAAATTCAAAAAATATTCACAAAATTTATGGAATGTGAATTTGAGAAACGTTCACAAATTTGGAAAATGTTCTCTATTTGAAAATGAATCAGCAAGTTGAAAAATTGTTGATGAATTTTAGACAATGTTCATAAGTTCAAAAAGTTATTTAATTGGAAAAATATCCACGAGTATTTTTTCATGAATTTTAAATATTCTTGATTTTTTTAAATCATGAATTTAAAAATTGTTCAACAATTTTATTTTTTTTCTGGATTTTCAAAAAACTAAAATTTGTTTTAAAATGTTCCAAATATTAAAATTCCCAAATTTCAAATAGAATTAAGACTTTCAATAATATTAAAAATATTCATGAATTTCGAAATGTATTACCAAAAAGAAAAAAAAGAGGAAAAATGCGAAAGGAAAGCAGAAAGGAAACATAGCTTTTTGAAAAAGAAACTCCTGGTATGGGTATGTTCTAGAACCTCTCCAAAACTGGAAAAATGGAGTCTGTGGGAAGTCTTTAATTGGGCCAGCCCAGCTGCGCGTAGCGCGGCATATAACGTGTGCGCTTTTGCAAGAAAAAGGTCTTTTCTAGAGATTTCATTGCAGTTTTTCTTTTTGCGAAAAACTTCCGATCTATTCATCTTCAATCATGGCAGTACAACGAACATCAGAAATAATAAAAAATACATCTAGGTTCGTAGATCACCTAGCAACGACTATAAGCACTGAAGCGAGCCGAAGGCGTGCCGCTGTCATCGCCCCTACCTCGCCGGAGTCTGACACAACTTGTTGTAGTAGACAGTCGGGAAGTCGTCATGCTAAGGCCCCATAGGACCAGCGCACCAGAACAGTAACCGCCGTCGATGAAGGATAACATAGATAGAAAGGATCCAATCCGAAGACACACGAACGTAGACGAAAAACAACCAGATCCGAGCAAATTCATCGAGGATAGATCCATCGGAGACACACCTCCACACGCCCATCAACGATGCTAGACGCATCATCGGAACGGGGACTAGGCGAGGAGACCTTTATTCCATCTTCAGAGAGCCGCCGCCGTCTCGTCTTCCTAAACAGGACACAAACCCTAACAAATCTGAAAGGAACGGCTAACAAGGGAGCCTTCTCGCCGGCCCTTACCAGGATCCACCTCGCCTCCATGGCCCTAGGGCCACCAGAGACGAGGCAGACTTGCGGCGAAGCCGGCGAGAGGCATAAATCCTAGCTTTTTTGGTGGAGGAGGAGGTGGCTGATTTCATTGCAGTTCTTAGTCTTAGTTTGTATTTTCTTGGATCTTATGTCCAAATTAGTATACCTATAATTGTGATGTGTATGAATAAAGTTACCGGAGTTTAAAAAGAATCTAAGCGTTGCAACCCCTAAAAAAATTCTAAGCGCTGAATATGTCTCAAAAAAGAAAAAGAATCTAAGCACTGAATAGGATCTGCCCTAGCCACTTTTCCGTTCGATCTGTAGTACTCCTACGTTCCAATGGCGAGAAGCAAGGCCGCCGCGGCCAGGAAAGCAAACCCCTCCAGGGTGGCCGACGCCCCCAGCCTATGTCGCGACCTCCTGACGGACGTGCTGCTGAACGTCCACGACCGCCTGGGGCCCATCGACCATTTCGCCTTCGCCGCGGTCATCGACGCATCGTGCGAGGACGACGTGATCAAGCAGTTGTTGAAAAAATGAGCAAATTATTACAAAATTTAATCCGAATAAATAGAAAATAGATCATGACAGCAATAGCAGAGATTAAACTAATCATGCGAACTAGCATAGTAAATGAACAGATCACATCTAGGGCACATACTAGAAACATGAATTCTACCACGATCTCGAACAAGAAGGATAGAATAATATACGGTGCAGCGGGTGCAGCACCGCCAGCGTTGACGTTGTCGCCCATGTCGTCGAGGATGAGGTTGCCGAGGTCGGAGAAGAAGTCGTCGTTCACGAAGTCGTCGCTGCCAGCAGTCGCGCGAGTGCGCTCCCCAAAAACCTGATCGCCCCTCTCTCGTACAGGATCACGAGAGGCGGGGTTCCGGAGGTCTGCTGTCCCTTCTCCCGGTGCACGCTGAAAGGAGGGATGGAGAAGACTTGCTTGGCGGCGCAATGATCTGGAACGGTGGTGAGAAACCATACGAAGCGGCGGCGGCTAGGGTAGACGTCTGCCTGACTATGTAGTGCGGGCCGGGTAGGTCGTGGGAGTAAACCCCAGGTCCGAGTCGTCACGATCCAAAAGAATTGGAAACGGTTCAGTAATTAACGTGTCCATTAATTATTAATTAATGACTCATTAATTTTTCCGGAGCAACAAAAATATAGACAACGTGCATAGCTATGTCCTCGGCTCGGCTCAATCCCGCAACCCGCGGCGCGGCGCGGCGCGACGAGGCGTGGCGTGGCGTGGCGTGGCGAGGCGAGCGAGGAGGAGGAGCGCGCGTGTAGGTCTTCTCTTCTCATGCTCATACAAGTGGTAGAAGAGCTCACCTTATAAAGAGGTGCAACTCTCTCTCAACTTTCAGGGTGGGACTAAACTTTAGTCTCACTCACTCCATTCACATGTGTGCATGAATGGGCCAAGAGAATTTCAGAATTTTAGTTGGGCTTTGGGCCAAAGGCCTACTAGCAAAATTCCAACAATCCCCCACAAAGTCTCATTGGCACATCTCATCATTTAGTTCCAAAATATTGTTTATATACCAGTGCTTAGTGGAGACTGTGAAGTTGAACTTCCACTTAGAGATATATGCTACACTAGATCACAACTTGAATAGTGGACTATGCCTTGAACTACAAGTTTTCTGTGAGACTAATTTCACGCAAATTCTTGACTGATACTAGGCTGCCGCAAGGCTTCCCCGCGGGTGGAGCGTATACGTCATACTCCAGGGCCTTTTCATAAATTTATTAGAGAACACCTAATTCTCACAGACTGCGATGTTAACAGTCAATTCATATAGGTGTGTTCCTCAGAAGATGTTCTGCAGGACAACATCTCTGCTTACTCGAATAAGCCACTTGGAACACATTAAGATAAGTATCAACCTGCCATGCAGATCAAGAGAGTATTGCATCTTCATGGAGTGGGATAGGTAATATAGGGATACTCTCCTCCCAGCTGACCAACAGCTTGTCTCCCACTTCTACTTCACGGGATCTCCGATCACATAGAGTGGGTTACCACTATGGACAACTCATGCGGTGGGTCTCAGACCCATCTCCATCGATGCATTATCTATCACATTACGTGATAGACCCTTTGTGAAGGGATTTGCCAAATTTTTCGACGTTTGGATGTAATCCAACGTAATAACTCCGGAGTTCCTCAATTTTCTGACAGATTTTAGTCTCCTCTTCACATGCCTTGAGGACTTCATATTGTCCTTAGAACTGTTTATCTTGACGATCACAGTTTGATTATCACAGTTCGTCAGGATAGGGGGTATTGGTTTTTCAACCATAGATAAGTCCATCAAGAGCTCACGAAGCCACTCCGCTTCAACAGTGGCAGTGTCTAATGCTGTGAGTTCTGCTTCCATAGTTGACCTCGTTAAGATGGTCTGCTTGCAAGACTTCCAAGAAACAGCGCCACCACCAAGTGTAAAAACATAACCACATGTGGCCTTTATCTCATCAGCATCAGATATCCAGTTTGAGTCACTATAACCCTTCAGTACCCTTGGATACCCGGTGTAGTGAATCCCATAGCTCGCGGTGCCTTTCAAATAGCGCATAACTCTCTCAAGCGCATGCCAATGATCATCTCCCGGTTTTGACACAAACCGACTCAGCTTGCTAATAGCAAACGAGATGTCAGGCCTCGTGGCACTCGCCAAATACATAAGCGAGCCAATAATCTGAGAATACCTCAGTTGATCTCTAGCAATCCGTCGATTCTTTCGAAGCAACACACTAGCATCGTATGGAGTTGGAGAAGGTGTGCAGTCGCTATATCCAAAACGACTCAAGATCTTTTTCACATAGTGAGACTGAAGCAGTGTGATCCCACCATTCTCATCTCTCAACAGCTTGATGTTTAAGATAACATTAGCTACTCCTAGATCCTTCATCCCAAAACAGCGGGATAAGAAATCCTTAACCTCCTTGATTAAATCAAGTTTGGTTCCAAAGATCAATATGCCGTCGACATACAGACAAAGAATAACTCCTTCGCCCCCACCATAGTGATAGTACACACACTTGTCACCATCGTTTACTACAAAGCCGGCAGCAGTTAATGTTCTTTCGAACTTCTCATGACACTCTTTAGGAGCTTATTTAAGGCCATATAAAGACTTTAATAGCTTGCACACCTTTCCTTCCTGACCAGGTACTACAAAACCATCTGGCTGATCCATGTAAATTTCCTCCTTCAACTCTCCATTGAGGAAAATTTTCTTAACGTCCATTTGATGAACGAGAAGACCATGTGAGGCAGCCAGTGATAGTAGCACCTGAATTGTGGTCAGTCTAGCCACGGGTGAGTAAGCCCAGAAGAACACAATCCACGGTTTTTGGTTCAAGCTTGCGCTTCTTGGGAATTGGTATATTGACTTTCGCCAAACAACCCCAAGTACGTAGGTAAGAGAGTTTCAACCTTTTCCTTTCCCATTCCTCAAATGGAGTCATGGTCTTATGCTTTGTGGGAACTCAGTTTAGGACATGACACGCAATCATTAGCGCCTCCCCCACCATTCCTTGGATAGACCCAAAGTGTCTAACATGGTGTTAACCATATCAGTTAGAGTTCAGTTCTTTCTTTCGGCCACCCCATTTGACTATGGTGAATAGGGAGGCGTCCTCTCATGGATTATACCATGTTCCGCAAAAAACAGATCAAATTCATTGGAAAAATACTCTCCACCACGATCGGACCTAAGCAGTTTAATTTTTTGATCAAGTTGGTTCTCTGCCTCAGCTTTATAGTTTTTGAAGAAAGTCAAAGCTTCATCTTTTGATTTCAGAAGATACACATAACAATATCTAGTGGAGTCATCAATCAACGTCATGAAGTATCTCTTTCCACCTTTTGTCAACACGCCATTCATCTCACAAAGATCAGAATGTATAAGCTCTAGTGGCGCCAAGTCTCTTGCCTCTGCAGGCTTATGGGATTTGCGAGGTTGCTTAGCTTGCACACATACTTGGCACTTAGAGCCTTTGACAGTAGAGATTTTCGGAATTAAATTCATATTGGCTGGCCGCGTCATGCAACCAAATTTAATGTGACAAAGTCGTGAATGCCAAATATCAGACTCATTGTTGTGGCAAACATTATTAATAACTTTAGTGCAAATATCTGACAAAGACAGGCGGAACAAGCCTCCGCTCTCATAGCCTTTTCTAACAAATTGTCCATACTTAGAAATTACAACTTTATTGTATTCGAAAACCAACTTAAAACCATCTCGACATAAACGGGAACCGCTAACGAGATTTTTATTGATGGACGACACATGATGAACGTTCTTCAGACGCACGGTCTTCCCCGAAGTAAACTTCAGATCGACCGTACCAACACCTCGAACGATGGCTTGTGACCCGTTCCCCATTAGCACGGGAGAAGTCCCAGTGGCCTTGTAAGAAGAAAACATGGAGGCGTCAGCACAAACATGTACATTGGCACCGGTGTCAATTAACCAATCAGGGGTTTGGAATACTGAAAGGCTGGTAGAAAAAATACCGTACCCTGATTCCTTCATATCAGTATCACCGATGGCAACATTAACGGACTTGCCGCTCTTCTCATGTCCGCGCTCCTAAAAGCGGTTAGGACACTTCAGAGCCCAGTGATTAGGATCACCGCAAACATGGAAAAGTCCCTTCCCCTTCTTATGAGAATTCTTCTTGAAGTTGGTAGAATGTGATGGCTTGTTCTTTGTATCAAACTTGCCTTTGCCCTGAGTTTTGTTCTTGTTGTTTTTGAACTTGTTGGGCTGGAAGTTCTTCTTCTGTACCATGTGGGCACTAGAACCTCCCTCAGCAACTCGAGCACGTGTGTCCTTTGCTCTCGCCTTCTCTTCAACATCAAGAGTACCAATGAGATCTGCAACGGAAAACTCATGTCTCTTGTGTTTCAGGGAAGTAGCAAAATTGTTCCATGAAGGTGGAAGCTTGGCAAGATGCCTCCGGCAACACACACTTGAAGTACTCAAGTTCTTTTGCGAGCGACTGTATCTCATGAGCCTGCTGTACAACTGGGCGCTCATCAGTCATCTTGTAGTCATAGAATTGCTCCATGACGTACAACTCGCTGCCAGCGTCCGAGGCACCAAACATGACCGCGAGCGCAGCCCACATGTCCTTGCCGTTGTCAAACGACATATACGAATCCACAATGGAGTCATCAAGAACACTCAGAAGAGCGCCTTTAAAGAGGGTATCGATCTTCTCAAAAGTTTCCAGCTATGCTGGATTAAGATCGCCCTCAGGCTTGCCCTTGGTGGCGTCATAGCAGCCCATGGTCTGAAACCAGTAGACTGCTCTCGTGCGCCACCTCTTATATTGCGCCCCCTTAAAGGCAGGCGGCTTCAGATGCGCAGCAAAACCACTCGGAGTAAATTGCCTATAATCAGGTTTTTGGATTGTTGAAAAAATGAGCAAATTACTATGAGATTTAATCTGAATAAATAGGAAATAGACCATGACAGCAATAGCAGAGATTAAACTAATCATGCGAACTAGCATAGTAGATGAACAGATCACATCTAGGGCACATACTAGAAACAAGAATTCTACCACGATCTCGAACAAGAAGGATAGAATAAGATATGGTGCAGCGGGTGCAGCACCGCTGGCGTTGACGTTGTCGCCCATGTCGTCGAGGATGAGGTTGCCGAGGTCGGGGAAGAAGTCGTCGCTGCCAGCAGTCACGCGAGTGCGCTCCCCAAAAACTCGATCGCCCCTCTCCCGTCTAGGAGCACGAGAGGCAGGGTTCCGGAGGCCTGCTGTCCCTTCTCCCGGTGCACGTCGAAATGAGGGATGGAGAATACTTGCTTGGCGGCGCAATGATCTGGAACGGTGGTGAGAAACCATACGAAGCGGCGGCGGCTAGGATAGACGTCTACCTGACTATGTAGTGCGGGCCGGAAAGGTCGTGGGAGTAAACCCCATGTCCGAGTCATCACGATCCAAAAGAATCAGAAACGGTTCAGTAATTAACGTGCCCATTAATTATTAATTAATGACTCATTAATTTTTCCCGAGCAGCAAAAATATAGACAACGTGCATAGCTCTGTCCTCGGCTCGGCTCAATCAACCCGCGGCGCGTCGTGACGTGGCGTGGCGTGGCGAGGCGAATGAGAAGGAGCATCGCGCGTGTAGGTCTCCTCTTCTCATGCTCATACAAGTGGTAGAAGAGCTCACCTTATAAAGAGGTGCAACTCTCTCTCAACTTCCGGGGTGGGACTAAACTTTAATCTCACTCACTCCACTCACATGTGTGCATGAATGGGCTAAGAGAATTTCAGAATTTTAGTTGGGCTTTGGGCCAAAGGCCTACTAGCAAAATTGCAACAGTCGTGCCCGTACGCGCCGTGGCTCCTCCTCCCCGGCAAGACCACGGAGACGCTCGAGCTCATCTCCATCACCGACGGGCGCAACCTCGTCATTTCTGCCCGGAACCCCGCGCTGCGCGGCCACCTCGTCCTTGGCTCCTCCGGCGTGAGGATCGCCACGGTCGACGTCCGCGGCCAGATCTACCTTGTTAACCTGGCCACCGGCGACCAGAACGAGCTCCCGCATATCTCCACTACGGGTCTCTTCCGGGAGATTAGGCAATGCGGCTTCTACTTCTTCCCGGTACAGGACTTGATGCGAGCCCGATACGGTGGTCAATACTCGGGGCCGGCTATGTACGGGACGTACACATTCAGTAGCGACCAGATGCACACGTATTTTTACTGCAAGGTGGACCTCTCGTCGTCGCCGAGCCCCGGCAGCTATGGAATTTTTCCCCGAAACCCTAAACCCCTCCCTGGCGGCGGCGATTAGGGTTAGGTGGACCAGACGCACGCGGGGACGATGGCAACACCGCCCGCCGGCAATGGCTGGAAACGCAGCGGAAACCTTTCTCCCCGCGCCGCACGGGCGTAGATGGAGGAAGCGCTGGGCAAGTTGGAAATCACCGACGAAGAGGCGACACCCCTGGTGATCGACGATGCAAACGATGGTGCTCCGACGAAGTGGCTGTTGGTGGGGAAGGTCCTACACCGCAATCTGCTTCATATTCAGACCATCGGCAATGCCCTCACCCAGCCTGGGGAAACCCTAGGGGCTAGCCTTTCGGCCCTTGGGGGAAAACATGTTTGCAGCGGAATTCGAGACCAAGCGCGACCTTGATCGCGTCTGGGAAGGATGACCTTGGCACATTAGCAAGAACGCAGTAATCTTGGAGGTGTTCAAAGAGCATATGCAACCTTCTGAACTAATGTTCAACAAGCTATCCGTTTGGATTAGGGTAGTCAATCTACCTTATAATCTGAGGAACGGCAAGAGGGGTTTGGCGATAGCTCAGCAAATTGATAAGCACGCTTCTGTCATCCAAATTGACCCCGTGGGGGGCTTTTTAAGAGCACGGGTCACCATCGACGTGCTAAAACCCTTGCGCAGGTGGATAGTTATTGAATCGACCAAGAGGGAAAAAGTGGACTGCTATGATATTGAATATGAACAGATCCCCCACTTTTGCTTCTCATGTGGTTGGTTGGGTCATTCTGATCTGTTATGCCCTACTCCGAGGACCCGGGATGCAAATGGTGATCTCCCTTTTAAGGCGAGTCTCCGGGCACCCGAGGAACGGAAGAAGAACTACTCTGGGGAGAACTCAACGAAGGAGAAATCTGATGCACAGAACAGTACGAAGGAATCGAGAACTTCTAGTTCCAAACAACACAAGGGTGCTGAGGTAACATCTCCTGTCAAGAATCCCAGTCTGAATAAGAGAAAAGGAGGGCCGCAAACGCAGGTATACCGACAAGTGGTGACACTCGCACTTGCTATCACTGAGAAGAGTGAGACGGCTATGACAACCGAGGATGGGCGGGATCTGTCTAATGCAGCAAATTTGGAAAACCCAGGGGACGCCTTTGTTGAAAAGTTCCCTAAGAAGAAGAAACCAACCCCCCATCTTCTGAAACTTCAGCAGCGTCTGCTGGGCAGCGCTGCCAGTCGCAATGAGTACCATTAGCTGGAACTGTCGAGGGCTTGGGAACCCTCAGACAGTTCGAGAGCTTCGCAAGATTGTGAAGCAGGAAGGTCCCACCCGTCTGTTCATCATGGAAACTAAAATAAAGGGCAAGCGAGTGGAAGACATGAAATTTTCTTTAGGTTTTTCGGGTTGTTTTGCCATCGATAGTGATGGCCTTAGTGGTGGTATTGGCCTCTTTTGGTCAAAAGATGTGGAGGTTCAGTTGGAAAACTATAGCCGTTCACATATTGATGTCTCTGTTAAGCAGAACAATAAAACCTGGCATTTTACTGGTTTCTATGGAGAGCCCAGGGTGGAGAACCAACACCACAGCTGGCGTTTTCTCCAGACTTTGTTTGCTATACCGCATGATGCATGGATCTGTATGGGAGATTTTAATGAAACGTTGCAGGCGGATGAGCACTTTAGTGTCAATCCACGACCAGAATATCAGATGAGGGCTTTCCGGGATGTGGTGTTAGACTGTCTCCTCCAGGATCTCGGATGGAGAGGAATTCCCTACACATGGGATAATAGGCAGGCAGGGGCAGCAAACGTGAAGGCTCGTTTGGATCGTGCCCTTGCAAACGAACGGTTTCTGAATCTGTTTCAGTTCACAACGGTGAAACATGTAAGCAGTATCGATTCGGATGATTGCTTTGTGATGACCCACAAGTATATGGGATCTATCGTAGTCCTTTCGATAAGTAAGAGTGTCAAACCTAACGAGGAGCAGAAGGAAATGATGAGCGGTTTTCAGCAAGGTATTCTCTGCAAGTACTGAAATAAGTGGTAACAGATAGTTTTGTGATAAGATAATTTGTAACGAGCAACAAGTAACAAAAGTAAATAAAGTGCAGCAAGGTGGCCCAATCCTTTTTGTAGCAAAGGACAAGCCTGGACAAACTCCCGAGGACACATGGGAATACCATCAAGCTAGTTTTCATCACGTTCATATGATTCGCGTTCGGTACTTTGATAATTTGACATGTGGGTGGACCGGTGCTTGGGTGCTGTTCTTACTTGAACAAGCATCCCACTTATGATTAACCTCCATTGCAAGCATCCGCAACTACAACAAAAGTATTAAGGTAAACCTAACCATAGCATGAAACATATGGATTCAAATCAGCCCCTTATGAAGCAACGCATAAACTAGGGTTTAAGCATCTGTCACACTAGCAACCCATCATCTACTTATTACTTCCCAATGCCTTCCTCTAGGACCAAATAATGGTGAAGTGTTATGTAGTCGATGTTCACATAACACCACTAGAGGCTAGACAACATACATCTCATCAAAATATCGAACGAATACCAAATTCACATGACTACTAATAGCAAGACTTCTCCCTTGTCCTCAGGAACAAACGTAACTACTCACAAAGCATATTCATGTTCATAATTAGAGGGGTAATAATATGCATAAAGGATCTAAACATATGATCTTCCACCAATTATACCAACTAGCATCAACTACAAGGAGTAATTAACACTACTAGCAACCTACTAGCACCAATCCCGGACTTGGAGACAAGAATTGGATACAAGAGATGAACTAGGGTTTTGAGATGAGATGGTGCTGATGAAGATGTTGATGGAGATTTCCCTCTCTCGATGAGAGGAGCGTTGGTGATGACGATGGCGATGATTTCCCCCTCCGGGAGGGAAGTTTCCCCGGCAGAACAGCTCAGCCGAAACCCTAGATTGGATCCGCCAAGGTTCCGCCTTGTGGCGGCGGAGTTTCGTCCCAAAAGGTTGCTTCTTATTTTTTTCTCAACCAAAGACTTCATATAGGAGAAGATGGTCATCGGAGAGCCACCAGGGGGCCCACGAGGTAGGGGGGCGCCCCCCACCCTCATGGGAAGGGTGTGGGCCCCCTGGTCTTCATCTTTGGCGAGGATTTTTCATTATTTCTTATAAGGTATTCCGTGGAGTTTCAGGACTTTTGGAGTTGTGCAGAATAGGTCTTTAATATTTGCTCCTTTTCCAGCCCAGAATTCCAGCTGCCGGCATTCTCCCTCCTTATGTAAACCTTGTAAAGTAAGAGAGAATAGCCATAAGTAGTTTGACATAATGTGAAATAACAACCCATAATGCAATAAATATCGATATAAAAGCATGATGCAAAATGGACGTATCAACTACCCCAAGCTTAGACCTCGCTTGTCCTCAAGCGAAAGCCGATAACAATAAAAATGTCCCCATGTTTAGAGGTAGAGGCATCGATAAAAATAAAATACAGACATGAGGGCATCATGATTATTCTCATAAGAGCAACATACATTGTCATATGATTACTTATGTTCAAGTGATGATCTATTCACAATGCAAAAGTATGAATCAGAAACCTTATTGAGAACCAACAAACTATAACCTCAGTCATTGAAGCAATTGCAATTTATCATAACATCGGATAAAGTCTATGTTAGAGCTAAAAAGCAAGTCCACATACTCAACTATCATCTAGTCCTTCATAATTGCTAACACTCGCGCAATACTTGTGGTTACAGAGTTTTAATCGGACACAAAGAAAGATAGGGGCTTATAGTTTTGCCCCACAACCTTTTACCTCAAGGGTAATGTCAACACTAATTACTCATGCCCCCCTACATCCAATTAGATATATATATATATATCAGGTTCTTTCCAACATGCTGGGCTTGCCACAGGATAAAATAAAAAAGGAAAGGTGAAGATCACCATGACACTTGCATAAGGTAGAAGATAATAATAAAAGATAGGCCCTTCGCAAAGGGAAGCAGAGGTTGCCATGCGCTTTTATGGTTGGATGCACAAAATCTTAATGCGAAAGAACGTCACTTTATATTGCCCCTTGTGATATGAACCTTTATTATGCAGTCTGTCGCCTTTATTACTTCCACATCACAAGATCGTATAAAGCTTATTTATCCCACATTAATCATACATATTTAGAGCAATTTTTATTGCTTTGCACCGATGACAACTTACTTGAAGGGTCTTATTCAATCCATAGGTAGATATGGTGGACTCTCATGGCAAAACTGGTTTAAGGGTATTTGGAAGCACAAGTAGTATCTCTACTTGGTTCTGAGAATTTGGCTAGCATGAGGGGGAAAGGCAAGCTGAACATGTTGGATGATCTATGACAACATACTTTATCTCAGATATAAGAAAACATAACCCATTACGTTGTCTTCCTTGTCCAACATCAACTCTTTAGCATGTCATATTTTGATGAGTGCTCCCAATCAAAAAAGATGTCAATAATAGTACATTTATATGTGAAACTTCTCTTTCCTTATTACTTCCTATTAATTGCAACAATGACCAAAGCTATGTCTGCCAACTCCCAACAACTTTTAATCATCGCACTCTTTCTATGTGAAGTCATTACTATCAATAAGATCAATATGAACTTTTGTTTCTTCTTTTTTTTTCTTCTCTTTTCTTTTATTCACCCAAGATCATAGCAAGAAAATCAAGCCCTTGATTCAACACTAATCTTTATTATATAGCTCACGAACTCGATTACATAGAAGGATAATAAAGCAAAACTCACAACTAGATCATGCCATAAACTTTATTCTACTAGATTGAAATACTACTAATAGGATCGAACTAAGGAAAATGGTAAAGATAGGAGTTGTGATTGTGATACGATACCGGGGCACCTCCCCCAAGCTTGGCAGTTGCCAAGGAGAGTGCCCATACCCAGGTGATTATGTCTCCTTTGTTGGTGAAGAAGGTGGGGTTGTTGATGATGGATAGTCGCACATCGAGCGTAGGAGGTCTTATAACTTGCGGATAATGCCCTTGAGTGCGATGATATGCTCTTTCAACAAAATATTTTCACATGTGAGATACTTATTTTGTATATGAGCCAACTCAATCATCTTGAAAGCTTCGATTTCTGTAGGGGTAAGAAGATTATGATCCAGTTGAAGGGTGTCTTCTGTTGCTGGAACTTGGTCCTCCATGGCCTTCTTGATCCCTTCATCCTTGTTGATCTCCATAGGTTCTTCTCTCTTCAGCTCTATCTTCATTAGCCAAGTATCGTTGCCCTCATGGTTGGAGGAGGAGGGAGACGACATAGTGTCTGACCTTGACAACCCTGACAGAAAACAGCTCAAAACAAAGACATGAGATTTTGCGTGATACGGGAGTCAAAACCCCCGGGAGATTATATTGTGAATTTTTACCGACCAAAATACGTATCGTGCAAGAAAACGGAGTCCGGAAGGCACACGAGGAGCTCACGAGGTAGGGGGGCGCGCCCAGGGGGTAGGGTGCGCCCTCTGTTGGAAATATGCCCTAGAGGCAATAATAAAATGGTTATTATTATATTTCCTTGTTCATGATAATTGTCTATTGTTCATGCTATAATTGTGTTATCCGGAAATCATAATACATGTGTGAATACATAGACCACATCACGTCCCTAGTGAGCCTCTAGTTGACTAGCTCGTTGATCAAAAGATAGTCATGGTTTCCTAACTATGGACATTAGATGTCATTGATAACGGGATCACATCATTAGGAGAAGGATATGATGGACAAGACCCAATCCTAAGCATAGCTCAAAGATCGTGTAGTTCGTTTGCTAGAGCTTTTCCGAATGTCAAGTATCATTTCCTTAGACCATGAGATTGTGCAAATCCCGGATACCGTAGGAGTGCTTGGGGTGTGCCAAACGTCACAACGTAACTGGGTGACTATAAAGGTGCACTACGGTATCTCCGAAAGTGTCTGTTGGGTTGGCACGAATCGAGACTGGGATTTGTCACTCCATATGACGGAGAGGTATCTCTGGGCCCACTCGGTAATGCATCATCATAATGAACTCAATGTGACCAAGTGGTTGATCACGGGATCATGCATTATGGTACAAGTAAAGTGACTTGCCGGTAACGAGACTGAACGAGGTATTGGGATACCGACGATCGAGTCTCGGGCGAGTAACGTACCGATTGACAAAGGGAATTGCATACGGGATTGATTGAATCCTCGACATCGTGGTTCATCCGATGAGATCATCGAGGAGCATGTGGGAGCCAACATGGGTATCCAGATCCTGCTGTTGGTTATTGACCGGAGAGTCGTCTCGGTCATGTCTGCGTGTCTCCCGAACCCGGAGGGTCTACACACTTAAGGTTCGGTGACGCTAGGGTTGTAGAGATATTAGTATGCGGTAACCCGAAAGTTTTTCGGAGTCCCGGATGAGATCCTGGACGTCATGAGGAGTTCCGGAATGGTCCGGAGGTGAAGAATTATATATAGGAAGTCCAGTTTCGGCCATCGGGAAAGTTTCGGGGGTCACCGGTATTGTACCGGGACCACCGGAAGGGTCCGGGGGGTCCACCGGGTGGGGCATCCTATCCTGGAGGGCCCCATGGGCTAAAGTGGGGAAGGGAACCAGCCCCTGGTGGGGCTGGTGCGCCCCGCTTGGGCCTCCCCCTGCGCCTAGGGTTGGAAACCCTAGGGGTGGGGGCGCCCCACTTGGCTTGGGGGGCAAGCCACCCCCCTTGGCCGCCGCCCCCCCTTGAGATTCAATCTCTAGGGCCGGCGCCCCCCTAGGGGCCCTATATATAGTGGGGGGGGGGGATGGAGGGCAGTCGCACCCTAGCCCCTGGCGCCTCCCTCTCCCTCCCATGACACCTCTCCCTCTCGCTGAGCTTGGCGAAGCCCTGCCGAGATTGCCGTTGCTTCCACCACCACGCCGTTGTGCTACTGGATCTCCATCAACCTCTCCTTCCCCTTGCTGGATCAAGAAGGAGGAGACGTCTTCCCCAACCGTACGTGTGTTGAACGCGGAGGTGCCGTTCGTTCGGCGCTCGGTCATCGGTGATTTGGATCAAGACGAGTACGACTACATCAACCCTGTTCTCTTGAACACTTGCGCTCGCGATCTACAAGGGTATGTAGATGCACTCCCCTCTCCCTCGTTGCTAGATGACTCCATAGATTGATCTTGGTGATGCGTAGAAAATTTTAAATATCTGCTAGTTCCCCAACAGTAGCATCATGAGCTAGGTCTATGCGTAGTTTCTATGCACGAGTAGAACACAAAGCAGTTGTGGGCATGGATATTGTCAATTTACTTGCCGTTACTAGTCTTATATTGATTCGGCGGCATCGTGGGATGAAGCGGCCCGGACCGACCTTACACGTACGCTTACGTGAGACTGGTTCCACCGACTGACATGCACTAGTTGCATAAGGTGGCTAGCGGGTGTTTGTCTCTCCCACTTTAGTCGGATCGGATTCGATGAAAAGGGTCCTTATGAAGGGTAAATACAAATTGGCATATCACGTTGTGGTTTTGGCGTAGGTAAGAAACGTTCTTGCTAGAAACCTATAGCAGCCACGTAAAAACTTGCAACAACAATTAGAGGACGTCTAACTTGTTTTTGCAGCATGTGCCGTGTGATGTGATATGCCTAAAAGGATGTGATGAATGATATATGTGATGTATGAGATTGATCATGTTCTTGTAATAGGAATCACGACTTGCATGTCGATGAGTATTTCAACCGGCAGGAGCCATAGGAGTTGTCTTAATTTATTTATGACCTGCGTGTCAACATAAACGTCATGTAATTACTTTACCTTATTGCTAAACCATTAGCCATAGTAGTAGAAGTACTAGATGACGAGACAACTTCATCAAGTAACGATGATGGAGATCATGATGATGGAGATCATGGTGTCATGCCGGTGACGATGATGATCATGGCGCCCCAAAGATGGAGATCAAAAGGAGCAAATGATATTGGCCATATCATGTCACTATTTGATTGCATGTGATGTTTATCATGTTTTTACATCTTATTTGCTTAGTACGACGGTAGCTTAAATAAGATGACCCCTCACATAATTTCAAGAAAGTGTTCCCCCTAACTGTGCACCGTTGCGAAGGTTCGTTGTTTCGAAGCACCACGTGATGATCGGGTGTGATAGATTCTAACATTCGAATACAACGGGTGTAAGCCAGATTTACACATGCAATACACTTAGGTTGACTTGACGAGCCTAGCATGTACAGACATGGCCTTGGAACACGGAAGACCGAAAGGTCGAGCATGAGTCGTATAGAAGATGCGATCAACATGAAGATGTTCACCGATGTTGACTAGTCCGTCTCGCGTGATGATCGGACACGGCCTAGTCGACTCGGATCATGTTTCACTTAGATGACTAGAGGGATGTCTATCTGAGTGGGAGTTCATTGAATAATTTGATTAGATGAACTTAATTATCATGAACTTAGTCTAAAATCTTTACAATGTGTCTTGTAGATCAAATGGCCCACACTAATGTTTCCCTCAACTTCAACGCGTTCCTAGAGAAAACCAAGCTGAAAGATGATGGCAACAACTATTCGGACTGGGTCCGGAACCTGAGGATCATCCTCATAGCTGCCAAGAAAGATTATGTCCTAGAAGCACCGCTAGGTGACGCACCCATTCTAGAGAACCAAGACGTTATGAACGCTTGGCAGTCACGTGCTGATGATTACTCCCTCGTTCAGTGCAGCATGCTTTACAGCTTAGAACCGGGGCTCCAAAAGAGTTTTGAGCAACGCGGAGCATATGAGATGTTCGAAGAGCTGAAAATGGTTTTCCAAGCTCATGCCCGGGTCGAGAGATATGAAGTCTCCGACAAGTTCTTTAGTTGTAAGATGGAGGAAAATAGTTCTGTCAGTGAGCACATACTCAAAATGTCTGGGTTGGACAACCGCTTAACTCAGCTGGGAGTTAATCTCCCGGATGATGCGGTCATTGACAGAATCCTTCAGTCGCTTCCACCGAGCTACAAGAGCTTTGTGATGAACTTCAATATGCAGGGGATGGAAAAGACCATTCCTGAGGTATATTGAATGTTGAAATCAGCAAAGGTGGAGATCAAAAAGGAACATCAAGTGTTGATGGTGAATAAAACCACTAAGTTTAAGAAAGGCAAGGGTAAGAAGAACTTCAAGAAGGACGGCAAGGGGGTTGCCGCGCCCGGTAAGCAAGCTGCCGGGAAGAAGCCAAAGAATGGACCCAAGCCCGAGACTGAGTGTTTTTATTGCAAGGGAAGTGGTCACTGGAAGCGGAACTGCCCCAAATACTTAGCGGACAAGAATGCCGGCAACACTAAAGGTATATGTGATATACATGTAATTGATGTGTACCTTACCAGTACTCGTAGTAGCTCCTGGGTATTTGATACCGGTGCGGTTGCTCACATTTGTAACTCAAAGCAAGAGCTACGGAATAAGCGGAGACTGGCGAAGGACGAGGTGACGATGCGCGTCGGGAATGGTTCCAAGGTCGATGTGATCACCATCGGCACGCTACCTCTACATTTACCTATGGGATTAGTTTTAAACCTCAATAATTGTTATTTAGTGCCAGCTTTGAGCATGAACATTGTATCAGGATATCGTTTAATTCGAGATGGCTACTCATTTAAATCCGAGAATAATGGTTGTTCTATTTATATGAGAGATATGTTTTATGGTCATGCCCCGCTGGTGAATGGTTTATTCTTAATGAATCTCGAGCGTAATGTTACACATATTCATAGTGTGAATACCAAAAGATGTAAGGTTGTTAATGATAGTCCCACATACTTGTGACACTGCCGCCTTGGTCACATAGGTGTCAAACACATGAAGAAGCTCCATGAAGATGGACTTTTAGAGTCTCTTGATTACGAATCATTTGACACATGCGAACCATGCCTCATGGATAAAATGACCAAGACTCCGTTCTCAAGAACAATGGAGCGAGCAACCAACTTATTGGAAATCATACATACTGATGTGTGCGGTCCAATGAGTGTTCAGGCTCGCGGTGGCTATCATTATGTTCTCACCCTCACTGATGACTTGAGTAGATATGGATATGTCTACTTAATGAAACACAAGTCTGAGACCTTTGAAAAGTTCAAGGAATTTCAGAGTGAGGTTGAGAATCAACGTGACAGGAAAATCAAGTTCTTGCGATCAGATCGTGGGGGAGAATACTTGAGTCACGAATTTGGCACGCACTTAAGGAAATGTGGAATAGTTTCACAACTCACGCCGCCTGGAACACCTCAGCGAAATGGTGTGTCCGAACATCATAATCGCACTCTATTGGATATGGTGCAATCTATGATGTCTCTTACCGATCTACCGCTCTCTTTTTGGGGCTATGCTTTAGAGACTGCCGCATTCACTTTAAATAGGGCACCGTCTAAATCCGTTGAGACGACACCATATGAATTATGGTTTGGGAAGAAACCTAAGCTGTCGTTTCTAAAAGTTTGGGGATGTGATGCTTATGTCAAGAAACTTCAACCTGAAAAGCTCGAACCCAAATCGGAAAAATGCGTCTTCATAGGATACCCTAAAGAAACTATTGGGTATACCTTCTACCTCAGATCCGAAGGCAAGATCTTTGTTGCCAAGAATGGATCCCTTCTAGAGAAAGAGTTTCTCTCGAAAGAAGTAAGTGGGAGGAAAGTAGAACTTGATGAAGTATTACCTCTTGAACCGGAAAGTGGCGCAGCTCAGGAAAATGTTCCTGAGGTGCCTGCACTGACTAGAGAGGAAGTTAATGATGATCATGAAACTTCAGATCAAGTTGCTACTGAACTTCGCAGGTCCACAAGGACACGTTCCGCACCAGAGTGGTACGGCAACCCTGTCCTGGAAATCATGTTGTTAGACAATGGTGAACCTTCGAACTATGTAGAAGCGATGGCGGGCCCAGATTCTGACAAATGGCTGGAAGCCATGAAATCTGAGATAGGATCCATGTATGAAAATGAAGTATGGACTTTGACTGACTTGCCCGATGATCGGCGAGCCATAGAAAATAAATGGATCTTTAAGAAGAAGACAGACGCGGATGGTAATGTAACCATCTATAAAGCTCGGCTTGTCGCTAAGGGTTATCGACAAGTTCAAGGGGTTGACTACGATGAGACTTTCTCACCCATAGTAAAGCTGAAGTTCGTCCGAATCATGTTAGCAATTGTCGCATTCTATGATTATGAGATATGGCAAATGGACGTCAAAACGGCATTCCTTAATGGTTTCCTTAAGGAAGAATTGTATATGATGCAGCCGAAAGGTTTTGTCGATCCTAAGAATGCTGATAGGATGTGCAAGCTCCAACGCTCGATCTATGGGTTGGTGCAAGCATCTCGGAGTTGGAACATTCGTTTTGATGAGATGATCAAAGCATTTGGGTTTACGCAGACTTATGGAGAAGCCTGCATTTACAAGAAAGTGAGTGGGAGCTCTGTAGCATTTCTCATATTGTATGTGGATGACATACTGTTGATGGGAAATGATATAGAATTCTTGGAAAGCATAAAGGCCTACTTGAACAAGTGTTTTTCAATGAAGGATCTTGGAGAAGCTGCTTACATATTAGGCATCAAGATCTATAGAGATAGATCGAGACGCCTCATTGGTCTTTCACAGAGTACGTACCTTGACAAGATATTGAAGAAGTTCAATATGGATCAGTCAAAGAAGGGGTTCTTGCCTGTGTTGCAAGGTACGAGATTGAGCACGGCTCAATGCCCGACCACGGCATAAGATAGAGAAAAGATGAGTGTCGTCCCCTATGCCTCGGCCATAGGGTCTATCATGTATGCTATGCTGTGTACCAGACCTGATGTAAACCTTGCCGTAAGTTTGGTAGGAAGGTACCAAAGTAATCCTGACATGGAACACTGGACAGCGGTCAAGAATATCCTGAAGTACCTGAAGAGGACTAAGGATATGTTTCTCGTTTATAGAGGTGATGAAGAGCTCGTCGTAAAGGGTTACGTCGATGCTAGCTTCGACACAGATCTGGATGACTCTAAGTCACAAACCGGATACGTGTATATTTTGAATGGTGGGGCAGTAAGCTGGTGCAGTTGCAAGCAAAGCGTTGTGGCGGGATCTACATGTGAAGCGGAGTACATGGCAGCCTCGGAGGCAGCACAAGAAGCAATATGGGTGAAGGAGTTCATTACCGACCTAGGAGTCATTCCCAATGCTTCGGGCTCGATGACTCTCTTCTATGACAACACTGGAGCTATTGCCCTTGCCAAGGACCCCAGGTTTCACAGGAAGACCAGTCATATCAAGCGTCGCTTCAACTCCATTTGTGAGAGTGTTCAAAATGGAGACATAGATGTTTGTAAAGTACATACGGACCTGAGTGTAGCAGATCCATTGACTAAACCTCTCCCTCGAGCAAAAGATGATCAACACCAGAACTCTATGGGTGTTCGATTCATCACAATGTAACTAGACTATTGACTCTAGTGCAAGTGGGAGACTGTTGGAAATATGCCCTAGAGGCAATAATAAAATGGTTGTTATTATATTTCCTTGTTCATGATAATTGTCTATTGTTCATACTATAATTGTGTTATCCGGAAATTATAATACATGTGTGAATACATAGACAACAACACGTCCCTAGTGAGCCTCTAGTTGACTAGCTCGTTGATCAAAAGATAGTCATGGTTTCCTGACTATGGACATTAGATGTCATTGATAACGGGATCACATCATTAGGAGAATGATGTGATGGACAAGACCTAATCCTAAGCATAGCTCAAATATCGTGTAGTTCGTTTGCTAGAGCTTTTCCGAATGTCAAGTATCATTTCCTTAGACCATGAGATTGTGCAACTCCCGGATACCGTAGGAGTGCTTTGGGTGTGCCAAATGTCACAATGTAACTGGGTGTCTATAAAGGTGCACTACGGGTATCTCCAAAAGTGTCTGTTGGGTTGGCACGAATCGAGACTGGGATTTGTCACTCCGTATGACGGAGAGGTATCTCTGGGCCCACTCGGTAATGCGTCACCATAATGAGCTCAATGTGACCAAGTGGTTGATCACGGGATCATGCATTACGGTACGAGTAAAGTGACTTGCCGGTAACGAGATTGAACGAGGTATTGGGATACCAAAGATCGAGTCTCGGGCGAGTAACGTACCGATTGACAAAGGGAATTGCATATATACGGCATTGATTGAATCCTCGACATCGTGGTTCATCCGATGAGATCATCGAGGAGCATGTGGGAGCCAACATGGGTATCCAGATCCCGCTGTTGGTTATTGACCGGAGAGTCGTCTCGGTCATGTTTGCGTGTCTCCCGAACCCGTAGGGTCTACACACTTAAGGTTCGGTGACGCTAGGGTTGTAGAGATATTAGTATGCGGTAACCCGAAAGTTGTTCGGAGTCTCGGATGAGATCCCGGACGTCATGAGGAGTTCCGGAATGGTCCGGAGGTGAAGAATTATATATAGGAAGTCCAGTTTCGGCCATCGGGAAAGTTTCGGGGGTCACCGGTATTGTACCGGGACCACCGGAAGGGTCCCGGGGGTCCACCGGGTGGGGCCACCTATCCCGGAGGGCCCCATGGGCTAAAGTGGGGAAGGGAACCAGCCCCTGGTGGGCTAGTGCGCCCCCTTGGGCCTCCCCCTGCGCCTAGGGTTGGAAACCCTAGGGGTGGGGGGCGCCCCACTTGGCTTGGGGGGCAAGCCACCCCTCTTGGCCGCCGCCCCCCCTTGAGATTCAATCTCTAGGGACTGCGCCCCCCCTAGGGGCCCTATATATAGTGGTGGGGGAGGGAGGGCAGCCGCACCCTAGCCCCTGGCACCTCCCTCTCCCTCCCGTGACACCTCTCCCTCTCGCTAAGCTTGGCGAAGCCCTGCCGAGATCGCCGTTGCTTCCGCCACCACGCCGTCGTGCTGCTAGATCTCCATCAACCTCTCCTTCCCCTTGCTGGATCAAGAAGGAGGAGATGTCTTCCCCAACTTTACGTGTGTTGAACGCGGAGGTGCCGTCCGTTCGGCGCTCGGTCATCGGTGATTTGGATCACGACGAGTACGACTCCATCAACCCCGTTCTCTTGAACGCTTCCGCTCGCGATCTACAAGGGTATGTAGTGCACTCCCCTCTCCCTCATTGCTAGATGACTCCATAGATTGATCTTGGTGATGTGTAGAAAATTTTAAAATTCTGCTACATTCCCCAAAACGCTCCACCCTCGTGGGGCCCTCGTGTCCTTCCCGAACTGCTACTTAATTTTCTATTTTTCTAAATATTCCAAAACGGAGAAATATTGCCTTAAAAATTGTTTTGGAGTCGGTTTACTTACCGACCTATTCCTTTTCGGAGTCTGAAACATTCTGGAAAGTGTCCCTTATGTATTCCTCTGGGGTTACAATTTCAATAATATTGGTTTCAATATTTATGGGATTACCTGAGATATAATGTTTAATTCTCTGACCGTTTACCACCTTCGGATTTGTGCCTTCGAAGTTGTTGATTTTTATGGCACCGGAACAATAGACCTCCTCGATAACATAGGGGCCTTCCCATTTAGAGAGAAGTTTTCCTGCAAAAAAACTTAAACGAGAGTTGTATAGCAATACATAATCACCTACATTAAACTCATGCTTTTGTATCCTTTTGTCATGACATCTTTTAACCTTTTCTTTAAACAACTTGGCATTTTCATAAGCTTGGGTTCTCCATTCATCAAGTGAGCTAATATCAAATAAGCTCTTTTCACCGGCAAGTTTGAAATCATAGTTGAGCTCTTTAACAGCCCAATATGCCTCATGTTCTAGTTTGAGAGGTAAGTGACATGCTTTTCCATATACCATTTTATACGATGACATACCCATAGGATTTTTATACGCAGTTCTATAGGCCCATAATGCATCATCAAGTTTCTTGGACCAATTCTTTCTAGACCTATTGACAGTCTTTTGCAAAATTAATTTGAGTTCTCTATTACTCAATTCTACTTGACCACTAGACTGTGGGTGATACGGAGATGCAATTCTATGACTGACGTCATATTTAGCAAGCATTTTACGGAAAGCACCATGAATAAAATGTGAACCACCATCAGTCATTAAATATCTAGGGACTCCAAACCTCGGAAAAATAACTTCTTTAAGCATTTTAATAGAAGTGTTATGATCAGCACTACTAGTTGGAATAGCTTCTACCCACTTAGTAACATAATGAACAACAACTAAGATATGTGTATATCCATTAGAGGCAGGAAAAAGTCCCATATAATCAAAACCTCAAACATCAAACGGTTCAATAACAAGTGAATAATTCATAGGCATTTCTTGACATCTACTAATATTACCAATTTTTTGACATTCATCACAAGATAGGACAAACTTACGGGCATCCTTGAAGAGAGTTGGCCAATAAAAACCGGATTGCAATACCTTATGTGCAGTTGTGACGCCCGGATAGTTAAGCTACAGTAACCATCTACTAATGATGCCACATCACCATGATTACCGTTGTTAGTTTCACGATGATTCAAATCTCATTTCGAATTCAAATTCAAAATCAAGTTAGACAATCAAAGTTTTCAAATGTTAAATCTAAAGTGTTCGAAATGTAGCAAATAAATTCTAGATGATTATGATGGTGAAACCACATTTTTATAAATTATTTAAATACACTAAAATAAATAAAACAACATCTTAAACAATTAAATAAATGCCTTTTATATTTAGTAAAATACTAAACAGTTTTATTTTATCACCAAACTTTTTGTGGCATCGGGGCATTTTGAAACACTAATTTGGGTACTACTTATATATTTTATTAAACAAATAGGTATAGAAAATAAAATAGAAAACTAATAAACAGAAAATAAATAAAAACAAAAACTTAAACAAAAGAGAAAAAGGAAGAAACCCCCTCCCCCTGGGCCGAATGGCCTAGCTAGCCAGCAGGCCACCAGCCCAAACGGCCCAACCGCGCCTATAACCCCCACACCCCAAACCCTAACCACCCACTCTCCCCCACTCCTCCCACTCCCCGCCCCGTTTCTGGATCGGGGGAGCGACCCCCTCCCCCCCCCCCCCACGACCGCATCGTCGCCTGCCGCCTCCACCCAGCGCGCCGCGCCTGAGGACCGCCACCTCCGCATCGCAGCATCGCCATCGCCCCGCGTGCCTCGGCCTCCTCCTCACCCCGCACCGATGCCGCCGTTCCTGCGCCGCGCCCTCAAGCCCCGATGCCGATCCCTGCCGCCGACCTCCTCCTCAACTCCGTCGCCGGCGCTCCCCGTCCCCGACCTCCTCCCCGAGCACCGCTGCCCGAACCCCTACCCCCCCTCCCCCCGTGAGCGCCCCTCGGTCCCGTCCCTCTCTCTTTCTCCTCGCGCGAGCGCACGCGCCCCGTCTCGTCCCGGCTCGCCCGCACCCCCTATCGCTCTTGGCCTCCACTCCGTCCCGCGCTGGTGCCTTCTCGCTCCCGCGCCGTGGCCAGCCCCTTGCTGTTGCTTGCTTCCGGCCGCGGCCCCGGCCACCGTGCACAAGCACGCCCGCGCCACGCTGTGCCCCACAGCCACCTCCGCTCGCCTTCGCTCCGGCGCCCTCCCCCTCCTTCTCAGGTGACCGGCCGGCGCCACATGGCCCCATGCCTCCCTGTGCCCCTGCCACGGCCGCCCTCTCCGCTGGCAAGCCCTCCCCCTACCTCGCCGGCTCTGGCAAGCCGCGCCAGCGCCGCATTCGCCGCGGCATGCTAGTCCGGCCGCTCGGCCTCGCCCACTCCTCCCCCGCCGCCGCGTACTGGTCGCTAGGTACGCATGCCCCGGCGCCCATTAACACGTGCCCGTGCCCGCTTGTGCCACTGACCCAATGACACGGGGGCCCCACAGCCCCAGAACGTTTTTTGTAAAAAAAGAATAAAGAAAATAAATAATAAATAAAATAAATTAATTAATTAATTAACTTTGATTAATTAAACTAATCAATTAACTAAACTAATTAAACTATTAGTTAATTAATTAATCAGTCAATGACAGTGGGGCCCACCCCTAATTAATTCTGATTTGATAAATTAAATTTGGATAATTAAGATGTGACACTGACCAGTGGGACCCACTGGTCAGGTTGACCAGTCAACCCCTGTTGACTGCTGACATCAGCATGACATCATGCTGATGTCATAAATCCAATTTCAAATTAAATTAAATAATTAATTAAATTCCAGAAATTAATAAAATCTTTAGAAAATCATATATTTAACCTGTAACTCGGATTAAATTATTTTCAACATGAAAGTAGCTCAGAACAATGAGACGAACCCGGATACGCAGCCCGTTCGTCCACCACGCATCCTTATCATAGCGAACGCGCAACTTTCCCCCTCCGGTTCGTTTGTCCGAAAACGCGAAACACCGGTGATATTTTCCCGGATGTTTCCCCCTTCACTGGTATCACCTCGTACCGCGTTAGGTCACCCCCTAGCACAACGTAATGCCGCATCTTGCTTCTTATTATTACATTGATTGCTCTGTTATTTATTGTGTTCCCCCTCCGTTACTTCTTTCCGGTAGACATCGAGACCGACGCCGCTACTACCCAGTACGACTACGGAGTTGACGACCCCTCTCTCTTGCCAGAGCAACCAGGCAAGCCCCCCCTTGATCACCAGATATCGCCTACTCTCTTCTATACTGCTTGCATTAGAGTAGTGTAGCATGTTACTGCTTTCCGTTAATCCTATTCTGTTGCATAGCCTGCCATTGTTGCTACAGCTGTTGATACCTTATCTACAATCCTAAATGCTTAGTATAGGATGCTAGTTTATCATCAGTGGCCCTACATTCTTGTCCGTCTGCCATGCTATACTACTGGGCCATGATCACTTCGGGAGGTGATCACGGACATATCATATATACTTATACTGTTACATTACTTATGATACTGTTCGGAGATGGGGGCTGAAGGGGCAGGTGGCTCCATCCCAGTAGAGGTGGGCCTGGGTTCCCGACGGCCCCCGACTGTTACTTCGTGGCGGAGTGACAGGGCAGGTTGAGACCACCTAGGAGAGAGGTGGGCCTGGCCCTGGTCGGCGTTCGCGGATACATAACACGCTTAACGAGATCTTGGTATTTGATCTGAGTCTGGCTACTGGCCTATACGCACTAACCATCTACGCGGGGATAGTTATGGGCATTCGACGTCGTGGTATCAGCCGAAGCCTTCGTGACGTCAGCGACTGAGCGGCGCGCGCCGGGTTGGACCGCGTAACGCAACTTCCTTTGTAATGGAGGTTGCTAGGTCTGCTCACCGGCCGCGTACGCAACATGCAGGTGTGCAATGGGCGATGGGCCCATACCCCTGCGCCATAGGATTTAGACCGGCGTGCTGACCTCTCTGTTGTGCCTAGGTAGGGCTGCGACGTGTTGATCTTCCGAGGCCGGGCATGACCCAGGAAAGTGTGTCCGGCCAAATGGGATCGAGCGTGTTGGGTTATGTGGTGCACCCCTGCAGGGAAGTTAATCTATTCGAATAGCCGTGATCTTCGGTAACAGGACGACTTGGAGTTGTACCTTGACCTTATGACAACTAGAACCGGATACTTAATAAAACACACCCTTCCAAGTGCTAGATACAACCGGTGGTCGCTCTCTCACAGGGCGACGAGGGGAGGATCATCGGTTAGGGTTATGCTATGCGATGCTACTTGGTGAACTTACCATCTACTCTTTTCTACTGCTGCAAGATGGAGGTTACCAGAAGCGTAGTCTTCGATAAGACTAGCTATCCCCCTCTTATTCCGGCTTTCTGCAGTTCAGTCCACATATGATAGCCTTATTCCATTTGATACCAATGCATACATATGTAGTGTAGCTCTTTGCTTGCGAGTACTTTGAATGAGTACTCACGGTTGCTTGCTCCCCCTTTTTCCACTTTGCTATACTCGATTGCTGCGACCATACGTTGGAGCCCAGGAGCCAGACGCCACCGTCGACGACGACTACTACTACTCGGGAGGTGCCTACTACTACGTGCAGCACGCTGACGACGAACACACTACAAGAAATATGTCAACTTATGACCTTCTGTCAGTGACCCTCGTAGAATTGGTCATAAATTTATGACCATTTTAGACCAATTGGTCAAAAGCTGTCTGGGGGGCTCTAAACCCTAAACCATTGCGACCATTTTGGTTAGAAAGGTCATAATTTCATTACATGAAATGGTCATAAAGCAAACAACACTAGTCCGCTGCCTTATTTCTAGTTGTTAACGACCAATATAGATGGTCATAGCCTTGTAAATTGTGGTGGGTTGGTATGACTAGGCGGCACCTCATCAGTTTTGCCTATGTGTCATGTCCATGTGGCAGTTTTTGCCCTAGGTTGTGAAGCAACCAATATTTCTGTCATTCCCAAAATTCCCAAAAAAATCTCATAAATTCTTTGGGTCATATCTTCGTCAAATATGTAAAAACTTTCCTTGCCTAGTTCAAAAATAATTCAAAAATATTCATTTTCCTATTCTGTTCAAAACAACAGTTTGTGAAGGAAGTACCACTTTGGCATGTCCAAATAGTATCCATTTTCTACAGTGCTTTCCTATGCCCAAATAACCATCCTCCACCAAATGCCAGCTCAATCCATTCATTATTTTGAACCAAGCTTCAACATTCGTAGTTATGTCCACTGTGGTAGTTTGCAAAGCAAGTACCACCTAGGCTCCTCCTTTTGAGCTGAAAATTTGTGAAGACGGTCTTCTTAGTAACTGATCATCCTCGGCCAAAACTCAGGCCCATTGGCCATGTGCATTTCCCGTACCACTAATCAAACACTTGGGTGCCAATTCATGTTTGAGCTCGGTTCAGTCTCCCCATGAGATTCTTCTATTGCCTTCTTCTTCTTGACACCTATCAGGGGAGTTCCCAACCCATTAGACATGCCTAGGCCGCCCGGAACGCGTGGCAACACCACGGTCACGCGGTGACCACGCGGCGGGCATGCAAGTCTACGCGCTTTGGAGTTGGGGCCCTGGGCCACCATCCAAACCTCAACGTATCGCCACCAAACCATGTATTTCTGATTAAATAGATACTTTTCTACCTAGAAATGATTTTTTGAAAAAATAAAGAGCAAACTATGAGGCAGCTGCAGTTCAAATTTGTCCCGCTTCCTACTGAATCAGCAGAAATTGTCTTTTTCACCAGAGGTGGATAAAAACTTTTGGCACCCAACCATTTTGTCAATTGTGCTTTAAACATGGCCTAGTATTTGATAAAATTGATTTGGTCCAATTTTGCAACAAATATATGGTAGGTCCTTCACAAAAAAACTCATTTTGGGCACTCGAAAAATGGAAAATTGATTTTTCGTCCAAAGAAAATGAAAACTCCCTTAGGCAACATTGTTTGCCATTCCAATATGCACCCTTGTGCATAATATGAGATCATTTGAACAAACTATGCCATGAATGTGGCCATAAGATTGATCATTTGGCTTGAAAGCCATGAATCTTCAGAGATGATAGCTCATTTCTGAGTACACTTTTTTAAAATAATTGCCGTATTACAAGTTTGTTATTTTTCCTGTGAACTTGGCCACATATAATGACACAATGCGAAGGTTTCCCAATTTTTTGATTTTTTTTTGAATTTTTTATGCCCGTTTCAAAATGCGATCAAAACGGCGGGAATGACCGTTCCTATCTAGTGGTTGAATCTTGGAATTTTTTTGGTGTTTATCTGATTAAATAGATACTTACGTACCTAGAAATTATTTTTGGAAAAAATAAATAGCAAACTATGAGGCAGCTGCAGTGCAAATTTGACCCGCTTCCAGCTGAATCGGCGGAAATTTGTCTTTTTTACGAGAGGTGGATCAAAACTTTTTACACCCAACCATTTGGTCAATTGTGCATTAAATATGGCCTACTATTTTAGAAAAATGATTTGGTCCAATTTTGCAACAATTATTTGAGAGGTCCTTCACAAAAAAACCTCCTGTTGGGCACTCGAAAAATGGAAAATGGTTTTTTCGTCCAAAGAAAATGAAAACTTCCTTAGGCAACATTGTTTGCCATTACAATATGCACCCTTGTGCACAATATGAGATCATTTGAACAAACTATGCCACGAATGTGGCCATAAGATTGATCATTTGGCTTAAAAGCCATGAATCTTCACAGATGATAGCTCATTTTTTAGAACACTTTTTTAAAATAATTGTTGTATTACAAGTTTGTTATTTTTCCTGGGAACTTAGCCACATATAATGACACAATGCGAAGGTTTCCCAATTTTTTGATTTTTTTGAATTTTTTATGCCCGTTTCAAAATGCGGTTAAAATGGCGGGAATGACCGTTCCTAGCTAGTGGTTGAATCTTGGAATTTTTTTGGCATTTCTCTGATTAAATAGATACTTTTGTACCTATAAATGATTTTTGTAAAACATAAATAGCAAACTATGAGGCATCCGCAGTTCAAATTTGACCCGCATCCAGCTGAATCAGCGAAAATTTGTCTTTTTCACCAGAGGTGGATCAAAACTTTTTACACCCAATAATTTGGTCAATTCTGCATTAAATATGGCCTAGTATTTTAGAAAAATGATTTGGTCCAATTTTGCAACAAATATATTATAGGTCCTTCACAAAAAAACTCAGTTTGGACACTCGAAAAATGATTAAAAATAGCTAGAAAGATCAGAATGCATACAAATTGGTGCTCATCCATAAAATGTGGTCTAGCTTGAGTGAAAATTTGTATAATGCCCTTTTGCAAAATATTTTTGATAGCTACTTCACAAAATCCCTCTATTTTTAGTACTTGAAAACTATTTTACATCACTGATTTTTTGAACCAATCATAACTCTGTCCACGGATCGATGACATGGAGTCCATCCATCCATCCATCTCTCCATCCCACATCCATCCATCTATCTATAGAAAAGAGAAAAGAAAAAGAGATACCCCACCCGCAACCCAAACCCTAGCTCAGATCCCCCCGTCGCACCCCTCCTCCCTCGTCCCCATCTCCTCGCCGCCGCCGCCACCTCCTCCACGTCCCTCTTCCGATCCAGTCCTCTCCCCGCCGCTCCCACCCACTGCCGACCTCGCCGTCCTCCTCACCCACCGCCGCCGACCTCGTCCCTCCCTCCCCTCACCATCTCTCCCTACCCTAGCTCAGATCGAGTCGAGCAGGTCGGCATCCCATCTCCTCGCGGCTTCCCATTGATCCACGGCCAGATCCGCCGCTCCGAGATCTGCCAAGGGCTTGGACCTGGAGCTCCATCTCCATGGCGACGGTTCCTAGATCCGCCCAGGGGCTGGACCTAGAGCTCATCTCCATGGTGTCCGCTTCCAGATCCGCTCGGTCTGCATCGCGAGTTGGCTGCATCCCCACGTCTGCTCCCGCTTCTGCTGCTCGTCTAGGTAACGCAATTTGTCGATTTGCTCTTCTCCCCTCGGCTTCCCTTACCTTACCTTACGGCGCAGTGTCTTCCCTCCTCATGCAGGTGCACGCACCACCAGCGTTGTTGCAAGCCGTGGCCAGACCTCCAAGCAGAGCAGTGACACGTTTGGCTGGCCCTCCTCGACCTCCGCCATGGCCACCGCGGTGCTTCCGGATCCCCGCCCTTGTCACGCGATGGAGGTTCCAGTCTTGCCCCTCTTCTTCTTTCGATTTGATCTGGATCGTGCGCCGCGGTTCCTCATGCATGCCCGATTTGCTTTTCTTCCTCATGTAGGTCGTCATCAGCGGCGGCCAGGACTTGCTCCACGGCGTGCGGCTCAGCAGCTGCTGGCGTTCATCTACACCACGGCGTCGTCGACATCGCTGCATCGTCATCGCGTCGAGGAAGGTGCCGACGTCGGCGTTCGTCCGCGGGACCGGAGATGCAGAGGCCGCTGTTGTTCCTCCGTACAGCCCGCGTGCGTGTGTGACACCCGCGTGCTCAACTTCAGCGGTCTTCTTTCTTCCCCATCACCATCTACAGGTCTTCTTCTTCCATTCTATTCTTTGCTCTGTTCTTCTCTGTTGTAGTGTCTACAGTGGATGAAAATACCTGACTGTATATGGATGGTTGGATTGCAGGGTCTACAGTGCACCACCTTGATTTGTTGATTCGGTCTAGAGCAGCAGCAGTAGCTCCTTCCTTCCATGTAGATGGAGGGCATGACCTGCACAAGGAGCTCCAAGGAGACAAAGGTATCTGCTCCCTTGCTGTACATATTTGTGGGTTCTCTGTGATGATGAAACCATTGATTGGATGTCCTGATTAGAGACAATTCATTCATGAGTAAACTTTGATGTTTTACTGTACAGCCTTCAAGGTCAAGTGTGCCGCCATCTTGCTTGCTAGAAAATCTTAGTTTGTTTAGGCATATAAACTGGCCTGTGCATTTGGCAGATATAGTAGTGTTTGTACTAACAGATTGAGCACAAACATTATTTGTTAAGAGGGCCCTACAGTTATATTTTGGCGGCCTTTTGCTCCTTCATTTTTGTGTGTTTGAAAATCAATACAGCTGACATGCTTTACTTCTTTTACGTGCAGTGATTGCTAAAAATGATAGGGATGAGATCCACCGCCAAGAATGATGCATAGCTTAACTGCTGTCGTAGTCGATTTCCAACAGGGAATACCTTTCTAGACTCCAACCTTCACAGTTCTTGTTGATTCATCTTGCTAGCAACTGAGTAGCTTTTTTGCATACTTCTGTCAACAGCTCAATGCCACCAAATGTTTTTTGCCGTTCTTCTCTGTTATACATCATACAGTGCCGAGCTCCACGTACACCAACCATTGTACAAACATATCATTATTGGTACAACAAGTACTAGTAGTGCTCTGAATATAAGTGTTAGCATGTGTAATTAATAAATGGCAGAAATAACACCTTCTTGGAATCTCCCGGTCCTGGCGCGTACTGCATACTGAAAGTTAAGAACCCCAACTGATTTGTTCTCAATCTAATGGCTTGCTGGTTACTCAGTTTTTATATCTGGACAGTGTTGTAGTACACTATTGTGTCCCTATGATGTGAAAGTTATGGTCTGAATAGCTTTATATTAGGATCTGCTTGAGTCTCTCTGATGTTCTCTCTTAGTATCATGTCATGGGCTGTGAGTCGTGCATATATAACTGAGCTGTATAAGACCAGCAAGTTTTTTTTTTCCAATTAGCTTTCCGTGTGCATGCTCTTAATCCCCATAGCACTAAGAGAGGACCTTGTTGATTCCCATATTACTAATTTATGTATCAAACATCTATGTGCTAGCTCTATCAAATATAATCAACTGAAATAATCTTGCTTGGTTAATGAAGTATTGACTTGCATTTGGTTGGTTGTGATTCCAAGCATGTTGTAGTTCTAGACATTAGTAGTACTTGTTACTGCAAGCATGTTGTTTCCTGTCACACTGAATTTCCACCTGAATATATGTTAGCATGAGCGTGGTATGTTGTGTTGAACTGGAGAAACCGTAGCTGGTGCAGCCCATTCAGAAGTGAGTTACACATTTTTTTCTGCTGAGATACACGAATGTGGAAAGATGGGTTTTTGCTTGCTTAAGTTTTTGCTATGGTTTGCATCTACTCTATGTATGTATGTTGAGTTTTACTTTGCCTCACCTCATATATAGAGATTTCACTCCTCTAGTTCTGCTTCCCTGTTTTTTATTGTTGGAGTTGTTCCCTAGTTAATAGTTTTGTCTCGGAATCAGGCATTGTTGGTGCTGCTTCAGGATGTGAAGATATATCTGTTGTGTTTTTGTCTCTTTTTCTTTTCATCCTCAGTGTGACCTGTTAGTGAAGTATTGGTTGGTTGTGATTCCAAGCATAGATCTCTTGACATTTCTACTTGTTAGTGCATTTCGATCTGAACATGTTGGCATGAGCGTCTCAATTAATTTACAGTAGTATATATATGCACGTTTCATCTTAGTCTCTCGGCAAGTATTTATGAGTGTCTCAATTAATTTAGTATGTTTTGCTATTTGTACTTGGATAGAAAAGCTAAAATCTGTATAGTGCTCTGTGTGTAATACCAAGTTGTTCCTGTTATTTACAAACTGCTGTTCTTATACACTGATCCACAACACCTTACATTACACATTTGAAATTAATTAAAATACATCTAAACACAGTGCTTCAACACAGATTTATCCTATGATTATACCTGAGACATTAGTTTGTTTTTATGCTTTTGCTTCCCACAGTGCTTCAAGCTTGTTTATTAGCTCGATTTGTTGTTATTCTGTTTAACAGGAGCAGAAGTAGCTCATATGACTCTATTGTTGTTCTTGACCTGTTGTTGCTGCTGTTGTAGGAAGAGCACACCTAGGAGAAGAGAGGGCTCATTCCACTTGTTTGGAAGAGAAGACGATGAAGCATGGTGGTTATCTGGATAATCTGCCTTGTGTTTTGGTTGTACTTTGTACCTAGTTATATTGTATTCTGTAGTAGTCAGCACATTCTGGAGCAGAATACAGTGAAGTTGTAAAACTGTAAGAAATGTGAGAAATATACTTTGTACCTAGTTCTGTTTCATTTGAAATATTTGTCATTTGTGTACTGTGAGAAATGTGAGAAATGGAAAGCTGATGAGTTCTTTGATAAAAAGCGATGTGGCTCCACTGCCAGGAAAAATCTGACAATTGGGACCCATCTAAAAACTGGACCACAAAAAACCCTTGAAAATAAAAATGAAATGGACCGCAAAAGGCCATGCCTAGAAAATAAAAAGGCCAAATTGTTGGGCCAGGCCCATGTAGCTAGAGAAAATTAATAGACAAAATATATAGTAAAAAGGCCGAATTGTTGGGCTAGGCCCATGTAGAAAACCGAATTGGACCGGGCTGAATCTTGTGCCACGTCAGATTGCCACGCTGGATGCCTACATGGCCTGGGGAGGTTGCTAGTGCCAAAACGCCACAGTAAACGTATTTTGGTCATAAACGTCTTCGACCATTCCAGAAGAAAGGTTGCTATAGTCAGTTTATGACCGCCAGCTTTTGACCTTCTGTTTTTGGTCACAAAAAGGTCGCAAATGAAAAACCATGACCTTTCAGTGACCAATAGTGGTGGTCACAAGTTGACATATTTCTTGTAGTGCCAGGAGTGGTTTAGGAGGATCCCAGGCAGGAGGCCTACGCCTCTTTCGATCTGTATCCCAGTTTGTGCTAGCCACCTTATGGCAACTTGTTTAACTTATGTCTGTACTCAGATTTTGTTGCTTCCGCTGACTCGTCTATGATCGAGCTCTTGTATTCAAGCCCTCGAGGCCCCTGTCTTGTAATATGATGCTTGTATGACTTATTTTATTTGTAGAGTTGTGTTGTGATATCTTCCCGTGAGTCCTTGATCTTGATCGTACACGTTTGCGTGTATGATTAGTGTATGGTCAAATCAGGGGCGTCACAAGTTGGTATCAGAGCCGACTGCCTGTAGGAATCCCCCTTCCACACTCCTTGGCCGAAGTTGAGTCTAGTCATTACAAAAACTTTTACTAACATGGTTGTGTGCCTTACGGGCCCACGTCGCCATCTGGGTGGTATTAGAATCTTTTACTCCTCGATCCTTACTCTGGGACTCTGACTCTCTCCTACTCGGGTTAATGAATTTACTAAAATCTAACTTTAGGTTCTCGAAAATACTTTCTCCCGGAGAGCCCCTTCAGTCCAGATGATCGCCGACTGCACCAGAAGATTTCGAAGATACCCTCCGATATTCTCTCGAGACCTTGTGCCTGTTGCTTTTGCAATTCCCTACCACCGAAATATCCCTATGGATAAATACTTACACCTGTCGTGCTTACTTTTATTCCCATTCGATCTTGTTATTATAAGATACCCCAAGAATACTTTGTGCCTACTGCCTTGCAGTTCTTTGCCACCTGAACACCCCTACGAATAATTTCTCGCACTTACCGAGTGTCCACTCATCCCCAATTGATTCATGTATGTCACAATCTTCGAAATACCATTCGAATTTCCGAAAATCCTCAGCAGCCTATGGCTTGTGAAATTCTTGCTTGATTACATTATGGTTAATCCCATAAGTCTAGTAATCTTATTAGCATCCTTTCTCACTATCATTTTGAGTCCGTCGATTCAATATGCTGCGGATGCTTGCAATCCTCAGGATTTATCCTTCCGGCTCAGACATCATTTTAAACATGAGCTGGTTCTCGACCAATTGGATTGCCATTGATTGTACCCTTAAGTCTATGCAACTTATCCATCCTTAATGAGAGCGTTTGCTTTTGATCCCTTGATTGGAAATCATAATTCTTTTGCATTTAAGCTTTGAGTTAGTCGGTTGTTTCTATAATCTGATCCCCTTGCATCCTTCTTCCTCTAGTTGAGTACGGATGCTCACGTCAGATCCCGTGTGGACCACCAGATCCTTTTGTTGGATTTTATCTGACATCGTCCTTCTTATTCAATAAGCCTGAGAGCCTTTCCTCGGATACATAGTGCCTTTGGTAAATTGTATCCTCTGCTTGGTCAACCATGCTCTACTTTCGAGCTTGTGTTATTTACTCCTGAAGTTTGTGGTATATGTTTCCATGATACCCTGACGGGTTGAACCTATGCCTTCCTTATTATGTGTGAACTCGAAAGTTTTCGCGAGTCATACTCTTCTGGTGCTTTGCCAAATAAAATTTCAACACTGCAACTTCTTCGAAGACGAGAAGTGAATGAAAGGTTATGCATTAAAGAAGTGGGAGTCGACCTTGAACTTTGTGTTCATGCCCATGGACCTGATGTGGAACTTATCATGGAAGCTTCTTGAAAAACTTTTAATTAGTTGGATAATTCTTCCGGTGTCTTTGAATTGGATCCCTTGCAACTATGGGTTCGGCCATGTTGATATTCCTTGATTCCTGTTCTCAGACAAGATAAAGTACTTGTCTTTTGTAGATCAATACACTTGTCAACCCTCTATTTTGCTCTACCTCAGAGTGTTACCCTCTGGTATCTTGATAATAACATCGAACCATGTTGCTTATTATGAGCCTTCATCGAGTAGTAATCCTCACTGATTCCAATGTTTCCTGGTTCCGAGTTGTTAGTCACTCAAGGACATCGATAACTAAATCGGGTCCGCACCACGATTAAACAACTCTTAGTAATCTCCTTTACTCACGAGTTTGTACTCGAGCATGTCAATCCTAGCCTGATCGGCCATCACCTTGTGCTAAAGTTTAAACTGTGCTACCCGGTCCTTATTCCCAGAGCACAGATTTTGATGATGAGCTAATCTTACGTCGATCTTCCTCGTCATAACAATTGTCCTTGAATGACAAGCCGGATTTCAAGTTTGTGTCGTACCTATGGTTTCGATAACTTCTTGCTTCATCATTCCATTGACTTGAAGTCATCGCCGATCGGTTACATCTTCTTGTAACCTCTCGACAAATGTGTCATGATCATCATCAACATTTTGACCCTTTCCAAGATATCGATTGAATTCATGATGATAAGTACCCTCCTTGCCCTCGATGATTTGTGTTATCATCGAGCACTTTATTGCCTTCCGTTCAACACAAACTTGTTCGTGTCTCTAGCACCCTATTGCTTCCAAGTTAATGGTCGATATTTCATTCTTAGACTATTGGTTGTTGAATCACCTTTCTAACATTGATCATGCTACCTAAGGACATACTTTGGGCACCCTTTTCAACTAATGTTTAATTGTGTATGTTTTTCCTTGAGCATACATCATCATATCATTTGACCCGACAAATGTTATCTCCTTGTTCACATAACTGTGGAAATCCATCTTTTTGGATACCTCGTTGAATTATTGCTGAGTTCATCAGCCACCTCCTCATCCTCTCCTTGGCTTAATGATGAATGCCTTCGTGTATCCAGAGTCTGACCTTTGATTGAAGACCATGTCAATGCTATCTCGAAGCATGTCTGTGGTACTCTGATTTTCAACAAGAACATTTGAAGCCCAATGCTAAATGTTTCTTTCTTAATTATCCTAACACTGTTGTATGGGTAATGCCATGAAAATTCTCTCCCGTTACCTAAATGGTTTTCTACGTTATTTCCTGTCATGGATATCATGCTATGCTTGTCTTTGGGAAGGATATACCCCAGAATTATGTGTTTAAACACATTTTTCTTTCCATTGTTCTGATTAAACCTGATAAACACTTTTCCCTTTCCATTGGTTTGTTTAAACCCTTTCTATGATCTATATGACATAAGCAGTAATATTCTCCTACTTATGTAAACACCTTGGTGTACGATTCTGTCACCCAGACCCTATTACTATGTTGATAACATTACAATAGCCACCGATGGATGAGAACTTTGCCTATTGGTCCGCCTAGTTCAACGAGCAGGAATATGGTTCTCTTCATCCCTCGCCCTTGGCACCGAAATTGTTGGCGACATAACTGACAGACTATTTTCTAACATGCCTTGCTATCATGACCATGCAAGATGACATCACCCTCCCTATTTTTAACCCGCATGGTGGGCCCATAACCCACATTTCCACAGGATCGAAACCTGACTCTCCTATACACCCCCGGTTCCCAAAGTTAACTCCTCGTACTTGGCCTCGTATGTGATTCACGAGCCACCTTCCGAGAGATCATCTATTCTGCTATCAGACACAATACTTATTCCCATTGCTTTGAACCCCTTTTCACACCCTATTTCAGGCATCGAATGATTGCCTGCCCCCTCGAAGCTTCCTATGATACCTCCTTACTTTGCTCTCGATATTTTCGTAAGTTTCAATTCGAGCGTTACTTTCGCCACCTTCCTCGATGTTATCGACCAGATAGTCGACCTTGTAGAGGTCTGTTCACCCGGTATGCCCACCTTTATTCTTTCGTAAGTACGATGGAGTTCCTGAAGAAAGGAAGACAACTTCATAATGATGGCTTGAACCAGTGGATTGAAGACATCAATACAATGGATCAATCTCTTCGAGAAGAGCAACCAACACCGAGAAGATCCGTTAGAATTTCGTAACTAGACCTCCCCCCTTCTCTACCTCTTAAATCTTGGCACGAGATTTCTTGTAGTGGAGGAGAATTGTGACGCCCGGATAGTTAAGCTACAGTAACCATCTACTAATGACGCCACATCACCACGATTACTGTTGTTAGTTTCACGACGATTCAAATCTCGTTCCGAATTCAAATTCAAAATCAAGTCAGACAATCAAAGTTTTCAAATGTTAAATCTAAAGTGTTCGAAATGTAGCAAATAAATTCTAGATGATTATGATGGTGAAACCACATTTTTATAAATTATTTAAATACACTAAGATAAATAAAACAACATCTTAAACAATTAAATAAATTCCTTTTATAGTTAGTAAAATACTAAACAGTTTTATTTTATCACGAAACTTTTTTGGGCATCGGGGCATTTTGAAGCACTAAGTTGGGTACTACTTATATATTTTATAAAACAAATAGGTATAGAAAATAAAATAGAAAACTAATAAACAGAAAATAAATAACAACAAAAACTTAAACAAAAGAGAAAAAGGAAGAAACCCCCCTCCCCCTGGGCCGAATGGCCCAGCTAGCCAGCAGGCCACCAGCCCAAACGGCCCAACCGCGCCTATAACTCCCACACCCCAAACCCTAACCACACCACTCTCCCCCACTCCTCCCACTCCCTGCCCCGTTTCTGGATCGGGGGAGCGACCCCCTCCCCCCCCCCCCCCACAACCGCGTCGTCGCCTGCTGCCTCCACCCAGCGCGCCGCGCCTGAGGACCGCCACCTCCGCATCGCAGCATCGCCCCGCGTGCCTCGGCCTCCTCCTCACCCCGCACCGATGCCGCCGTTCCTGCGCCGCGCCCTCAAGCCCCGACGCCGATCCCTGCCGCCGGCGCTTCCCGTCCCCGTCGCTCGTCTCCGACCTCCTCCCCGAGCACCGCTGCCCGAACCCCTACCCCCCCGTGAGCGCCCACTCGGTCATGTCCCTCTCTCTTTCTCTCTCTACACGCAGCCACCGGCGCCGCTCACTCATGCCTAGCCGCCTCGCACGAGTGCACGCGCCCCGCCTCGTCCCGGCTCGCCCGCACCCCTATCGCCCTTGGCCTCCACTCCGTCCCGCGCTGGTGCCTTCTCGCTCCCGCGCCTTGGCCAGCCCCTTGCTGCTGCTTCCCACAGTGCACAAGCACGCACGCGCCACGCTGCGCCCCACAGCCACCTCTGCTCGCCCGCGCTCCGGCGCCCTCCCACTCCTTCTCTGGTGACCGGCCGACGCCCCATGGCCCCATGCTTCCCCGCGCCCCTGCCACCGCCGCCCTCTCCACTGGCAAGCCCTCCCCCTACCTCGCCGGCTCTGGCTAGCCGCGCCAGCGCCGCGTTCGCCGTGGCATGCTGGTCCGGCCGCTCGGCCTCGCCCACTCCTCCCCCGCCGCCGCGTACTGGTCGCTGGGTACGCACGCCCCGGCGCCCGTTAACGCGTGCCCATGCCCGCTTGTGCCCCTGACCCAATGACACGGGGGCCCCACGGCCCCAGAACGTTTTTTGTAAAAAAAGAATAAATAAAATAAATATAATTAATTAATTAATTAATTAACTTTGATTAATTAAACTAATCAATTAACTAAACTAATTAAACCGTTAGTTAATTAATTAGTCAGTTAATGACAGTGGGGCCCACCCCTAATTAATTCTGATTAGATTAATTAAATTTGGATCATTAAGATGTGACACTGACCAGTGGGACCCACTGGTCAGGTTGTCTAGTTAACCCCTGTTGACTGTTGACATCAGCATGACATCATACTGATGTCATAAATCCAATTTCGAATTAAATTAAATAATTAATTAAATTCCAGAAATTAATAAAATCTTTAGAAAATCATATCTTTTAATCCGTAACTCAGATTAAATTATTTTCAGCATGAAAGTTGCTCAGAACGACGAGACGAACCCGGATACGCAGCCCGTTCGTCCACCACGCATCCTTAGCATAGCGAACGCGCAACTTTCCCCCTCCGGTTCATCTGTCCGAAAACGCGAAACACCGGGGATATTTTCCCGGATGTTTCCCCCTTCACCGGTATCACCTCGTACCGTGTCAGGTCACCCCCTAGCACAACGTAATGCCGCATCTTGCTTCAGTGCTTCTTATTGTTACATTGATTGCTCTGTTATTTATTGTGTTCCCCCTCCGTTACTTCTTTTCGGTAGACATCGAGACCGATGCCGCTACTACCCAGTACGACTATGGAGTTGACGACCCCTCTCTCTTGCCAGAGCAACCAGGAAAGCCCCCCCTTGATCACCAGATATCGCCTACTCTCTTCTATATTGCTTGCATTAGAGTAGTGTAGCATGTTACTGCTTTCCGTTAATCCTATTCTGTTGCATAGCCTGTCATTGTTGCTACAACTGTTGATACCTTATCTGCAATCCTAAATGCTTAGTATAGGATGCTAGTTTACCACCAGTGGCCCTACATTCTTGTCCGTCTGCCATGCTATACTACTGGGCCGTGATCACTTCGGGAGGTGATCACGGACATATGATATATACTTATACTGTTACATTACTTATGATACTGTTCGGAGATGGGGGCTGAAGGGGCAGGTGGGTCCATCCCGGTAGAGGTAGGCCTGGGTTCCCGACGGCCCCCAACTGTTACTTCGTGGCGGAGCGACAGGCCAGGTTGAGACCACCTAGGAGAGAGGTGGGCCTGGCCCTGGTCGGCGTTCGCGGATACATAACACGCTTAACGAGATCTTGGTATTTGATCTGAGTCTGGCTACTGGCCTATATGCACTAACCATCTACGCGGGGATAGTTATGGGCACTCGACGTCGTGGTATCAGCCGAAGCCTTCGTGACGTCAGCGACTGAGAGGCGCGCGCCGGGTTGGACCGCGTAACGCAACTTCCTTTGTAATGGAGGTTGCTAGGTATGCTCACCGGACGTGTAAGCAACGTGCAGGTGTGCAATGGGCGATGGGCCCTGACCCCTGCGCCATAGGATTTAGACCGGCATGCTGGCCTCTCTGTTGTGCCTAGGTAGGGCTGCGACGTGTTGATCTTCCGAGGCCGGGCATGACCCAGGAAAGTGTGTCCGGCCAAATGGGATCGAGCGTGTTGGGTTATGTGGTGCACCCCTGCAGGGAAGTTAATCTATTCGAATAGCCGTGATCTTCGGTAACAGGACGACTTGGAGTTGTACCTTGACCTTATGACAACTAGAACCGGATACTTAACAAAACACACCCTTCCAAGTGCCAGATACAACCAGTGGTTGCTCTCTCACAGGGCGACGAGGGGAGGATCATCGGTTAGGGTTATGCTATGCGATGCTACTTGGTGAACTTACCATCTACTCTCTTCTACTGCTGTAAGATGGAGGTTACCAGAAGCGTAGTCTTCGATAGGACTAGCTATCCCCCTCTTATTCCGGCTTTCTGCAGTTCAGTCCACATATGATAGCCTTATTCCATTTGATACCAATGCATACATATGTGTGTAGCTCCTTGCTTGCGAGTACTTTGGATGAGTACTCACGGTTGCTTGCTCCCCCTTTGTCCGCTTTGCTATACTCAATTGCTGCGACCAGACGTTGGAGCCCAGGAGCCAGACGCCACCGTTGACGATGACCACTACTACTCGGGAGGTGCCTACTACTACGTGCAGCCCGCTGACGACGACCAGGAGTGGTTTAGGAGGATCCCAGGCAGGAGGCCTGCGCCTCTTTCGATCTGTATCCCAGTTTGTGCTAGCCATCTTATGGCAACTTGTTTAACTTATGTCTGTACTCAGATTTTGTTACTTCCGCTGACTCGTCTATGATCGAGCTCTTGTATTCGAGCCCTCGAGGCCCCTGGCTTGTAATATGATGCTTGTATGACTTATTTTATTTGTAGAGTTGTGTTGTGATATCTTCCCGTGAGTCCTTGATCTTGATCGTACATGTTTGCGTGTATGATTAGTATACAGTCAAATCGGGGGCGTCACAGCAGTTCTATCTACCGCATGGTGTCCTCCATAAGTTTCGGAGTGGCACTTGCGTAGGATCTGTTCCTGTTCATGCTCAGGTACACAACGTCTAATAACACCATCTACTCCTTCTTTAGAAAGATGTGGGTCATCCCAAAAGTAATGTCTCAAATCATAGAAGAACCTTTTCTTTTGTTGGTATGTGAAGCTAGGTGGTATAAATTTAGCAACTATGTAATTAGCATAATCAGCATACCAAGGGGTACTACGAGAAGTACTTATGACATTTAATTTATCATCAGGAAAGCTATCATCAATAGGTAGTGGGTCATCAAGAACATTCTCTAACATAGATAAGTTGTTTGCAATGGGGTTCTTAGCTCCTTTTCTATCAACAATATGCAAATCAAATTCTTGTAGCAAGAGAGCCCATCTAATAAGTCTAGGTTTAGCATCTTTCTTCTCCATAAGATATTTAATAGCAGCATGATCAGTGTGGATAGTTACTTTAGAATCAACAATATAAGGTCTAAACTTATCGCAAGCAAATAGAACTGCTAAAAGTTCTTTTTCAGTAATATCTTAATTTCTTTGAGCATTGTCTAGGTCTTACTAGCATAATGGATATCATTTAATTTCTTATCAACTCTTTGCCCTAAAACAGCACCTACAGCATAATCTCTAGCATCACACATAATTTCAAAGGGTAAATTCCAATAAGGTGGCTGAACAATAGGTGCAGAGACTAATGCTTTCTTAAGTATTTCAAATGCTTCTACACAATCATCATCAAAGACAAATGATATATCTTTTTGTAATAAAGTAGTCAGAGGCCGAGAAATTTTCGAGAAGTCCTTAATGAACCTCCTATAAAATCCGATGTGACCAAGGAAACTTCTTATACCTTTGATGTCCTTGGGACAAGGCATCTTTTCAATAGCATCAACCTTGGCTTTATCAACTTCAATACCTCTTTCAGAAACTTTATGCCCCAAGACAATACCTTCATTAACCATAAGTGGCACTTTTCCCAATTCAAGACAAGACTAGTTTCTTCACATCTCTACAAAACTCGATCAAGATTGCTCAAGCAATCATCAAAAGAAGATCCATAGACGGAAAAGTCATCCATGAAAACCTCACAAATCTTTTCACAAAAGTCAGTGAATATAGCCATCATACATCTTTGAAAGGTAGCAGGTGCATTACATAAACCAAAGGGCATACGTCTATAAGCAAAAGTACCAAAAGGGCATGTAAAAGTAGTCTTTGATTGATCTTTAGCTGACACAAGTATTTGAGAGAAACCGGAATAACCATCTAGAAAGCAGTAATGTGTATGTTTGCATAATCTTTCTAGCATTTGATCGATAAAAGGTAAGGGGTAATGATCTTTCTTAGTAGCCTTATTTAATTTGCGTAAATCAATTACCATCCTATAACCAGTAATAATTCTTTGTGGAATCAATTCATCTTTATCATTAGGAACAACAGTAATACCTCCCTTCTTAGGGACACAATGAATAGGACTTACCCACTGACTATCAGCAACGGGATAAATTATACCTGCCTACAGAAGCTTTAGTATTTCTTTTCTTACCACTTCTTTCATTTTAGGATTCAGACGTCGTTGAGGATCACGAACTGGTTTGTCATCTGCTTCCAAATATATTTTATGTTGATATAGAGTGGGACTAATGCCCTTAAGGCCACCTAGAGTATATCCAATAGCAGCACGGTGCTTCTTCAGAGTTTTCAATAATCTTTCTTCTTCATGCTCTGAAAAGTTAGCACTAATAATAACAGGATATATCTTCTTTTCATCAAGATAAGCATATTTAAGATTATCAGGCAACGGTTTAAGCTCAAACACGGGATCACCCTTAGGTGGAGGGGATCCCCTAGGATTTCAACAGGCAAATTGTGTTTCAGAATAGGTTCCTGTTTAAAGAATACTTCATCTATTTCCTTTCTTTGATTCATAAACATATCATTCTCATGGTCTAGCAAATATTGTTCTAAAGGATCATTAGGAGGTATGGCAATAGAAGCAAGACCAATAATTTCATCCTTACTAGGCAATTCTTCTTCACGGTGTTGTTTACTAAATTTAGAGAAATTAAATTCATGAGTCATATCATCTAAGCCGACAGTAACAACATCCCTAGTGCAATCTATGGTAGCATTAACAGTATTTAAGAAGGGTCTACCAAATATAATGGGACAAAAGCTATCTTGTGGGGAACCAAGAACAAGAAAATCAGCAGGATATTTAGTTTTCCCACACAAGACTTCAACATCTCTAACAATTCCCATTGGTGAAATAGTATCTCTATTAGCAAGTTTAATAGTAACATCAATTTCTTCTAACTCAACAGGTGCAATGTCATGCATAATTTCTTTGTATAAGTCAATAGGTATTGCACTAGCACTAGCACCCATATCACATAATCCATGATAACAATGATCTCCTATTTTAACAGAAATAACAGGCATGCCTACCACAGGTCTAGGTTTATCTGTATCACGGGGTTTAGCAATTCTAGCAGTTTCATTACAGAAGTAAATAACATGCCCATCTATATTATCAGACAAGAGATCTTTAACAATAGCAATATTAGGTTCAACTTTAACTTGCTCAGGAGGTGTATATGTTTTAATATTGCTTTTACGAACCACAGTTGAAGCTTTAGCATGATCCTTTATCCTAACAGGGAAAGGTGGTTTCTCAACATAACAAGTAGGAACAATAGGATCATTATAAGTGACAGTCTTTTCTTCAACTTTAATAGGTGCAGCTACTTTTACTTCTATGGGAGGATGATATTTAAACCACTTCTCCTTAGGGAGATCAACATAAGTAGCAAAAGATTCACAAAAAGAAGCTACTATCTCAGAATCAAGTCCATATTTAGTGCTAAACTTACGGAAAATATCGGTATCCATAAAAGATTTAACACAATCAAACTTAGGTGTCATACCTGACTCCTTACCTTTGTCGAGATCCCAATCTTCAGAGTTGCGTTTAATTCTATCCAATAAATCCCATCTAAATCCAATAGTCTTCATCATAAAAGAGCCAGCACAAGAAGTATCGAGCATGGTGCGATTATTTTCAGAAAGCCGAGCATAAACATTTTGAAGAATAGTTTCTCTTGGAAGCTCATGATTGGGGCATGAATATAACATTGATTTAAGCCTCCCCCAAGCTTGAGCGATGCTTTCTCCTTCGCGAGGCCAAAAATTATATATATATATAATTGCGATCACGATGAACAAGATGTACAGGGTAATACTTTTGATGAAATTCCAATTTCAATCTTCTATAATTCCATGATCTCGTATCATCACATAGCCTATACCATACCAATGCGTCTCCCTTCAAAGATAAAGGGAAGACCTTATTCTTAGCAACATCATCGGGTATACCTGCAAACTTAAATAATCCACAAACTTCATCCACATATATTAGGTGTTCATCAGGATGCTTTGTTCCATCTCCTGTAAAAGGATTAGCTAGCAGTTTTTCTATCATACCTGAAGGATACTCATAAGGAATTTCATTTTCATATTCATTTTCAGTAGGTTCAGTAGGTTGAGGAGCAACTCTTTGCTCTACTGGTCGGGGTGAAGATACCCCGAACAAGCCCCTCAGAGGATTACTTTCCATAGTAATAAGTGACAGTAAATTTCAGCACACTATATAAATTTTTCCTTACCAAATTCCACCTACCAAAGGCGCTTCACTCCCCGGCAACGGCGCCAGAAAAGTGTCCTGATGACCCACAAGTATAGGGGATCTATCGTAGTCCTTTCGATAAGTAAGAGTGTCGAACCCAACGAGGAGCAGAAGGAAATGATGAGCGGTTTTCAGCAAGGTATTCTCTGCAAGTACTGAAATAAGTGGTAACAGATAGTTTTGTGATAAGATAATTTGTAACGAGTAACAAGTAACAAAAGTAAATAAAGTGCAGCAAGGTGGCCCAATCCTTTTTGTAGCAAAGGACAAGCCTGGACAAACTCCCGAGGACACATGGGAATATCGTCAAGCTAGTTTTCATCACGTTCATATGATTCACGTTCGGTACTTTGATAATTTGACATGTGGGTGGACCGGTGTTTGGGTGCAGTTCTTACTTGAACAAGCATCCCACATATGATTAACCTCTATTGCAAGCATCCGCAACTACAACAAAAGTATTAAGGTAAACCTAACCATAGCATGAAACATATGGATCCAAATCAGCCCCTTACGAAGCAACGCATAAACTAGGGTTTAAGCTTCTGTCACTCTAGCAACCCGTCATCTACTTATTACTTCCCAATGCCTTCCTCTAGGCCCAAATAATGGTGAAGTGTTATGTAGTCGACGTTCACATAACACCACTAGAGGCTAGACAACATACATCTCATCAAAATATCGAACGAATACCAAATTCACATGACTACTAATAGCAAGACTTCTCCCTTGTCCTCAGGAACAAACGTAACTACTCACAAAGCATATTCAGGTTCATAATCAGAGGGGTAATAATATGCATAAAGGATCTGAACATATGATCTTCCACCAATTAAACCAACTAGCATCAACTACAAGGAGTAATTAACACTACTAGCAACCTACTAGCACCAATCCCGGACTTGGAGACAAGAACTGGATACAAGAGATGAACTAGGGTTTTGAGATGAGATGGTGCTGATGAAGATGTTGATGGAGATTGCCCTCTCCCGATGAGAGGAGCATTGGTGATGACGATGGCGATGATTTCCCCCTCTGGGAGGGAAGTTTCCCCGGCAGAACGTCTCTGCCGGAACCCTAGATTGGATCCGTCAAGGTTCCGCCTCGTGGCGGCGGAGTTTCGTCCTGAAAGGTTGCTTCTTATTTTTTTCTCGACAAAAGACTTCATATAGGAGAAGATGGTCATCGGAGAGCCACCAGGGGGCCCACGAGGTAGGGGGCGCGCCCAAGGGGGGGCGTCCCCCACCCTCGTGGCAAGGGTGTGGGCCCCCTGGTCTTCATCTTTGGCGAGGATTTTTCATTATTTATTATAAGGTATTCCGTGGAGTTTCAGGAGTTTTGGAGTTGTGCAGAATAGGTCTCTAATATTTGCTCCTTTTCCAGCCCAGAATTTCAGCTGCCGGCATTCTCCCTCCTTATGTAAACCTTGTAAAATAAGAGAGAATAGCCATAAGTATTGTGACATAATGTGAAGTAACAGCCCATAATGCAATAAATATCGATATAAAAGCATGATGCAAAATGGACATATCACTTTGTCAAAGCAAAATTCAGATCAGATGCAAACAATATATGGCCACGAGCTCAACGAACTTTTAGATATGAGAATGTGTGGCAGTCTCACAGTCAATATGACCAGCTTGTGCATGATTTATGGCATGCAGGCGCAGGCCGAGGAGGCCTGCAAGGCATAGTTGATGCCCTAACAATTGTCCAAAAGGACTTGGGTGCTTGGGCGACCGCGAATTTGGTAATCTTTCAAAGAAAGTGTGTAAGCTTCAGAAACATTTGGAACGTTTACGGAGTGTTTCGATGCGGAGAGGCCCGTCGCAGGAGGAAGTTGTGGTTGCATCGCAGCTGCGAGAGGCCTTGAGACAGGAAGAAATATGGCTAAAGCAGAGATCGCGGGTGCTCTGGTTACGAGAGGGTGATCGCAACACTGGGTACTTTCAGGCCCAGGCTGCTCAGTGCAAAAGAGTTAATCGTATCACGTCTTTGGAGAATGCTCAAGGCGAAATCTTACAGGATCCAGAGGCGGTGAAGAAAGAAATTACAAACTTCTATCATGACTTGTATAACACGCAGGGTTACAAGCCAATGGAAGAGCTGTTAAATTGTGTCCAACCCACGGTCACCGAGCAAATGGATGAGTTTCTTAACAAAACGTACGTGGCAGAGGAGGTTAAGAAGGCACTCTTTGATATGGCACCGTCGAAGGCCCCAGGAGTGGATGGGTTTACAGCAGGTTTCTATCAACGGCATTGGGATGTTATTGGAGAAGACATCAGAACGGCCGTCCTGGACTTTTTGAATGGGGGTGAGCTGCCATTGGGTCTAAACGACACTTCGATCACACTAATCCCAAAGGTACGGCACCCACAGAAAATATCACAGTTCCGCCCTATCGCTCTATGCCCTGTCCTTTACAAGATTGCGGTCAAAGTTATTGCCAATAGAGTGCGGGGGATTTTGGATGAAGTTATAGGAGAGGAGCAGAGTGCTTTTGATCCGGGAAGACTGAAAACGGACAATGTACTCGTCGCTTATGAAAGTATTCACGCTATCAAACGGCGGAAGAAGGGCAAGAATGCTTGCTGTGCTATTAAGTTAGACATGCTTAAGGCCTACGATAGAGTGGAATGGCACTATCTCGAAGCCATGCTAACAAGGCTGGGCTTTGAAGGGAATTTTATTCGCCTGATCATGAAGTGCGTGTCTTCGGTGCGGTTCACGATTAGGGTGAACGGTGAATTATTGCCGTTCTTCAGTCCATCCAGGGGGCTCCGACAGGGATGCCCCATGTCGCCGTATCTGTTTTTGCTGTGCGCGCAGGGCCTCACATCACTACTTAACAATTTTGGTGGCGCATACATCGACAAAGGCATCAGAGTGAGTTCTCATGCACCTTGGGTAAATCATTTGTTATTCGCTGACGATAGTTTGATCTTCCTTAGTGTCAATATCCAAAGTACAGAGAGGCTCAATGAGGTTCTCCGGATTTACACCGAATGCTCGGGGCAAGCGGTCAACCGGGAGAAGAGTTCTATCTACTTTAGCGGCAACACAACACAGCCCCTACGAGTTCTGCTTAAGCAGTCACTCGGGATCAACGTGGAAGCATTCTCAGAACGCTATTTGGGGCTTCCGACAGCTATTGGCAGAATTACCAGTGGGACATTCGAATATGTAGTGGACAGATGTCGCGGTAAAATGGAAGGATGGTCGGAGATAAATATGGCATGCGCGACAAGGGAAGTTTTGCTAAAAACCATAATCCAGGTCATCCCTACTTTTAGCATGAGTTGTTTTCTCCTGACAAAGAAGGTTTGTAAGAGTATTACATCACCGATGGTGAAGTACTGGTGGGGGAGTTCCATTGACAAGCGCTCTCTTCACTGGCTCTCATGGGATAATCTTGCAAAACCAAAAGTAAAGGGCGGTATGGGCTTCCGAGATCTACACCTCTTCAATCTTGCGATGCTCGGAAAACATGGCTGGCGCCTTCTTACAAAGCTGGAATCCTTATGCGCTCGGGTGTTGAAAGGGAAATATTTCCCTCACACAGATTTTCTTAACGCCACAGCCCCGGCTTGATCTTCAGCAACATGGAAGGCCATCATTGCGGGGCGGGACACCCTCAATGTTGGTCTTATTCGCCGAGTGGGCGACGGACACTCCATAGCTACCTGGACTGATAGTTGGATTCCCAACACCCGACACTAAAGCCCAGGGGGTGCATTGGAACAACGCCACTTCTCACTGTCTTAGAGCTCATCGATGACTACACTGGCAACTGGAATGAGAAACTGATTCGTCAAAATTTTATGCAACCGGATGTGGAAGCTATCCCGAATATACCACTAAACCCGACCTGTGGCGATGACACTTTGGCTTGGGCCTTGGAGAAAACTGGCATCTACTCTGTAAAATCAGCGTATCGTTCTCTTGTGACTCACAACGAGCTCCGCTCTTTAGAGGAAGGGACGATCACCGAAGCTTCATCAGCAAATAAACAGTTATGGACAACCCTGTGGAAAGTTAACGTCATACCTAAGGTTCGAGTTTTCTGGTGGCGAGTACTGCGTGGGATACTCCCAGACTCGGTTAACTTGCAATATCGCCATATCAAACCACTTGCTATGTGCGACGTATGCAAGGCTATGGACGAGGACATGTTACATGCACTAGTGCATTGCACTCATGCAAAGAAATTTTGGTTGGCAGCCCAGGACAGATTTGATTTATATCTACCACGGTTGCACCCAAATACTTGGGCCCGTGATATCTTACTTGATCAACTCTTCACGGAGGGAGACAGAAGCAAGATTATCACAATCATGCACAGTATATGGTCGTCACGCAATTGTTGGACGCATGAGCGAGACGGCTATGACCCTGGACAAGCGCTAAAACGGGTTCATGAGACTTTGGCAATATTGGAATTGCCACCAAAACGGAAAGTTCAGCCGGATGGACAGTGTTGGCGACCACCGGAAACGGGTTGGGTCACAATCAACACCGACAGAGCGGTTAATGTTGAGGACATGAAGGAGGGCGCGGGAGGTGTGGCCAGGTCGCACATCGCGTTCCTTGGAGCTTGGAGTAAGCCTCTTCACGCCGTCACCGATCCTTTCATTAGGGAGCTCTTAGCTCTTCGAGAAGGGATGATTTTTGCTCAGCTTCGTGGTTACTCACATGTGATAATGGAGGTTGACCATCTGGAAGTCGCGCGACAACTCAAGGTCTGTTGCAGCGCCTAACTTGATTGAGTTAGAGGAGATTAGTGCTTCATTCGTTTCCTTTTCAGTTACCCATGTGTGTAGGGAGGTAAATGTTCCTGGCCACCTATGTGCACGTCTAGCATGTACATCAGAGTGGACAGAGAGTTGGCTTGATACAAGCCCTGAGTTCCTTCATCCTTCCCTTCGGGCGGATTGCAACACCATGATTTTAAGTTAATAAAACTCCCCTTCCGATGCAAAAAAAAGCTACGCCGCCATGCTCATCATGCACCAAACGATCGGAACCCCGGCCTTCGCCACGGCGGAGGACCCGGCGTGGAGGCTGGCCCCCTCGCGTGACGGCGTTGAGGACGCCGTCCACCACGACGGCCAGTTCTACTCCCTCTCCTACACGGGCGTCGTGGAGGCGTGGGAGCGCGACTCAGAGACCGGCGCGTACACTGCCATGGCCGTCGTGCCAAGGCTGACCGTCGAAGAAAACGAAGACGGCAAGTCGCCTTCGTGCAGCAAGTACCTCGTGGTGGGTCCAGGAGGGCGGCTAATGGTGGTGCTCAAGTATCACACGGTGACCAGGGAGCAGCACGGCCAAGACAGGTGGTCGTGCTCCTTCAAGGTGCATGTCCTCGGCGACAACGGGCAGTGGCCATGGAAGGAAGTCAAGGACATCGGCGACATTGCGTTGTTCGTCGGGGTGAACAACTCTGTGTGCTTGCCAACTACGGAGTGGCCGCAGGTCAAGGCCGACTGCGTCTACTTCACCAGCGATGGGCTCAACAGGGGGGGGCCTTCGCAGGTCGTACGGAATTCACAGTGATCCCAGCGACCTTCGGGCTGTTGGGATGTACAATCTCAAGGATGGTGGGGTGAAGAAAATCGAGGGTCTCGGACAGCGAGGCCAAAGCTTCTACGCGCCGCCGGCATGGATCATGTGTTCCTCCCGTGATACCTTTGAATTGGTTAGGTTCTTTAGTTATTAAAGTAGTGCAGTTAAGCCATATGCAAACGGTTTAACCCCCTTTCGCTGATACAATTTTGACGAGTTGGTGAAGCAAGTTGATGCAGATTCCCGCAGCTAGGTTTTATCTCCTAGCCATGAGAATTTCGTCCCTCGAACCGATAGACCCATAGTACGGTGCCTTTGTAGGTAAAATACGGAATTGCCAATCCAACAAGGCTTCACTGTCTAGAACGAGAGCGCCGTCGGAGAACTAGAGGGGAGCAATAGCCTTGCGGTGTAGGTGGAATTACTAGAGAGAGAGAGGAGAGGGAGAGGGGAGGAGAGGGTGCAGCCACGGGCAAGAAACTCAGGGCATGCTTGCCTCTATTGTGTCTTTGGGGCTGCTCTCTCTCCCTCTATTATGAAAGAGAAAATACTTGAATCAATAATATGCTAGAGTTCACAAATAGGTAATTGTTCAAATTTATTGATTGTATAAATATGCACCGTATGATAAAACTGCCAGTTTGTAGTACAAACCATATTCTTAGCGTGAACTACTTCATCCATTTCACAATGTAATGCATATAGATTTCTTGTAAAGTCAAACTTAGAAAACTTTGACCAAGTTTATAGCTACAATACCAAACATTTACATTATACAATACTATGCACCACAAGGGTGATACTATCGCCACGGTAATAGAATCATTTCCATCAAATGTGACGTTCGGAAGGGATTTAATTGGACCCAGACTCCAATCGTGGAATATCCTGCTCCAGCGGTTGGCCATGGTGCATTTGTCATATGGGTCTGATGTATTCCGTGGAACCTCCATGGGAATGGACAATTCTTAGTGGAGTCTATGTATAGAGCGTTAATCCAGTCTGATGTGTCAGTTGATAATAACAAGAAGATCTGGAACATGAAGATACCTTTGAAAAATAAAATCTTTGCATGGTTTCTTTGTTGCATAGCCATTCCTACTAAAGATAACCTTATTAAGAGGAATTGGCATGGAAGTCCGCAATGCGTATTTTGTTAGCATGATGAGACAATAAAACATTTATTCTTTCAATGCAAATTGGCTCGTTCTATATGACCAGTCATCCAAATAGCTTCTCGCTTGTATCCCTCTTGTAGTATTGCTAATGTATTTGGCAACTGGTTACATGAGATTGACCACATGTTTAGAACTCTTCACAGGTTGGGAGCGCTTGCCGTTATTTGGTCGCTTTGGCTATGTAGAAATGATAATGTTTTTAATAATAAAAGTTCTTCTCTGATGCAGATTATCTAGAGATGTATTAGGACTCTTTGTTTATGGTCCTCTCTACAACATGTGGAGAATCCAGACTTGTTTACGGAGATGTGTACACGATTGGGGGCCACGGTGAGGGATACTTTTACTCAACATGGATGGTAGCATGATCTTAGGATTGGGCCGCCCAACGCTTCAGGCGTTATGCAGACTCTACATGCCACTTTGTACTTCACCTTGTTTATTTTTTGTTGTGTAAGACGACCTTCATTTGGCTGTGTGCATCTTAGTTATGCAAAGGCCGCATGTAATGCTTAAGTCTTTTAAGTAATAATGCATCTCTTTTCGAAAATGAAAATATAATTCATGATGTATCCAACAATATGTATTTGATATTTTTAGATGTATCTATTTTTCTTTATAAATATGGTTAAATTTGATTTCCGATAAAATCTATATGCACTACATTATGGAAGAGGGAAGATCTGTGATCTTTTGCAGGCGTGCCTTCTTTTGTTACCGCAAGCTGGAAACACGGTGTCCCACACTTCTCATTAAATCTACTAGCACACATGCCCGTGCTTTGCAACGGAATAATAAAATTGCATGCCTCTAGCTCATTATAAGAATGGATCAAGACCCCCACATGTCCATATTCTCTTGTATTGGCATGTGCCCGCAATTTCTTTTAATTATATTACCAGCATATTCTCTTTTATCGGCACATGGAGTTCAATAAGTTATGGTGTCCTTTATTTTGAACAAGCCGACTTAGCTCGATGTGCCGGATGCGGAGCAGGCCCAGTATGGTAGTGATCAAACACATGACCTCAAAGACCAGACCACATGTCGCTAGCCACTCAAACAAACGCGTCCGGTTAACCAATGGTCAGCGTGAATATTAAAGAACATAATGCAACGTCGAAACATTTTTATTTATTTTTTTGAACTTTTCAAAAACTGATAACTATGTACTGCCAAATATACTTGGCAACGTGAACATTTTCCAAATTACGAACAATTGTTTTTCTGAAAATTCCATACATTTTTGGACAAAGCAAGAACAAAAAATTTGAATGGAACATTTCCTGAAATTCACAAACATTTCTTAAAAACATGAAGCTTTTTAAACCACGAACATTTTTTAAGTTGTCAACAAGAACATGTTTTGAAGATTCCGAAGAGTTGTAGTAATTTTTTCTTTAATTCTAACATTATTTTCAATTTTTGAACATATTGCGAAAACAAAAATATTTTTCGAATTTGGAATATTTTCAAAATGAATTTTTCTAAATATTGTTTCTTAAATACAGTCATTTTTTAACAAATGGCAATATTTTTTAAATTTTGAAAAAATTTGGCAGAACTAAAAATATTCAAACATTTTTTAGAATAGGAACACAATTATGTAATTCGTATATTTTTATGAATTCTTGAATAAAAATGAAATTGCGAATTTTTTCAAAAATTTTGAATTTCAGATAATAAGTAGAAAATAGACTTAGAATGTGAAAAGTAAAAAATAAATACGAAACAAAAAGAGAACGAAGCAGAAAAATAAAAATGGAAACCGAACACAAGCATAAATCGGCCGCTGAGTTTTGGGCGCCCTGTGCGTACCTGAAACTATTTACCGCCTTGTGCGGGAAATATGATTTTTTGTTGCTACATGGGCAGAAAAAAAATGGGATGACTTTACGGGGCCATAGTGCGCGCGGCCCATGTACGAAATTCTGCACAAATTGTTTTTCCTTTGCTAATAGACGAACATAGAAAGTTTAGTACCACCTCGGAAAGAAAAACAATATTTTTTTGGCTGTGAACGGATGAAAAAATCGGAGAAACGCACCTTGCTTTATTAGTAGGTATAGATTTTGCATCCGTGTATTTCTTGTGAGCTTCTCTTATTGAAACGACGAACATGGCAGGGAAGCGGCGCCTCGTTCGTTGTCGTCGTCATCGCCGTCTTCTTTGTCCCTCTTCCTCTTCAATGAGCCTTTGCATGTCTCAGCCCTTTGGCAAGGTTTCTCAATTTATTTGTGCTGATGTCCTCTGGGGATGATTTATAGAATGAATATTTGTTAGACGTGCTGCCCATAGTGTTGCTTAACTTCCTGCCTACATTTTCAGATAGTTCACTTAACTTTTGGGCTGCTGTTGGTCTCTGTGTCAATGGCGCAACGGATCATCTAGTTCCATCAGCTATGCAAAGCACCCTCTTGCATGTAATTTTTCTCTTTTCATGTGGGCTACTTCAAAAATCCAGCGAAGGTACTTGTTTGTTGATTGCTGATACTTCTTAGTTTTTGTCTTTATCATCAATGAAGTACTCAAGATCATCTGATCGTGATCAATCTCTCTGTTGTTTTTTCTACATGACTTCTAGGCAAGCTTGCCACCGCTTGTTATTAACGCTACCATTTCTTTGTTACAGTTTTTACTTCATATTTTCCTTATGCTTCTTGTCGCCAACTCGAACAAAGTGATGCTTTACAAAATTGACAACAACCTTTCATTGATCTTTACTCTCGGTTATTTTTGCAACGAGCGGGTGGAGTATAAACATGAATTCATTACTTGGTACCTGGTGCTTGGTTTTGTTATTGAACTGATTCAAAATCGAATCAAGTTGGTCGACCATATTTATTCTTTTTCTAGGTTCGACTCTTTCCTCGTTACCATGTTTTCTTTTGGTGCCATGCTGCAATATTTTCAATGGCCAGACATCTGCTAACAGATATTTAAAATATCAATTAGTGTTGGTTGAAACCTAAGTGGGTTCTGATATGTACAAAATTCAACAAAGTGGTTACATCTTCCTACTAGGGTTTAATGAGCCATAATATGGTACTCCTACCAAGAATTAAACTATGGATTGTTTTGAAAATACTAACAACTAGCTTTACATAATAACATTTTTGGAGCATCACTAAGAGAATTGTATAAACACGGATTTAAGCAACACCACGCTTTATGATTGATGCATGGCTGGAAAATTACCATGCTTCAGGATATAGGAACTTGCAATTTGACAAGATTTTTAAATCCATCATATGTGTTTATTCTCATAGTCTTAAAGTATTCCAGAAGTATGAGAGGGTGCCCACCCCCATCGACCTTGACAATAAGGCAATTAACAATCGCCTAGCCAAGAGGCTCATCAAGTTGTGTAGTTCTGAGAAGAAACTAGTTGTGGGAAGTGCTCAATATAAAAGAATAATTGAATTAAATTGGTCAGTATAACTTTGTAAGCTTTCTTGTTGGTTTTGTCCATGTGAACAATACTGATCACCATTTGCCTTTTCAGGGAATAACTTGTATGTATTTTGATATTCTGGATTGTGAGGTGATAATTTGGCCCAGCTGGTGTATCTTATTGCCTGAAAAAATATTGGAACCAGGCAAAGATTTAATTGCATTCTTCATCTGCATGGCGTTGATATCAAGCCTGAGAGATGGTGAGCTTAGTATCTTACTGCCTGTCCCTATTTCTCATGCGACGTTACTTGCTTTATCTCTCCCATATATGTTAGTACTTTTATTTTCTTTTCAGCACCGATCAAAAGCTTAAATAAGTCACCTCTTGTTACAGAATGTTAGTCCTTTCTGAGTAATTGTGTTCAAATAACACTTTATTGTCGATGATGGAGGTTTTTCATAGACATAGCATACTATATATCGACAGTTGAGAACGTGAATTTGTTTACCGCATCAGTTGGGTGATGTTTAGAAAGATCTGCTACCTCGGTAGCCGTTGCATGGCAAGCTAGGCACTTGTCTGATCTTCTCCCCATGAGCGTGCACGAGCCTTTGCAACGAGGCTCGTGTTGCACTCGACACTTTGCAACATGAGCCTTGTTGCGCTCCTGCCGAACCGTTTATTCTTTGAAACAAGGCATGTATTTCAAAAACAAGACCTATTGCAAAAAAAAACTTCATAGTGTTGCGCCTGACCCTCTGCAACAAGAGGCTTGTTGCAGAAAACAAAATCCCCTTGGTCGTTTGCCGCTGCAATTTGCAACAACGCTGTTGTTGTGGAAACTCATCTCTGACTTGTGGGCGTAAAGGTGGTGCTGGAGGCCCGGGATGTGGAGGCGCAGAGGAGGATGCAAACATTGATGGTGGCCGTCCTGAAGCATGTAGGTCGCCATCATGGAGCTAGCAGGGGCGGTGTGACAGGCATTTAACGTGAAGGATGGCAGTCGAGGTCGCATTGAGGTGGAAGCCTCGATTCATGGTGGCACGACAAGGAAGTGCTGATGGCCGGCGTGATTCATGGTGTGCTAGATGAGTTGAAAAGGGGATGAAGAAGACAAGGATGAAGAAAACGAGTGGCTCACATCTGCTGTGTTGGATGTAAGTGAGGTAGGGACCAATGAGGGACACGTGGCACATGTATGAGGCTGGTTGAGTGATGGACGTGTCAAACAACCTTTTGCAACAAGTACTGTTGCACTTTATGCTTTGCAACAAGGGCCAAGTTGCAAAGGTTGAAGATGATTGAACGTCGTTCGATTAAAAGAAGATCTGACGGCTACGGAGGTGGTCGACACGTGCAGCTTCATCCACCGGGATGGGTGAACGGTAGCGCTTCCCTTTGTTTACTGATCAATGGAACGTCTTCTAGAATTTATTTTGCATGTTCATTTCAGTGATGGAACAAATGCTCCCTTTTATCCAGGTTAACAAATCAATTGTTGAGCACGCTCATCTCTGGTACGATATTGAACGACGTAAAAGGAGCACTTGAAGTTCTTTCGCCTTCTTCTAAAGGATTTTATGGTTATATCTGGCATTGATCCTACGGATTGGATTTTAACCCAATTTGCAACTGCTTTGAAAATGATTTGTTACCCTCTTAGCACCTGATGTGGCGAATCATAATACTTTTAGATGCCTTTTGGGTACGTGTGTGCCAGAAGTTGTTATTTTTAGCAACGGACTGAAGTGTGTTTTCTTTCAGATTTTCTCTTCTGGCGAGGAACTAAAGATAGAGGCTCATGCATCTGAATATAAAAGGAGCTTTTCGAAGATCGATGCCTCGTCTGTCTATGAAGATGTTCTTAGTCTCGATACAGAGAAGTTTTCACAATGGCACAAATTGAAAATCTTGGCTGGGAAGGCTAAACAAGGTGCTGGAGAAGGCAGACGTGATCAGACTTTGCAGAGATGATCCCAATAGGACTGATTTATCTTATCGGTCGGCTCCGAAGTTGGGAAAGAGGCTAGTAATGTTGATGGCAGGCTCAGCTCCATCGCTCGGAAGACAACTGTAGTGAAGCCACTCTAGTGAACGGCAATGAACTGGATCTCTCATGTGAGAGGCAAGAACAAGATGTTAAGAGAATTCTCATTATATTGCGACTCTTAATTTTTGTAGCCTAACGGGTCTCTACTATAAAAGACTCGGTTGATGATGATGGTGTGCCTGTCATCCGTTATTTCTAACGATCAGATCTGCATCTGACGACTATGAGGTAACTTATGACATTTTTGCAACAAGACCCCACTTCTTTGTTTCACTTTGCAGAAAACCCTTTAGTATCTCCAAATCAACCACATCTCTCCCTCACCTCGTCGAAATGCCATAGGAAATATATTTTGAATGAAATCTAATATATTTTGTAGTCACACAGACACACCAAAACTAAAGTATCTTTCTTTCATGTTTGTGGACATGTATTATTCTATTTTGGATCCTTTGCAATCGCACGGGCACACTGCTAGTTACGTAAAGAATAAATCTAGAACGAAAAGAAAAGTGACCCTGGGCAGCAGGTGATATCCAACCAAACTCTCAATGTCAAAGGTGAACACTGTCGGTGAGCTGTGAGCTGTGGATTTAGGAAAATCTGTTGTGACTACCAGCTGTGAGAAAGCTCTCTTCTGAGCTGAAAATGCCTCCGACTACTAGATCCGGAGCAGGGCTACCCCGCCCGGCCTCTCTACCCCCCTAGTGACCAGTGCCCTTGTCCACAACCACAATCAGGAAATGGACGAAAGACGCTCCAACTCAAACACGTACGTACACACGTAATCACGACGGCGCCGGTTCATCATCGCTATCCGCGCATGGAAGAATTGGCACAAATAGGTAGCAGGTGAGGATCTAGCATTGACGCATCCCACATGCGAGAAGGCTACGTCTACGTGAGGAGCCCTGTTATGCCCCCTTACGTGCAAACGGCCCGCGGCTACGGTACAAGATAAACATGTTCTGAAGCGGGAGTTTGATCACTCTACGTCCCCCTGAAAGTGAAAGGCAAAGGTGCCGGGGTGCCGAACATCTGGATCGGTGTCCAGGTCTTCTTCAACCGCCCTCCCGGCCGTCCCTTGGAGTTTCAGAATCACCGTAGCTATAGCTATTGATCATACTATCACCATGCATATACACAGTGTGTCACCTCGGAGTGCTTGACTAGCTTGGCTGCGAAGGGAGGTGCCGGGATTAGCTTTTCACTAGCTACTAGTATCTGCCAAACGCGAGGCTGTAGGTGGCGGCGTCGGCGTGACGCGGAAGAAAGCTACAGCTCGTGCGTGCAGCATATTACCACGTCTACGGTTGCAATCACGACGATCTCGAGAATGACTTTTCTTCCATGCACGGTTTCTTTTTTTTTTGGATCCCGATAACCACACGCCTCGTGTGACATGGACAGCAACCAGTCCATACACCTACGTGTGGGCAAAACAACTAATGCCCACACATATTTTTTTTCTCTCCTGAACCCTCTCACACGCGTGTGTGTGGGCGACGTTGATAACGCCCACACCCCGTATGTCAGGCCTCGTACCCTTCTGGTCCCGCACGCGACGCGTGATGCCCACCGTGCGCCCTCAGTTGCCATGGTCCAGACCCTCGTCCATGTTCGTTTATCTGCAGTTGCCATGTCGCTGAATTACGGTTGCCATGTCGGACAACTGCAGTTGCCATGGTTGCTCAACTGCAGTTGCCATGTATGGTCTGATCTAATGTAGTTGTCATAATTTCATAACTTTAGGAGTTGCCACATACTAACACTAGGCAGTTGAGAGAGTTGCCATGTGCTCACAAGCATGTTAGGGCAGTTGCCATGTAAAAAGGAAGAGTTGCCATCTGCTTACGTGCACGTTAGGGAAGTTGCCATGTACGTGCACGTTGGGGCAGTTGCCATGTACCATGCAAAAACACATGGCAACCCGGTAAAAGACAGTTGCCATCTGCTTACGTGCACACTAGACAGTTGCCGTGTACCCTGCAAAAACACATGGCAACTCGGGTAAAAAAAAGAGTTGCCACCTATTTATAAAGCACACTAGAGGCAGTTGCCATGTGCGCTGCAAAAACACATGGCAACTAGCAGCTTACGTGTGGGAGAGAAGACGGGCGTGTGGGCGAGATGGCAAATGCCCACGCCCTTGTGCGTGACTGAAAACTGGTGTGTGGGTGAACTGCTAAACACCCACACACCGGCCCCTCCGTGTGGTAAAACGAATGTGTGGGCGAACTATGTCACACACCACACACACGCCTTGTCCTACGTGGTACAGAAAATCAGCCAGATTGTGTCAAGATTCGTGCATATAGTACTGGACGGTGATGAATGCGTGTGGTCGAGATGGTCAACGCCCACACATGTGGGCATTAACATTTCCGTTGTTTTGGCAGAGTTTGTCTTATTTCAAAGTATCACGACATTTTTCATTAGATTCTTTTAGAGTCACGTTTCATTAAATTTGTTATTTCTTGTTTCAAAAATGTATTGTGATGTTTCATTGTGTACCATCAATTTCACCCAGAAATAAGTGCATCATTTAAAAAAAAAAACACATAGACATACACGCTCACAACACGTATTTACACTCGTCCCTATAAATCCAAACACATACATATTATCTCTATGAGCACCTTCAAAATACTGTGCCGACAGGTTTTGAGATTGACGAAGTCATTACAGACACCTTGTTACAACGAGAACATCATCTTTCACTAAACGAATATTTCGCCTTTGTGAGACAACAAAGCATCAAAAGCTAGAGTTTATTTCTTGATGGGCTGGGATACCACTGCCTTCATGAACATCCAACCATAAGTTGGATCTCAATACACTCTTATTTGAACCCATGCATCGAAGATGGTAAGTATCCTTAGGGTCGGCACTAAGGTTTTTTAACATTATCATCTACCTTCTTATACTAATCCTCAGTATTGTTGTTGGATCCAATCACCTGGCAACGGATCAATGCTAATACTCTTACATCATTGAAGTATTTTTTAAACCAAAAGCCTTATGACTCAATCTATTACTCTCTCCATCTCAAAATAAGTGCCTCAACTTTATACTAACTCTAATACAAATTTATATTAAGCTCAAGACACTTATTTTGAGACAGAGGGAGTAGTTAAGAAGAAGAGAGTTGTTCAGTTAATTCATGGAAATCCGAGCGAAAACGGACGCATCATACCCATTAGAAGGGGCAACCTTCGCCGATCTGGCTACCCACAAAGACACCCTCACACCATCAAACAGAGGGACTTCGTCGAGATTGTCGGCCAGCTATCATCGTCATCATTTCTCTCCAAGCAAGCGACTCCCACTAGTGCAGAACCGGGCTATAGCACCAGTTCGTTAGGCCCTTTAGTGTCGGTTCTGTAATCAGCACTAAAGAGTGGGGACTAAAGGGCCACCACGTGGCACGAGCCAGCGGCGGGGGCTGGAAGATCTTTAATACCAGTTGGTAACACCATGCGGGCATGCATTAATTAGCTGGATATAGAGTTCTAGATCCAACCATAGTCATACGCTACGCCATGTAGCAAGTTTTGGCACCACGAGACTGTCGTTGGGCAGCTGCAAGAGGCCAACATTGCAGACTTGCCGCAACTAGGATGGAGTTGCATTAGCTGCCGCTTCGACCATCGGCCGAGGAGACACAACATGCTGTCCCGCCACCCGAAGAGAAAGGGAAGAAGCAGCCACACTGTTAGAGCCTCTGCACTGCCAAGATGGAGCCGCCACCAGGGTGGATCACAAGCACCTAGATCTTGTGGGAGATGTGTGTCACAAGACAACAAGCCCCACCACCATCGTCTGAGGCATGGGCTTAGCCCGACCGCCTTTCGAAGGCGATGAGAGGGGAAGGTGGGGCCATCGATGGATGGTGATTGGGTTTTTCCTATGCCATCGCTGGGAGCGACCCAAGGTGGCAGTGTGCTTTCTACATGACAAAAGTATTACATAGGCATATGTGTGTGGTAGGACCGTAGCCAACATGCACCTTAACACGTGATAGTGTCTGTGCGTGGACATATTTTAAATAGAAGTTCAAATTTTCTTTTAGTCAAACTTTTAAGTTTGCCCAAGTCTATAGAAGAATTTAGCAAGATGGACAATGTCAAATATATATACTGAAAAGTTAACTAGCAAACCACAACTTGATTGCGACAGATCTGAACATGCCCAATTCCGTTGTTTGAATCGAACGATCGTCGCATGCCCGCTCCAACAGCTCCTGATTTTTCTGCGGTCCATAGATCCCGCTCAATACCGTGTTCAACTTCGTAGGTCCCGCTCGATCCCATGATCCCCGCATGTGCCAACGTGTGGGAGGGCACCCTTTTTGGGCTGCCTCCATTTTAATATCAGTAAAAGAAATAATACTCCCTTCGATCCATATTAATTGACGCACACTTAATATACACAGTTATACCAAGTATACGTCAATTAATATGGATCAGATGGAGTAGCAAAGTTCGGGAGTCAAACCTGGGACCTGGTGGCTTGAATAGTATTAGCAATCTACCCATAACCATCTAAGGGCTCTGTGTTGTGACTAGATACATGTTAGATAATTTATATACCTTCATGTTGAGACATACTTCATACTAGCTCGCAGATCTGATCGAGTGCTCTCCTATCGTTGTTTCTTTTTTACAGTCTTTTTACCTAAGAAAATACTAGAGGTCCATTTTTTATCAAAAATATACTAGAGATGTGACTTGAATTACCGACTTCAACATCGAAGACTAGATCCTACAACCGGCTAGAATCACATGGTAAATTTTGTGAAAAGAACATGGTAATATAGGCACTCCAGACTTGATAACTTACATACAAATATCGCAATAACTTTGAACCAGGACAAAAAGTTGTGGAAACGTATCCTAATATTTTTTGTGTATATAAAGTGGTAACTTACATACCATAGACCTGCTAACTTGGGTATAGACACCTTGTAATTTTAACCCAGGACATAAAGTTATTGAAAACATACCCCACCTTCAGTAACTTCCTGTGTAAATAGAATGATAATATATGCACCACAGACCTGATATCCTATATAAAAAATACCATGGTAACTTTGACCCGTGGAAAAATCGTTGAAAAAGATACTCCTAAAACTTATGTGTAAATATCATGGTAATATATGCACCGTATACCTGATAACTTTTAGTACGAACAGTGTGGTAGCTTTTGACCCGCGAAAAAAGTTGTTGTAAACATACCCTGGTAACTTTGGGTGTAAATAGTATGGTATTTTACTTGCCAGCTTGCCGCGGACATGATAACTTACATATGAACATCATGGTAACTTTGACCCGGGGAAAAAAGTTGTTGAAATATACACAGTAACTTATATGGAAAAAGCATGGTAATTTATGCACCGGATACCTTATAACTACCCTCAAACACGGTGGTAACGTTTCATCTGGTGGGAAAATAGTTCTAGAAACTTACTCCCGTTAATATTTGTGTACAGTTATTGTGCTACCCATGCTAAAGCTATCATCCTTCCCATGCAATAGTTACCGGCCTTCTCATGATATAGTTATCGTCCTTATCATGCTAATTGTTACCAGGCCGCTAATGTCGAAGTTACCAAGATGCTCATGTTATAGTTATCATGTTGCTCATGCCAAAGTTACCAAGCATAAATTAACTTTTGTGTTGATATGGTACAAGGAAGAACCGAAGAAGGGTTCAAATACCTTTGTTTATGAATAGCAAACAAAAGTAAAGTTGTTGAGTTGGTTATTGGTCTTTGTAACTACTCCATAAACCTAGGTTCAAGTTCCCTTTATAGCACTTATTTTTCATATTCTCTTGTGACTAGAAAGGAATACAATGAAAACCCACCGGTGTTGGCACCTATGGTTTTCGAGACAAGGAAACTTTTTGGTGAAAATGGACGTGGGAAGGCACGAGATGATAGCGATTAGGGAGTCGTTCTGTTCTATCACTTAAAATAAAATGATCGACGGTTAGTCCAGTCCATATACTATGAAAATATGTTTCATAATGAATTTGATGAAGTAATTTTGGTTTGACAGATGTTGATGTAATTTTTTAAAAAAATAGTCAAACTTAATGAAGTTTGATTTGAGACAATCTTACAACTTCACGTTGTAGCTAAGCGATGCGTGTGAACTTCACGTTGAACATTCTAGTAGCTTACCACAAACAACACACACTCGCTTGCTCACTTGCTCTTGCAGCTACTCAATCAACTTTTTTAAAGGAGGACAACCCACGACCTCTGCACCGAGCGATGCACACTGCCATATATCATTTGTTATTCAAAACCAAGAAGCTGAACAACATTGACCCAAAAAACAAAAAAGAAAATCTGAGGTCGCATGCCTTTCAGCAGTAGCTACATCAAACAACCATTAACCCTATGATAAACGAAAAACTTAATATGAAAAATACTCAACTCCTATACTAAGCCTTCGAGAAGGAATCGTCGGGCGTCCGCCGATGGTGATGAGTCCAACCAAAGGTCAATCTTGTGATTTTCATTCCCCAAATCCAAGTTTAGATCCACCACCTCAGTAAGGACATGACGCAGGTGCACGTGGACATAGCCTGATCAAAGATCTTGTGTTTCCACCGGAGTGCGGATAATCATCGTTGAAGTCATCTCTACCATCATCCCTTGTCTGGCTGCCCGCGCCTAGATAACCATATACCTCTGGAGAGGATACCGGAAGAGAAAGAGGTCACATACCCTCGTCTTCCATCACTATCGCACCACCCTCGATCCAGCAACAACGGGCAAAACATGACACCTCCATCAGAAGCACCATACAATACCTGCCGACAACAGACATGGCTAGACGTCCCCGCATGAGACGTTGTGCGTAGCGCCCATTGCCGACTGCAGGTACCAGTGACAGACATGTCCCGGCGACTCCAAAATAGACGCATGTGTCAATTAGGCTGTCTATGGACTTTTATAGCTTCCCCACGGGACTTTTGAACTAAAATGTTTCATGTTACATCAATTTGAAATTGCTCGGTCTGTTCAATTGAGGTCTTATAATGCAATCTCATTCTCTGGTCCAATTATTGTTTGTGTTTTTGTATTCCTTATTTATCCACTGGGGCAATTTGGTTTTTTCTTTCCGTCAAGTTTTGGCATAGCAGCGATATTTCGATTCATCCTTTCTTCCAAGGATTTCATAATTGGACGTTGCTGAATGAAAAATATGAAGAGAAAAAAATCTTGATCATGTATCAACTCCTTTCATGTTTATTGGTTTTGTCTAATGATTAATAAGTGGGTTCACCAGGTCATTGATACATATAATATCGTATTACCAAATACACTCAGTGTGTGACCCACAACAAGAAAAAAGAGTTGTTTTGGTGAACATCAAAGAAAAAAGCTTGCTCTTCTTTCCTAGAAAAATCTTCAAGGATATATAATTGACTTACCTATTCAAAGCAATTATGCAAGGGACTTTGTTTGACATAATTGACTTACCTATTCAAAGCAATTATGCAAGGGACTTTGTTTGACATAATATATAATCTTCTACTATGGAGCACGCAAAGGGGTCATAGAGATTGCTGGACGAACAACAGATATTGGATATCTTAACATGGACTTGTTGAAATTGTTCAACATATTCTTCTGCGTAGAAGAGATTGTGATACTATCTGAATTTTTATGCAAGTCCTCAAAATGGAATGACTACTTGCTAAAAAAACATAATATGAGTTTCAACACTCACCATCGATCAATGCACCTATAATTATCACACGTAATGCGTCGAGAACAACCGAACCAAGGAACTTTTTTGTGGAGAATCAAACCAAGGAACTAGAAAATTTATTTTCAGCCTCCTTTCACAAAATGGACTTTTTTTTGCGGGGGCACAAAATGGACTTGCTCAAATTACAAACTCAATCAACTTTACATATAAGTTACCCGCAAAAAAAAAATACATATAACTGCCGCGTCGCCGCATGGCACATATGGTTAGCAAGATCACAGTTTCTTTTTTTGATTTAAAGCAAGATCACAGTTCACATAGAGCTACCGTGTCTGTCAAACCAATCAAACGGCTGTACACGGTACATGCCCGGTGCACGCGCACTACATATAGGGACGATTGGCTCAGGTTCACCACATCTTGTCTATCCGTGAGCTAGCGGGCGGCAGCCAGAAAGCAAACACCGGCAGCATGGAGAGCAGTCGCATGCCACTGAGTGCCACCCCCCGCATGCCATGCAGCCTCCAAACCCTTGCGCGCCGCAACCTTCTCCGTGCCCTTCACCGCCGGAAGGACGCGAGGCAGCCACGGCGTCTCCCAGTCTCATGCGAGGCGACCGGCGGCCGCCGCGTCGACCGCCGTGAGGTGCTCCTCGGTCTCGGCGGCGCCGCGGCTGCCGGTCTGGCCACGGACAAAGGTCGAGGCGCGATCGCCGCGCCCATCCAGGCCCCGGACCTCCGCAACTGCCAAACGCCCGAGCTCCCGAACACGCCGCCGGACACCAACTGCTGCCCGACGCCCGGCACCGGCATCACCGACTTCGTGCTGCCGCCCGCCTCCTCGCCGCTCCGCGTGCGTCCGGCAGCGCACCTGGTGGACGCGGGGTACCTGGCCAAGTACGAGAGGGCCGTGGCGCTCATGAAGCAGCTGCCCGCCGACGACCCGCGCAGCTTCGAGCAGCAGTGGCACGTGCACTGCGCCTACTGCGACGCCGCCTACGACCAGGTCGGGTTCCCGGACCTGGAGCTCCAGATACACAACTGCTGGCTCTTCTTCCCATGGCACAGGTTCGTATGGTCAATGGGTTATGGGTGGGACGACCTGCACCTTTCTGTGCTGAACGTCAAGGAGCCGTCACTTGTCCCTGCGTGGGTTTGCTGAACGTGCAGGTTCTACCTCTACTTCCACGAGAGGATCCTCGGCAAGCTCATCGGCGACGACACCTTCGCGCTGCCCTTCTGGAACTGGGACGCGCCGGCCGGCATGACGCTGCCGGCCATCTACGCCGACAGGTCGTCGCCGCTCTACGACGAGAGGCGCGACCCCGCGCACCAGCCGCCGGTGCTGGTCGACCTTGACTCCAGTGGGTCCGACACCAATATCCCAAGAGACCAGCAGATCGACGAGAACCTCAAGATCATGTACCGCCAGGCCAGTAGTACCAACTAACAACCTCAAGAATCCCTGAAAAAATTAGCAACTTCAAAAACATTGTTAACGTAACCACAGAGTTAACCACTAGTCATTAAAATAACACAAATGTACGTACGCACCAGATGATTTCGAACGCGAAGAAGACGCTGCTGTTCCTGGGACAGCCGTACCGCGCCGGCGACCAGCCGGACCCAGGCGCCGGCTCCCTGGAGAACGTGCCGCACGGCACGGTCCACGTCTGGACTGGCGACCCAAGGCAGCCCAACTTGGCGGACATGGGCAACTTCTTCTCGGCGGCGCGCGACCCCATCTTCTTCGCGCACCACGGCAACATCGACCGCCTGTGGCACGTCTGGCGCGGCCTCCGCCCGAGCAACACTGACTTCACCGACCCCGACTGGCTCGACGCCGCCTTCCTCTTCTACGACGAGGAGGCCCGCCCCGTGCGCGTGCGCGTCCGGGACTGCCTCGACCCGGCCGCGCTGCGGTACACGTACCAGGACGTCGGCCTGCCGTGGCTCAACGCCAGGCCGGCCAAGGCGTCCGGCGGGACGCCGGCGCCCGCCACCACCGGTACCCTCCCTGCCACCCTGGACAGCACCATACGGGTGACCGTGACGAGGCCCAGGGTGTCGAGGAGCCGCCGGGAAAAGGACGAGGAGGAGGAGGTGCTGGTCGTGGAGGGGATCAAGATCGCCGACCATTTCAACAAGTTCATCAAGTTCGACGTGCTGGTGAACGAGCCCGAGGGAGGGGTGGACGGCACGCCGGCGACGGCGACGGGGTACTGCGCCGGGAGCTTCGCGCACACGCCGCACATGGTCCGGCCCGAGGAGACGAGGAAGGGGTCGGTCAAGACGGTGGCGAGGTTCGGCGTGTGCGACCTGATGGACGACATCGGAGCGGACGGCGACCAGACGGTGGTCGTGTCGCTCGTACCCAGGTGCGGCGGTGAGCTGGTCACCGTAGGCGGCGTCAGCATCAGCTACCTCAAGTGAAGTTACGTAATGTGGTCCGCTCTCGCGTCGGTGGCTCGCCGTGGTATAGAATCTATGTAATGGTGATGGTGATGAATTATAAATAAGCTACCGCAAGTGACTGCCGATGAATCTCTGGTCGGCGTTCACTGCGGTATGGAATCTATGGCGCGTCTCCTCGTATTGTATTGCAGCACGTACGTACGTGCATGCGTATGTCCTATGTGTAATGGTGATTCCAAATAAGAAGAGCTGGAGTTAATGGGACTGGTGGCTCGGTGCGTACATCCTACCTATAATCCTGTGCGCAGCACCATACAGTACTAGTTACTAGTTTTACCACAATAATAACTATATGCAAGTTGACTGAATTTGTAATTTGGGCAAGTCCAATTTGTGGAAGGAGGAATGGTTGGAGGAGGAAGAAAGCTGGAGGTTGAAGAAAGAAGGTTGACGTTGGATCTTCAATCTAATGGTCCAGAATATCGAATTACCCAAAATATATTTTCAAGCGACTTACATGTAGCCGTTCCCTAGTTTGAAGGATCTGCTAAACCTCGGTTGCCTGAAAACAAAAGTTGGATAATCGGTTTTAGATAGGAGAGAAGAGAACTAGAGAAGACCTGGAGGCGACGCTGAGTAGGTGACGGTCGTGCCCTGACGAGCGCCGGCTCACCGAAAACAAGCCAGAGTGGGCGACAACATGGCCGGCTGGGGCCAGTCGAGGCGGTTGTTGATGGTTTGGGTGCTGGTGCGGGGCGAGCCGTTAGCGCCAAAAAGGAGGGGCGTCGAGGGAGCGGCACAGTGAAGATAGCGGCAAGATTGCACCATAACTGAAATTATTATTTTTAGACAAGCCAGAATTGATATGTATCACTTAGGCTGGTCGCAAAAGAAATATCATAGGTGATATCATGCATGTCAATTAGGCATTTTTGCTGATGTGACACATAAATAAGTGAGAAAAAGAGACGGTCACTATGAAACCAAAGTATGATACTATGTATTTACACTAGTATCATACATGCTTTCCAATGTACTCCCTCCGTTCCCAAATATTTGTCTTTCTAGACATTTCAAATGGTTATAACATACGGATGTATGTAGACATATTTTAGAGTGTAGATTCACTCATTTTGCTTCGTATGTAGTCATTTATTGAAATCTCTAGAAAGACAAATATTTAGGAACGGAGGGAGTAGCTAGTAGCGAAGCAATCGGGAGCGTTTTCAATTCTGGATTATTTGTTATTTGCTCAAAAAAAATCCGGAGCGTTTTTGTGAAACGATCGGGGATTGGGAATATGGTTTCTAGAACCTTCGTGGGAGCGATGGGGGGTTTGGGCATCCGGTTCTTCCTTTTCTTCTATTTTATCTATTTGTCTTTATTGATTTTCTGTTTTCTCTTTTGATTTTTGTCTGTTGGCTTTTTCCATTCATTTTTCTTTTTTAAAGAATAATCGAACTTTTTGTAATTTTGTTAAAAAATCAATTTTTAAATAGTTTTTGAATTTTATAACTTATTTTGAATTTGTAAATATTTTTCGAACACATGACTATTTTGGGAATTTGCAAATATATTTTTCAACTCGAAAGCAATTTTTAATCCTCCAAAAACATTTTTTGAATTAGTGAACTTTACAAATTTACGGATATTTCTTAAATTTGTGAACATTTTTTGAATTCAGAAATATTTTTAGAGTATGTGAACATTTTTTGAATTTGTGAAATTTATTCTGAATTCACGAACGTTATCGACGAAAGTTTATGAATTTGTGAACATTTTTTAAATTTGTGAACATTTTTGGATTCAAAGTCACAACTTTTTGAATTTGTGAAGATTTTTTGATTCATGAAACTTTTTCAATTTCATGAATATTTTTCGAATTCATGAACATTTTTCAAATTTACAAACATTTTTTAATACACGGACATTGTTAAAATTTACAAATATTTTGTTAATGTCACAAACATTTTTATTTTGAATGTAGATGTGTATTGAGAGCATACGTCTCGTGTATGATTTAAGTGTAATCATTCCATGGGAGCTGCCATGATGTACCAGACGTAGCATCGATTACGTCAAGTGAAGTACTACGATGTGCTTCATTAATCGCTATCTTCAGGACTTGGAGATTATTGTTGTACGTGCATCACGTGCTACTACTAGAGGTCCGGCTCCTCGTAAAAAGACCTCGGCTGTCAGCGGCGGAGCCAGGAATTAAGTATCAAAGGGGCCAAAAGACTCAAACTTTTGATAACGGAGGGCAAACAATAGTAATAAATGTATTATAGTCTAAATTATACATTGTTCATCATCTAACTAGCAGCAAATCACTGATCTTTGCTCCGGAGGGTTCAGCTGTAAAAATGAACGTGGACACGGGGAGTTAATTGCAAGTAACTACCACACTTCGGCACGTCGTGACGAATCAGTACCACTAGTCAATTTTTTGCCATGCAGTGCCAACTCTAAGCCTAAGTGTTGCAAAACGGTCTGACAGCCGTATAAGCTCGTATTGATCACGTATCTGACCGACCGGGCCCATTTGTCAGGTGCCACGGTGGCCTACCCGCTCGCACCCGCTCGGTCACTCGATCCAGCCCGGCTCGGTCGCACCAAGTAGCTGGGTTGGGTCGAATCGGACCGGAGCCAGCCGTAGTCTGTCCCTCTCCTCGCCCCATCGCCCTCGTCTCTCCCATCCGCCGCCGCTCGCCGCGCAGGCCGCCGCGTCCGCCATCGCCGCCGCGCCATGGTCTTCGAGGATGAGAGCAGCGACGACCTGTCCAGCCGGGAGATCTCCTCCTCCGACGACGGTATGCATTATCAGGTCAGTGCTAGAGCTAGGGTGAGTTAGGGTTAGGGTTTCTGATTTGGGGATTTTGGTGATTTGCTGATCTGGTTTTCTGATTTGGGGATTTGCTTATGTAGATTCCTGCTAGCATTGAAGACCAAGACTACAATGGCTTGGAGAACGCACCAGAGGGGCTCTGCGTGGAGCATCGGCTGCCAACTGAGCGCCGTGTAGCTTTTGAATCATTTGAGACGGGCAGGAGGTTTCTAGTTTGTGCTCAGCCTGTAAGATTCATGCTCTCTCTCTATGTTCACTGTAATATAGTTGGTAGCCTCTGTTTAGGAAGTTAGTAGTACTGATGGAGTACTCCTACTGATGACGAAGCACATTGTTTAGTTATTTATTAGTAAGTTAGTAGCTTTGATGCTCACCTTTGTTAAAGATGCCAGTTGATGTTAGTAATATATATGGGCATCAGCTTAGTTGGTATTGGAGATGCTCATAGTTTAGTTATTTATTAGTACTGAAGCTCACTGCAACATGTTGTGTAGGCATGTGCTCATGTATATTCCTGTTTAGTTAAATTGCCCACTTTTTCGTAGTATTATATATGGCCAGTTAGCAGCGTAGATGCTAATTTTTAATTGGGGCAGTATAGGTTGCAGTAGAAGTAGCAATGTTTAGTTGACCAGAGTGTTTAGTTGCACTAGAAGTAGCAGTGTTTAGTTGACCAGTGTAGATGCTAATTTTTAATTGGGGTAGTATATGTTGTAGTTCTTATGCTCTTAGTTTATTTTTAAAAGTGCCCTTTTATAATTGTAATTCTTGAGAGAGTAACAATATAAATGTTTGCTATATTGCAGCAAAGTCAGAATTGTGGTTTTCTTGCGTGGGTTGACCCGGAGTGGCCTCCCACAATGCAAAATGCATTGTTGAAGCTTTGGGAAATGTTTGAGGACAGTAGGCATGCTAGGAGGAAGGATAACCTGGAAAGTTCACTTACTATCCACCACCTTAAAGAAGAGAGAAGGAATGTGGTTGCCAACTATGACAACCTAGTTGAAGATGTCCATCAACTTCTCAGTGCACAGGAGGACAGGGTGTTGGATCTCAACTATGTGCAAGCTAAGGAGAAGAGAGCTGAGGTTGCCAGTGCATCAACTATGGCTGGCATGAAGAATGAGATGGAGAAGAAAGAGGCAGAGAACTTGAAGCTGAAAGAGAAGTATAAAGTGATGATGAACCTGCTAGAAGCTCAAGGCAGTGTCATTAGGAACCTGAAGATGAATCATTTGAAAGAGAAGGAAAAGCTAACTGAAGGCAACAACAATTTAAAGATTCAGGTTGATGAGCTTAGCAAGGCTGTGAAAACACTCACAGAGGAGAATGTGCAGCTGAACCTTCACATGTCTGATCTCAAGAGGGGACATGAGAATTTGATAAAACGCGGGGATGAGTTAAAGCTCCAGCTAGCTGTTCAGTTCAATTCACTAGAGAAGAGCAAAGAGAAGTTGAAGTTGATCCATGACATCTTGAAGGAATGAGGTAGATGAAGATGATCTGGGTAGATGATGAAGCAGAGCATACCTATCATGATATATGTTGGTTTGATAGAAGGCTTTTCTTATCTTTTGTGAAGGGTGGTTTAATGAAGTGTAATGTATGGATGTAGTAGTTGTAGTAGTTCTGAACAATGTTGAACTCCACTATGCTAATTAATGTTGTAAGAATCTATTAATTATGGTTGTAAGAATCTATGGTTATGTTGAAACTGCAGTATGCTATGTTATTTAGCTAATGCTTTCTTACATGGCTCAAGTTATACCTCTGATGAAATATGTTGCTTTGATGGCTGTTAGATGGCTCGAGTTATACCTTAAACTTACGACTCCCGGTCCAAATCAAACCTTAATTTTGTCATATTCAGTTTAATGGCTATTAGATTGCTTTGATGGCTGTTAGATGGCGCAAGTTAGTGCCGTTTTGGCCACACACAAAACGCTGACGTGGCCACCGTCAACGTGCTAGCCTTGGTTATAATAGCAATGCGCGGGGGCGAACAGGGAACAATTGGGATTTGGGAAAAAACCTAGGGTTAGGCGACGGCGGAGGCGATCCCTGAGCGGGCCAGCGGCAGAGGCGATCTCGCAGGAGGCGGTGGCGGCGGCTGCGTACAAGGAAATGTAGTGCTCTTCGGGTCTTTCTCAGGCTCCCAGCTTCCGTCGAGCCTCTGAAAGGAGAGGGGACGAATCCAGGTCGCCGGTGCCCTACCGTGAGAGCCCGATGGCGTATGAGCCGGAGAAGCTCTGCTGGTGCAGGCCGCGTAGGAAGGCGCCGAGATGGATCTCATGGAGCCGTCAGAACCCAGGCAGGAGGTACTACGCCTGCGTGGATGCCATGGTAAGTTTCATTTTTGTTCTACTTTTCTGTTCATTAGATCTTCTCCCCTCCCAAACCCTGATTTCTGTTGGTACAACATGGTGGTTGTGGCTTCGTTGAATGGCATGATGATTCTCTGCCAAAGTTTTTGAGTGATTTGATTGGAGATTTGCGAGATGAAGTGCGTAGGCTGAGAGGTGAATCAAGTGTTGGTGTGTTTGAAGATGACAGTGCAGTGGTGGCTCTGCCTGAAGCTCAAAGAGGAAGAGAGGTGGTGGCTTTGGAAGAACAACTCAAGGAGAAAAATGCAGAGATAGATGCACTGAAGGAAAAAAAATATCACAATGTTGTCTTTATTTTTCTTGTCTTTATGGTAGGTTTAGTGACAGCCAAGATGGTGCTGTAGTAAGCTTGTTTAGTACTGAAGATGCAAAGTTGTGGTGAGGTTGATCCTTGTTAAGGAGAGATGCAAGTTAGTGTCAATTGTGGTCAGGTTGATCGTTGCAAGTTAGTGTCAGGTGTTGCAAGTTAGTGTCAGGTTAGATCCTACTGTGTTGTTGATCCTACTGTTGTTAAGTTAGTGTAAGGTGTTGCAAGTTAGTGCCACTATTGTTGTTGATCCTAATGTTGTAAAAAAGATTTGGTGTAATGAAGTATGTGGCCATTGTGGCATTATCATCTAGTTTGTGCATGGTTTCTTGACACATGTGCATTGAGTTGTTTCACAAAAGCCAAATGAACAAATATCTTGACACATGAGCATGGTTTCTTCACATAATATTGAGAGGAGCATTGAGTTGTTCACAAGTGCCAAATGACAAAATATTTCACAAATGCCAAATGAACAACACAAAAAGCCTTGAGTTGTTCACAAGTGCCAAATGGTCTAATATTTCAGATATTGCAGGCATAATATGTTCACAGGAGCATGATAGGTCCACAAATAACCACAAAATACATGGTTTGTAGCACAAATAACTTAGTTCACATCAAACTCAACTTAGTACTCCATTAGAACATACATCAGTTTTGTAGCACAACTAACTTAGTTCACATCTTCTGGTACTCCATCAGACCAAAGTAGCAACATTCTCTCACTCAAGTGTTACCACTGGCAGTAAAGAATGACATCAAGCGAGTATAATTCCCTGGGACACTTGAAGGAGCACCAGAAGTAGAAGGACCAGAAGATGAAGCTCCTGCAGCAAATCTTGGGGCAGTGGAAGGCCTTGCAAATCTTGCACTTGCCCTAGCTGACACTCTAGCAGATCTTGAAGTAGATCTTGCAGTAGCAGATCTAGCAGTAGCAGATCTTGCACTAGCAGATCTTGCAGAAGCAGTTCTTGCAGAAGCAGACCTTGCTGGTGGCTGCTGTGATCCTGATGGAGCATCTTCATTCCTTGATCTTGCAGGTGCCTTGCAAAACATACAAGGAAACATGCTAGTTAGTCACAAAGATTTAACACAAAAAACATAGAAGGACAGAAGACCAATTAGCAAGTAAAATTCACAAGGGTTTACCACATGCTTGTTTTTCCTCAAAGCCAACTCTGATCTCAACTGTTGCTTGTAGTTGGTGTACCTATGGCCTTGGAGCCCACAATTGCTGCATGTTATAGTGGCCATTCTTGAATAGTCCTTTGGTTTTGGAACCTCAAATCTGCCCTTTATTCTCTTCTCTCTCCTTCTCCCCTTCTTCACATGAAATTTGGGTGGCTCTATGTATGGTCCACTTGTGCTTGTCCGATCATGTTCACCAGGAACTGGATATATCATTGGTTCATATGCAACAAGGTAAAAAGGTTTTTTTGAAGAAATTGCAGACATAGTCCTTTGGAAATCTTTTTGCCTTGTTAATTGCTGATATTGCATGGTTGCATGGTATGCCAGTAAGGTCCCACTTTCTGCAGCCACATGTACAAACTTCCAAGTTTACAACATGTGTTTGCTGCCCACTGGTCACTTACCAAAGATTTACACCAGCTTGAATAGGTTTGCAGAATCTGACCCTTTCCTTTTCCTCCTCAAGCTTCTCAGCATAATGTGGTGTGATCTCCCGCAGAGATGCCTTTCCTTTCTCTCTGTTTCTATGCCACCTCACCATCTGCTTGTCCTTAATACCATCAATCATGGTCCTAATAGGTTTTTTCCCTAAAATCTAGGATGTACTTGTTGAACACCTTAGACAGGTTGTTAACAACCAAGTCTGTCTTGCAGTTAGTGTCAAAAGCATGCCTAGCCCATGTGTGCTTAGGTATTCCACTTAGCCACCTCCAAGCTTCCTCACTCTCATTTCTCAAGTCATTCATGGCAATGTTAAACTTGTGCTGGTTATAAGCATAGCTGGCATTATTCATGCATTTCTTAAGATCTTCCCCCCTAAACCCAGCATTCTGGAAATTTGCATAGAGGTGTCTAAGGCAAAATCTTTGATGACAGTTTGAAAAAACTTGGTTTACTGCATTTAGTAGCCCCTGTTCACATAGCATGCTAGACTTAACTGATGTACTACTATATCTAGAACATAACATGCTAATGCAGAAGAACATAAAAGCAAGAACATAACAGAAAGATGCATGCATACCTTCTGTCTATCAGACATGATAGTATAAGGCCCAAATTTGCCAACTTCTCCTCCTAGACATATCTTCAGTTGGTGTAGAAACCAACACCAGTTAGCTATGTCCTCTTGTCCAACAACAACAAATGCAAGTGGGAAAATATTATTATTCCCATCTCTTCCAGTGGCAGCTAGGATTTGAGCACCAGTGCTGAGCTTAATAAAGCATCCATCAACACCTGTTGTTGCAACCAAAGAACAATTTAAACTTCTACAAAGCATTACTAAACTATATATTTAAGTATAAAGAATTATAAAGCACTACTAAATCAATTGAGAAAGAACTATAAGGCATTACTAACCAATGAATGGTCTGCATGCATTGAGAAATCCCTCCTTGCTCCATTTATGCAGAAGAACATAGCATGAAACCTTGGTCCTGGATGTGGTATTTTTGTAGTTGGTCTTCGAGTAACTGTTGCAACTAAAACTCTACTAACAGGGTTTGTATCCATGATGGTCTGAGCATAATCCCTAAGCCTGTGATACTTCTTCTTGTGCTCTCCTAGCACAGCTTCCACAGCTAGGTTTTTGGCCCTATAGGCCATGTGCCTTGGCACATCACCACCATACTTCTCATTGCAGTTGTTAATCAGAGTGTGTATGCTGCTGGTTGGATCAGACCTGAACAATGACTCGTAGGTCTTTGCAAGCCACATGGCACTAATCCTAGATATCTCAGTGCTACTAGGGCAGGTGTGCTCCAGCCTTATTTTCTTAATAGCAAAAGTCTTCTCCCCTTTGATAACTGCAGCAACTATGCAAAACTGGCAGTGCTCTTGCTTACAACAGACAATGATCCTTTGGTCTGAATTTCTGTGATACCTGAAGTCTCTGGCCTCTGTGATGTGCAAGCTCAATAAAGCATCTCTAAATTGCTGTTGATTCTTGAAGCACATGTACAGACATAACTGCTGATGTGGTTGCTCAAGTTTGTCATTGTACCGGATCCTTGGTTTCCTTTTCTTGGCCCTACTCTTCCTCCCTTTAGGTAGAACAAATGACAGTGGCTCATGTCCATCATCTTCATCCTCAAACAGCAACCCATCATCTTCTTCATCTGATGAAGGAATGAAATCAGGTTGCACCTCCTCCAACACACTTGAATGTGTCCTAGTAGTAGGGCCTCTCCTAACTACTAGCTTCTTCCTCTTTTTTGCAGGTTTTTGCATTGGTGCTTCTTCTGTTACAACAACATTGACCTCATCCTCCTTCTCCTGCTCCTCCTCCTCCTCCTCCTCCATCTCAAACAAGTCCTCAACCTCAGTGTCACTGATGTCTACTACACAACCTTCTTCCGGTAGACGTTGTTGGGCCTCCAAGTGCAGAGGTCTGTAGGACAGTAGCAAATTTCCCTCAAGTGGATGACCTAAGGTTTATCAATCCGTAGGAGGCGTAGGATGAATATGGTCTCTCTCAAGCAACCCTGCAACCAAATAACAAAGAGTCTCTTGTGTCCCCAACACACCCAATACAATGGTAAATTGTATAGGTGCACTAGTTCAGCGAAGAGATGGTGATACAAGTGGTATATGGACGGTAGATAAAGGTTTTGGTAATCTGAAAAATATAAAAATAGCAAGGTAACTAATGGTAAAAGTGAGCGTAAACGGTATTGCAATGCGTTGAAACAAGGCCTAGGGTTCATACTTTCACTAGCGCAAGTTCCCTCAACAATAATAACATAATTGGATCATATAACTATCCCTCAACATGCAACAAAGAGTCACTCCAAAGTCACTAATAGCGGAGAACAAATGAAGAGATTATGGTAGGATACGAAACCACCTCAAAGTTATCCTTTCTGATCAATCTATTCAAGAGTCCGTAGTAAAATAACATGAAGATATTCTTTTCGTTCGATCTATCATAGAGTTACTACTAGAATAACACCTTAAGACACAAATCAACCAAAACCCTAATGTCACCTAGATACTCCAATGTCACCTCCAGTATCCGTGGGTATGATTATACGATATGCATCACACAATCTCAGATTCATCTATTCAACCAACACAAAGAACTTCAAAGAGTGCCCCAAAGTTTCTACCGGAGAGTCAAGACGAAAACGTGTGCCAACCCCTATGCATAGGTTCATGGGCGGAACCCGCAAGTTGATCACCAAAACATACATCAAGTGAATCAATAGAATAACCCATTGTCACCCACGGTTATCCCACGCAAGACATACATCAAGTGTTTTCAAATCCTTAAAGACTCAATCCGATAAGATAACTTCAAATGGAAAACTCAATTCATTACAAGAGAGTAGAGGGGGAGAAACATCATAAGATCCAACTATAATAGCAAAGCTCGCGATACATAAATATCGTACCACCTCAAGAACACGAGAGAGAGAGAGATCAAACACATAGCTACTGGTACATACCCTCAGCCCCAAGGGAGAACTACTCTCTCCTCGTCATGGAGAGCACCGGAATGATGACGATGGCCACCGGAGAGGGATTCCCGCTCCGGCAGGGTGCCGGAACGGGTCTAGATTGGTTTTCAGTGGCTACAGAGGCTTCTGGCGGTGGAACTCCCGATCTATTGTGCTCCCCGAAGTTTTTAGGGTATATGGGTATATATGGGAGGAAGAAGTACGTCGGTGGACCTCCGGGCTGTCCACGAGGCAAGGGGCGCGTCAAGGGGGGTGGGGGCACCCTCGTGGGCAATCCGGGACTATCCTAGTCCATCTCCGATACTCCGTGGGCTTCTTCTAGTCCAAAAATAAGTTCCGTGAAGTTTCAGGTCAATTGGACTCCGTTTGATTTTCCTTTTCTGCGATACTCAAAAACAAGGAAAAAAACAGAAACTGGCACTGGGCTCTAGGTTAATAGGTTAGTCCCAAAAAACATATAAAATAGCATATACATGCATATAAATCCAAGGTTGATTATATAATAGCATGGAACAATCAAAAATTATAGATACGTTGAAGACGTATCAGCATCCCCAGCTTAATTCCTGCTCGTCCTCGAGTAGGTAAATGATAAAAACAGAATTTTTGATGTGAAATGCTACCTAACATATTTCTCTATGTAATTCTTTATTGTGGCAAGAATATTCAGATCCATAAGATTCAAGAAAAAAGTTTAATATTGACATAAAAATAATAAAACTTCAAGCATACTCACCAAGCAATCATGTCTTCTCAAAATAACATGGCCAAAGAAAGTTATCCCTATAAAATCATATAGTCTGGCTATGCTCCATCTTCACCACACAACGTATTTAAATCATGCACAACCCCGATGACAAGCCAAGCAATTGTTTCATACTTTTGGTGTTCTCAAACTTTTTCAATCTTCACGCAATACATGAGCGTGAGCCATGGACATAGCACTATATGTGGAATAGAATGGTGGTTGTGGAGATGGCAAAAAGGGAGAAGATAGTCTCACCTCAACTAGGCGTATCAACGGGCTATGGAGATGCCCATTAATAGATATCAATGTGAGTGAGTAGGGATTGCCATGCAACGGATGCACTAGAGCTATAGGTATATGGAAACTCAACAAAAAGAACTAAGTGGGTGTGCATCCAACTTGCTTGCTCACGAAGACCTAGGGCATTTTGAGGAAACCCATTGTTGGAATATACAAGCCAAGTTCTATAATGAAAAATTCCCACTAGTATATGAAAGTGATAACATAGGAGACTCTCTATCATGAAGATCATGGTGCTACTTTGAAGCACAAGTGTGGAAAAAAGGATAGTAGTATTGCCCCTTTTTATTTATTTATTCTTTTTTGGGCCTTCTCTTTTTTTGGCCTTTATTTCTGTTTTTGGGGGGGACAATACTCTATGAATGATGATCATCACACTTCTATTTATTTACAACTCAATGATTACAACTTGATACTAGAACAAAGTATGACTCTATATGAATGCCTCCGGCGGTGTACAGGGATGTGCAATGAATCAAGAGTGACATGTATGAAAGAATTATGAACAGTGGCTTTGCCACAAATACAATGCCAACTACATGATCACGCACAGCAATATGCCAATGATGGAGCGTGTCATAATAAACGGAACGATGGAGAGTTGCATGGCAATATATCTCGGAATGGCTATGGAAATGCCATAATAGGTAGGTATGGTGGCTGTTTTGAGGAAGGTATATGGTGGGTTTATGGTATGGGCGAAAGTTGCGCGGTACTAGAGAGGCTAGCAATGGTGGAAGGGTGAGAGTGCGCATAATCCATGGACTCAACATTACTCATAAAGAACTCACATACTTATTGCAAAAATCTATTAGTTATCGAAACAAAGTACTATGTGCATGCTCCTAGGGGGATAGATTGGTAGGAAAAGACCATCGCTCATCCCCGACCGCCACTCATAAGGAAGACAATCAATAAATAAATCATGCTCCGACTTCATCACATAACGGTTCACCATACGTGCATGCTACGTGAATCACAAACTTCAACACAAGTATCTCTCAAATTCACAACTACTCAACTATCATGACTCTAATATCACCATCTTCATATCTCAAAACAATTATCAAGTATCAAACTTCTCATAGTATTCAATGGACTTTATATGAAAGTTTTTATTATATTCCTCTTGGATGCCCATCATATTAGGACTAAATTCATAACCAAAGCAAATTACCATGTTGTTTAGGAATCTCAAAATAATATAAGTGATGCATGAGAGTTCATCTATTTCTATAAAATAAAATCACCACCGTGCTCTAAAAAGATGTAAGTGAAGCACTAGAGCAACAACAAACTACTCCGAAAGATATAAGTGAAGATCAATGAGTAGTCGAATAATTATGCAACTATATGAAGACTCTCTAACATTTAAGAATTTTAGATCTTGGTATTTTATTCAAACATCAATAAAAACAAAAGAAAATAAAATGACGCTCCAAGCAAAACACATATCATGTGGTGAATAAAAATATAGCTCCAAGTAAAGTTACCGATGAACGAAGACGAAAGAGGGGATGCCTTCCGGGGCATCCCCAAGCTTAGGATTTTGGTTGTCCTTGAATATTACCTTGGGGTTCCTTGGGCATCCCCAAGCTTAGGATCTTTCCACGCCTTGTTCCATAGTCCATCAAAACTTAACCCAAAACTTGAAAACTTCACAACACAAAACTCAAAATAGAAAACTCGTAAGCTCCGTTAGCGAAAGAGAACAAAACACCACTTCAAGGTACTGTAATGAACTCATTATTTATTTATATTGATGTTAAACCTACTGTATTCCAACTTCTCTATGGTTTATAAACTCTTTTACTAGCCATAGATTCATCAAAACAAGTAAACAACACATGTAAAACAGAATCTGTCAAAAACAGAACAGTCTGTAGTAATCTGTAACTAACGCAAACTTATGGAACCCCAAAAATTCTAAAATAAATTGCTGGACTTGAGGAATTTATCTATTAATCATCTGCAAAAAAATTAACTAAATATCACTCTCCAATAAAAAATGGCATCAATTCTCGTGAGCGCTAAAGTTTCTGTTTTTTACAGCAAGATCAAAAAGACTTTCCCCAAGTCTTCCCAACGGTTCTACTTAGCACAGACACTAATTAAACACAAAAGACACAACCAAAACAGAGGCTAGATAATTTATTTATTAATAAAAAGGAAAAAAAAGCAAATAACAAAAATAAAATTGGATTGCCTCCCAACAAGTGCTAACGTTTAACGCCCCTAGCTAGGCATGATGATTTCAATGATGCTCACATAAAGGATAAGAATTGAAACATAAAGAGAGCATCATGAATAATATCACTAGCACATTTAAGTCTAACCCACTTCCTATGCATAGGGATTTTGTGAGTAAACAACTTGTGGGAACAATAATCAACTAGCATAGGAAGGTAAAACAAGCATAACTCCAAAACTTTAAGCACATAGAGCGGAAACTTGATATTATTGCAATTCCTACAAGCATATATTCCTTCCTCATAATAATTTTCAGTAGCATCATGAATGAATTCAACAATATAACCATCACATAAAGAATTATTTTCATGATCTACAAGCATAGAAAATTTACTACTCTCCACATAAGCAAAATTCTTCTCAATCGGAATAGTGGGAGTATCATAAGAGACTCGAATACTATAAATTGTTTCCACATTAGAAGATTAATGTTCAGAAAAAGGGTAATAATAATCATGACAAGTTTTATAAATATAATCATCACTATTTTTTATAGCATATGTATCATCACAATAATTATCATAACTAGCAACTTTGTTCTCATCATAATCGATTGAAACCTCTTCCAAGATAGCGGAATCATCACTAAATAAAGTCATGACCCCTCCAAATCCACTTTAATAATTATCATAATAAGATTCAACATCCTCCAAAATAGTGGGATCATTACTTCCTAAAGTCGACACTCTTCCAAACCCATTTTCATCAATATAATCATCATAAGTAGGAGGCATGCTATCATAATAAATTTGCTCATCAAAACTTGGGAGGCCAAAAATATCATCTTCATTAAGCGTAGCATCCCCAAGCTTGGGACAAACATTAATTGCAGCAAATATATTCTCAAAAACATCATATTCTTCAAACATAGCATCCCCAAACTTGGGCCTTTTCATATCATAAGCATAATCACTCTCATCATTAATAGTATGGATAGCAGCAATGGTCTAGCAATTATCATCATCACAATGAGTAATAGGAGCAACATTATTTCGGAGAGATACCTTTCTACCTTTGCTTCTCCGTATTTTCTTTTTCTTCTTCACATCATGTGTGGGTTCAACCCTCTTTTTGGAGCTCCTTATTAATGAGATTGGTTGAATAGAAGGCTCCTCCTCGTTATCTGATTCATCATAAGAAATAATAGGAGGATATTGGGAAGTCTCTTCCCTTTCATTAGTATTCTCTTCATCTTCTATTTTTTTTCGTTTCTTTATGTAATTGGCAATATAAGGATTTTCAATGCAATTCACCGCACAATACATACAAATTTCTTCTAGATAAATATCGAGGAATTTCTCGAGGTTATATTCTGGAATAATCTTAGTTTGACGTTTCATTTCTTCATAACCCAAAAGCAAACTGAGTTCATTATGATGTGCAAGGGAAATCAAATCATCACAATTTTTGGACACGATACGATCATGAAACAATTTGCATTTGAGATTTAAATGACCATGTTCATTGCAAAGTTCACAAGTATGGTGAAGAAATTTTAAATTTTCAGCACAAACATCTAGCCTTTCTTGCAACCATTTAGTTTCTAAATGCTTATGCCTGTTGCAATATCTATCTTCCCTATTTGGTGTGTACTTGCAAACCCAATGCACTCCATAAAAATTAACATGTTTATAGGAGACATTTCCATCATAACTAGTGCAATCATCATTAGTACTATGGATATTCAAGGAGTTCATACTAACAACATCGCAATCATGCTCATCATCCAAAGATTTAGTGCCAAACATTTTAATGCATTCTTCTTCTAACACTTAGGCACAATTTTCCTTTCCATCATACTCACGAAAGATATTAAAAAGATGAAGCGTATGAGGCGAACTCAATTCCATATTTTTTTGTAGCTTTCTTTTATAAACTAAACTAGTGCTAAAACAAGAAACAAAAAGATTCGATTGCAAGATCTAAAGATATACCTTCAAGCGCTAACCTCCCGGGCAACGACGCTAGAAAAGAGCTTGATGTCTACTACACAACCTTCTTCTTGTAGACGTTGTTGGGCCTCCAAGTGCAGAGGTTTGTAGGACAGTAGCAAATTTCCCTCAAGTGGATGACCTAAGGTTTATCAATCCGTAGGAGGCGTAGGATGAAGATGGTCTCTCTCAAGCAACCCTGCAACCAAATAACAAAGAGTCTCTTGTGTCCCCAACACACCCAATACAATGGTAAATTGTATATGTGCACTAGTTCGGCGAAGAGATGGTGATACAAGTGGTATATGGATGGTAGATAAAGGTTTTTGTAATCTGAAAATATAAAACCAGCAAGGTAACTAATGGTAAAAGTGAGCGTAAACGGTATTGCAATGCGTTGAAACAAGGCCTAGGGTTCATACTTTCACTAGTGCAAGTTCCCTCAACAATAATAACATAATTGGATCATATAACTATCCCTCAACATGCAACAAAGAGTCACTCCAAAGTCACTAATAGCGGAGAACAAACGGAGAGATTATGGTAGGGTACGAAACCACCTCAAAGTTATCCTTTCTGATCGATCTATTCGAGAGTCCGTAGTAAAATAACATGAAGCTATTCTTTCTGTTCAATCTATCATAGAGTTCGTACTAGAATAACACCTTAAGGCACAAATCAATCAAAACCCTAATGTCACCTAGATACTCCAATGTCACCTCAAGTATCCGTGGGTATGATTATACGATATGCATCACACAATCTCAGATTCATCTATTCAACCAACACAAAGAACTTCAAAGAGTGACCCAAAGTTTCTACAGGAGAGTGAAGACGAAAACGTGTGCCAACCCCTATGCATAGGTTCATGGGCGGAACCCGCAAGTTGATCACCAAAACATACATCAAGTGAATTAATAGAATAACCCATTGTCACCACGGTTATCCCACGCAAGACATACATCAAGTGTTTTCAAATCCTTAAAGACTCAATCCAATAAGATAACTTCAAAGGGAAAACTCAATTCATTACAAGAGAGTAGAGGGGGAGAAACATCATAAGATCCAACTATAATAGCAAAGTTCACGATACATTAAGATCGTACCACCTCAAGAACACGAGAGAGAGAGAGAGATCAAACACATAGCTACTGGTACATACCCTCAGCCGCGAGGGAGAACTACTCCCTCCTCGTCATGGAGAGCATCGGGATGATGAAGATTGCCGCCGGAGAGGGATTCCCCCTCCGGCAGGGTGCCGGAACGGGTCTAGATTGGTTTTCGGTGGCTACGGAGACTTCTGGCGACGGAACTCCCGATCTATTGTGCTCCCCAAAGTTTTTAGGGTATATGGGTATATATGGGAGGAAGAAGTACGTCAGTGGACCTCCGGGCTTTCCACAAGGCAGGGGGCACGCCCAAGGGGGGTGGGCGCGCCCCCACCCTCGTGGGCAGCCCGGGACTCTCCTCGTCCATCTCCGATACTCCGTGGGCTTCTTCTGGTCCAAAAATAAGTTCCGTGAAGTTTCAGGTCAATTGGACTCCATTTGATTTTCCTTTTCTGTGATACTCTAAAATAAGGAAAAAATAGAAACTAGCACTGGGCTCTAGGTTAATAGGTTAGTCCCAAAAATCATATAAAATAGCATATAGATGCATATAAAACATCCAAGGTTGATAATATATTAGCATGGAACAATAAAAAATTATATATACGTTGAAGACATATCAGTCACCCTCATAATGTAATTGTTCCTCTTCTGAATCATCATCTGAATCTTGATCTGAATCTACGTCTTCAACTTCTTGCGCTGCTAGTTTATTCCCCTTAATTATCTCTTTGTCTTCAATTATCCTGTACTTCTCCATGCAGAAAGGATTGTTATCACTGTCATATGCAGCAACCTCAGAGTCATCACTGTTATTATGTCCCTCCTCTAGCAGTGCCTCTTCCTCCATTACAGCTTTGAGCTTCTCCTTACTGAAATTTCTGATCTCTTGTGTGCACTGACTATGAAAAACAACACCTTGTTGATCAACAGCAAGAACTGCAAGTCACTGAGATCATACACAACAGGTGGTCTATACAATATAGTTGCTAAATTTTCTTCTCTCCTCTGACAGACATTGCTATAGTTTGGTCTCACTAAATCTTCTCCTATCTGACATACAAAAGGTGTTGTTGCCCTCACTAGCAAATTCAGAACTAAACTATGCTCATATTCCTTCTTAAGTTGCTGCAGTTTGATGTTTGTGTCAATTAACTCTAACCCTTGCTCTCTTTCCTCTCCTTTGCCTAAATTCTTCATGTGGTACAGTTCATTAGAGAAGGAATAACCTTGTGTGTGCATCAATGCATATAAGTTCAGAAATGTCACATCTGAGCTGCATATCTTCCTATCCAGATTGTGTTGTGCATCAAAATGAATCCGAACATCCCAAACAACATCATCCAAACTACAATTGACAACACAAATTTAGACTGTCATGAGCAACACTAACCCTAGCCCCCTGTTTTGCAATATACAGAAAGAAGCAGAGAACAGAACGACTTACAGCACGCCGCCAGCAGCTCTACTGGTCCACTGATGGCTACTGCTAGGGTGGGCCACCCATATCTCTGCCAGCTTCACCCTGTCCTCCATGGACAGTGCGGCCTCCTCCTCCAAATCCTCGTCTGCGCTGGAGTAGTATGAACTGGAGCCGTTGATGTCGTCCAGACCTAAGTGGTCATCGGGGCTGAGGCCAGGAAGGTCTCCGTACCCGCCCACGCCGTTGGCGCCGCCGGGAGTCACCGTCGCCATCGCCTGAGAGGGGAGAGGGAGACGAGGAAGGGGGGAGAGGGAGACGAGGGAGGGGGGAGAGGAAACTAGGGTTCATCGCGTACGGGTTCGACCCGACCCAGCTACTTGGTGCGACCGAGCCGGGCTGGATCGAGTGACCGAGCGGGTGCGCGCGGGTAGGCCACCGTGGCACCTGACAAATGGGCCCGGTCAATCAGATACGTGGTCAATACGAGCTTATACGGCTGTCAGACCGTTTTGCAACACTTAGGCTTATACTGCCATCTCACCTTCGGCAGCTGGCTTGTGTACGGGCACTCCAATCGATTGCTCCCGCGCGACCATCTGTCAGAAGCCTCGTCCGCCATCGAGATCCCGTGCAGCTACCACGAGTACACCGACGGCTGCGACGCGGCCGGAGCACGTCGATGGAGCTGATGATCGGCATGGCGACGGCGCGTTCATCCATGTACAAGATCTTCGAGGCTATCCTCTACACTCACCGAACCAGGGACGACTGTAACTTTGCATTTTTCCGGCCAGGCTCTCCTTCATAGGCGCTGCTCAGCGCCACGGACTACAGCGACATAGCCTTCCACCGTGGACACATCTTCGCTGTGAGTTCCAGCGAGGAGCTCCTCGTCCACGAGCTCATGCAGCCTTGCCGCACCAAGCACGTCATCCAGAAACGGCATGCGACGGCGACCGGCGGCGCAAACCTCAACCTGGTCGGGTCGTCCGACGAGACAAACCTACTGATGGTGCGATGAAGCATCCCTGGCGGGGAAGGGATTGGCCATAATAACACGATAAAACTGCAGGTGTTCGAGGCGGATCTGGAAAACAAACAGTGGGCAGACTCAGAGGAGGGAACCGCGTGTTTCTTCCGAGTGTCAGCTGGCCCTGCTTATGCTCCACTACCACTACTGAAATTTTCGTATACACCGGGCGCATTTTCGCCGAGAGCCAAAATGCGGGCACTCGGCAAACTAAACAACGCCGAGAGCCGCACTCGGTGAACATGGCCTCACGGCAACTGCTTACTTTGCCGTCACTGGCTCACGGCGAACAAGCACCGAACGGCAAACGGCGGGGACGCCGAGAGTCACGCACGGCAAAGAGAAGCCACATGGCATGTCCGTTCGCATCAGACGGCTTCGTCTGTTTGTTTCAATATTATCGAGAGTCGTTTCTCAATGCTTGGCAAAGTGTATGCCACATCATCCTATTTTCTTTTTTTTTGTGTGTGTGTTCTTTTGTCCTCTATGTTTTCATCTGATATTTCGTATCTTTTAATGACTAAAGTTTCAAACTGCCATGACTTGTCTTTTGTGTTAGATTTTTTTTAAATCTCAACTTCTAAGCACTACTACCTGTTGGGCAACATAGTAATTTCAAAAAATTTCCTACGCATACGCAAGATCATGGTGATGCATAGCAACGAGAGGGGAGAGTGTCGTCCACGTATCCTCGTAGACCGTAAGCGGAATCGTTATGAGAACACGGTTGATATAGTCGTACGTTTTCACGATCCGACAGATTCAAGTACCGAACGCACGACACCTTTGAGTTCAGCACACTTTCAGCTCCGTGATGTCCCACAAACTCACGATCCAGCAGAGCTTCGCGGGAGATTTCCGTCAGCACGCAGCGTGATGAAAGTGATGATAATGCTACCGACGCAGGGCTTCGCCTAAGCACCGCTACGATATGACCGAGGTGGATTATGGTGGAGGGAGGCACCACACACGGCTAAAAGATCAACTGATCAAATTGTGTGTCTATGGGGTGCCCCCTTCCCCCATATATAAAGGAGTGGAGGAAGGGAGGGGCCGGCCCTCTCTATTGCGCACCCTAGGGGAGTCCTACTCCCATCGGGAGTAGGACCCCCCTTCCCTAGTTGGAGTAGGAGTGGAAGGGAAGGAGGAGTAGGAGAGAAGGAAAGGGGGGCCGCCGCCCCCCAAACCTATTCCAATTCGGCCTCCTGCCCAAGGGGGGCGCACCAGCCCCTTGTGGGCTGGTGTGCTTCCTTCTTATGGCCCATAAGGCCCATAACTTCTCCCGGGGGGTTCCGGTAACCTCCCGGTACTCCGGAAAAATGCCCGAACCACTCGGAACGTTTCCGATGTCCGAATATAGCCTTTCAATATATCGATCTTCACGTCTCGACCATTTCGAGACTCCTCGTCATGTCCGTGATCTTATCCGGGACCCCGAACAACCTTCAGTACATCAAACCACATAAACTCATAATACCGATCGTCACCAAATGTTAAGCGTGTGGACCCTACGGGTTCGAGAACTATGTAGACATGACCGAGACACGTCTCTGGTCAATAACCAATAGCGGAATCTAGATGCTCATATTGGCTCCTACATATTCTATGAAGATCTTTATCGGTCAAACCGCATAACAATATACGTTGTTCCCTTTGTCATCGGTATGTTACTTGCCCGAGATTCGATCGTCAGTATCTCAATACCTAGTTCAATCTCGTTACCGGCAAGTCTCGTTACTCGTTCCGTAATGCATCATCCCGCAACTAACTCATTAGTCACATTGCTTGCAAGGCTTATAGTGATGTGCATTACCGAGAGGGCCCAGAGATACCTCTCCGACAATCAGAGTGACAAATCCTAATCTCGATCTATGCCAACTCAACAAGTACCATCGGAGACACCTGTAGAGCACCTTTATAATTACCCAGTTACGTTGTGACGTTTGGTAGCACACAAAGTGTTCCTCCGGTATTCGGGAGTTGCATAATCTCATAGTCATAGGAACATGTATAAGTCATGAAGTAAGCAATAGCAACATACTAAACGATCAAGTGCTAAGCTAATGGAATGGTTCAAGTCAATCACATCATTCTCTAATGATGTGATCCTGTTAATCAAATGACAACTCATGTCTATGGCTAGGAAACTTAACCATCTTTGATTCAACGAGCTAGTCAAGTAGAGGCATACTAGTGACACTCTGTTTGTCTATGTATTCACACATGTACTAAGTTTCCGGTTAATACAATTATAGCATGACTAATAAACATTTATCATGAAATAAGGAAATAAATAATAATTTTATTATTGCCTCTAGGGCATATTTCCTTCAATCTCCCACTTGCACTAGAGTCAATAATCTAGTTCACATCGCCGTGTGATTTAACACCAATAGTTCACATCACCATGTGATTAACATCCATAGTTCACATCGCCATGTGACCAACACTCAAAGGGTTTACTAGAGTCGGTAATATTAGTTCACATCGCCATGTGATTAACACCCAAAGAGTACTAAGGTGTGATCATGTTTTGCTTGTGACTGAAGTTTAGTCAATGGGTCTGCCATATTCAGATCCGTATGTATTTTGCAAATTTCTATGTCAACAATGCTCTGCACGGAGCTACTCTAGCTAATTGCTCCCACTTTCAATATGTATCCAGATTGAGACTTAGAGTCATCTGGATCAGTGTCAAAACTTGCATCGACGTAACCCTTTACGACAAACCTTTTGTCACCTCCATAATCGAGAAACATATCCTTATTCCACTAAGGATAATTTTGACCGCTGTCTGGTGATCTACTCCTATATCACTATTGTACTCCCTTGCCAAACTCCGTGTAGGGTATACAATAGGTCTGGTACACAGCATGACATACTTTATAGAACCTATGGCTGAGGCATAGGGAATGACTTTCATTCGCTTTCTATCGTTTGCCGTGCTCGGGCTTTGAGTCTTACTCAATTTCACACCTTGTAACACAGGTGAGAACTCTTTCTTTGACTGTTCCATTTTGAACTACTTCAAAATCTTGTCAAGGTATGTACTCATTGGAAAAACTTATCAAGCGTCTTGATCCATCTCTATAGATCTTGATGCATGCTCAATATGTAAGTAGCTTCACCGAGGTCTTTATTTGAAAAACTCCTTTCAAATAATCCTTTATGCTTTCCAGAAAATTCTACATTATTTCCGATCAACAATATGTCATTCACATATATTTATCAGAAATGTTGTAGTGCTCCCACTCACTTTCTTGTAAATACAGGCTTCACCACAAGTCTATATAAAACTATATGCTTTGATCAACTCATCAAAGCGTATATTCCAACTCTGAGATGCTTGCACCAGTCCATAGATGGATCGCTGGAGCTTGCACATTTTGTTAGCACCTTTAGGATCGACAAAACCTTCTGGTTGCATCATATACAACTCTTCTTCAAGAAATCCATTAGGGAATGTAGTTTTGACATCCATTTGCCAGATTTCATAAAATGTGGCAATTTGCTAACATGATTCAGACAGACTTAAGCATCGCTACGAGTGAGAAAATCTCATCATAGTCAACACCTTGAACTTTGTCAAAACCTTTTTTCAACAAGTCTAGCTTTGTAGATAGTAACACTACTATCAATGCCCGCTTCCTCTTGAAGATCCATTTATTTTCTATGGCTTGCCGATCATCGGGCAGGTCAACCAAAGTCCACACATTGTTCTCATACATGGATCACATCTCAAATTTCATGGCCTCAAGCCATTTCGTGGAATCTGGGCTCATCATCGCTTCCTCATAGTTCGTAGGTTCGTCATGCTCAATTAACATGACTTCCAGAACAGGATTACCGTACCACTCTGGTGTGGATCTCAATCTGGTTGACCTACGAGGTTCGGTAGTAACTTGATCTGAAGTTACATGATCATCATCATTAGCTTCCTCACTAATTGGTGTAGGAGTCACAGAAACATATTTCTGTGATGAACTACTTTCCAATAAGGGAGCAGGTACAATTACCTCATCATGTTCTACTTTCCTTCGACTCTCTTATTTCTAGAGAAACTCCTTCTCTAGAAATGATCCATTCTCAACAACAAATATCTTGCCTTCGGATCTGTGATAGAAGGTGTACCCAACAGTTACTTTCGGGTATCCTATGAAGACACACTTCTCCGACTTGGGTTTGAGCTTATCAAGATGAAACTTTTTCACATAAGCATCGCAACCCCAAACTTTAAGAAATGATAGCTTAGGTTTCTTGCTAAACCACAGTTCATACGGTGTCGTCTCAACGGATTTAGATGGTGCCCTTTTTAATGTGAATGCAGCTGTCTCTAATGCATAACCCCAAAATGATAGTGGTATATCGGTAAGAGACATCATAGATTACACTATATCAAATAAAGTACGGTTATGACGTTCGGACACACCATTACGCTGTGGTGTTCTGGGTGGCATGAGGTTGTGAAACTATTCCACATTGTTTTAATTGAAGGCCAAACTCGTAACTCAAATATTCTCCTATGCGATCAGATCGTAGAAACTTTATTTTCTTGTTACGATGATTTTCCACTTCACTCTGAACTTCTTTGAACTTTTCAAATGTTTCAGACTTATGTTTCTTCAAGTAGATATACCCATATCTGCTCAAATCATCTATGAAGGTCAGAAAATAACGATACCCGCCGTGAGCCTCAACAGTCATCGGACCTCATACATCAGTATGTATTATATCCAATAAGTTAGTTGCTTGCTCCATTGTTCTGGAGATCGGAGTCTTAGTCATCTTTGCCCATGAGGCATGGTTCGCAAGCATCAACTAATTCATAATCAAGTGATTCCAAAAGCCCATCAGCATGGATTTTCTTCATGCGCTTTAATCCAATATGACCTAAGTGGCAGTGCCACAAATAAGTTGCACTATCATTATTAACTTTGCATCTTTTGGCTTCATTATTATGAATATGTGTATCACTATGATCGAGATTCAACAAACCATTTTCATTGGGTGTATAACCATAGAAGGTTTTATTCATGTAAACAGAATAACAATTATTCTCTAAATTAAATGAATAACCGTATTGCAATAAACATGATCAAATCATATTCATGCTCAACGCAAACACCAAATAACACTTATTTAGGTTCAACACTAATCCCGAAAGTATAGGGAGTGTGCGATCATGATCATATCATTCTTGGAACTACTTCCAACACACATCGTTACTTCACCCTTAACTAGTCTCTGTTCATTCTGTAACTCCCGTTTCAAGTTACTACTCTTAGCAACTGAACTAGTATCAAATACCGATGGGTTGCTATAAACACTAGTAAAGTACACATCAATAACATGTATATCCAATATTACTTTGTTCACCTTGCCATCATTCTTATCCTCCAAATACTTGGGGCAGTTCTATCGTGGAATTGTCACGGCAGATGTCCTTTTGCAAGGACTTAGTCGTGGAGCCATCGCAACTAGGAAGCTTAAAGGGATTAATCGGGACAAGGACACGTGAGGTTTATACTAGTTCAGCCCCTTACGGTGAAGGAAGGCCTACGTCTAGTTGGGTTGGAATTGCTTGAGGTTTCGATGACCAGGGAGCGAGATACGCTATGCCTGGCTCTCGATCAGTTGTTTTTCGCCCTAAGCCGCTGGCGGGTTATCCCCTTATATACACGAGTTGACGCCCTGCGGCCTACAGAGTCCCGGCCGGCTCATAAACAGTGTCCGGCTCGGCGACTAGTTACTTCTACCTTACAGTACAAGTTATACCATCATGGCAGTTTATCTTTAAGGGCCTCAGAGTCGCCTATGGGCCTTTAAGCCTTTTAGTGAACCGCCATCTTCATGCCTTGGTCTTGAGCTTCTGATGAACCTCTATTTGCGTAACCCGGTCTCTCCTGGATGGCTTACACAAATAGTCATATCCCCAACATTAGGCCCCAGATTGATTTGAACCGGTTCATGTTAATCTTTGAAAACCTTATGAACTGGCCTTTAGTCTTCTGTCTCGCGTGAAAATTGTAACCCGCCGTGACGTCATCCTCTGGCTTCGGGTTATATCATCGCGACGTCATCTTCAATAAAACTTATATTTTAATTCATCATATCTTCAACGGATCTTTGCCTTTACTGACCCTCCCGAAAATCGAGGCGTCGGGGCCGCTGGATAATGATGTCTTGGTCTCCTCGTTTCTCGCGCCGTCTCAGTCGGTCCTCCTTATAAATAGGCGCGACCTAGGTCTTTTTCATTTCCTCTAGTCGTCTTCTTCCTCGCACTCCCTCTTCTGCCGCTCGAGCTCCGCCGCCGCCGCCGTCGGAAACCTCGTCTTCACCGACTCAGGCCGCTGCATCACCCGGTTTTTAACCAGAGAACAACGGCAACCCTCCGCAGTTCTTCCACATCGGTGAGTTCTCTTTCCCCCCTTTCTCAGATCTGCATTAGTACTGTCTTGAGTTCGTCGACGTTCATCGCCGCCCGAGGCAACCTCCATTAGTTCTTACCTCTAATACCTTGTTCAGATCGTAAAAACCACATAGAACTGCCGCGGAGGATGTTGTGTGCTTATTCTGTATGAAAACAGATCTCATTTCCTTGTTTTGGAAGCCCTCCTTGAGTATATGAACTTCCCTATACTGTTTTAGGTCTAGGAATTTTTCCTTTCCAGAGCATCGTTTGATCCAAAATAATAATTGCAACTTGTGAAACCTGTTTGCTCCACACTTAGCCAAAAACGGTGTCTGTTGACTCTGTTTCAGACATAGTAGTCAGTGTAACCGGTTTAAGATAATACCGGCTGTCAGCACCGCTTGCCTCTGGCGACTTAAGAAAACCTTAATCATCTTTAATACCTGTAGCTGTTAAACATTATCACATAGTTACCTGTATGTCATTAGGCCCCTTCTTAAGCCGCCATCTTAAATAACCCAATAATGTTTATTCTCCGGGTTATAATAAACCGGAAATTTTTCCTTATCTTCTTGTAGGCTTCAATTTACCCAATGGCACCCAAAGCTGTTAAACCTCCGGTTACCTGCAACTGGGTCCCATCCATTGTTACAGAGAGCAAACTGTCTGAGTTTGTAAAGTCTTTAGAGACGTTTTGCACTTCTTTGACTTAAGACCTCAAGACATCGGGCCCAATTCCGTGTCAAATATCTGCAACTTCCAAGTTTTCTGTGAGGTCTACCTTGGAGAAGAACCCAACCTACTTTTGTTCAGGGAATTGTTCTATTTGAACCGGCAGAATGAGCGGGCGAACGGGCCCAGTCTAGAGCTTGGTGGCATATCGATTCAAAGGCGAAGAGACTGCCTGTTCCCTTATGCTGAATTGCCGAGTCATCCAAAGGACTGGAACCAGACATGGTTCTACTGCCAAGATACTTCTCCGGCTGGTGAAAACCCGCTGCCCGGCTTCCGTGAATTGCGCCTTGAACCCACTCACCCGCTGCCGGATAAGTTGACTGCTATTGAACATCTGCCACTCACCCCCAAGATCAAGAAGATTAAAGCTCTTTTAGGGAACGGATTAGATGGCATTGACCTGGTCCGAGTCTGGGTTGCTTGGAGAATAATTCCGTTAAGCCGCCGCCCCGGCTTAATGTGTAATTATTCAGGCGAGAAAGATGACCCTCAGCGTCATAGTCCTGACGACTTACCAGATGACGTAGTGGAAGCTACAACTCAGTCTTTGTTGAAAGAGGGCACAGTGAACAGTAACGCTTTCGGCTTACTACCTTTTTGCCAGAAGAACCCGACCCCTGCAGTAAGTTTCCAGCCGTCGGGTTATTTTTTACCATGTTATACTATATTCTTACGCATAACCCTTTATAACCTTTTACATGCAAATGATAACTTCTGGAAAATCCAATATGATCATGAGGCGACCAAGAAAAACAGGGCAGCCAAGAGGGCCGAAAGGAAAACCGCCAAGCCCACCACTTCAAGGAAAAGGAAGCCAACCGCTTCTGAGTTGTTTCAGCTTGATGATATTGATGATAATGAGGAAGAGGCAACTTTTTAATTTCCCTTTCTCCTTTATCACTACTTTACTGATATTAACCTTCTTTCAGGAAGACACGGGCAACAGCCAACCCGTCGAGGAAGAGGTAATTATAATCTCCTCCGACTCCGAACTTCGGCCGCGTCAGAAAATTCGAAGAGTAACCCGGAAAGTAAGATTTTCACACCCTTTGGCTTACCAAGAACCTGACTTTCTTTTGAAGCAACAGCAATTTGAAAACCGGAGGCAGACCTGGACCAGCAAGGATGCAGAGCTATCCTCCGGCTTGCCCAACACAACCCGGAAGCGTCGGACTGAGGTTATCTCCAATTTATACCCTTTTTTACCTTTGGCGGGTCTAATCCGTCAACCTATCAATTCCTCTGACTCCAATTACCAGGATACCTCTCCTTCATCCGGCGAGTCCATGCAATCAAACATGCCGTCTTTTAAGACTGCCCCTGGGTAATATCAATTTATTCACCTTATGTTTTTCTTTCTTCATGTTTCTTTGCTTATTTCTCTGTTTTGCCCACATCGTGCAGGTTAAGCCCAGGAAGAAAACCAAGAAGGATAAACTGGCCCAAACCCCTGTGGTGACTGAACCGGAACATGGTATAGCTGCTCCCGACCCTTCCACACATCAACCGCCGCCTGAGCCGGCTCAAGACATTGCAGCACCAACTTCTGACCCGCCTGCTGAAGATATTCTTGATTGTTCTGTTAACCCGGAGGCACCTAGCCCAGTCAAAATGGCTGACCCAGAAGTGGAATTTCTCAAGGCTCAATTCGTTGAGCCGGCCAGGCCCACCATCCTTGCCAAATGCTCGGCTAAAGAGGAGTTGCTAGAACACCGTAAGGCCAAGATGGATATCACCGACTATACTCATTTGAGTATTGGAGAGATTGCCTCGGGCTATATCAACCAGGTGCAAAGCAGCCGTGACCTGGAAATTGACATGGTGAAGCAAATATAGCAAAAATCTGAGGTATGACTTATGCTTCCTTACTTTCAATCATACTTACTGTACCAGCCCCCAAGTCTATTGCTTATGAATGAATATGCTGTAGACTTAACAAAATTGTTAGAGTTGCTTGCCCGGCTTAAAGAAAAATATTTAAACCGGATGTAACACAATACCTTTAACTTGCGATACACATTAGCCCCCAAGTGCCGAGTATCTTTGCTTGCAAAGTATTTGGGACTTAATATCCAGGACCGGCTTAATAACTTAGAAAGCTTCGGTATACATTAGCCCCCAAGTGTCAAGTATCTTTGCTTGCAAAGTGCTTGGGACTTAATATTATTTACCGTAATCTTAACTACTATCCGGTGCAATGCAAGACATCATAAGTCAATTTGAATCGGAGATTGCTGACTTGAAGAACCGCCTGGCAGGCCAGGAGATTGAAATTCAAAAGGCCAACTCCAAATTTGAATTCAGCGTCTCTGAACAAGAGAAGCTGAAGAAAAATTTTGAGTCGGAGAAGAAAATTTGGACTGACGAAAAGGCCGGACTGGTGACCTGGGCCGAGACAGCAGAGGCGTCGCTGGCAAACGCGACAGCCGAACTGACCGGCTTACAATGCCAGATATCTCGGATGGTCTCAGCGATCTTTGGTAAGTTATCTTAAGCAAGAATTAAATATTGTAAATATTCCTTCAATTTTTACCTGAGGTTTACCTTATACTTACCAATACAGGCCCCAGGAGCACAAACCTCAAGCAGAATATGCTGATCAAATTGAAGGCGGTGTATACTCTAGTAGAGCAACTATACATCGGGTCACAACGTGCCTTGGCCATTGTAGCCTTATCAAATGATGTGCCTCACCTCTTGCAAGATGTGTTACAATGGCTTGCTGTACTTCCTCAGCGGATTCAAGAGTTGAGACGGGCCCAAGCAAGAGCCGGACAATATCTGCTTTGAGTCGGGCCAAAGCCTGGTTACCAGAGCTAGACCCGGCCGACATTGCTCTTGGGTATCCAAGTTTAAAGGAGGATGGCACGCCATTTGATGAAAAGGATTTCACCACCTGCGTGAGGGATATACGCCATGTGGCCACTCAAATTGGAAACGACACTGACCTCACCAAGTGTCAGCCGGGTTATGACAAGGAGAATCGGAGAATCCCCACGCCGCATTATGACGATGTTAGCTTGATCCCTCCAATTCGTAAGCACACCTTTTCTCCTGAAGTCGACCCAACCGGTTTAATAGATGATGAGGCTAAGTTTGAGGCCTTGAGTGGCATTGACTGGGCCTCATTATCCTTCCAGGACAAAACAACCGGTGGAGAGGCGGAGAAGGATAACCCGGAGGCTTCAAGTCAACCCCAAGAATAGATTGCCAGGCTCCATCTGCTTATGTCGTTGTAGAAAAACAATGCCGCATCATTCAGACTCAGGGAGTCTTGTAACAGAGTAGAAAATAACTTGAGTTTTTCTATGCCTTTGCGCATGCTTATGTCCCTTAATATTTGCATAAGCCACCGTCACTATGCACTTTGTAGTTTATATGAATCTGTTATGTCCTTTGCAGAAATGTCCTGCATTGCCCTGTGATGCTTATGGCTGCTTTTCCGGCTTATATAAGCCAACCCCTGAGGGTAAGTTTAACTCCTGAAAATTGGCACATAAAAGTTCACCTGGTACTTAACAACCTGATGTAACCAATATTAATCCTGGAGGATTGCAATGTATTCCATTGTATTTTCAAGAGGGTCGCAAGATATCCAATGTTGATACTTGTAAAATATGATGAACAAAATTCAAGGGTTTCTGATTCGAATACGATCAGTGAACCGTTCCAAAGGGGTTGAGCTCAGATTCGGATACGATCTGTTAGCCCCCAGTGGCTGTGGCGATGCCGATCAAGTGGGTATCGACAGCTATGTTCTCTTTGGTTCGAATATGACCTATGTTTGAATAGGAAGCCCCCAAGTGACCATAAGAGTTGTTTAATGACGCTGATTCGAATACAATCCACGTCAGACCCAAAGGGGTTAAGCTATGATTCAAATATGATCAAGAAGCCCCCAAGTGGGTTTGACAGTATGCCGATCAAGTGGGTATCGATAGCTATGTTCTCTTTGGTTCGAATGCGACCTATGTTTGAACAGGAAGCCCCCAAGTGATCACGGCTAGATTCAGATATGATCATAAGCCGGACCAACGGAAAGCCGGATTCAGATATGATCCGCTTCTCCTTGGCCATCTCCACTACCTGACGAAGAAAACACATAAACCTTTTTGGGAGTGGAAAAAAGGACAGAGGTCCTGCTTTATTGCTTTATGTAATATACATAGTATAAGTATATACACATTAGAGCCGATGGCTCAAGTATAATAAGGCCGAAGATGAGCGATATTCCACGGCCGACGGGTCTCCTCTTCCAACTTACGTGAGTCTTTGTGCTCCCGAATGTCGATAAGGTAGTATGATCCGTTGTTCAGATTCTTGCTGACCACAAAGGGTCCTTCCGAAGGAGGGGATATCTTGTGCATGTCAGATATATCCTGGATGAGTCGGAGCACTAAGTCGCCTTCCTGAAAGGTTCTGGACTTAACCCGGCGGCTGTGGTAGCGGCAGGTCTTGCTGGTAAATCGCCGAGCGGGCTATTGCCAAGTCTCGCTCTTCATTCAACAGGTCAAGTGCGTCTTGCCGAGCTTTTTCATTGTCTTCCTCAACATAAGCCGCCACACGGGGTGAGTCATGACGGATGTCCCTTGGCAGGACCGCCTCTGCTCCATACACCATAAAGAAAGGCGTGTAACCCGTAGATCTGTTAGGTGTAGTATTGATGCTCCAAAGTACAGAAGGTAACTCCTCCACCCAACAACCCGGCGTCCACTGCAAGGGGACCAAGAGCCGGGGCTTGATACCCCTCAAGATTTCTTGATTAGCTCGTTCTGCTTGACCATTGGATTGAGGGTGAGCCACAGCTAAAACGTCAAGCCGGATATGCTCTCGTTGACAGAACTCTTCCATAGCTCCTTTGGAGAGGTTAGTGCCATTATCAGTTATGATGCTGTGTGGAAAACCAAAGCGAAAAATCACCTTTTTCATAAACTACACCGCCATGGCTGCATCACACTTACTGACTGGCTCCGCCTCCACCCACTTTGTGAACTTGTCAACCGCCACCAAGAGGTGCGTCTTTTTATCCTTAGACCTTTTGAAAGGCCCGACCATATCAAGCCCCCAGACTGCAAACGGCCAAGTAATTGGAATCATCCTCAATTCTTGAGCCGGCACATGGGCTCGTTGTGAGAATTTCTGACATCCGTCACATTTACTGACCAGGTCTTCTGCATCAGCATGAGCCGTCAGCCAATAAAACCCATGACGGAAAGCTTTGGCCACAAGAGATTTTGAGCCGGCGTGATGACCACAATCGCCTTCATGAATCTCACGAAGGATCTCCTGACCCTCTGTAGGTGACACGCAACATTGAAACGCTCCAGTGACGCTGCAATGATGTAACTTGCCATTGATAATTGTCATGGACTTGGACCGCCGGGCGATTTGTCTTGCCAAGGTCTCATCTTCAGGCAACTCTCCCCGGGTCATGTAAGCCAAATAAGGCACTGTCCAATCCGGGATAACGTGGAGAGCCGCCACCAGCTGTGCCTCCGGGTCTGGTATTTCCAGATCTTCCTCTGTAGGTAACTTAACAGAAGGATTATGCAAAACATCAAGAAAGGTGTTAGGCGGCACCGGCTTACGCTGAGACCCCAGCCGGCTTAAGGCATCAGCCACCTCATTCTTCCTTCGATCAATGTGTTCCACCACATAACCCTTGAAATGTCCAGCCACAACATCGACTTCATGACGTTAAGCTGCCATAAGGGGATCTTTAGAGTCCCACTTGCCTGACACCTGTTGAGCCGCAAGGTCCGAGTTCCCAAGCATCTTACCCGGCTCAAGTTCATCTCTTTGGCCATCCGAAGACCATGGAGTAGGGCCTCGTACTCATCTGCATTGTTAGTACAAGGAAACATAAGCCGGAGCACATAACAAAATTTGTCACCTCGAGGGGAAGTTAACACGACTCCAGCCCCCGAGCCTTCCAACTGTCTGGACCCATCAAAGTGAATAGTCCAATAAGTGTTATCGGGCTTCTCCTCAGGTGCCTGTAGCTCTGTCCAGTCATTGATGAAATCCACCAAAGCTTGAGACTTAATGGCAGTGCGTGGTACGTACTTCAGACCATGAGGCCCGAGTTCGATGGCCCACTTGGCGACTCGTCCTGTAGCCTCTCTGTTCTGAATAATGTCTCCCAAGGGGGCAGAACTTACCACAGTGATAGGGTGACCTTGGAAGTATTGCTTCAGCTTCCGGCTTGCCATGAACACCCCGTAAACAAGTTTCTGCCAATGAGGATATCTTTGTTTTGACTCGATGAGTACCTCACTGACATAATAAACCGGCCATTGAACCGGATGTTCCTTACCAGGCTTCTTGCGCTCTACCACAATTGCCACACTGACGGCTCATGAATTAGCAGCCACATATAACAGCAAAGGCTCTTTGTCAATGGGAGCCGCAAGAACTGGCGGCTCAGATAACTGCCTTTGTCAATGGAATTGAGTGAATCTTGTCCCGGCTGTAGGAGTAGGTCTCTTGCTGAGCCAGGGCTGTTTGGACAAGTTCCCTGATCCTCCGGGTTTCCACCGCTGTCGGATCATCACCATCTACTGGGAGAGCCGCCAAACGTGCTGATGCTGCGATTAAGTTCTCCATGGGGTTGGAGAAGTGACCCTGTGGTATTTGTACGTAATGGGGCGGTGCCATATTGCCGTGAAGAGGAGCCGTCACCGGAGGCTGGACTGGGCCTCCCGCTCCGGATGTCATAAACTGATTTGCACCTGGCGGGTTACTTGGGCCGGCCTTGGGTGTAGCAAAGAGATTCCGAGGATCATAAATCTGAGGTAAACGGGACTGAGTTTTCTGATGTCTCCTCCTCATTAGATGCGTTCAAGCTCAACGTGAGCTGAAAGGCTTCTGCCTGAAGTTGCTGTGCCCGTACGTCCAAAGTCGCCCGCTCTGTGGCTAATCTAGTATCTTCAGCTGCTAAGGTTTCCCTGGCCCAGGCAATCTCATCGCGAACCTGTGCCACCTCTGCCTCATGCTCAGATTGGTTCGCCGGGACGACTGTAGCAGTTAACAAGGCCGTAAGTTTATCCATGAGATCCATCAGCACCTGAGCCGGTGAGCGCACAGGGCCTCCCGCTCCGGCTGCTCCTAACCCGGACGTTATCGCTTCTGAGGCTGTAGAATTTTGGCCGGGTTGACACTACTAGGAAAAGGCCTACTAATGGCGCACCAGTTTTGCGTACTAATGACGCACTACTGGTGCGCCATTAGTATCACGCCACTAGTATTTTTTTACTAATGGCGCACCACTTGTGCGCCATTAGTATACCAGATACTAATGGCGCACCAGTAGTGCGCCATTAGTATGCCTAGAGGTGCGGCATTACTATCTGACTTAGTAATGGCGCACCACATAGAAGTGCGCATTAGTAATAATTTTTTTCAATTTTTTTTAAAAAAAATCAATTTTTTTTTATTTTTTTCTTAATCTCAGGTCACTATGGCTTAATCTTGAGTCAATATGCTTAATCTTAGGTCAAATCGCACTCTGTGGTCAAACTTTCCGGAAGGTCACCCACCCTCACACTACTCCAGCCGAAGCACGCTTAACTTCATAGTTCTATCCAACCCCAGCACCACCTCACTTCACAGGCACTTGTTGATATATCTATCATATCAATCCTATTAAACCTTGCTGATGTCTAGGACTTTGTTCATGTTCATGAGTATGATGAAATTTTGAAAAAATATTTCAAACTTCCCGGTCATATTACGTATCATATTTTGAAAAATAAATTTTTTTTTTCGAAACCAATTTTTTTCTGTTACTAGTGGCGCACCTAGCATACGGTGCGCCACTAGTAAGTTTGAAATTTTTTGAATTTTTTTCCCTCCGGATCTTAAAAGCCCCGTATCTTTTTTTCTGTTAGGTTTTTGGGGACCTTAAAAGCCCAGTTAAATGTGGATGTAACTTTTTGAGTAGATGATTTTTCATATAAAAAACTTTTTAATCCGAGTTCATATGCAAAAGTTATGCCCATTTTACAAATTTCAGAGAGATTTTGCAAATAAAGTCGAAATTCATATTTGTAAATTTTCCCAACAACTAGACCACATATCACATAGGAAACTTATTTTCTTTTATTTTTTGGACATTTCCATCATTTTCTTTTTTTTAAACTGAAAAGGCGGTCCACGGGGGGTGGGGGGGGTGCATTCGGTACATTTTGGGCCAAGTTAGTAATGGCGCACCGTGGGGGTGGTGCGCCATTACTAGTTTAGTTAAACTAGTAATGGCGCACCACACCCACAGTGCGCCATTACTAGTTTTGAAAAAACAATAAAACAAATTCTGAATTTTTTTTAAAAAAAACTTAGTAATGGCGCACCAGTGGACAGTGCGCCATTACTAGTTAGTAATGGTGCACAGTCAACTAGTGCACCATTACTAGTTTTGAAAAAATAAATAAAAAAAATTGGAATTTTTTTTGAAAATAATTTACTAGTGGCGCACCATGGATGTGGTGCGCCATTACTAGTTTTGAAAAAAAAATGAAAAAAAATTGTTACTAATGGCGCACCGTGGATGTGGTGCGCCATTAGTATTTGCACCCTAATGGAGCACCATGTGTTGGTGCGCCATTAGTATATACTAATGGCGCACCACATGTCTGGTGCGCCATTAGTGTCATTTCCATCTATAGCCCTTTTCCTAGTAGTGTGAGTACCAGCCATGAAGACTCCTGCCCAGTTTGGCGACTCTGAGGGGTCCGGAATAGTGCTGCCATCGGAACAGCCCCCCAGCACACCATCTTGAACCTGATACAGCGAATTTGTTGAGCCGGCAGACGAATTACCGTCAAAGAGGACGACCGGCTCACCATCACCTTCAGATCCTTCAGAAAGTTCACCTCCGTGGACGCAACCCACAAAGGTACGCTTCACGACGGGTTGAGCTCGGGCGGGTTTCGCACGCTGACCGTCTCGACGAGGTTGGTGCAGTTGTCCGGCTCAGGGCCCGGCTCAACATTCCGGCCGATGAAGACATGAATTCCGCCAAAGGGGACCCGGTACCCGTCCTCAATTGAGCCGGCGTCGGGGCCCCAGCCTTCGTCGTTGATGTAGATCTTGCCGCGACGACTCTTGGTCATCCGTCCAACTGCGTATCCCTTGAGCCTTCGAAGCTGCCCTTTAAGAACTCAAATCCACCGTGCGCTGGCCCCACGGTGGGCGCCAACTATCGTGGAATTGTCACGGCAGATGTCCTTTTGCAAGGACTTAGTCGTGGAGCCATCGCAACTAGGAAGCTTAAAGGGATTAATCGGGACAAGGACACGTGAGGTTTATACTAGTTCAGCCCCTTACGGTGAAGGAAGGCCTACGTCTAGTTGGGTTGGAATTGCTTGAGGTTTCGATGACTAGGGAGCGAGATACGCTATGCCTGGCTCTCGATCAGTTGTTTTTCGCCCTAAGGCGCTGGCGGGTTATCCCCTTATATACACGGGTTGACGCCCTGCGGCCTACAGAGTCCCGGCCGGCTCATAAACAGTGTCCGGCTCGGCGACTAGTTACTTCTACCTTACAGTACAAGTTATACCATCATGGCAGTTTATCTTTAAGGGCCTCAGAGTCGCCTGTGGGCCTTTAAGCCTTTTAGTGAACCGCCATCTTCATGCCTTGGTCTTGAGCTTCTGATGAACCTCTATTTGCGTAACCCGGTCTCTCCTGGATGGCTTACACAAATAGTCATATCCCCAACATTAGGCCCCAGATTGATTTGAACCGGTTCATGTTAATCTTTGAAAACCTTATGAACTGGCCTTTAGTCTTCTGTCTCGCGTGAAAATTGTAACCCGCCGTGACGTCATCCTCTGGCTTCGGGTTATATCATCGCGACGTCATCTTCAATAAAACTTATATTTTAATTCATCATATCTTCAACGGATCTTTGCCTTTACTGACCCTCCCGAAAATCGAGGCGTCGGGGCCGCTGGATAATGATGTCTTGGTCTCCTCGTTTCTCGCGCCGTCTCAGTCGGTCCTCCTTATAAATAGGCGCGACCTAGGTCTTTTTCATTTCCTCTAGTCGTCTTCTTCCTCGCACTCCCTCTTCTGCCGCTCGAGCTCCGCCGCCGCCGCCGTCGGAAACCTCGTCTTCACCGACTCAGGCCGCTGCATCACCCGGTTTTTAACCAGAGAACAACGGCAACCCTCCGCAGTTCTTCCACATCGGTGAGTTCTCTTTCCCCCCTTTCTCAGATCTGCATTAGTACTGTCTTGAGTTCGTCGACGTTCATCGCCGCCCGAGGCAACCTCCATTAGTTCTTACCTCTAATACCTTGTTCAGATCGTAAAAACCACATAGAACTGCCGCGGAGGATGTTGTGTGCTTATTCTGTATGAAAACAGATCTCATTTCCTTGTTTTGGAAGCCCTCCTTGAGTATATGAACTTCCCTATACTATTTTAGGTCTAGGAATATTTCCTTTCCAGAGCATCGTTTGATCCAAAATAATAATTGCAACTTGTGAAACCTGTTTGCTCCACACTTAGCCAAAAACTGTGTCTGTTGACTCTGTTTCAGCCATAGTAGTCAGTGTAACCGGTTTAAGATAATACCGGCTGTTAGCACCGCTTGCCTCTGGCGACTTAAGAAAACCTTAATCATCTTTAATACCTGTAGCTGTTAAACATTATCACATAGTTACCTGTATGTCATTAGGCCCCTTCTTAAGCCGCCATCTTAAATAACCCAATAATGTTTATTCTCCGGGTTATAATAAACCGGAAATTTTTCCTTATCTTCTTGTAGGCTTCAATTTACCCAATGGCACCCAAAGCTGTTAAACCTCCGGTTACCTGCAACTGGGTCCCATCCATTGTTACAGAGAGCAAACTGTCTGAGTTTGTAAAGTCTGGCCATCTACCCAAGAAGGATGTCATGTCTTATCGTGCTCCTGACCCGTCTGAAGAGAAACCACAACCCAAGGAAGGGGAGGTGATCATTTTTACCGATCACATGAGCCAGGGCTTTGCTCCTCCCGGTTCAAAATTCTTTAGAGACGTTTTGCACTTCTTTGACTTAAGACCTCAAGACATCGGGCCCAATTCCGTGTCAAATATCTGCAACTTCCAAGTTTTCTGTGAGGTCTACCTTGGAGAAGAACCCAACCTACTTTTGTTCAGGGAATTGTTCTATTTGAACCGGCAGAATGAGCGGGCGAACGGGCCCAGTCTAGAGCTTGGTGGCATATCGATTCAAAGGCGAAGAGACTGCCTGTTCCCTTATGCTGAATTGCCGAGTCATCCAAAGGACTGGAACCAGACATGGTTCTACTGCCAAGATACTTCTCCGGCTGGTGAAAACCCGCTGCCCGGCTTCCATGAATTGCGCCTTGAACCCACTCACCCGCTGCCGGATAAGTTGACTGCTATTGAACATCTGCCACTCACCCCCAAGATCAAGAAGATTAAAGCTCTTTTAGGGAACGGATTAGATGGCATTGACCTGGTCCGAGTCTGGGTTGCTTGGAGAATAATTCCGTTAAGCCGCCGCCCCGGCTTAATGTGTAATTATTCAGGCGAGAAAGATGACCCTCAGCGTCATAGTCCTGACGACTTACCAGATGACGTAGTGGAAGCTACAACTCAGTCTTTGTTGAAAGAGGGCACAGTGAACAGTAACGCTTTCGGCTTACTACCTTTTTGCCAGAAGAACCCGACCCCTGCAGTAAGTTTCCAGCCGTCGGGTTATTTTTTACCATGTTATACTATATTCTTACGCATAACCCTTTATAACCTTTTACATGCAAATGATAACTTCTGGGAAATCCAATATGATCATGAGGCCACCAAGAAAGCCAGGGCAGCCAAGAGGGCCGAAAGGAAAACCGCCAAGCCCACCACTTCAAGGAAAAGGAAGCCAAGCGCTTCTGAGTTGTTTCAGCTTGATGATATTGATGATAATGAGGAAGAGGCAACTTTTTAATTTCCCTTTCTCCTTTATCACTACTTTACTGATATTAACCTTCTTTCAGGAAGACACGGGCAACAGCCAACCCGTCGAGGAAGAGGTAATTATAATCTCCTCCGACTCCGAACTTCGGCCGCGTCAGAAAATTCGAAGAGTAACCCGGAAAGTAAGATTTTCACACCCTTTGGCTTACCAAGAACCTGACTTTCTTTTGAAGCAACAGCAATTTGAAAACTGGAGGCAGACCCGGACCAGCAAGGATGCAGAGCTATCCTCCGGCTTGCCCAACACAACCCGGAAGCGTCGGACTGAGGTTATCTCCAATTTATACCCTTTTTTTACCTTTGGCGGGTCTAATCCGTCAACCTCTCAATTCCTCTGACTCCAATTACCAGGATACCTCTCCTTCATCCGGCGAGTCCATGCAATCAAACATGCCGACTTTTAAGACTGCCCCTGGGTAATATCAATTTATTCACCTTATGTTTTTCTTTCTTCATGTTTCTTTGCTTATTTCTCTGTTTTGCCCACATCGTGCAGGTTAAGCCCAGGAAGAAAACCAAGAAGGATAAACTGGCCCAAACCCCTGTGGTGACTGAACCGGAACATGGTATAGCTGCTCCCGACCCTTCCACACATCAACCGCCGCCTGAGCCGGCTCAAGACATTGCAGCACCAACTTCTGACCCGCCTGCTGAAGATATTCTTGATTGTTCTGTTAACCCGGAGGCACCTAGCCCAGTCAAAATGGCTGACCCAGAAGTGGAATTTCTCAAGGCTCAATTCGTTGAGCCGGCCAGGCCCACCATCCTTGCCAAATGCTCGGCTAAAGAGGAGTTGCTAGAACACCGTAAGGCCAAGATGGATATCACCGACTATACTCATTTGAGTATTGGAGAGATTGCCTCGGGCTATATCAACCAGGTGCAAAGCAGCCGTGACCTGGAAATTGACATGGTGAAGCAAATATAGCAAAAGTCTGAGGTATGACTTATGCTTCCTTACTTTCAATCATACTTACTGTACCAGCCCCCAAGTCTATTGCTTATGAATGAATATGCTGTAGACTTAAAAAAATTGTTAGAGTTGCTTGCCCGGCTTAAAGAAAAATATTTAAACCGGATGTAACACAATACCTTTAACTTGCGATACACATTAGCCCCCAAGTGCCGAGTATCTTTGCTTGCAAAGTATTTGGGACTTAATATCCAGGACCGGCTTAATAACTTAGAAAGCTTCGGTATACATTAGCCCCCAAGTGTCAAGTATCTTTGCTTGCAAAGTGCTTGGGACTTAATATTATTTACCGTAATCTTAACTACTATCCGGTGCAATGCAAGACATCATAAGTCAATTTGAATCGGAGATTGCTGACTTGAAGAACCGCCTGGCAGCCCAGGAGATTGAAATTCAAAAGGCCAACTCCAAATTTGAATTCAGCGTCTCTGAACAAGAGAAGCTGAAGAAAATTTTTGAGTCGGAGAAGAAAATTTGGACTGACGAAAAGGCCGGACTGGTGACCCGGGCCGAGACAGCAGAGGCGTCGGTGGCAAACGTGACAGCCGAACTGACCGGCTTACAATGCCAGATATCTCGGATGGTCTCAGCGATCTTTGGTAAGTTATCTTAAGCAAGCATTAAATATTGTAAATATTCCTTCAATTGTTACCTGAGGTTTACCTTATACTTACCAATATAGGCCCCAGGAGCACAAACCTCAAGCAGAATATGCTGATCAAATTGAAGGCGGTGTATACTCTAGTAGAGCAACTATACATGGGGTCACAACGTGCCTTGGCCATTGTAGCCTTATCAAATGATGTGCCCCACCTCTTGCAAGATGTGTTACAATGGCTTGCTGTACTTCCTCAGCGGATTCAAGAGTTGAGACGGGCCCAAGCAAGAGCCGGACAATATCTGCTTTGAGTCGGGCCAAAGCCTGGTTACCAGAGCTAGACCCGGCCGACATCGCTCTTGGGTATCCAAGTTTAAAGGAGGATGGCACGCCATTTGATGAAAAGGATTTCACCACCTGCGTGAGGGATATACGCCGTGTGGCCACTCAAATTAGAAACGACACTGACCTCACCAAGTGTCAGCCGGGTTATGACAAGGAGAATCGGAGAATCCCCACGCCGCATTATGACGATGTTAGCTTGATCCCTCCAATCCGTAAGCACACCTTTTCTCCTGAAGTCGACCCAACCGGTTTAATAGATGATGAGGCTAAGTTTGAGGCCTTGAGTGGCATTGACTGGGCCTCATCATCCTTCCAGGACAAAACAGCCGGCGGAGAGGCGGAGAAGGATAACCCGGAGGCTTCAAGTCAACCCCAAGAATAGATTGCCAGGCGCCATCTGCTTATGTCGTTGTAGAAAAACAATGCCGCATCATTCAGACTCAGGGAGTCTTGTAACAGAGTAGAAAATACCTTGAGTTTTTCTATGCCTTTGCGCATGCTTATGTCCCTTAATATTTGCATAAGTCGCCGTCACTATGCACTTTGTAGTTTATATGAATCTGTTATGTCCTTTGCAGAAATGTCCTACAATGCCCTGTGATGCTTACGGCTGCTTTTCCGGCTTATATAAGCCAACCCCTGAGGGTAAGTTTAACTCCTGAAAATTGGCACATAAAAGTTCACCTGGTACTTAACAACCTGATGTAACCAATATTAATCCTGGAGGATTGCAATGTATTCCATTGTATTTTCAAGAGGGTCGCAAGATATCCAATGTTGATACTTGTAAAATATGATGAACAAAATTCAAGGGTTTCTGATTCGAATACGATCAGTGAACCGTTCCAAAGGGGTTGAGCTCAGATTCGGATACGATCTGTTAGCCCCCAGTGGCTGTGGCGATGCCGATCAAGTGGGTATCGACAACTATGTTCTATTTGGTTCGAATATGACCTATGTTTGAATAGGAAGCCCCCAAGTGACCATAAGAGTACGCTGATTCGAATACAATCCACGTCAGACCCAAAGGGGTTAAGCTATGATTCAAATATGATCAAGAAGCCCCCAAGTGGGTTTGGCAGTATGCCGATTGGGTATCGACAGCTATGTTCTCTTTGGTTCGAATGCGACCTATGTTTGAACAGGAAGCCCCCAAGTGATCACGGCTAGATTCAGATATGATCATAAGCCGGACCAAAGGAAAGCCGGATTCAGATATGATCCGCTTCTCCTTGGTTATCTCCACCACATGACGAAGAAAACACATAAACCTTTTTGGGAGTGGAAAAAAGGACAGAGGTCCTGCTTTATTGCTTTATGTAATATACATAGTATAAGTATATACACATTAGAGCCGATGGCACAAGTATAATAAGGCCGAAGATGAGCGATATTCCACGGCCGACGGGTCTCCTCTTCCGACTTACGTGAGTCTTTGTGCTCCCGAACGTCGATAAGGTAGTATGATCCGTTGTTCAGATTCTTGCTGACCACAAAGGGTCCTTCCCAAGGAGGGGATATCTTGTGCATGTCAGATATATCCTGGATGAGTCGGAGCACTAAGTCGCCTTCCTGAAAGGTTCTGGACTTAACCCGGTGGCTGTGGTAGCGGCGCAGGTCTTGCTGGTAAATCGCCGAGCGGGCTATTGCCAAGTCTCGCTCTTCATTCAACAGGTCAAGTGCGTCTTGCCGAGCTTTTTCGTTGTCTTCCTCAACATAAGCCGCCACACGGGGTGAGTCATGACGGATGTCACTTGGCAGGACCGCCTCTGCTCCATACACCATAAAGAAAGGCGTGTAACCCGTAGATCTGTTAGGTGTAGTATTGATGCTCCAAAGTACAGAAGGTAACTCCTCCACCCAACAACCCGGCGTCCGCTGCAAGGGGACCAAGAGCCGGGGCTTGATACCCCTCAAGATTTCTTGATTAGCTCGTTCTGCTTGACCATTGGATTGAGGGTGAGCCATAGCTGAAACGTCAAGCCGGATATGCTCTCGTTGACAGAACTCTTCCATAGCTCCTTTGGAGAGGTTAGTGCCATTATCAGTTATGATGCTGTGTGGAAAACCAAAGCGAAAAATCACCTTTTTCATAAACTACACCGCCGTGGCTGCATCACACTTACTGACTGGCTCCGCCTCCACCCACTTTGTGAACTTGTCAACCGCCACCAAGAGGTGCGTCTTTTTATCCTTAGACCTTTTGAAAGGCCCGACCATATCAAGCCCCCAGACTGCAAACGGCCAAGTAATTGGAATCATCCTCAATTCTTGAGCCGGCACATGGGCTCGTTGTGAGAATTTCTGACATCCGTCACATTTACTGACCAGGTCTTCTGCATCAGCATGAGCCGTCAGCCAATAAAACCCATGACGGAAAGCTTTGGCCACAAGAGATTTTGAGCTGGCGTGATGACCACAATCGCCTTCATGAATCTCACGAAGGATCTCCTGACCCTCTGTAGGTGACACGCAACATTGAAACGCTCCAGTGACGCTGCAATGATGTAACTTGCCATTGATAATTGTCATGGACTTGGACCGCCGGGCGATTTGTCTTGCCAAGGTCTCATCTTCAGGCAACTCTCCCCGGGTCATGTAAGCCAAATAAGGCACTGTCCAATCCGGGATAACGTGGAGAGCCGCCACCAGCTGTGCCTCCGGGTCTGGTATTGCCAGATCTTCCTCTGTAGGTAACTTAACAGAAGGATTATGCAAAACATCAAGAAAGGTGTTAGGCGGCACCGGCTTACGCTGAGACCCCAGCCGGCTTAAGGCATCAGCCACCTCATTCTTCCTTCGATCAATGTGTTCCACCACATAACCCTTGAAATGTCCAGCCACAACATCGACTTCATGACGTTAAGCTGCCATAAGGGGATCTTTAGAGTCCCACTTGCCTGACACCTGTTGAGCCGCAAGGTCCGAGTTCCCAAGCATCTTACCCGGCTCAAGTTCATCTCTTTGGCCATCCGAAGACCATGGAGTAGGGCCTCGTACTCATCTGCATTGTTAGTACAAGGAAACATAAGCCGGAGCACATAACAAAATTTGTCACCTCGAGGGGAAGTTAACACGACTCCAGCCCCCGAGCCTTCCAACTGTCTGGACCCATCAAAGTGAATAGTCCAATAAGTGTTATCGGGCTTCTCCTCAGGTGCCTGTAGCTCTGTCCAGTCATTGATGAAATCCACCAAAGCTTGAGACTTAATGGCAGTGCGTGGTACGTACTTCAGACCATGAGGCCCGAGTTCGATGGCCCACTTGGCGACTCGTCCTGTAGCCTCTCTGTTCTGAATAATGTCTCCCAAGGGGGCAGAACTTACCACAGTGATAGGGTGACCTTGGAAGTATTGCTTCAGCTTCCGGCTTGCCATGAACACCCCGTAAACAAGTTTCTGCCAATGAGGATATCTTTGTTTTGACTCGATGAGTACCTCACTGACATTATAAACCGGCCATTGAACCGGATGTTCCTTACCAGCCTTCTTGCGCTCTACCACAATTGCCACACTGACGGCTCGTGAATTAGCAGCCACATATAACAGCAAAGGCTCTTTGTCAATGGGAGCCGCAAGAACTGGCGGCTCAGATAACTGCCTTTGTCAATGGAATTGAGTGAATCCTGTCCCGGCTGTAGGAGTAGGTCTCTTGCTGAGCCAGGGCTGTTTGGACAAGTTCCCTGATCCTCCGGGTTTCCACCGTTGTCGGATCATCACCATCTACTGGGAGAGCCGCCAAACGTGCTGATGCTGCGATTAAGTTCTCCATGGGGTTGGAGAAGTGACCTTGTGGTATTTGTACGTAATGGGGCGGTGCCATATTGCCGTGAAGAGGCGCCGTCACCGGAGGCTGGACTGGGCCTCCCGCTCCGGATGTCATAAACTGATTTGCACCTGGCGGGTTACTTGGGCCGGCCCTGGGTGTAGCAAAGAGATTCCGAGGATCATAAATCTGAGGTAAACGGGACTGAGTTTTCTGATGTCTCCTCCTCATTAGATGCGTTCAAGCTCAACGTGAGCTGAAAGGCTTCTGCCTGAAGTTGTTGTGCCCGTACGTCCAAAGTCGCCCGCTCTGTGGCTAATCTAGTATCTTCAGCTGCTAAGGTTTCCCTGGCCCAGGCAATCTCATCGCGAACCTGTGCCACCTCTGCCTCATGCTCAGATTGGTTCGCCGGGACGACTGTAGCAGTTAACAAGGCCGTAAGTTTATCCATGAGATCCATCAGCACCTGAGCCGGTGAGCGCACAGGGCCTCCCGCTCCGGCTGCTCCTAACCCGGACGTTATCGCTGCTGAGGCCGTAATGGCGCACCAGTTTTGCGTACTAATGGCGCACTACTGGTGCGCCATTAGTATCACGCCACTAGTATTTTTTTACTAATGGCGCACCAGTAGTGCGCCATTAGTATGCCTAGAGGTGCGCCATTACTATCTGACTTAGTAATGGCGCACCACATAGAAGTGCGCATTAGTAATAATTTTTTTCAATTTTTTTCAATTTTTTTTTTAAAAAATTCAATTTTTCTTTATTTTTTTCTTAATCTCAGGTCACTATGGCTTAATCTCGAGTCAATATGCTTAATCTTAGGTCAAATCGCACTCTGTGGTCAAACTTGCCGGAAGGTCACCCACCCTCACACTACTCCAGCCGGAGCACGCTTAACTTCATAGTTCTATCCAACCCCAGCACCACCTCACTTCACAGGCACTTGTTGATATATCTATCATATCAATCCTATTAAACCTTGCTGATGTCTAGGACTTTGTTCATGTTCATGAGTATGATGAAATTTTGAAAAAATATTTCAAACTTCCCGGTCATATTTCAAACTTACGTATCATATTTTGAAAAATAATTAATTTTTTTTTCGAAACCAATTTTTTTCTGTTACTAGTGGCGCACCTAGCATACGGTGCGCCACTAGTAAGTTTGAAATTTTTTGAATTTTTTTCCCTCCGGATCATAAAAGCCCCGTATCTTTTTTTCTGTTAGGTTTTTGGGGATCTTAAAAGCCCAGTTAAATTTGGATGTAACTTTTTGAGTAGATGATTTTTCATATAAAAAACTTTTTAATCCGAGTTCATATGCGAAAGTTATGCCCATTTTACAAATTTCAGAGAGATTTTGCAAATAAAGTCGAAATTCATATTTGTAAATTTTCCCAACAACTAGACCACATATCACATAGGAAACTTATTTTCTTTTATTTTTTAGACATTTCCATCATTTTCTTTTTTTTAAACTGAAAAGGCGGTCCACGGGGGGCGGGGGGGGGGGGGGGGGGGGTGCATTCGGTACATTTTGGGCCAAGTTAGTAATGGCGCACCGTGGGGGTGGTGCGCCATTACTAGTTTAGTTAAACTAGTAATGGCGCACCACACCCACAGTGCGCCATTACTAGTTTTGAAAAAACAATAAAACAAATTCTGAATTTTTTAATAAAACTTAGTAATGGCGCACCAGTTGACAGTGCACCATTACTAGTTTTGAAAAATAAATAAAAAAAATTTGGAATTTTTTTTTTTAAATAATTTACTAGTGGCGCACCATGGATGTGGTGCGCCATTACTAGTTTAACTAGTAATGGCGCACCACTCCCACGGTGCGCCATTACTAGTTTTGAAAAAAAATGAAAAAAAATTGTTACTAATGGCGCACCGTGGATGTGGTGCGCCATTAGTATTTGCACCCTAATGGCGCACCATGTGTTGGTGTGCCATTAGTATATACTAATGGCGCACCACATGTCTGGTGCGCCATTAGTGTCATTTCCATCTATAGCCCTTTTCCTAGTAGTGTGAGTACCAGCCATGAAGACTCCTGCCCAGTTTGGCGACTCTGAGGGGTCCGGAATAGTGCTGCCATCGGAACAGCCCCCCAGCACACCATCTTGAACCTGATACAGCGAATTTGTTGAGCCGGCGGATGAATCACCGTCAGAGAGGACGACCGGCTCACCATCACCTTCAGATCCTTCAGAAAGTTCACCTCCGTGGACGGAACCCACAAAGGTACGCTTCACGACGGGTTGAGCTCGGGCGGGTTTCGCACGCTGACCGTCTCGACGAGGTCGGTGCAGTTGTCCGGCTCAGGGCCCGGCTCACCAATCCGGCCGATGAAGACGTGAATTCTGCCAAAGGGGACCCGGTACCCGTACTCAATTGAGCCGGCGTCGGGGCCCCAGCCTTCGTCGTCGATGTAGATCTTGCCGCGACGACTCTTGGTCATCCGGCCAACTGCGTATCCCTTGAACCCTTCGAAGCTGCCCTTTAAGAACTCAAATCCACCGTGCGCTGGCCCCACGGTGGGCGCCAACTGTCGTGGAATTGTCACGGCAGATGTCCTTTTGCAAGGACTTAGTCGTGGAGCCATCGCAACTAGGAAGCTTAAAGGGATTAATCGGGACAAGGACACGCGAGGTTTATACTAGTTCAGCCCCTTACGGTGAAGGAAGGCCTACGTCTAGTTGGGTTGGAATTGCTTGAGGTTTCGATGACCAGGGAGCGAGATACGCTATGCCTGGCTCTCGATCAGTTGTTTTTCGCCCTAAGCCGCTGGCGGGTTGTCCCCTTACATACACGGGTTGACGCCCTGCGGCCTACAGAGTCCCGGCCGGCTCATAAACAGTGTCCGTCTCGGCGACTAGTTACTTCTACCTTACAGTACAAGTTATGCCATCATGGCGGTTTATCTTTACGGGCCTCAGAGTCACCTGTGGGCCTTTAAGCCTTTTAGTGAACCGCCATCTTCATGCCTTGGTCTTGAGCTTCTGATGAACCTCTATTTGTGTAACCCGGTCTCTCCTGGATGGCTTACACAAATAGTCATATCCCCAACAAGTTCCGCTTCTAGTGACCAGTCCCTTTGCAGTAGAAGCACTTAGTCGTAGGCTTAGGTCCAGACTTGGGTTTCTTCACTTGAGCAGCAACTTGCTTGCCGTTCTTCTTGAAGTTCCCCTTCTATCCCTTTTCCCTTTTCTTGAAACTAGTGGTCTTGTTAACCATCAACACTTGATGCTCTTTCTTGATTTCTACCTTCGTCGATTTCAGCATCACGAAGAGCTTGGGAATCGTTTCCACTATCCCTTGCATATTATAGTTCATCACGAAGCTCTAGTAACTTGGTGATAGTGACTAGAGAACTTTGTCAATCACTATCTTATCTGGAAGATTAACTCCCACTTGATTCAAGCGATTGTAGTACTCAGACATTCTGAACACATGCTCACTAGTTCAGCTATTCTCCTCCATCTTGTAGGCAAAGTACTTGTCAAAGGTCTTAAGCCTTTCGACATGGGCATGAGTCTGAAATACTAATTTCAACTCTTGGAACATCTCTTATGCTCCGTGGCGTTTCAAAAATGTCTTTGAAGCCCCAATTCTAAGCCGTAAAGCATGGTGCACTAAACTGTCAAGTAGTCATCATATTGAGCTTGCCAAACGTTCATAACATCTGCTTTTGCTCAATCGGTCTGTCATCTAGCGGTGCATCAAGGACATAATTCTTCTGTGCAGCAATGAGGATAAACCTCAGATTATGGAGTCAGTCCACATCATCGCTACTAACATTTTTCAACATAGTTTTTCTCTTGGAACATATCAAAATAAACGGGGAGCAACATCGCGAGCTATTAATCATATCAAAATAAACGGGGAGCAACATAGTTATGCAAATATACTATCAGGACTAAGTTCATGATAAATTAAAGTTCAATTAATCATATTACTTAAGAACTCCCACTTAGATAGACATCCCTCTAGTCATCTAAATGATCAGGTGATCCAAATCAACTAAACCATGTTCGATCATCATGTGAGACAGAGTAGTTTTCAATGGTGAACATCACTATGTTGATCATATCTACTATATGATTCATGCTCAACCTTTCGGTCTCCAGTGTTCTGAGGCCATATCCGCATATGCTAGGCTCGTCAAGTTTAACCCGAGTATTTTTGCGTGTGTAAAACTGTCTTACACCCATTGTAGATGAACATTGAGCTTATCACACCCGATCATCATGTGGTGTCTCGGCGAGACGAACTTTGGCAACGGTGCATACTTAGGGAGAACACTTTTACCTTGAAATTTAGTGAGAGATCATCTTATAATACTACCGCCGAACTAAGCAAAAATAAGATGTATAAAAGATAAACATCACATGCAATCCAAATATGTGACATGATATGGCCATCATCATCTTGTGCTTTTGATCCCCATCTCCACAGTACTGTCATGATCTCCATTGTTACCGGCATGACACCATGATCTCCATCATCTTGATCTTTTATCAACGTGTTGTCACATGGTCATCTCACTATCTATTGCTTTTGCAACTATTGCTATCGCATAGTGATAAAGTAAAGCAATTACATGGCACTTGCATCTTATGCAATAAAGAGACAACCATAAAGCTTCTGCCAGTTGCCTATAACTTCAACAAAACATGATCATCTCATACAACAACCTATATCTCGTCACGTCTTGACCATATCACATCACAACAAGCCCTGCAAAAACAAGTTAGACGTCCTCTACTTTGTTGTTGCAAGTTTTACGTGGCTGCTACGGGCTGAGCAAGAACCGTTCTTACCTACGCATCAAAACCACAATGATAGTTCATCAAGTTAGTGTTGTTTTAACCTTCTCAAGGACCGGGTGTAGCACTAGTAGAAAAAGGGTCAAACGTGAAGCACATTAGTGCCGGGTTGATTTTGGCCCGGTACTAATGGTACCATTAGTGCCGGTTCGAACGGATTTGCATTAATGCCGGTTCGTGTTGAACCTTTAGTACCGGTTCGTGGCACGAACCGGTACTAAAGGGGTGGTGGCAGGCTGGCGTCAGGCCGGGGCCCCATGATCACCTTTAGTACCGGTTCGTGGCACGAACCGGTACTAAAGGTCTAACCTTTAGTACTGGTTCGTGCCATGAACCGGTACTAAAGGGGTGTGACCTATAGTACCGGTTTGTGACACAAACCGACACTATAGGGCAATTTTCTATCTCTACCCCCCCCCCCCCCCCCCCGTGTGTCGCCATTTCAGTTATGAAAAATCAAAAGAAAATGATAAAAACTTCAAAAAATAAAATCCTTCGAGAGGTAGTTATATTACAACATCTACTAGTTAGGAAAATTTAAAAACTACAATTTGGACATGTTTTGCAAAAAGTGTAGGGAAAATGTAAAACGGCTATAACTTTTGCATACGATGTCGGAAAAAAACGTATAATATATCAAAAAATTCAGCAGGAAAATCCGCATCCGATGGAGACGGCCTACATCCTGTTTGGAATTTTTTAGAATCCTCAAATTCCAAAAGGAAAAAAGATATGGTCAAATTTCAGTTTGTTTAAATTTTTTTGGTTAAATCTGGTCAAACTACTTATTCAAGAAGTATTAATGTTACTACATAATTATTCAAGAATATTAGTGTTACTAAATAATTATTTCAATTTTTTGAATTTTGGTCAAATCTGGTCAAACTATAGTCAAACTGTGGTCAAACTATGGTCAAACTTATTCAAGAAATATTAGCGTTACTAAATAATTACTGTTTTTTAGAATAATAGTTTCAAACTCAAACGGTGAAATGTGTGACTTCATGCTCAAGCTAAACTCCTGAGGGTTAATAGGATTGACATCTTACTATTGTCAGGAAAACAGCAAGTGCAGACTCGGAAATGAAGGAGAATAGAACCCGAAAGTTAAGCGTGCTCGGGCTGGAGTAGTGAGAGGGATGGGTGACCGGTTGGGAAGTTAGATGATTTGGAATGAGTGATCCACACTTGAGCAGTTAAGAGAGGTGATTAGAGACTAAATCATCAAATAATTCAAAAAAATTAAAAATAAAAAAAATCAAATTTTTTTTCCAAAATTTTCAAAAAAAACCTTTAGTACTAAAGGTCCCCCATACCAGGGCGCGAGCTCACGCCACGTGGTGGCACTTTAGCACCGGTTCGTGCCGAACCGGTACTAAAGGGGGGGGGGGCTTTAGTGCCCACCCTTTAGTGCCGATTATGGAACCGGCACTAAAGGCCCTTACAAACTGGCGCTAAAGCTCCATTTTCTACTAGTGTAGCCACACTCGGTTCAACTAAACTTGGAGAAACTGACACCCGCCAGCCACCCGTGTGCAAAGCACGTCGGTAGAACCAGTCTCGCGTAAGCATACACGTAATGTCGGTCCGGGCCGCTTCCTCCAACAATACCGCCGAACCAAAGTATGACATGTTTGTAAGCAGTATGACTTGTATCGCCCACAACTCACTTGTGTTCTACTCGTGCATATAACATCAACGCATAAAACCAGGCTCGGATGCCACTGTTGGGGAACGTAGTAATTTCAAAAAAATTCCCTACGCACACATAGGATCATGGTGATGCATAGCAACGAGAGGTGAGAGTGTGTCCACATACCCTCGTAGACTGCATGCGGAAGCGTTAGCACAATGCGGTTGATGTATTCATACGTCTTCACGATCCGCCCGATCCAAGTACCGAACGCACGGCACCTCTGAGTTCTGCACTCGTTCAACTCGATGACGTCCCACGAGCTCCGATCCAGCAAAGCTTCACAGGAGAGTTTTGTCAGCATGACGGCGTGGTGACGGTGATGATGATGCTACCGACGCAGGGCTTTGCCTAAATTCCGCTATGATATGATCAAGGTGGATTATGGTGGAGGGGGCACCGCACACGGCTAGGAGATCAATGATCAATTGTTGTGTCTCCAACGGGGTGCCCCCCTCCCCGTATATAAAGGAGTGGAGGAGGGGGAGAGCCGTCCCTCTCTATGGCGCGCCCTAGGGGAGTCCTACTCCCACCGAGAGTAGGATTCCCCCTTTCCTAGTAGAACTAGGAGCCCTTCCAAGTAGTAGGAGTAGGAGAGAAGGAAAGGGAAAGAGAGACGTGTCTCGGTTGAGAAGGAAGGAGGGGGCGCCGCCCCTCCCCCTAGTCCAATTCGGACTAAGCATTGGGGGCGCGCAGCCTCTCATCTCCCTTTCCCCTAAAGCCCAATAAGGCCCATATACTCCCCGGCGAATTCCTGTAACTCTCTAGTACTCCAAAAAATACCTGAATCACTCGGAACCTTTCCTATGTCCGAATATAGTCGTCCAATATATCGATATTTACGTCTCTACCATTTCGAGACTCCTCGTCATGTTCCCGATCTCATCCGGGACTCCGAACTACCTTCGGTACATCAAAACACATTAACTCATAATACAAATCGTCACCGAACATTAAACGTGCGGACCCTACGGGTTCGAGAACTATGTAGACATGACCGAGACACGTCTTCGGTTAATAACCAATAGCGGAACCTGGATGCTCATATTGGCTCCTACATATTCTACGAAGATATTTATCAGTCAAACAGCATAACAACATACGTTGTTCCCTTTGTCATCGGTATGTTACTTGCCCGAGATTCGATCGTCGGTATCTCAATACCTAGATTAATCTTGTTACCGGCAAGTCTCTTTACTCGTTCCGTAATACATCATCCCGCAACTAACTCATTAGTTACAATGCTTGCAAGGCTTATAGTGATGTGTATTACCGAGTGGGCCCAGAGATACCTCTCCGACGATCGGAGTGACAAATCCTAATCTCGAAATACGCCAACTCAACAAGTACCTTCGGAGACACCTATAGAGCACCTTTATAATCACCAGTTACGTTGTGACGTTTGGTAGCACACAAAGTGTTCCTCCGGTAAACGGGAGTTACATAATCTCATAGTCATAGGAACATGTATAAGTCATGAAGAAAGCAATAGCAACATACTAAATGATCAAGTGCTAAGCTAACAGGATGGGTCCAGTCAATCACATCATTCTCCTAATGATGTGATCCCGTTAATCAAATGACAACTCATGTCTATGGTTAGGAAACTTAACCATCTTTGATTAACGAGCTAGTCAAGTAGAGGCATACTAGTGACACTATGTTTGTCTATGTATTCACACATGTATTATGTTTCCGGTTAATACAATTATAGCATGAATAATAAACATTTATCATGAAATAAGGAAATAAATAATAACTTTATTATTGCCTCTAGGGCATATTTCCTTCAAAGGCCACATCATATTTTCCTCCCTTTTGTCTGTGTTTCTTTGCCACTCTTTTTTTCTGATATTTCATGACTTTTAATGACTAAAGATCCAAAATTCCATGAGTTTTGATGACTTCTGGTTTCGGTTAGATTTTTTCAAATCTCAACTTTTAATTAAGTACTACATATCTAAAGTAAAAGAGTAAAAACAATGACCCGCCGTAACACCGATAAGCAGGTATCCATCAACCCCTATCCCTCTCGGTGCCGGTCAATGCCATTGACCGCCGGGGCCACCGGTTGGGTGCTCGATCGGGAAAACACCCAAGGGGGGTTCCGGCAACTGTCCCTGCATGCATGCGTGTGGCCAAGGCATATGTATGAAAGGGTGGCGTGGTGTACGAATACCCAATGCACATCCTTGACATGGCAGATGCCTCGCAAACCAGACACATGCACTGGCACGAACGTCGAGGACTAGCTGTGTTCGTCACTCAGATCGAGCCGGCGGTGGGCAATCCTGTGAGGGAATAATGGACTAAAACTGGCTTCACGACGAACGAGGCATTCACTGAGAGCCACGAACGGCAAAGGGAGGCCACATGGCATACCCTTTCGGGAGTGATGGCGTCGTCACTTGGTTCACCCCATACCGGGAGTTGCGATGTCACCCTCAGTAAGAACACGTCACAAAAACATTTTTCTAACTTACATGTGGTTCCACTGGTCTCATTTATCAGTAAAAGTTTCAAATTATTTTCTAAATATTTTTAAAAAGAAAAGTAACGCTGCCTTTACCGAGAGAAGCGCTCGGAAATGCTCGTGGCCAGTGGGACCGGGTATCCCACATGGCAACTGACTGTTTGCCAAGTGTCACCCTGACCATCTTACTGGACCGGCAGTCGAGCCCATAGCACTAGTGGGCCGGCCCGTGGCGGCCACATCGACCACTAACTCACGGTGCACGACGCGTGCAAGTCCTTAGTCCCACCTCGCCAAGCGAGGGAGGCGTCGACCGCTTTATAAACCCGTCACCCCCGACTGTTTCAAACTCCTCTAAACACTTTCATCGCTTGCTCACTCGACTACTCTGTGGGGCCCGGTTGCCGCCGGCTGATGACCCACAAGTATAGGGTATCTATCGTAGTCCTTTCGATAAGTAAGAGTGTCGAACCCAACGAGGAGAAGAAGGAAATGATAAGCGGTTCTCAGCAAGGTATTCTCTGCAAGCATTAAAATTATCGGTAACAGATTTTTTTGTGATAAGGTAATTTGTAACGAGTAGAAAGTAATAAAAGTAAATAAGGTGCAGCAAGATGGCCCAATCCTTTTTGTAGCAAAAGGACAAGCCTAGACAAACTCTTATATGAAGGAAAGCACTCCCGAGGACACATGGGAATTATCGCCAAGCTACTTTTCATCACGTTCATATGATTCGCGTTCGGTACATTGATAATTTGATATGTGGGTGGACCGGTGCTTCGGTACTGTCCTTACTTGGACAAGCATCCCACTTATAATTAACCCCTATTACAAGCATCCGCAACTACAACAGAAGTATTAAGGTAAACCTAACCATAGCATGAAACATATGGATCCAAATCAGCCCCTTACAAAGCAACGCATAAACAAGGGTTTAAGTTTCTGTCACTCTAGCAACCCATCATCTACTTATTACTTCCCAATGCCTCCCTCTATGCCCAAACAATGGTGAAGTGTCATGTAGTCGACATTCACATGACACCACTAGAGGGATGACAACATACATGTCATCAAAATATCGAACGAATACCAAATTCACATGACTACTAATAGCAAGACTTCTCCCATGTCCTCAGGAACAAATGTAACTACTCACAAAGCATATTCATGTTCACAATAAGAGGGGTATTAATATGCATAATGGATCTGAACATATGATCTTCCACCAAGTAAACCAACTAGCATCAAATACAAGGAGTAATCAACACTACTAGCAACCCACAGGTACCAATCTGAGGTTTGGATACAAAGATTGGATACAAGAGATGAACTAGGTTTGAGATGAGATGGTGCTGGTGAAGATGTTGATGGAGATTGACCCCCTCCCGATGAGAGGATCGTTGGTAATTACGATGGTGATGATTTCCCCCTCCCGGAGGGAAGTTTCCCCGGCAGAACAGCTCCGCCAGAGCCCTAGATTGGTTCCGCCTCGTGGCGGCGGACTCTTGTCCCGAAAGCTTGCTTATGATTTTTTCCCCGACGAAAGACTCCATATAGCAGAAGATGGGCATCGAAGGCGCACCAGGGGGCCCCCGCAATATTTATGGGTATGAAGTCTTAATCAGACACAGAGAAAGATAGAGGCTTATAGTTTTGCCTCCCAACGTTTTACCTCAAGGGTAATGTCAACAATAATAGTTCGTGGAGACTCACATCCAATTAGCTATATATATCAGGATCTTTCCAACACATTGTGCTTGCCAGAGGATAAAATGTAAAAAGGAAAGGTGAAGATCACCATGACTCTTATGTAAGGTAGAATATAAAAGTAAAAGATAGGCCCTTCGCAGAGGGAATCAAAGGTTGTCATGCGCTTTTATGGTTGGATGCATGAAATCTTAATGCAAAAGAACGTCACTTTATATTGCCACTTGTGATATGGACATTTATTATGAAGTCCATCTCTTTTATTTCTTCCATATCACAAGATCGTATAAAGCTTATTTTCTCCGCACTAATAAGTCATACATATTTAGAGAGAAATTTTTATTGCTTGCACCGATGACAACTTACTTGAAGGATCTTACTCAATCCATAGGTAGATATGGTGGACTCTCATGGCAAAACTAGGTTTAGGGATATTTGGAAGCACAAGTAGTATCTCTACTTGGTGCAAAGAAATTGGCTAGCATGAGAGGGAAAGGCAAGCTCAACATGTTGGATGATCCATGACAATATAATTTATCTCAGATGTATGAAAGCATAACACGTTATGTTGTCTTCTTTGTCCAACGTCAACTCCTAGCATGTCATACTTTAATGAGTGCTCACAATCATAAAAGATGTCCAAGATAGTATATTTATATGTGAACCTTTCTTTCTTTATTACTTCCTATTCATTGGAACGATGACCAAAACTATGTTTGTCAACTCAAAACAACTTTTATTCATCATACTCTTTTATATGTGAGCTCATTACTCTCCATAATACCCATATGATCTCTCTATTTCTTTTTATTTCTTCTCTTTTATTTTATTCCCTCAAGATCTAGCAAGGTAATCAAGCCTTTGACTCAACACATGCATGTCCTGCTCCAGTCTTAGTATCTTTTTGCATAATTCCTGTTTGTTTTCCTGCAAGGGGAAAAAAGGGATAAACTCGATCTTAGGTTTCTTTGCTCTATCCGGGAGGCTTGACTTTTTAAACTCCACATGCATGTCCCCAGGTTGAGGTAATGGGAATTCATCTTCATCTGAGCTCGTCTCCTCCTTTCCCTTAGGTTCATAGTCCTCTTCTTCTTCTGTAGTCCAACCACAATGCTCCACATCCCCATAGACTTCAGGATCTGCAAGGTAATCAGCCACATAGCTTTCTCCTTCTGAATCCTGGGACGACATGTTGCGCAAATCTACAGCAGGACAGCTCAAAACAAAGACAAGAGATATTTGCGTGATACGGTGGTCAAAACCTTCGGGAGGTTATATAATGAATTTTTACCGACCAAAAGAAGTATCGTGCAAGAAAAAGGAGTCCGGAGAGCGCACGAGGTGCCCACGAGGCAGGGGGACGCGCCCAGGGGGGTAGGGCGCGCCTCCCACCCTCGTGGGAGCCTCGTGTCCTTTCCGGTCTGCTTCTTATTTTCCTATTTTTCTTAATATTCCAAAACGGAGAAAAATGGCCATTAGAACTGTTTTGGAGTCGGTTTACTTACCGTACTACGTACATATTCCTTTTCTGAGTCTAAAACGTTCTGGAAAGTGTCCCTTATGTATTCCTCCGGGGTTACAGTTTCAATGATATTAGTTTCAACATTCATAGGATTACCTAAGATATAATGTTTGATTCTTTGACCGTTCACCACCTTCGGATTTGTGCCTTCGAAGTTGTTGATTTTTATGGCGCCGGAATGATAGACCTCCTCGATAACGTAAGGACCTTCCCATTTAGAGAGAAGTTTGCCTGCAAAAAATCTTAAATGAGAGTTGTATAACAATACATAATCACCTACATTGAACTCACGCTTTTGTATCCTTTTATCATGCCATCTTTTAACCTTTTCTTTAAACAACTTGGCATTTTCATAAGCCTGGGTCCTCCATTCAGCAAGTGAGCTAATGTCAAATAACCTCATCTCACCGCCAAGTTTGAAATCATAATTGAGCTCTTTAATGGCCCAATATGCCTTATGTTCTAGTTCAAGAGGTAAGTGACATGCTTTACCATAAACCATTTTATATGGAGACATACCCATAGGATTTTTATATGCAGTTCTATATAGGCCCATAATGCATCATCAAGTTTCTTGGACCAATTCTTTCTAGATCTATTAGCAGTCTTTTGCAAAATTAATTTGAGCTCTTTGTTACTCAATTCTACTTGACCACTAGACTGTGGGTGATAAGGAGATGCAATTCTATGATTAACGTCATACTTAGCAAGAATTTTATGAAAGGCACCATGAATAAAATGTCAACCACCATCAGTCATTAAATATCTAGGGACTCCAAACCTCGGGAAAATTACTTCTTTAAGCATCTTAATAGAGGTGTTATGATCAGCACTACTAGTTGGAATAGCTTCTACCCACTTAGTAACGTAATCCACAGCAACTAAAATATGTGTATACCCACTAGAGGAAGGAAAAGGTCCCATATAATCAAAGCCCCAAACATCAAATGGTTCAATAACAAGTGAATAATAATTCATAGGCATTTCTTGATGTCTACTAATATTACCAATTCTTTGACATTCACCACAAGACAAGACAAACTTACGGGCATCCTTGAAGAGAGTAGGCCAATAAAAACCGGATTGCAATACCTTATGTGCAGTTCTATCTCCAGCATGGTGTCCTGCATAAGCCTCGGAGTGACACTTGTGTAGGTTCTGTTCCTGTTCATGCTCAGGTACACAACTTCTAATAATACCATCTACTCCTTATTTATAAATATGTGGGTCATCCCAAAAGTAATGTCTCAAATCATAGAAGAACTTTTTCTTTTGCTGGTATGTGAAAATAGGTGGTATAAATTTAGCAACTATATAATTAGCATAATCAGTATACCATGGAGTAGTTCGAGAAGCATTTATGACATTTAATTGTTCATCAGGAAAGCTATCATCAATAGGTAGTGGGTCATCAAGAACATTTTCTAACCTAGACAGGTTGTCTGCAACGGGGTTCTCTGCTCCCTTTCTATCAATAATATGCAAATCAAATTCTTGTAGCAAGAGAACCATCTAATAAGTCTAGGTTTAGCATCTTTCTTTTCCATAAGGTATTTAATAGCAGCATGATCAGTGTGAATAGTTACTTTAGAATCAACAATATAAGGTCTGAACTTATCACAAGCAAAAACAACTGCTAATTTTTTTCCAATAGTAGCATAATTTCTCTAGGCATTGTCTAGAGTTTTACTAGCATATTGAATAACATTTAATTTCTTATCAACTCTTTGCCCTAGAACAGCACCTACAGCATAATCACTAGCATCACACATAATTTCAAAGGGTAAATTCCAATCGGGTGGCTGAACAATAGGTGTAGAAATCAATGCTTTCTTAAGTATTTCAAATGCTTCTATGCAATCATCATCAAAGACAAAAGGAATATCTTTTTTTAATAGATTAGTCAGAGGCTGAGAAATTTTTGAGAAGTCCTTAATGAACCTCCTATAAAAACAGGCGTGACCGAGGAAGCTTCTTATACCTTTAATTTCCTTGGGACATGGCATCTTTTCAATAGCATCAACTTTAGCTTTGTCAACTTCAATACCTCTTTCAAAAATTTTATGCCCCAAGACAATACCTTCATTAACCATAAAGTGGCACTTCTCCCAATTCAAGACAAGATTAGTTTCTTCACATCTCTGCAAAACTCGATCAAGGTTGCTTAAGCAATCATCAAAAGAGGATCCATAAATGGAGAAATCGTCCATGAAAACCTCGCATATCTTTTCACAAAAGTCATAGAATATAGCCACCATGCATCTTTGAAAGGTAGCAGGTGCATTACATAAACCAAAAGGCATACGTCTATAAGCAAAAGTACCGAAAGGGCAAGTAAAAGTGGTATTTGATTGGTCATCAGCTGGCACGGGTATTTGAGAGAAGCCAGAGTAACCATCTAGAAAGCAAAAATGTGTGTGTTTGGATAATCTTTCTAGCAGTTGATCAATAAAAGGCAAAGGGTAATGATCTTTTTTAGTAGCCTTATTTAATTTGCAGAAATAAATTACCATCCTACAACCTATAATAATTCTTTGCGGGGTTAATTCATCTTTATCATTAGGAACAATAGTAATACATCCCTTCTAAGGGACACAATGGACAGGACTTACCCACTGACTATCAGCAACGGGATAAATTATACCTGCCTCAAGGAGCTTTAGTATTTCCTTTCCTACCACTTCTTTCATCTTAGGATTCAGCCGTCGTTGGTGATCAATAACTGGTTTGGCGTCTTCCTCCAGATTTATTTTGTGTTGGCATAGAGTGGGACTAATGCCCTTAAGATCATCAAGAGTATATCCAATAGCAGCACGATGCTTCTTTAGAGTTTTCAATAATTTCTCTTCCTCCTTCTCTGAAAGGTTAGCACTAATAATAACAGGATATATTTTCTTTTCATCAAGATAAGCATATTTAAGAGTATTAGCTAATGGTTTAAGCTCAGACACGGGATCACCCTTGGGTGGAGGAGGATCCCCTAGGATTTCAACAGGCAAATTGTGTTTTAGAATAGGTCCCTGTTTAAAGGAAACTTCATCTATTTCCCTACTTTCATTCATGAACATATCATTTTCATGGTCTAGTAAATATTGTTCTAATGGATTAGTAGGAGGCATGGCAATAGAAGCAAGACCAATAATTTCATCTTTACTAGGCAATTCTTTATCATGGGGTTGTCTACAAAATTTAGCAAAATTAAACTCATGAGACATATCCCTTAAACCAACAGAAACAATATCCTTATTGCAGTCTATCTTAGAATTGACAGTATTTAAGAAGGGTCTACCAAATATAATGGGGCAAAAGCTATCTTGTGGGGAACCAAGAACAAGAAAATCAGCAGGATATTTAACCTTCCCACACAAGACTTCAACATCTCTAACAATCCCAACGGGTGAAATAGTATCTCTATTGGCAAGCTTAATGGTAACATCAATATCTTCTATCTCAGCTGGTGCAATATCATGCATAATTTCTTTGTATAAGGAAATAGGTATTGCACTAGCACTAGCACCCATATCACATAATCCATGATAACAATGATCTCCTATTTTAACAGAAATAACAGGCATGCCAACAACAGGTCTGTGTTTATTTTTAGCATCAGATCTCCTATTTTATTTCTAGCAGCTTCATCATAGAAGTAAATAACATGCCCATCAATATTATCGGCCAAGAGATCTTTAACGATAGAAATTTTAGGTTCAACTTTAATTTACTCATGGGGTTTAGGTGTCTTAATATTACTTTTGTTGACCACAGTTGAAGCTTTAGCATGATTCTTTATTCTAACAGGGAAAGGTGGTTTCTCAACATAAGCAGTAGGAACAACATGATCATTATAAGTGATAGTCTTTTCTTCAACTTTAATAGATGCAACTACTTTTACTTGAATGGGAGGATTATATTTAAACCACTTCTCCTTAGGGAGATCAACATGAGTATCAAAGGATTCACAGAAAGAAGCTACTATCTCAGAGTCAAGTCCATATTTGGTGCTAAATTTACGGAAAACATCGGTATCCATAAAAGATTTAACACAATTAAACTTAGGTGTTATACCTGACTCTTTACCTTCATCGAGATCCCAATCTTCAGAGTTGCGTTTAGTTCTCTACAATAAATTCCATTTGTATTCAATAGTCTTCATCATAAAGGAACCAGTACAAGAAGTATCGAGCATGGAGCGATTGTTGTCAGAAAGCCGAGCATAAAATTTTAATAATAATTTCTCTTGAGAGCTCATGATTGGGGCATGAATATAACATTGACTTAAGCCTCCCCCAAGCTTGAGCGATGCTTTCTCCTTCGCGAGGCCAAAAATTATATATATAATTACGATCACGATGAACAAGATGCATAGTATAAAACATCTGATGGAATTCTAATTTCAACCGTTTGTAGTCCCATGATCGCATATCATCACATAGCATATACCATGTCAATGCATCTCCCTTCAAAGATAACGGGAAGACCTTCTTCTTGATAACATCATCGGGCATACCTGCAAGCTTAAATAATCCACAAACTTCATCCACATAGATTAAGTGTAAGTTGGGGTGCGATGTTCCATCTCCTGCAAAAGGAATTTCAAAGTAAACAATTTCATTTTCAGTAGGTTCAGTAGGTTGACGAGAAACTCTTTGCTCTACTGGTCGAGGTGAAGATACCCCGAACAAGCCCCTCAAAGCATTACTTTCCATAGTAACAAGTGACAGTAAATTTCAGCACACTATATAAATTTTTCCTTACCAAATTCCACCTACCAAAGGCGCTTCACTCCCCGGCAACGGCGCCAGAAAAGAGTCTTGATGACCAACAAGTATAGGGGATCTATCGTAGTCCTTTCGATAAGTAAGAGTGTCGAACCCAACGAGGAGCAGAAGGAAATGATAAGCGGTTTTCAGCAAGGTATTCTCTGCAAGCACTGAAATTATCGGTAACATATCGTTTTGTGATAAGGTAATTGGTAACGAGTAGCAAGTAATAGAAGTAAATAAGGTGCAGCAAGATGGCCCAATCCTTTTTGTAACAAAAGGACAAGCCTGCACAAACTCTTATATGAAGGAAAGCGCTCCCGAGGACACATGGGAATTATCGTCAAGCTACTTTTCATCATGTTCATATGATTCACGTTCGGTACTTTGATAATTTGATATGTGGGTGGCCGGTGCTTGGGTACTGTCCTTACTTGGACAAGCAACCCACTTATGATTAACCCCTCTTGCAAGCATCTGCAACTACAACATAAGTATTAAGGTAAACCTAACCATAGCATGAAACATATGGATCCAAGTCATCCCCTTACGAAACAACGCATAAACTAGGGTTTAAGCTTCTGTCACTCTAGAAACCCATCATCTACTTATTACTTCCCAATGCCTCCCTCTAGGCCCAAACAATGGTGAAGTGTCATGTAGTTGACGTTCACATGACACCACTAGAGGGATGACAACATACATCTCATCAAAATATCGAACGAATACCAAATTCACATGACTACTTAATAGCGAGACTTCTCCCATGTTCTCAGGAACAAACGTAACTACTCACAAAGCATATTCATGTTCATAATCAGAGGGGTATTAATATGCATAGTGGATCTGAACATATGATCTTCCACCAAGTAAACCAACTAGCATCAGATACAAGGAGTAATCAACACTACTAGCAACCCACAGGTACCAATCTGAGGTTTGGATACAAAGATTGGATACAAGAGATGAACTAGGTTTGAGATGAGATGGTGTTGGTGAAGATGTTGATGGAGATTGACCCCCTCCCGATGAGAGGATCGTTGGTGATGACGATGGTGATGATTTCCTCCTCCCGGAGGGAAGTTTCCCCGGTAGAACAGCTCCGCCAGAGCCCTAGATTGGTTCCGCCTCGTGGCGGCGGAGTCTCGTACCGAAAGCTTGCTTATGATTTTTTCCTCGATGAAAGAATCCATATAGCAGAAGATGGGCATCAGAGGGCCACCAGGGGCCCACAAGGCAGGGGGCGTGCCCAGGGGGTAGGGCGCGCCCCCCTCTGGAACTTCTTGCACCGAGTATTTTTTATATATTCTGGAAATAGCTTCCGTGAAGTTTCAGGACTTTTGGAGCTGTGCAGAATATGTCTCTAATATTTGCTCCTTTTCCAGCCCTGAAACCCAGTTGCCGGCATTCTCCCTCTTTATGTAAACCTTGTAAAATAAGAGAGAATAGGCATAAGTATTGTGACATAATGTGTAATAATAGCCCATAATGTAATAAATATCAATATAAAAGCATGATGCAAAATTGACGTATCACCGGCCCAGAGACCTGAAATGTCGTCACAGTCACCTAAACTGGTTGGATAGTGACTGGCGAAGTAAGGCTCGGGAGGTGGCCTGGGCGGGCACTTTTTTTTTCTTTTTTATACTTCTGGCGGACACTTTTCTTCTCAGATGTTAGGAGCAGACACGTGGCGCACTGCTACTGGCTCTCTTTGCTGAGAGTGGCTCTCGGCAAAGATGGCCCTCGGCGTGTTAACGAGGACCCACATGTCAGGAGCTGACATGTGGTGCACTGCTACTGGCTCTCTTTGCCAAGAGTGGCCGAGAGTGGCTCTCAGCAAAGATGGCCCTCGGCATGTTAATGAGGACCCACATGTCAGGAGCTGACATGTGGCGCACTGCTATTGGCTCTCTTTGTCAAGCGTGGCTCTCGACAAGATGGCCCCCGGCGTATTAACGCGTACCCACATGTTAGGAGCTGACATGTGGCGCTCTGGTATTGGCTCTCGTTGCTGAGAGCTGCGCTCGGCAAAGATAGCCCTCAACGTGTTAACGCGGACCCACATGTCAGGACCTAACACGTGGCGCACTGCTATTGGCTCTTTTGCCGAGAGTGGCTCTCAGCAAAGATGGCCCTCGGCATGTTAACGCGAACCCACATGTCAGGACCTGACACGTGGTGCACTGCTATTGGCTCTCTTTGCCGAGAGTGTTTCTCGGAAAGATGGCCCTCGGTGTGTTAACACGGACCCACATGTCAGGAGCTGACACGTGGCGCACTACTATTGGTTCTCCTTGCCGTGAGTGGCTCTCGGAAAAGATGGCCCACGACGTGTTAACGCGGACCCACATGTCAGGAGGTGACAAGTGGCGCTCTCGTATTGGCCCTCTTTGCCGAGAACAGCTCTCAGCAAAGATGGCCCTCGGTTAATGCGGACCCACATGTCAGGACCTGACACGTTGCCGAGAGTTTCTCTGGGCAAAGAAGCCCTCAGTGTGTTTATGCGGACCCACATGTCAGGACATGACATGTGGCGCACTGCTATTGGCTCTCTTTGCCGAGAGTGACTTTCAGCAAAGAAGCGCCACGTGGCAACCGCCGTCCCCATCTGTTGTCTGTTAGCTACTTTATTTTGCCAAGTGCTATTGTTTGGCTCTCGGCAAACTCTTTGCCGAGTGCCCGTGTCCTTGCTCACGACAAATTTCTGTTTGCCTGAGGGGTGTAAGCCGGGTGGTTATTGCTGAGTGCAGCTCTCGGCAAAGGCTTTGACTGCGGGTTTTGGCCATTTGCCGAGTGTCCGTGGCACTCGGTGTATATGTCAATTCCAGTAGTGTACCGGGCCCTGCAAGTGTTGCTTCTGTGAAAAGTACCCCAATTGCATTCCCTACTATTGCGTGTATGACATGACAAGTGGCACACATAGTGTATTTTCATTGACCGGGTGTCGCTTGATAAACAGTCTGGTGACTGAATGGTTCTTTCCATATTGAGGACCCAAGAATTCGATATGATTACTGGGAGTTGCCTAGTAACAAGACATATATGCTTGCAGAAGATGGTTGATGTATGATAAAGTTAAAAATCTGCCGCCAGATTTTAAGACATGACAAATCAAACGTTTTTTATGGCAAATTAGTTCTTGCAAGGATGGCGATTTCTTTTAGCAAGCATGGCAAATCATGGCAAAAAACTAAACTATGACAGGATTTGTCATGCTTGCTAAGGGAATTGCCACCTCACAGCCACTAAATTAGCCATGAAATATGTTCAGTTTGTCATGCCTAAAAAGCTGACGTCAAATTTGTAGTCATGTTCATGGGTATGTGTGCCTATGATATCAATTTATCTATTTGTAATACACCTAAGAAATCATTGTTTCTAGGTCGACCAAGTTGAGCATCTCAGAGACCTAGAGGTGCATAAAAAATGTGAAAACCTATATTTTACATCCTTGACTCTTTTTTTCAAGCATACACCATGGAGAGGTGTATGAATATCATAGAAGGAGAACCAAATGACAGATACAATGCCTTTCGCTAAGAGATTCATAACACCACGACTACAATGACAAGAGATCAAAGACCATGTCTCGACCAGCACCGGACACCTAAAAGCACAACCCCGACCACATCTCTGGCTTGATCAACGCACTCTTCACCCTTCCACTACTAGAATCAGGGAATTTGTCGTCAGTCAGTTCTTTGCCATCAGCTAGTGGACGGCAAAAACATTTTTTTGCCGTCTGCTTAAGAAAATCAGACGGCAACGAACTGGCTGATGGCAAATATGCCGCCCGCTAGCTGACGACACATAATCTTTGCCGTCAGCTAGCGGACAGCAAAGAGGTTTGGTGCGGTCCAGTGGGGGCCGGCGCTTGGGGGGCTGGCCGGTCCCCCACTTTGCCATCAGCTAGCCGACGACAAAGCTTCTTTGTCGTCCTCTAGCTGATGGCAAAGTAGGCACTACCTAACGGGCCGTTATACCCACCCGACCCCTCCTCTCTCTCCCTCTCTTCTCTCTCTATCTCCCTCTCCCCGACCACACCCCGTCGTCGCCTCCGACCCCATGCCGCCCCCTCCCTCGACCGCGCCCTGCCGCCACCCCCGACCGCACACTGCCGGCGCCCCGGACAGGGGCGGGGGTGGCCGACCCCACGCCGATGCCGCCCTCGTCGGCTCGCCGCTCCAACACCCCGGTGTTGGGGAACGTAGTAATTTCAAAAAAATTCCTACACACACGCAAGATCATGGTGATGCATAGCAACAAGAGGGGAGAGTGTTGTCCACGTACCATCGTAGACCGTAAGCGGAAGTGTTATGACAACGCGGTTGATGTAGACGTACGTCTTCACGATTGACCAATCGTAGTACCGAAAGTACGGCACCTCCGTGATTTGCACACGTTCAACTCGGTGACGTCCCACGAACTCACGATCCAGCAGAGTGTCAAGAGAGAGCTTCGTCAGCACGACAGCGTGATGACGGTGGTGATGAAGTTACCGGCGCAGGGCTTCGCCTAAGCACTACGACGATATGACCAAAGTGGATTATGGTGGAGGGGAGCACCGCACATGGCTGGAAAAAATCAACTTGTGTGTTCTAGGGTGCCCCCTGCCCCAGTATATAAAGGAGAAAGGGGGAGGCCGATCGGCCCTTGGGGCGCACCAGGAGAGGAGGAGTCCTCCTCGTATTAGGAGTAGGACTCCCCTATCCTACTCCTACTAGGAGGGGGAAAGGAAGGAGGAGAGGGAGAAGGAAAGGGGGGGCGCCCCCCTTCCCTAGTCCAATTCAGACCAGAGGGGGAGGGGCACGCGGCCTGCCCTGGCCGGCCCTCTCTCTCTGCACTAAGGCCCATGTGGCCCATTAGTTCTCCCGGGGGGTTCCGGTAATCCTCCGGCACTCCGGTTTTCTCCGAAATCACCTAGAACACGTCCGGTGTACGAATATAGCCTTCCAATATATCAATCATTATATATCGACCATTTCAAGACTCCTCGTCATGTCCGTGATCACATCCGGGACTTCGAACTATATTCGGTACATCAAAACACATAAACTCATAATACCGATCGTCACCAAACGTTAAGCATGCGGACCCTACGGGTTAGAGAACTATGTAGACATGACCGAGACATGTCTCTGGTCAATAACCAATAGCGGAACTTGGGTGTTAATATTGGCTCCCACATATTCTACGAAGATCTTTATCAGTCAAACCGCATAACAATATACGTTGTTTCATTTGCCATCGGTATGTTATTTGCCCGAGATTCGATTGTCGGTATCACCATACCTAGTTCAATCTCGTTACCGGCAAGTCTCTTTACTCGTTTTGTAATGCATCATCCCGCAACTAACTCATTAGTTACAATGCTTGCAAGGCTTATAGTGATGTGCATTACCGAGAGGGCCTAGAGATACCTCTCCGACAATCAGAGTGACAAATCATAATCTCGATCTATGCCAACTCAACAAGTACCATCGGAGACACCTGTAGAGCACCTTTATAATCACCCAGTTACGTTGTGACGTTTGGTGGCACACAAAGTGTTCCTCCGGTATTCGGGAGTTGCATAATCTCAGGGTCATAGGAACATGTATAAGTCATGAAGAAAGCAATAGCAATATAGTAAACGATCAAGTGCTAAGCTAACAGAATGGGTCAAGTCAATCACGTCATTCTCTAATGATGTGATCCCATTAATCAAATGACAACTCATGTCTATGGCTAGGAAACTTAACCATCTTTGATTCAACAAGCTAGTCAAGTAGAGGCATACTAGTGACACTTAGTTTGTCTATGTATTCACACATGTACTAAGTTTCCGGTTAATACAATTCTAGCATGCATAATAAAAATTTATCATGATATAAGGAAATATAAATAACAACTTTATTATTGCCTCTAGGGCATATTTCCTTTAGTCTCCCACTTGCACTAGAGTCAATAATCTAGATTACACAGTGATGATTCTAACACCCATGGAGTCTTGGTACTGATCATGTTTTGCTCCCGAGAGAGGCTTAGTCAATGGGTCTGCAACATTCAGATCCGTATGTATCTTGCAAATCTCTATGTCTTGCTCCTTGACTTGATCGCGGATGGAAATGAAGCGTCTCTTGATGTGCTTGGTTCTCTTGTGAAATCTAGATTCCTTTGCCAAGGCAATTGCACCAGTATTGTCTCAAAAGATTTTCATTGGACCCGATGCACTAGGTCTTACACCTAGATCGGATATGAACTCCTTCATCCAGACTCCTTCATTTGCTGCTTCTGAAGCAGCTATGTACTCTGCTTCACATGTAGATCCCGCCACGACGCTTTGCTTAGAACTGCACCAACTGACAGCTCCACCATTCAATATAAACACGTATCTGGTTTGTGACTTAGAGTCATCCGGATTAGTGTCAAAGCTTGCATCGACGTAACCATTTACGACGAGATCTTTGTCACCTCCATAAATGAGAAACATATCCTTAGTCCTTTTTAGGTATTTCAGGATGTTCTTGACCGCTGTCCAATGATCCACTCCTGGATTACTTTGGTACCTTCCTGCTAAATTGATAGCAAGGCACACATCAGGTCCGGTACACAACATTGCCTACATGATAGTGCCTATGGCTGAAGCATAGGGAACAGCTTTCATTTTCTCTCTATCTTCTGCAGTGGTCGGGCATTGAGTCTGACTCAACTTCACACCTTGTAACACAGGCAAGAACCCTTTGTTTGCTTGATCCATTTTGAACTTCTTCAAAAATTTGTCAAGGCATGTGCTTTGTGAAAGTCTAATTAAGCGTCTTGATCTATCTCTATAGATCTTGATGCCCAATATATAAGTAGCTTCACCGATGTCTTCCATTGAAAAAAATCTTGTTCAAGTATCCTTTTATGCTATCCAGAAATTCTATATCATTACCAATCAACCATAATCCATATATAATATTAGAAATGCTACAGAGCTCCCACTCACTTTCTTGTAAATACAGGCTTCTCCAAAAGTCTGTATAAAACCATATGCTTTGATCACACTATCAAAACTTTATTCCAACTCCGAGATGCTTGCACGAGTCCATAAATGGATCGCTGGAACTTGCACACTTTGTTAGCATCCTTTGGATCGATAAAACCTTTAGGTTGCATCATATACAACTCTTCTTCTTCTAGAAATCCATTCAGGAATGCAGTCTTTACATCCATTTGCCAAATTTCATAATCATAAAATGCAGCAATTGCTAACTTGAATCGGACGGACTTAAGCATCGCTACGGGTGAGAAGGTCTCATCGTAGTCAACTCCTTGAACTTGTCGAAAACTTTTCGCAACAAGTCGAGCTTTCTAGATAGTAACATTACCGTCAGTGTCAGTCTTCTTCTTGAAGATCCATTTATTCTCGATGGCTTGCCGATCATTGGGCAAGTCAACCAAAGTTCACACTTTGTTCTCATACATGGATCCCATCTCAGATTTCATGGCCTCAAGCCATTTCGCGGAATCTGGGCTCATCGTCGCTTCCTCATAGTTCGTAGGTTCGTCATGGTCAAGTAACATGACCTCCAGAATAGGATTACCGTACCACTCTATTGCGGATCTTACTCTGGTTGACCTATGAGGTTCGGTAGTAACTTGATCTAAGTTACATGATCATCATCATTAGCTTCCTCATTAATTGGTGTAGGAGTCACAGGAACAGATTTCCGTGATGAACTATTTTCCAATAAGGGAGTAGGTACAGTTACCTCATCAAGTTCCACTTTCCTCCCACTCACTTCTTTCGAGATGAACTCCTTCTATAGAAAGGATTCATTCTTAGCAACGAATGTCTTGCCTTCGGATCTGTGATAGAAGGTGTACCCAACAATCTTCTTTGGTATCCTATAAAGACACATTTCTCAGATTTGGGTTCGAGCTTATCAGGTTGAAGCTTTTTCACATAAGCATCGCAGCCCCAAACTTTAAGAAACGACAACTTTGGTTTCTTGCAAAACCATAGTTCATAAGGTGTCGTCTCAACGGATTTATATAGTGCCCTATTTAACGTGAATGCAGCCGTCTGTAAAGCATAACCCCACAACGATAGCGGTAAATCAGTAAGAGACATCATAGATCGCACCATATCTTGTAACGTACGATTACGACGTTCGGACACACCATTACGCTGTGGTGTTCCTGGTGGCGTGAGTTGCGAAACTATTCCGCATTGTTTCAAATGAAGAACAAACTCGTAACTCAAATTTTCTCCTCCACGATCAGATCGTAGAAACTTAATTTTCTTGTTACGATGATTTTCCACTTCACTCTGAAATTCTTTGAATTTTTCAAATGTTTCAGACTTATGCTTCATCAAGTAGATATACCCATATTTGCTCAAATCATCTATGAAGGTGAGAAAATAATGATACCCGCTGCGAGCCTCAACATTCATCGGACCACATACATCAGTATGTATGATTTCCAGCAAATCTGTTGCTTGCTCTATTGTTCCGGAGAACGGAGTTTTAGTCATCTTGCCCATGAGGCATGGTTTGCAAGTACCAAGTGATTCATAATCAAGTGATTCCAAAAGTCCATCAGAATGTAGTTTCTTCATGCGCTTTACACCAATATGACCCAAATGGCAGTGCCACAAATAAGTTGCACTATCATTATAACCTCATTTTGGCTTCAATATTATGAATATGTGTATCACTGATATCGAGATTCAATAAAAATAGACTACTCTTCAAGGGTGGATGACCATAAAAGATATTACTCATATAAATAGAACAACCATTATTCTCTGATTTAAATGAATAGTCGTCTTGCATCCAACAAGATCCAAATATAATGTTCATGCTTAACCCTGGCACCAAATTAAAATTATTCAGGTCTAAAACTAATCCCGAATGTAGATGTAGAGGTAGCATGCCGACCGTGATCACATCGACTTTCGAACCATTTCGCATCGTAACCTCGTCCTTAGCCAATCTTCGCTTAATCTGTAGTCCCTGTTTCGAGTTGCAAATATTAGCAACAGAACCAGTATCTGCGAGCATTAGTAATGTACACATCAATAACATGTATATCACATATACCTTTGTTCACCTTGCCATCCTTCTTATCCGCCAAATACTTGGGGCAGTTCCGCTTCTAGTGACCAGTCCCTTTGAAGTAGAAGCACTCGGTCTCAAGCTTAGGTCCAGACTTGGGCTTCTTCACTTGAGCAGCAGCTTGCTTGCCGTTCTTCTTGAAGATCCCCTTCTTCCCTTTACCCTTTTTCTTGAAACTAGTGGTCTTGTTGACCATCAACACTTGATGCTCCTTCTTGATTCCTACCTCCGCAGCCTTTAGCATTGCGAAGAGCATGGGAATTGTCGTATCCATCCCTTGCATGTTATAGTTCATCATGAAGCTCTTGTAGCTTGGTGGCAGTGATTGAAGAATTCTATCAATGACACTATCATCAGGAAGATTAACTGCCAGTTGAATCAAGTGATTGTTATACCCAGACATTTTGAGTATATGCTCACTGACAGAACTATTCTCCTCCATCTTGCAGCTGTAGAACTTATTGGAGACTTCATATCTCTCAATCCGGGCATTTTATTCAAATATTAACTTCAACTCCTCGCACATCTCATATGCTCCATGACGTTAAAAACGTCGTTGAAGTCCCGGTTCTAAGCCGTAAAGCATGGCACACTGAACTATCGAGTAGTCATCACCTTTGCTCTGCTAGACGTTCATAACATCTGGTGTTGCTCCTGCAGCGGGTTTGGCACCTAGCGGTGCTTCCAGGACATAATTGTTCTATGCAGCAATGAGGATAATCCTCAAGTTACGGACCCAGTCTGTGTAATCGCTACCATCATCTTTCAACTTAGCTTTCTCAAGTTACGCATTAAAATTCAATGGAACAACAGCACAGGCCATCTATCTACAACAACATAGATATGCAAAATACTATCAGTTACTAAGTTCATGATAAATTAAAGTTCAACTAATCAAATTACATAAGAACTCCCACTTAAATAGACATCCCTCTAATCATCTAAGTGATCACGTGATCCATATCAACTAAACCATGTTTGATCATCACGTGAGATGGAGTAGTTTTCAATGGTGAACATCACTATGTTGATCATATCTACTATATGATTCACGCTCGACCTTTCAGTCTCAGTGTTCTGAGGCCATATCTGCATATGCTAGGCTTGTCAAGTTTAACCCGAATACTCTGTGTGTGCAAAACTGGTTTGCATCCATTGTATGTGAACGTAGAGCTTATCACACCCGATCATCACGTGGTGTCTCGGCACGACAAACTTTCGCAACGGTGCATACTCAGGGAGAACACTTGCACCTTGAAATTTAGTGAGAGATCATCTTATAATGCTATTGTCGAACTAAGCAAAATAAGATGCATAAAGGATAAACGTCACATGCAATCAATATAAGTGATATGATATGGCCATCACCATCTTGTGCTTTTGATCTCCATCTCCAAAGCACCGTCATGATCACCATCGTCACCGGCGTGGCACCATGATCTCCATCGTAGCATCGTTGTCGTCTTGCCAACTATTTCTTCTACGACAATCGCTACTGCTTAGTTATAATGTAAAGCAAATACATGGCGATTGCATTTCATACAATAAAGCGACAACCATATGGCTCCATTACAAAACATGATCATCTAATATAATAAAATTTAGCATCATGTCTTGACCATATCACATCGCAACATGCCCTGCAAAAGCAAGTTAGATGTCCTCTACTTTGTTGTTGCAAGTTTTACATGGCTGCTACGGGCTAAGCAAGAACCGTTCTTACCAACGCATCAAAACCACAACGATTTTTCGTCAAGTATGTGTTGTTTTAACCTTCAACAAGGACCGGGTGTAGCCACACTCGATTCAACTAAAGTTGGAGAAACTTACACCCGCCAGCCACCTATCTGCAAAGCACGTCGGTAGAACCAGTCTCGCGTAAGCGTACACGTAATGTCGGACCGGGCCGCTTCATCCAACAATACCGCCGAATCAAAGTATGACATGCTGGTAAGCAGTATGACTATTATCGCCCACAACTCACTTGTGTTCTACTCATGCTTCGAACATCTACGCATAAAACTGGCTCGGATGCCACTGTTGGGGAACGTAGTAATTTCAAAAAAAATTCTACGCACACGCAAGATCATGCAGATGCATAGCAACGAGAGGGGAGAGTGTTCTCCACGTACCCTCGGTGACCGCAAGCGGAAGTGTTATGACAACACGGTTGATGTAGTCGTACGTCTTCACGATCGACCGATCCTAGTACCGAAAGTACGACACCTCCGTGATCTGCACACGTTCCGCTCGGTGACGTCCCATGAACTCATGATCCAGCAGAGTGTCGAGGGAGAGCTTCATCAGCAGGACGGTGCGATGACGGTGATGATGAAGTTACCGGCATAGGGCTTCGCCTAAGCACTACGACGATATGACCGGGGTGGATTATGGTGGAGGGGGGCACCACACACGGCTGGAAACAATCAACTTGTGTGTTCTAGGGTGCCCCCTGCCCCCGTACATAAAGGAGCAAGGGGGAGTCCTCCTCCTAGTAGGAGTAGCACTCCCCTTTCATACTCCTACTAGGAGGGGGGAAGGAAGGAGGAGAGGGAGAATGAAAGGGGAGCGCTGCCCCCCTTCCCTAGTCCAATTTGGACCAGAAGGGGAGGGGGCGCGCGGCCTGCCCTAGCCGGCCCTCTCTCTCTCTCCACTAAGGCCCATGTGGCCCATTAGTTCTCCCCGGCGGTTCCGGTAACCTTTGGCACTCCGGTTTTCTCTGAAATCACCCGGAACACTTCCGGTGTCCGAATATAGCCGTCCAATATATCAATCTTTATGTCTCGACCATTTCGAGACTCCTTGTCATGTCCGTGATCACATCCGGGACTCCGAACTATCTTCGATACATCAAAACACATAAACTCATAATACCGATCGTCGCCGAATGTTAAGCGTGCGGACCCTACGGGTTCGAGAACTATGTAGACATGACCGAGACATGTCTCCGATCAATAACCAATAGCGGAACCTGGATACTCATATTGGCTCCCACATAGTCTATGAAGATCTTTATCGGTCAAACCGCATAACAATATACGTTGTTCCATTTGCCATCGGTATGTTACTTGCCCGAGATTCGATCGTCGGTATCACTATACCTAGTTCTATCTCGTTACCGGAAAGTCTCTTTACTCGTTCCGTAATGCATCATCCCGCAACTAAATCATTAGTCACATTGCTTGCAAGGCTTATAGTGATGTGCATTACCGAGAGGGCCCAGAGATACCTCTCCGACAATCGGAGTGGCAAATCCTAATCTTGATCTATGCCAACTCAACAAGTACCATCGGAGACACCTGTAGAGCACCTTTATAATCACCTAGTTACGTTGTGACGTTTGGTGGCACACAAAGTGTTCCTCCGATATTTGGGAGTTGCATAATCTCACAGTCATAGGAACATGTATAAGTCATGAAAAAAGCAATAGCAATATACTAAACGATCAAGTGCTAAGCTAACGGAATGGGTCAAGTCAATCACATCATTCCCTAATGATGTGACCCCATTAATCAAATGACAACTCATGTCTATGGCTAGGAAACTTAACCATCTTTGATTCAACAAGCTAGTCAAGTAGAGGCATACTAGTGACACTCTGTTTGTCTGTGTATTCACACATATACTAAGTTTTCGGTGAATACAATTCTAGCATGAACACTAAACACTTATCATGATATAAGGAAATATAAATAACAACTTTATTATTGCCTCTAGGGCATATTTCCTTCACCCGGCCCCCCAACGCTCCGGCGTCGGGCCTCCTCCACCTCAGCCTCCACCTCCCCCACTCCCGTGATCCCCCTTCGCCTCTCTTTTTTTTAGTTTTTTCTGTGTTAGTGTACTTAGGTTAGTTAGTTTAGTTAGTTAGTATAGTTAATTAAACATACGATTCGACAAACGATTCATCTTACATTCAAACATAACGTAAGTTAATTAAACATAAACCTAATCTACTCGTTGTCGGAGTTGGCGAGGTCCACGACCTCACCCATGCCGCCGTCATCGCCGACGTCGTCGCTGTCGACGCACCGCAGCCATAGCCATCGCCGCGTCTAATGCAGCATGGACATCAGGGCCTCTGCCGCCGGCTCCATAGCCGCCGCCGCTTGCAGTGCTGCCTGCAGCTCAGCGGCCTCTCTCGCCGCCGCCACCGCCGCCGGCGCCGCCTCTACCTGCGACGCCCGTAACTCGATCAAGGTTGCTTCAGCAATCATCAAAATAGGATCCATAAACGGAGAAATCGTCCATGAAAACCTCACATATCTTTTCACAAAAGTCAGAGAATATAGCCATCATGCATCTTTGAAAGGTAGCAAGTGCATTACATAAACCAAAAGGCATACGTCTATAAGGAAAATTACCGAAAGGGCAAGTAAAAGTGGTCTTTGATTGGTCATCAGCTGACATAGGTATTTGAGAGAAGCCAGAGTAACCATCTAAAAAGCAAAAATGTGTGTGTTTGGATAATCTTTCTAGCATTTGATCAATAAAAGGCTAAGGGTAATGATCTTTTTAGTAGCCTTTAATTTGCGGAAATCAATTACCATCCTATAACCTGTAATAATTCTTTGCAGGGTCAATTCATATTTATCATTAGGAACAATATTAATACCTCCCTTCTTAGGGACACAATCGACAGGACTTACCCACTGACTATCAGCAACGGGATAAATTATACCTGCCTCAAGGAGCTTTAGTATTTCCTTTCTTACCACTTCTTTCATCTTAGGATTCAGCCATTGTTGGTGATCAATAACTGGTTTGGCGTCTTCCTCCAAATTTATTTTGTGTTGGCATAGAGTGGGACTAATGCCCTTAAGATCATCAAGAGTATATCCAATAGCAGCACGATGCTTCTTTAGAGTTTTCAATAATTTCTCTTCCTCCTTCTCTGAAAGGTTAGCACTAATAATAACAGGATATATTTTCTTTTCATCATGATAAGCATATTTAAGAGTATCAGGTAATGGTTTAAGCTCAGACACGGGATCACCCTTGGGTGGAGGAGGATCCCCTAGGATTTCAACAGGTATATTGTGTTTCAAAATAGGTCCCTATTTAAAGAACACTTCATCTATTTCCCTTCTTTCATTCATGAACATATCATTTTCATGGTCTAGCAAATATTGTTCTAATGGATTAGTAGGAGGCATGGCAATAGAAGCAAGACCAATAACTTCATCTTTACTAGGCAATTCTTTATCATGGGGTTGTCTACAAAATTTAGCAAAATTAAACTCATGAGACATATCCCCTAAACCAACAGAAACAATATCCTTATTGCAGTCTATCTTAGCATTGACAGTATTTAAGAAGGGTCTACCAAATATAATGGGGCAAAAGCTATCTTTCGGGGAACCAAGAACAAGAAAATCAGCAGGATATTTAACCTTCCCACACAAGACTTCAACATCTCTAACAATCCCGACGGGTGAAATAGTATCTCTATTGGCAAGCTTAATGGTAACATCAATATCTTCTATCTCAGCTGGTGCAATATCATGCATAATTTCTTTGTATAAGGAAATAGGTATTGCACTAGCACTAGCACCCATATCACATAAGCCATGAGAACAATGATCTCCTATTTTAACAGAAATAACAAGCATGCCTACAACAGGTCTATGTTTATTTTTAGCATCAGGCCTAGCAATTCTAGCAGCTTCATCACATAAGTAAATATCATGCCCATCAATATTATCGGCCAAGAGATCTTTAACGATAGCAATTTTAGGTTCAACTTTAATTTGATCATGGGGTTTAGGTGTCTTAATATTACTTTTGTTGACCACAGTTGAAGCTTTAGCATGATTCTTTATTTTAACAGGGAAAGGTGGTTTCTCAACATAAGCAGTAGGAACAACAGGATCATTATAAGTGATAATCTTTTCTTCAACTTTAATAGGTGCAACTACTTTTACTTCAATGGGAGGATTATATTTAAACCACTTCTCCTTAGGGAGATCAACATGAGTAGCAAAGGATTCACAGAAAGAAGCTACTATCTCAGAGTCAAGTCCATATTTAGTGCTAAATTTACGGAAAACATCGCTATCCATAAAAGATTTAACACAATCAAACTTAGGTGTTGTACCTGACTCTTTATCTTCGTCGAGATCCCAATCTTCAGAGTTGCATCTAATTCTCTCCAATAAATTCCATTTGTATTCAATAGTCTTCATCATAAAGGAACCAGTACAAGAAGTATCGAGCATGGAGCGATTGTCGTCAGAAAGCCGAGCATAAAATTTTGAATAATCATTTCTCTTGAGTGCTTATGATTGGGGCATGAATATAACATTGACTTAAGCCTCCCCCAAGCTTGAGCGATGCTTTATCCTTTGCGAGGCAAAAATTATATATATAATTACGATCACGATGAACAAGATGCATAGGATAAAACTTGATGGAATTCTAATTTCAACCGTTTGTAGTCCCATGATCCCATATCATCACATAGCCTATACCATCTCAATGCATCTCCCTTCAAAGATAAAGGGAAGACCTTCCTCTTGATAACATCATCGGGCATACCTGCAAGCTTAAATAATCCACAAACTTCATCCACATAGATTAAGTCTAAGTCGGGATGCGATGTTCCATCTCCTGGAAAAGGATTAGCTAGCAGTTTCTCTATCATACCCGAAGGAATTTCAAAGTACACATTTTCATTTTCAGTAGGTTTAGTAGGTTGAGGAGAAACTCTTTGCTCTACTGGTCGAGGTGAAGATACCCCGAACAAGCCCCTCAAAGCATTACTTTCCATAGTAACAAGTGACAGTAAATTTCAGCACACTATATAAAATTTTCCTTACCAAATTCCACCTACCAAAGGCGCTTCACTCCCCGGCAACGGCGCCAGAAAAGAGTCTTGATGACCAACAAGTATAGGGGATCTATCGTAGTCCTTTCAATAAGTAAGAGTGTCGAACCCAACAAGGAGCAGAAGGAAATGATAAGCGGTTTTCAGCAAGGTATTCTCTGCAAGCACTAAAATTATTGGTAACAGATAGTTTTGTGATAAGGTAATTGGTAATGAGTAGCAAGTAATAGAAGTAAATAAGGTGCAGCAAGATGGCCCAATCCTTTTTGTAGCAAAAGGACAAGCCTAGACAAACTCTTGTATGAAGGAAAGCGCTCCCGAGGACACATGGGAATAATCGTCAAGCTAGTTTTCATCACGTTCATATGATTCACGTTTGGTACTTTGATAATTTGATATGTGGGGTGGACCGGTGCTTGGGTACTGTCCTTACTTGGACAAGCATCCCACTTATAGTTAACCCCTATTGCAAGCATCCACAACTACAACAGAAGTATTAAGGTAAACCTAACCACAGCATGAAACATATGGATCCAAATCAGCCCCTTACGAAACAATGCATAAACTAGGGTTTAAGCTTCTGTCACTCTAGCAACCCATCATCTACTTATTACTTCCCAATGCCTCCCTCTAGGCCCAAACAATGGTGAAGTGTCATGTAGTCGACGTTCACATGACACCACTAGAGGGATGACAACATACATCTCATCAAAATATTGAACGAATACCAAATTCACATGACTACTTAATAGCAAGACTTCTCCCATGTCCTCAGGAACAAACGTAACTACTCACAAAGCATATTCATGTTCATAATTAGAGGGGTATTAATATGCATAATGGATCTGAACATATGATCTTCCACCAAGTAAACCAACTAGCATCAACTACATGGAGTAATCAACACTACTAGCAACCCACAGGTACCAATCTGAGGTTTGGATACAAAGATTGGATACAAGAGATGAACTAGGGTTTGAGATGAGATGGTGCTGGTGAAGATGTTGATGGAGATTGACCCCCTCCCGATGAGACGATCGATGGTGATGACGATGGTGATGATTTCCCCCTCCCGGAGGGAAGTTTCCCCGGCAGAACAGCTCCGCCAGAGCCCTAGATTGGTTCCGCCAAGGTTCCGCCTCGTGGCGGTGGAGTCTCGTCCCGAAAGTTTGCTTATGATTTTTTCCTCGACGAAAGACTCCATATAGCAGAAGATGGGCATCGGAGAGCCACGAGGGGGCCCACGAGGCAGGGGGCGCGCCCAGGGGGGTAGGGCGCGCCCGCCACCCTCGTGGCCAGGGTGTGGCCCTCCTCTGGAACTTCTTGCATTCAGTATTTTATATATATTCTGGAAATAGCTTCCGTGAAGTTTCAGGACTTTTGGAGCTGTGCAGAATAGGTCTCTAATATTTGCTCCTTTTCCAGCCCTGAATCCCAGCTACCGGCATTCTCCCTCTTTATGTAAACCTTGTAAAATGAGAGAGAATAGGCATAAGTATTGTGACATAATGTGTAATAATAGCCCATAATGTAATCAATATCGATATAAAAGCATGATGCAAAATGGATGTATCACCGGCCCCGAGACCTGAAATGTTGTCACAGTCGCCTAAACTGGTTGGATAGTGATTGGTGAAGTAAGGCTCGGGAGGTGGCCTGGGCGGGCACTTTTTTTTTCTTTTTTTAAACTTATGGCAGACACTTTTCTTCTCAGATGTTAGGAGCAGACACATGGCGCACTGCTACTGGCTCTCTTTGCTGAGAGTGGCTCTCGGCAAAGATGGCCCTCGGCGTGTTAACGAGGACCCACATGTCAGGAGCTGACACGTGGCGCACTTCTACTGGCTCTCTTTGCCGAGAGTGGCTCTCGGCAAAGATGGCCCTCGGCGTGTTAATGAGGACCCACATGACAGGAGCTGACACGTGGCGCACTGCTACTAGCTCTCTCTGTTGAGCGTGGCTCTCGGCAAAGATGACCCTCGGCATGTTAACGCGTACCCACATGTCAGGAGCTGACATGTGGCGCTCTGGTATTGGCTCTCGTTGCCGAGAGCTGCTCTCGGCAAAGATGGCCCTCGACGTATTAACGCGGACCCACATGTCAGGACCTAACACGTGGTGCACTGCTATTGGCTCTCTTTGCCGAGAGTGGCTCTCAGCAAAGATGGCCCTCGGCGTGTTAATGCGGACCCACATGTCAGGACGTGACACGTGGCACACTGCTATTGGCTCTCTTTGCCGAGAGTGGTTCTCGGCAAAGATGGCCCTCGGTGTGTTAACGTGGACCCACATGTCTGGAGCTAACACGTGGCGCACTGCTATTGGTTCTCTTTGCCGAGGGTGGCTCTCGAAAAAGATGGCCCTCGGCGTGTTAACGCGGACCAACATGTCAGGAGGTGACACATGGCGCTCTGGTATTGGCTCTCTTTGCCGAGAGTAGCTCTCGGCAAAGATGGCCCTCGGTTAACGCGGACCCACATGTCAGGACCTGACACGTGGCGCACTGCTACTGGCTCTCTTTGCCGTGAGTGGCTCTTGGCAAAGATGGCCCTCGGCGTGTTAACACGGACCCACATGTCAGAACCTAGCATGTGGCGTACTCCTATTGGCTTACTTTGCCGAGAGTTGCTCTAGGCAAAGAAGCCCTCAGTGTGTTTACACGGACCCACATGTCAGGACATGACACGTGGCGCACTGCTATTGGCTCTCTTTGCTGAGAGTGACTCTCAGCAAAGAAGCGCCACGTGGCAACCGCCGTCCCCGTCTGTTGTCTGTTAGCTACTTTATTTTGCCGAGTGCTATTGTTTGGCTCTCGGCAAACGCTTTGCCGAGTGGCCGTGTCCTGGCTCACGGAAAATTTCTGTTTGCCTGAGGGGTGTAAGCCGGGTGGCTATTGCTGAGTGCAGCACTCGGCAAAGGCTTTGACTGCGGGTTTTGGCTATTTGCCGAGTGTCCGTGGCACTCGGTGTATATGTCGATTCCAGTAGTGTACCGGGCCCTGCTGGTGTTGCTTTTGTGAAAAGTACCTCAATTGCATTCCCTATTGTTGCGTGTATGACATGACAAGTGGCACACATAGTGTATTTTCATTGACCGGGTGTCGCTTGATAAACAGTCCGGTGACTGAATGGTTCTTTCCGTATTGAGGACCCAAGAATTCGATATGATTACTGGGAGTTGCCTAGTAACAAGACATATATGCTTGCAAAAGATGGTTGATGTATGATAAAGTTAAAAATCTGCCACCAGATTTTAAGACATGACAAATTAAACGTTTTTTATGGCAAATTAGTTCTTGCAAGGATGGCGATTTATTTTAGCAAGCATGGAAAATCGTGGAAAAAAAACTAAACTCTGACAGGATTTGTCATGCTTGCTAAGGGAATTGCCACCTCACAGCCACTAAATTAGCCATGAAATATGTTCAGTTTGTCATGCCTAAAAAGCTGACGTCAAATTTGTAGTCATGTTCATTGAGTATGTGTGCCTATGATATCAATTTCTCTATTTGTAATACACCTAAGAAATCATTGTTTCCAAGTCGACCAAGTTGAGCATCTCAGAGACCTAGAGGTGCATGAAAAATTGGAAAACCTATATTTTACATCCTTGACTCTTCTTTTTCAAGGATACACCATGGCGAGGTGTATCAATATCATAGAAGGGGAACCAAACGACAGATACAATGCCTTTCGGTAAGCAATTCACAACACCATGACTACAATGACAAGAGATCAAAGACCGCGTCTCGACCAGCACCGGACACCTAAAAGCACAACCCCGACCACATCTCAGGCTTGGTCAACGCACTCTTCACCCTTCCACTACTGGAATCAGGGAATTTGTCGTCAGTCAGTTCTTTGCCGTCAGCTAGTGGATGGCAAAAACCTTCTTTGTCGTCTGCTTAAGAAAAACAGACGGCAACGAACTGGCTGATGGCAAATATGCCGTCCGCTAGCTTACGACACATAATATTTGTCGTCAGCTAGCGGACGGCAAAGAGGTTTGGTGCGGTCTAGTGGGGGCCGGCGCGTGGGGGGCTGGCCGGTCCCCCACTTTGCCATCAGCTAGCCAACGGCAAAGTTTCTCTGTCGTCCTCTAGCTGACGGCAAAGTTGGCACTACCTAACGGGCCGTTATACCCACCCGGCCCCTCCTCTCTCTCTTCTCTCTCTATCTCCCTCTCCCCGACCACACTCCGTCGTCGCCCTCGACCCCACGCCGCCCCCTTCCCCGACCGCGCCCCGCCGCCGCCCCCGACCTCACACTACCGGCGCCCCAGACAGGGCGGGGGCGGCTGACCCCACGCCGACGCCGCCCTCGTCGGCTCGCCGCTCCAGCACCCCGGAGTTGGGGAACGTAGTAATTTCAAAAAAATTCCTACGCACACGCAAGATCATGGTGATGCATAGCAACGAAAGGGGGGAGTGTTGTCCACGTACCCTCGTAGACCGTTATGGTGGAGGGGAGCACCGCACACGGCTGGAAACAATCAACTTGTGTGTTCTAGGGTGCCCCCTGCCCCCGTATATAAAGGAGAAAGGGGAGGCCGGCCAGCCCTTGGGGCGCGCCAGGAGAGGAGGAGTCCTCCTCCTAGTAGGAGTAGGACTCCCCTTTCCTACTCCTACTAGGTGGGGGAAAGGAAGGAGGAGAGGGAGAAGGAAAGGGGGCGCCGCCCCCTTCTCTAGTCCAATTCGGACCAAAGGGGGAGGGGGCTTGCGGCCTACCTTGGCCGGTCCTCTCTCTCTGCCCTAAGGCCCATGTGGCCCATTAGTTCTCCCGGGGGGTTCCGGTAATCCTCCAGCACTCTGGTTTTCTCCAAAATCACCCGGAGCACTTCCGGTGTCCGAATATAGCCGTCCAATATATCAATCATTATGTATCGACCATTTTAAGACTCCTCGTCATGTCCGTGATCACATCCGGGACTCCGAACTATCTTCGGTACATCAAAACACATAAACTCAAAATACCGATCGTCACCGAACGTTAAGCATGCGGACCCTACGGGTTCGAGAACTATGTAGACATGACCGAGACATGTCTCTAGTAAATAACCAATAGCAGAACCTGGATGTTAATATTGGCTCCCACATATTCTACGAAGATCTTTATCGGTCAAACCGCATAACAATATACGTTGTTCCATTTGCCATCGGTATGTTATTTGCCCGAGATTCGATCGTCGGTATCACCATACCTAGTTCAATCTCATTACCGGCAAGTCTTTTTACTCGTTTCGTAATGCATCATCCTGCAACTAACTCATTAGTCACATTGCTTGCAAGGCTTATAGTGATGTGCATTACCAAGAGGGCCTAGAGATACCTGTCCGACAATCAGAGTGACAAATCATAATCTCGATCTATGTCAACTCAACAAGTACCATCGGAGACACCTGTAGAGCACCTTTATAATCACCCAGTTACGTTGTGACGTTTGGTGGCACACAAAGTGTTCCTCCGGTATTCGGGAGTTGCATAATCTCAGAGTCATAGGAACATGTATAAGTCATGAAGAAAGCAATAGCAATATGGTAAACGGTCAAGTGCTAAGCTAACGGAATGGGTCAAGTCAATCACATCATCCTCTAATGATGTGATCCCATTAATCAAATGAAAACTCATGTCTATGGCTAAGAAACTTAACCATCTTTGATTCAACAAGCTAGTCAAGTAGAGGCATACTAGTGACACTTTGTTTGTCTATGTATTCACACATGTGCTAAGTTTCCGGTTAATACAATTCTAGCATGCATAATAAACATTTATCATGATATAAGGAAATATAAATAACAACTTTATTATTGCCTCTAGGGCATATTTCCTTCAGTCTCCCACTTGCACTAGAGTCAATAATCTAGATTACACAGTAATGATTCTAACACCCATGGAGTCTTGGTACTGATCATGTTTTGCTCGTGAGAGAGGCTTATTCAACGGGTCTGCAACATTCAGATCCGTATGTATATTGCAAATCTCTATGTCTCGCTCCTTGACTTGATCGCGGATGGAATTGAAGCGTCTCTTGATGTGCTTGGTTCTCTTGTGAAATCTGGATTCCTTTGCCAAGCTAATTGCACTAGTATTGTCTCAAAAGATTTTCATTGGACCAGATGCACTAGGTCTGACACCTAGATCGGGTATGAACTCCTTCATCCAGACTCCTTCATTTGTTGCTTCCAAAGCAGCTATGTACTCCGCTTCACATGTAGATCCCACCACGACGCTTTGCTTAGAACTGCACCAACTGACAGCTCCACCATTCAATATAAACACGTATCTGGTTTGTGACTTAGAGTCATCCGGATTAGTGTCAAAGCTTGCATTGACGTAACCATTTACGACGAGCTCTTTGTCACCTCCATAAACGAGAAACATATCCTTAGTACTTTTCAGGTATTGTAGGATGTTCTTGACCGCTGTCCAGTGATCCACTCCTGGATTACTTTGGTACCTCCCTGCTAAACTGATAGCAAGGCACACATCAGGTCTGGTAAACAACATTGCATACATGATAGAGCCTATGGCTGAAGCATATGGAACACCTTTCATTTTCTCTCTATCTTCTGCAGTGGTCGGGCATTGAGTCTGACTCAACTTCACACCTTGTAACACAGGCAAGAACCCTTTCTTTGCTTGATCCATTTTGAACTTCTTCAAAACTTTGTCAAGGTATGTGCTTTGTGAAAGTCCAATTAAGCGTCTTGATCTATCTCTATAGATCTTGATGCCCAATATATAAGCAGCTTCACCGAGGTCTTTCATTGAAAAAATCTTGTTCAAGTATCCTTTTATGCTATCCAGAAATTCTATATCATTTCCAATCAACAATATGGCATCCACATATAATATTAGAAATGCTACAGAGCTCCCACTTACTTTCTTGTAAATACAGGCTTCTCCAAAAATCTGTATAAAACCATATGCTTTGATCACACTATCAAAACTTTATTCCAACTTCGAGATGCTTGCACGAGTCCATAAATGGATCGCTGGAACTTGCACACTTTGTTAGAATCCTTTGGATCGATAAAACCTTCAGGTTGCATCATATACAACTCTTGTTCCAGAAATCCATTCATGAATGCAGTCTTTACATCCATTTGCCAAATTTCATAATCATAAAATGCAGCAATTGCTAACTTGATTCGAACGGACTTAAGCATCGCTACGGGTGAGAAGGTCTCATCGTAGTCAACTCCTTGAACCTGTGGAAAACTTTTCGCAACAAGTCGAGCTTTCTAGATAGTAACATTACCGTCAGTGTCAGTCTTCTTCTTGAAGATCCATTTATTCTCGATGGCTTGCCAATCATCGGGCAAGTCAACCAAAGTTCACACTTTGTTCTCATACATGGATCCCACCTCAGATTTCATGGCCTCAAGCCATTTCACGGAATCTGGGCTCATCGTCGCTTCCTCATAGTTCGTAGGTTCGTCATGGTCAAGTAACATGACCTCCAGAATAGGATTACCGTACCACTCTATTGCGGATCTTACTCTGGTTGACCTACGAGGTTCGGTAGTAACTTGATCTGAAGTTACATGATCATCATCATTAGCTTCCTCACTAATTGGTGTAGGAGTCACAGGAACGGATTTCCGTGATGAACTACTTTCCAATAAGGGAGCAGGTACAGTTACCTCATCAAGTTCCACTTTCCTCCCACTCACTTCTTTCGAGAGAAACTCCTTCTCTAGAAAGGATTCATTCTTAGCAACAAATGTCTTGCCTTCGGATCTGTGATAGAAGGTGTACCCAACAATCTTCTTTGGGTATCCTATAAAGACACATTTCTCAGATTTGGGTTCGAGCTTATCAAGTTGAAGCTTTTTCACATAAGCATCGCAGCCCCAAACTTTAAGAAACGACAACTTTGGTTTCTTGCAAAACCATAGTTCATAAGGTGTCGTCTCAACGGATTTATATAGTGCCCTATTTAACGTGAATGCAGCCGTCTATAAAGCATAACCCCAAAACGATAGCGGTAAATCAGTAAGAGACATCATAGATTGCACCATATCTAGTAAAGTACGATTACGACGTTCGGACACACCATTACGCTGTGGTGTTCCTCGTGGCGTGAGTTGCGAAACTATTCCGCATTGTTTCAAATGAATACCAAACTCGTAACTCAAATATTCTCCTCCACGATCAGATTGTAGAAACTTTATTTTCTTGTTACGATGATTTTCCACTTCACTCTGAAATTCTTTGAATTTTTCAAATGTTTCAGACTTATGCTTCATGAAGTAGATATACCCATATTTGCTCAAATTATTTGTGAAGGTGAGAAAATAATGATACCCGCCGCGAGCCTCAACATTCATCGGACCACATACATCAGTATGTATGATTTCTAGCAAATCTGTTGCTCGCTCTATTGTTCCGGAGAACGGAGTTTTAGTCATCTTGCCCATGAGGCATGGTTTGCAAGTACCAAGTGATTCATAATCAAGTGATTCCAAAAGTCCATCATAATGGAGTTTCTTCATGCGCTTTACACCAATATGACCCAAACAGCAGTGCCACAAATAAGTTGCACTATCATTATCAACCCGACATCTTTTGGCTTCAATATTACGAATATGTGTATCACTACTATTGAGATTCAATAAAAATAGACCACTCTTCAAGGGTGGATGACCATAAAAGATATTACTAATATAAATAGAACAACAATTATTCTCTGATTTAAATGAATAGCCGTCTCGCATCCAACAAGATCCAGATATAATGTTCATGCTTAACCCTGGCACCAAATAAAAATTATTCAGGTCTAAAACTAATCCCGAATGTAGATGTAGAGGTAGCATGCCGACCGTGATCACATCGACTTTCGAACCATTTCCCACGCGCACCGTAACCTCGTCCTTAGCCAATCTTCGCTTAATCCGTAGTCCCTGTTTCGAGTTGCAAATATTAGCAACAGAACCAGTATCAAAAACCCAGGTGCTACTGCGAGCATTAGTAATGTACACATCAATAACATGTATATCACATATACCTTTGTTCACCTTGCCATCCTTCTTATCCGCCAAATACTTGGGGCAGTTCCGCTTCTAGTGACCAGTCCCTTTGAAGTAGAAGCACTCGGTCTCAAGCTTAGGTCCAGACTTGGGCTTCTTTACTTGAGCAGCAACTTGCTTGCCGTTCTTCTTGAAGATCCCCTTCTTCCCTTTACCCTTTTTCTTGAAACTAGTGGTCTTGTTGACCATCAACAGTTCATGCTCCTTCTTGATTCCTACCTCCACAGCCTTTAGCATTGCGAAGAGCTCGGGAATTGTCTTATCCATCCCTTGCATGTTATAGTTCATCATGAAGCTCTTGTAGCTTGGTGGCAGTGATTGAAGAATTATGTCAATGACACTACCATCAGGAAGATTAACTCCCAGTTGAATCAAGTGATTGTTATACCCAGACATTTTGAGTATATGCTCACTGACAGAACTATTCTCCTCCATCTTGCAGCTGTAGAACTTATTGGAGACTTCATATCTCTCAATCCAGGCATTTTCTTGAAATATTAACTTCAACTCCTGGAACATCTCATATGCTCCATGACGTTAAAAACATCGTTGAAGTCCCGGTTCTAAGCCGTAAAGCGTGGTAGATTGAACTATCGAGTAGTCATCAGCTTTGCTCTACCAGACGTTCATAACATCTGGTGTTGCTCCTGTAGCGGGTTTGGCATCTAGCGGTGCTTCCAGGACGCAATTGTTCTATGCAGCAGTGAGGATAATCCTCAAGTTACGGACCCAGTCCATGTAATCGCTACCATCATCTTTCAACTTAGCTTTCTCAAGTTACACATTAAAATTCAACGGAACAACAGCACGGGCCATCTATCTACAACAACATAGATATGCAAAATACTATCAGGTACTAAGTTCATGATAAACTAAAGTTCAATTAATCAAAATACATAGGAACTCCCACTTAGATAGACATCCCTCTAATCATCTAAGTGATCACGTGATCCATATCAACTAAACCATGTCTGATCATCACATTACATGGAGTAGTTTTCAATGGTGAACATCACTATGTTGATCATATCTACTATATGATTCATGCTCGACCTTTCGGTCTCAGTGTTCTGAGGCCATATCTGCATATGCTAGGCTCGTCAAGTTTAACCCGAATACTCTGTGTGTGCAAAACTGGCTTGCATCCATTGTATGTGAACGTAGAGCTTATCACACCCGATCATCATGTGGTGTCTCGGCACGACTAACTTTCGCAACGGTGCATATTTAGGGAGAACACTTGCACCTTGAAATTTAGTGAGAGATCATCTTATAATGCTACCGTCGAACTAAGCAAAATAAGATGCATAAAGGATAAACATCGCATGCAATCAATATAAGTGATATGATATGGCCATCACCATCTTGTGCTTTTGATCTCCATCTCCAAAGCACCGTCATGATCACCATTGTCACCGGCGCGACACCTTGATCTCCATCGTAGCATCGTTGTTGTCTCGCCAACCATTTCTTCTACGACTATCGCTACCGCTTAGTTATAACGTAAAGCAAATACATGGCGATTGAATTTCATACAATAAAGCGACAACCACATGGCTCCTGCCAGTTGCCGATAACTCTGTTACAAAACATGATCATCTCATACAATAAAATTTTGCATCATGTCTTGACCATATCACATCACAACATTCCCTGCAAAAACAAGTTAGACGTCCTCGACTTTGTTATTGCAAGTTTTACGTGGCTGCTATAGGCTAAGCAAGAACCGTTCTTACCTACGCATCAAAACCACAACGATTTTTCGTCAAGTATGTGTTGTTTTAACCTTCAACAAGGATCGGGTGTAGCCACACTCGATTCAACTAAAGTTGGAGAAACTGACACCCGCCAGCCACCTGTCTGTGAAGCACGTCGGTAGAACCAGTCTCGCGTAAGCGTACGCGTAATGTCGGTCCGGGCCGCTTCATCCAACAATACCGCCGGATCAAAGTATGACATGCTGGTAAGCAGTATGACTATTATCTCCCACAACTCACTTGTGTTCTACTCGTGCTTATAACATCTACGCATAAAAATGGCTCGGATGCCACTGTTGGGGAACGTAGTAATTTCAAAAAAAATCCTACGCACACGCAAGATCATGCTGATGCATAGCAACGAGAGGGGAGAGTGTTGTCCACGTACCCTCAGTGACCGTAAGCGAAAGTGTTATGACAACACGGTTGATGTAGTCGTACGTCTTCACGATCGACCGATCCTAGTACCGAAAGTACGACCCCTCCGTGATCTGCACACGTTCAGCTCGGTGACGTCCCATGAACTCACGGTCCAGCAGAGTGTCGAGGGAGAGCTTCGTCAGCATGACGACGTGATGACAGTGATGATGAAGTTACTGGCACAGGGCTTCGCCTAAGCACTACGACGATATGACCGGGGTGGATTATGGTGGAGGGGGGCACCACACACGGCTGGAAACAATCAACTTGTGTGTGCTAGGGTGCCCCCTGCCCCCATATATAAAGGAGCAAGGGGGAGGCCAGCCGGCCCTTGGGGCGCACCAGGAGAGGAGGAGTCCTCCTCCTAGTAGGAGTAGCACTCCCCTTTCCTACTCCTACTAGGAGGGGGAAAGGAAGGAGGAGAGGGAGAACAAAAGGGGGCGCCGCCCCCCTTCCCTAGTCCAATTCGGACTAGAAGGGGAGGGGGTGTGCGGCCTGCCCTGGCTGGCCCTCTCTCTCTCCACTAAGGCCCATGTGGCCCATTAGTTCTCCCCGGGGGTTCCGGTAACCCTCCGGCACTCCGGTTTTCTCCGAAATCACCCGGAACACTTCCGGTGTCCGAATATAGCCGTCCAATATATCAATCTTTATGTCTCGACCATTTCGAGACTCCTCGTCATGTCCGTGATCACATCCGGGACTCTGAACTATCTTCAGTACATCAAAACACATAAACTCATAATACCGATCGTCACCGAATGTTAAGCGTGCGGACCCTATGGGATTGTGAACTATGTAGACATGACCGAGACATGTCTCCGGTCAATAACCAATAGCGGAACCTGGATATTCATATTGGCTCCCACATATTCTACGAAGATCTTTATCGGTCAAACCGCATAACAATATAGGTTGTTCCATTTGCCATCGGTATGTTACTTGCCCGAGATTCGATCGTCGGTATCACCACACCTAGTTCTATCTCGTTACCGGAAAGTCTCTTTACTCGTTCTGTAATGCATCATCCCGCAACTAAATCATTAGTCACATTGCTTGCAAGGCTTATAGTGATGTGCATTACCGAGAGGGCCCAGAGATACCTCTCCGACAATCGGAGTGGCAAATCCTAATCTCGATCTATGCCAACTCAACAAGTACCATCGGAGACACCTGTAGAGCACCTTTATAATCACCCAGTTACGTTGTGACGTTTGGTGGCACACAAAGTGTTCCTCCGGTATTCGGGAGTTGCATAATCTCATAGTCAAAGGAACATGTATAAGTCATGAACAAAGCAATAGCAATATACTAAATGATCAAGTGCTAAGCTAACGGAATGGGTCAAGTCAATCACATCATTCTCTAATGATGTGATCCCGTTAATCAAATGACAACTCATGTCTATGGCTAGGAAACTTAACCATCTTTGATTCAACAAGCTAGTCAAGTAGAGGCATACTAGTGACACTCTGTTTGTCTATGTATTCACACATATACTAAGTTTTTGGTGAATACAATTCTAGCATGAATAATAAAAATTTATCATGATATTAGGAAATATAAATAAGAACTTTATTATTGCCTCTAGGGCATACTTCCTTCACGCCCCCCCTCGACGCTCCAGCGAGCCGCCCTGGCCCGCCGCCTCCCCCCCTGTCGGTGTCAAAACTGGCGGATCTCGGGTAGGGGGTCCCGAACTGTGCGTCTAGGATCGATGGGTAACAGGAGACAGGGGAGGTAAAACCCTACTCCTGCTTGATTCGGGCCCTCTCGATGGAGGTAAAACCCTACTCCTGCTTGATTAATATTGATGATATGGGTAGTACAAGAGTAGATCTACCACGAGATCAGAGAGGCTAAACCCTAGAAGCTAGCCTATGGTATGATTGTTGTGTATATTGTATGTTGTATATAATCTATCGACTAGCCTGGCCTCGGTTTATATAATGCATCGGAGGCCTAGGATAACAAGAGTCCTAGCCGAATACGCCGGTGGGGAGAAGTCCTTATCTTGATCGCCAAGTCTTGTGGAATCTTCCTTGTATGCGGTAGCCGTCCAAACTGGCCCATGAGTATACGGCCACGGGGGTCCTCGGCCCAATCTAATAGATCGGGAGACGACGTGGTGAGTACCCCCTAGTCCAGGACACCGTCAGTAGCCCCCTGAACCGGTCTTCAAGTTAGGGATGCTCCTCGATTATTCCGAACTATTCTTCATCTTCGGTTGCCGGTCTTGAAAACTGGTTCAACAAATCTTCTTTATCTTCGATCTTGAGGATCGCCGAAATGCATTCGACGAGTTTACACGTCAGGTATCCGAGGAGCCCCTTTAAGTTTCCAGCCTTTATCAATGCCTTATTATTTTTATGCCACACCTCGGGTTTGAAGTTGTTCCCGGGAGGCAGGGTCCTCTTGCGTCCGAGCTCCAACGCCGGACTGCATTCGAGGTATCTTTTGCAGCCGAGCACCAACGCCGGACCGCTTCCCAGCTCTAGCGCCGGAATGTATCCGAGTTCCAACGCCGGACTATGTATCCGAGCTCCAACGCCGGACTGTGTATCCGAGCTCCAACGCCGAAATATATCCAAGCTCCAACGCCGGACTGTGTCCAGGCTCCAATGCTAGACTATATCCGAGGTGTCATATCACCTTGGTTCAAAAAAGTTGAAGGAGTTTAGCCGGGCTTAATGCCGGAAATTCCCTCTATGGAGCCAGCCACTAGCGCCCGAGCTTTATGCCGGACTGCTTCCGAGGTGGTGCACCACCCTGACTATGGGCCGATTTTTTGTCAATATTTTTTATTGGTGTAATTTATTCTCTGCCGAGATATATAGCCAGTAGCCCTCAAGGTGTGTATCAGTCTAAAACCCGAGATGCACATGAAGGATGACATAAGACCGCTGATCCAGTAGCCGCTGAGACTCAGGTTGATTTGCAAAATCGGCCTGAGGATCAAGTCCTAGGTCGGCAGAATACTTCGGGACACAAAAACGGCGTGCTCAGTCCTCAAGACTCAGGTTGGGTGCGGCCGACCAACCTGAGGATCAAAATCTCCTCGGAAACTATATTGCACATAAAATTTTCTGCATTGGACAAGCAATGCAGTAGCCCCCGAGACACTGGTCGGGTGGCAACACCAGATCAGGGGATCGATGTGCCCCTTTAATATTTGTAAATAATAAGCCCGAAGCCCAGTAGCCCCCGAGCCTTAATGCGGGCACGGGTGGCCGAATTAAGGATCAATATCCATAGTAAAATCACAAATTATGTGTAATGACTCTATGTATCCAAGTACTTTACATCATTAATGCTCGAATCCGCATTGTACAAAACTTTGTTGACCGACCATCGGCTTCCACCTCCTTGGCCATTAGCTGAGGAGTGTTTGTCCTACTTTATAAAGCCTTTATGAGGGCAAGGATTTACGACAAACAAGGCAATCTGGTCATACGGTTTTATAAACAAAGGTGCGCAGAGAGATATGTTATATTTACTGTTTAACATAAGAAATGTCCTCCAAAGAAAGTGATCCCGCTATCGGTTTCTTCCTTTGGGTTGTCATGCTAAGCATGATCATTAAACCTCAGCTCTAATGTAAGAGCAAAACATCGAGGATTTAGTTTGGGAGGCCAGTTAATAGCCCCCGGTAGTGTTCGGCGACAGCCGAGGTCAAGCCGTAAACACTTTGGCCATTGTTATGAATGGCCCATCATTTAACATAGTCATCGGATCGCTGACCAGTTTACGCTTATTGTGAAAGTCAGTTTTCGGCTTTCTCCACTGAGGTGCTTAACCATGTGAGCTGGAAGCACAATCGCAGTGGTTCTCCCTTTGCACACCTAGCCGAACAGAACGGAACGTAGGAAGCAAGTGCAGGAGCCGGGCAACCCAACTATTGACCGGAGACACAATTCGAAATCGATGCATATATAGCAATATCTAAGAATGTTTTTGTCGAATCCCTAAAGGTGTCCGGCGTTGCACTGTGAGACTAATGCTGGAAAAGCACAAATAGTTTAAAAGTGCCAAAAAGCTTGGAAAACCAAGAAACGTCAGTAAAAACATGACGTCCAAACAAGATCAAGTGTTCGGTGCCAATCCGAAAATTGGTCTTAGAAAAAAAGAAGTGCTTCTGTCGTGCTTTAACATGATACGTCCTATCTCAAGACTTCGAGCGGGTCAGCCTACGGCTTCAACCTCCTATCCCGAGGGCAGAGTACTTCTCATTAGGCCAGTTTAGCAAACTAAACTCTAGCGGCTTTGAGAGAGAAATTAGGCTCTCCGGCTAGTGACCGCACACTTGTGTCGAAAAAAGGAGTGATAAATAATAATAATAATAATAATAATAATAATAATAAAACTTTGCAACGACTAAGAAGAAGAACACTTATTATAAAACGGCTCGAATAAACTTAAGAGCTCCCAGGTGACTTGGGTAGAAGAATGATTGCATGTACTCAAGTACTTATATCATATCTATGTTCAACCGAACTTTAAACGCGTCTTAACCGACCGTCAGCTTCTCCCTCTTCAGTCAAGGACCGAAAAGTGTTATGTACTCCATCGGTCGAGAATATCGACGGTGTTTCCAATAACCAGGCAATCAGGCCATAAGGCTGTAACAGACAAAGCGCACTCAGGGAACTTATGCTATATTACCGTGAAGTGTAAGAAGCATCTTCGAAGAAAATAGTACCCCCACCGATACCTTTCTTCGGTGCTCATTATTATTATGAGACTTGTGCAATAGATTTTTTGTACTCATGAGTTCCGTTGTGTGCCGACCATCATTGAATAACTATAAGAGCGCTAGCTTTCGGCTTCACCCAGTCTGAGGTCCGGCTCGGGTGACCCGATCGTGACAATCGCAGAGGTGCTCCCTTTACTCCCTAACCGAACAATCGGGAACGTAGGGATAAACACAGGAGCGAGGCAACCCAGCTTGCAAATCACTTAAGTCAATGTGGTGCATATTGTGGCGTAATACACGAACAAGGAACGAAGCCGTACAAGTATAATCATATGCAACAGGAAAAGCTTCATAAAGGAAGCCCCCAAGTAAACGGGGTATTTGAATTTGTGCGTCACAAACAAAGTTTGGACAAGGAAAAAATTTTACAAGCAACTTTTTTCCAAAAAAGTATAATGCTTGGTCGAGCCGAACACAAGTTAAAAATTTAAAACTTTGAGCATGAAGGCAACTTAGCTGGTTAATGTGTTCGGTATTGATGACGCGGTCCGAGCTTGATGCGGGACAAGGTGCCATCCCCCAAGCCGGTCCCGAGGTGGCGGAGCAAGGAGCTCGGCACTCCGAAGTGGTGACATAGCACGGTCAATGCAGGCCGGTAGAGTGATGCCGAAGTCCCCGGCATGGGGTAATGAAGTGTTGACGAAGCCCCCCGTCCAGCCGAGGTGACGCCAAAGGATATAGTCCGGCTGGATCATTTTCCTGTGCCACATAAAATAGTGCAAACCGGGGATAATAGTAATAATGATAATTAAAAAAATTGTTGCATAATAAATAATTTATGCAAAGTGAGTAATAAAAGAAATATGGCCTGGCGCCGAAGTCAAGTCGATGCAGGGCATCGGCGTGATGCGGTAAAGGTGTGGCAAAGCCTGAATTCACAGGTCGGTCCGAGTTCCGGATGCGGCATTCGCCGGACTATGTACGGAGACTGACCGGACCACCATGCGACCTCGTTAATGCGGCCACCATTTGATAGACCTGTGTACATATGATGGAGAAACCAGAGTAATAATTCCTTGGGAAAAATTGAACCCAAACAAGCAAAAAAATACTAGGATTAATAGCACCTGGTTTATTTGTTGTAGCAATCCGAAGGAAGGTGATTCCCAAAATTGGGACTTGATCCGCACACCCGTTACCGGAGTAGGTTGATGAAGAGACGATGAAGCCCCCGGTCCAGCCGAGATATCGAAGTAGGTCGTGACGTGGTCGATGCCGGCTTGGTGAAGCAACCGTGCGGTGATGCCGGTATGCCCGCTCCGTGTAATCCGTGGGGCGGCGATGTTTATGATGATTTATCCTTTGCGATGCCGGACTCTTGTTCGGCTTGCCGAGATGATGATCCGAAGAAGTTGAGCTCGGCTAAAGTGACGACGTGTCTAGCGCAGGTCGGCAGCCGTGGAGTAATATTACCGGACTGGTTTGACACCAGCATAATGTTGATGATCATGTTCAAAAGATTTTACAGTTAGTGGGATGTGTTCGGGAACAAAACACAATACCCCATACAAAACTTCCTTCAAAAGGAATGTCCGAAATCCTGTTCATAAAAAAGATGAACTCGGGTCGGATTCGTTTTCGCGCAGAAAACAGATTTGAAAAGTGATGCACTAATCGGAAGGTTCCCGGAGTTTGGACAGTCGGATCGAGCCGAAATTTTGAGAGGTGGTAGATATAGGAATTCCGCAGCCGATCAACGGTTGGATCTTCCAAAGGACGTCCGAGCTAGAAGCTGGACACCACGCCCTAAACTCATCCAAATTCCCGTCCAGATTTGACAGGGCTCCGGTATATCGTGGATTGCCAGAGATTCCTCCATCGGAACTCGACGAAATTTTCCAGGGTTGTTGTAGACTCAATTCCGCACAATTCCACCAAAGCGATCTTCAAAGCGATACTCGAGGAGGTGGTGGTGGCAGATATGAGTTTGCTGTCCAGAAAAACAGCACGGTCGCTTGAGGGCAATGTTGACATTGAGCCCCCGAGCTCCATAGATGATTCCTTCGTGATCTTGATAGAGATCAGAGTTGATGTTTGATGAAGGCCCTCGTCCGAACATGGTGATCCGAACACGGGGCGCAATTCTTGGTCGAACCAAGGTGACCAGTCGAGCTGGTGACGAAGATGCCGAAGTCGCACTTGATCTGCAGGCAAGCCATCGATCCTTTTGTCGATCACACAGCGGAACTCTCAATGAAAGCACCAATGTCGGCGTCAGGCCCGGCCCGTCGGCGTCGGGCCTCCTCCGCCTCCCCCGCTCCTGTGATCCCCCTTCCCCTCTCTTTTTTTCAGTTTTTTCTGTGTTAGTGTACTTAGGTTAGTTAGTTAGTTAGTATAGTTAATTAAACATACGATTCGATAAACCATTCATCTTACATTCAAACATAACGTAAGTTAATTAAACATAAACCTAATCTACTCGTTGTCGGAGTCGGCGAGGTCCACGACCTCACCCATGCCGCCGTCATCGCCATCGTCGTCGCTGTTCTTCACGGCGGCGTCCCAGTCGACGCATCGTCGCCATAGCCGTCGCCGCGTCTAATGCAACATGGACATCAGGGCCTCTGCCGCCGCCTCCATAGCCGCCGCCGCTTGCAGTGCCGCGTGCAGCTCAGCGGCCTCTCTCGTCGCCGCCACTGCTGCCGCTGCCTCTGCCTGCGACGCCCGTAAGGCGAGGAGGTAGCCGGGGGTGTCGTCGGGGTCGCCGTCCTCACGCAGCACGGCTTGCTTCGGCATGATCTCTATGGCGGGAGGGGCAGAGGACCCGGCGACGTCGAGCGCGGGTGTCGGGCGGCAGGAGGAGTTGGTGGATGGCGTGACGGTCGGAGGGCGACGACGGGAGCGGGGCGGGGCAGATGACCAGCCATCCGTCATTCGTCGAAGCTCGCTGATGACCGCCCAATAGTCCTTGTCGTCCCAATAGCGACGACGGCCATCAATGTTCCAACGGCCGCCATGGTGGGTGCTGAGGTCCTCTGTCGTGGCGTCGGGCCCCCTCGTCGGGTAGTCGTCGGCGGTGATGTGGAAGACGTGCGGCAGACGGTAGCCAGGCGGCACCATTAGCCAGAGGCGGATGAGCTCATCGATCTCCAACGTACCGAGGCTCGACGGCCACGAGCCGCCCCTCGGAGGGCCGCTGTTGCCTCCGGACGCCATGGTCGTCGTGGAGAGAGGAGTCATCGTCGCAGGAGGCTGAGGTGGGGTGGGGGAGGCCGACCGGGGGTGATTTTATCGACGGGGGTGGGGGGGGCGGCGGGTTAGGTGGGCGGCGAGGAGCGGCGACCCACCGGAGTAAAGCCAGCCTTAATGGTGCATCGGGAGACGGCGCTGAACGCCTCAGGAACCGTCTCCTCGACGCCACGTTGGTCGCATGACGGGTCGAACCTTTTTTTTTCTCCTCTTTGACCGTCGCGACATGGGCGTACGTCGACCAGGTGAGGTACGTAGACGCGCCGACGTCGGAAAGCAGGCGGCAAATGGGACGGCACATTTGCCGTCAGCTGGCAGACGACAAAGCCTCCCGTTAGCCACCTAACGTCTGTTCTTTGTCGTCCACGTTCTTTGCCATCCGCCACCGACGGCAAAGGGTCTTTGCCATCAGCTATGTGAAAGCAGACGGCAAAGAAGTTGTTTACCGTCACCTTCTTTGCCGAACAGGTTTGCCGTCGGCGGCTGACGGCAAAGAGGTTTGCCGTCAGCTTTGCGGTCATTTGCCGTCTGCCATGGCAGACGGCAAATAAGCTGATTCTTGTAGTGTTCACACCTAGGAGTCAGCAAGTTAACAGCATGATCCACCCCGAATTGAAGAAGGCATCGGCCAAGAGTACTCGGTGACGATGTACATTGTGCCCTAAGAGCCGGTGACTGGCTCTCACAATTACCTAAACGTGCTTTCGAGATCACCACTGTTTGCTAGGCTTATTGCGGAAGATGCTCCTCCTTGCAATTATACATTCAATGGTCATGAGTACACGATTGTTAGGGCTGTTGTAGGCCGGTGAGGATGGCTCGAGTTTAGGGCTTGTTTGGTTTCTGTCCTCACCATCGTACCTGAAAAAAACTACTGCCTGGGATGGGCCTCAGAACACTTGTGATCTCTGCCTGGGAAGGCTAGCCTGATAGGAGTATGTTTGGTTGCTGCCTTAGCCTCGGAAAGTACTAATGATATTTTGTAAGGTTAATAGCATGTACAGATGTGGAGCCCACAGAACTAGCAGAATATTTTAGATCGAATATATAGCCAGGCATGCACCAGGCTTGTGGAATAGGACGCTTGGCCCCAGGCTAATGATGATGCCTGGATTAGCCCAGGCTAATGAGGGCAACGGGTCTTCTTAGGCCAGTCAGTCTGTCAATTGCCCAGGACAGTAACCAAACAGATCTCAGGCAGGTTTCAGGCATGCTCGTGCCCAGGCATGAGATTTTCAGGAAGGCAATCAAACTAACCCTTAGTCCCATCTTGCTTACGGGGGGAGGCCATGACCATCTTATAAGGGAGAATATCCATCCTTCTTTCAGTCCGGGCTTTTGGGATGGAGTGGACTCTCCGCTAAATGTTGGCCCATGTGCGCATAAACGTCGAGAACGTGGGTGAGTGCGGGCTAGGCCGAGTTGAACGCTAACATCTAGTATCAGAGCCAACATCGACATGCCTTCCTGAGGGGCTTCTTAGGGGATGGGATGTTAGGGCTGTTGTAGGCCCGTGAGGCTGGCTCGAGTTTGGCCCCGCCTTGCTTACGGGAGGAGGCCATGACCATCTTATAAGGGAGAGTATCCCTCCTCCTTTCAGTCTGGTCTTTTGGGATGGAGTGGGCTCTCCGCTGAATGCTGGCCCATGTGGCATAAACATTCAAAAAATGGGTGAGTGTGGGCTAGGCCGAGTTGGATGCTAACAATGATGGGCCACTACCTTACAGATAATATCTATCCTCCATGGGCCGTATTTGTCAAAATAATTCCGCAACCAAAAGGTAACAAAAGTTCTCACTTTGCAACATGTCAAGAGTCTATTAGAAAGGATGTGGAGAGAGGTTTGGGTGTGCTTCAAAAGCGCTTTGCAATCATCCGTGGCCCTGCGAGTATTGGAATTACAAGTTTCCATGGTAAGTCATGACTTGTTGCATAACATGATCATTGAAGATGAGAAAGAAATGCCTGAGAACATTCGCTACATCACCAATGGGAATCCTGTTAAGCTAGAGCATGATCCAAAAGGGATTCAAGCATTCCTTAAAGCGCATCAGAGGATCAAGAACCGAGAAGTTCATACCCAGCTCCAGCATGACCGTGTTGAGCATTAGTGACTCTTTAGAACACAATATTAGCCCTCAAATGGCTTGTAATAGCAAGACTCATTTAGTTGATCACTGTCCTATGCTTTTGAAGCTAGGCAATCTAAACATCAGTCATTGTAAAATTATGGATGTCATGTTCTTCAGATTAATGAAAGGCGCCATCCCTTTGTTCAAAAAAAAGTCTGCCATCTATGTCCAAATTTTATGGATTTAATGACAGGTAATACCCCCTTCCAGAATCTGGAGACATTTAGGCTAGAGCTAGTGTAAATATTAGGATGACTTTGTTGGTATCTTGCTTGATGACCACCTGCAGCTCAACAAACGTGTCGACCCGCGGCTCAAGAAATGCATCGACCTGCTGGATGCTTTGGTCAGGACGGCCCTTAAGTGCGCAAGCACAATCAGATCATGATATGCTTTCAGGCTAGTCCTTGTTCCTCTTCTAGTTTGCCAGTGGTAGTTTTTTTGCAGTTGAGTGTCACTGAGCACGCATTTAAATTTGGAGGCTGGGAGAAGAATTCACCATGTCAATATCATCACTAGTTGAGAACAACAGTACACACTGATATCTGGAGTATAATACTTATGTTGTGTTTGCAAGTCAACGAAGAGGTCCGCTCCGTTCGCAAATTTGGATTTTTTTTTCTTTTTTTTTTACTTGTCCGTGGCATGGCTGCTGTTGGGAAAATTCGAGGAAGAACTTAGAAATCAAAATAGCTGATGTGATGTTTTGTTGGATCAGGTTGTAGATAGAGGAAATGATGACATCATGGAATCTAAACTGCATAGAAGCAGCACCCTAGCTTTTCGTTTTCTAGATAATGAGTTAAGAAGTGAATGTCAGTAGTATATCACAACGTTCAGGTTTTGCATCCTCATTACAAATGGTGCAGTTCCTCCATAATCTGGTGAAACACCATCCTATCGCTGCACCATTTCATTTCAAACTCTGTGAAGTATTCATCCATTCCAGAGAAGCTTCAATTCATATTTCATTGCTATTTGGATCCCAGAGCATGTAACACCGGTATCGTCAGTGATGATGCTACCATTTGACCTGGTATACTAGTTATGTGGGCCTGCTACTGGTATTCCGTAGAATCTGATTATTGTTGTAGAGGTGCTTGGAGGGAATGAATATATGTTCTGTACACATGTCGGATTGTAAAAAGGTGTGCATGATAAATGAGCAAATGGTTCTGGCTGTTTTCCGGCCCTGCACCAATTAAGAGACAAAAAGAAACACACACAGGTCGGCTTTGCTCAAAGCATCTCCAACAGCCGCGCTATATAAACGCCGCGCTGAAAAATCAGTGTTTTTTGCGCGCGCTACTGCTCCGGGCGCTTCAGCGGAAGCGCAAAAACCACGCGCACGGCATATCTAGTTCAGCGCGTGGGCCGAAACGCCATCGCGCGCCACTTATTTGCTGCGCCCGCTCCCGCGCGCTGGACTCTCAAGCGCTCGCTCGCAACTCCACCTACCCCATCCAGCCGCGGCGCCGTCGCCACCCGGCGACCGTTCCGGCGCTTTCCCGGCCTATCCTCGCGCCGCGGCGGCTTCCTCCGCCTTCCTCTAGTCAGCGCCGTCCCTCGCGCGCGGTGGTCCTCCGACGAACAACGCGTGGCCGCTCGCTGCCGCTCGGCGCCCGCAAGGTATGTATTTCTCAAACTTCATGAATTTGGTGCATGTTGATTGTAGTTTTTATAGCCTAGTATTGAACATTGTAGATGAGTTCGTCGTATGATTCTTCCGAAGAAGAATTTGATATAGAAGAGGAGGAGGATCTTGCAATGATCCTAGCTATGCACATCAATAAAAAAACCGAAGCACGGTGGTTCGGTTATGGGTAGGCAGATAATTTGGTGGGATAAGATAGATGCCCACAACAGATTGATAAGGCATTATTTTACGGAGAATCCTACATACCCCGAGTCGTACTTTCGTCGCCGGTTTAGGATGAGCACCGAGTTGTTCAGGCGCATTGCAGAGAAACTAGCGAGCCATGACCAGTTTTTTCAGCAAAGGAGGAATGCCGCCGGAGAGCTCGGGCATAGCACCTTTCAAAAGGTGACAGCCGCTTTGCGTATGTTGGCATACAGTATTCCGGCTGATCTAATTGATGATCACTTGGCTATAGGTGAGAGCCAAGCCATCATGTCTGTCAAGCGCTTCGCAGTCGGAATTGTCTAAGTGTTTGGCCAGGAGTATTTGAGATCTTCCAATGCTGAAGACGCCGCAAGGCTATTGGAGATGAACAAAGCTTGCGGGTTGCCAGGTATGCTTGGCTCAATAGATTGCATGCATTGGAGTTGGAAAAATTGTCCAAAGGCACGGCATGGGCAATTCCACAGCCAGAAAAGGGGTTCCACTATAATCCTTGAAGCGATGGCCGATCAAGAGACTTGGATTTGGCATGCTTTCTTAGGAATGCCTGGATCTTTGAATGATATCAATATTGTCAACCGGTCACCACTGATGAATAAGATTGCAAATGGTGACTTGCCACCGGTGTAGTTTGTAGCAAATGGTCGTACATACAACTGTGGCTATTATCTTGCGGATGACATCTACCCAAAATGGCAAACATTTGTGAAGCCGTTGAAAAAACTGGAAGGTAAGAAAAAACTTGATTTCCACAATGCTCAGGCGGCGGCTAGAAAAGATGTGGAGAGAGTTTTTGGGATTTTGCAAACCCAATTTGCTATTGTAAGAGGACCAGCTAGATTTTAGGATCAAAAAATGCTTTGGTACATCATGCACAACATGATCATCGAGAATGAGCGTGGCAAAGATGTAGACTACTCTCGGTATGAGCTTTTGGGACATCCCGTGCGAGTGCGACGGAGGGCTGAAAGGGTGGCCCGTTTTGTTGCCTCCTATCATGCCATTCGACGTCCCGCAACGCATGACGATCTTCAGAAGAATCTCATTAAGGAGTGGTGGGTATGGAATGGGCAACAAAGAGCATCATGATTTGTGTGTTTGATGTTGTATTGTTGAACTATTTGTTGTGTTATTGGACTATTTGTTGTATTGAGAACGATAAACTATTTGTTTGAGTTGTAATAACGAAATTGAACTATTTATTGTTGATTTATTTTGTTTGTGTTTAATCTTTTTCTTGTGTTTGCAATGCATATGTTATTTGTGCGAGAGTCGCGCGTGCTGCATTTTTGCGCGCTACTGGAGCTGCGCATGTATGCTGCATTCTAGCGCGGCTGCTGAAGCCAGTGCTGCCCGCCGCGCTAAACCCGACGATGGGTGCACGGCAAAATAATTTTGTAACGCGCGACGCGTTGGGCGGCTGTTGGAGATGCTCTAAGAGTAAGCAAGTCACCACTAGTAAGGCCAAGAGGCCAAAGACCAGCTAACCAAAACCTGTGCAGGCAAGCACCAAGCAGTAGAGAATACCATGATATATATTCGGATGCTTGGTGACCCCCCTTCCTCTCGCTCTCTCGCCCCCACACACTTGAGAAGATGTGCTCACATACACGCACGCCGTCCATGATGTTTTAGATATAGACATGTTTTTACACCGTGCAGCTTTGACCATTAAGCTAGTTAGTGACAAACTAATTAACTATTCATAGTATGTTAACTCATGGAGGAAAGATTGTGACTAATAGTTTTCCATTTGTAAACTTACGTACCAAGTTACTCCCTCCGTATCAAAATATAAGGCGTTTTTTTTACACTACAGTGTCACAAAACGTCTTTTATTTTGATACAAGGGAATATATATTTGATTTTCTTTCTCTTCTATTCTACAATTAGGGCATGCAGCAGCGTGTCCACATGCATGTATATATGTAGTCTGTGAGTATGTATGCGGTGCTGGCGTGGCATTTGAGACTGAAGTGGTAATAATTAATCCTGTGCATCTCGATCGTCTCGCTTTTTCGAGTAAAGCAGGGCCATGATTGCTCCCGGAATCTCTCTATCTCGCGCGCGCGGCGACTAAAGGTTTTGGAAGAAACATTCGCTTGTGGCTGGGTGAATTCGCTGTCGCCTCTGTGCTCCCTGGCTGCATTCCCGGCTGGCCGCTTTGCATATGCCGTAAGAAATGAGCAAGGCATCTATATATGGATAGATATCGGCGAATGGAACTGCATGCGCAGCAACAGTCTAATGATTAGGAACAATTAATCACACACACGCACACACAGGAGCTCACTCAAAAGTTGGTGCACAAATGAAGCCAAACTGGAATTTTCTCTTTCTTTTACTGAAAAAGGAAAATCGAATGTTGGTCCTCAGCCAAACACACGCGCACATGTACACGTTAATTTGTGCCCACTTATCTCCCTTTTCTGAGTCTGAGCGGCGGCTTACCCCTCCTCTTCCACATGACTAAACCCTCGGGTTGGCGAAGGTTTTTCTTTAGGAGAAAAAAAAAGAAGGAAAAATCCTTGAGGACTCGTGATTGTTCTTTGCTCCAATGATACTTCCATTTTTTTAATTTTCTTTTCAGGCCTGTCTTTTTAACCTGCAAAGGAAGTAAACAAATAAAAGAATTCGATTAGATGAGATCACATACAGCACCAGACCAGTTTGTCACTGTCAGGTGTAAATATGTGCCATGCATCATCGCAAAGGGCAATGCCCTCGTCGCTCGCAAACAAGAAGAAGTGTAAATGTGGCGTGGGATGCATGGGTTAAATTCACAGGAGATGAGCTAACCATAGTATGATTTGGGCGCATTGCAGCGGAAGCACTCGGTTCTGTTGGCGTAGTTTTGCACGTTACAATCCAGTCTGCATCGCCAAAACGTTAACAGGTGGTTAATTTCCTTTCTTTTCAGGCCTCACATTCCTTGGAAATTAAGCTAGCTTTAATCTAGGCAGTGGAGCATAACCGATTAGCTAGCTAGCTAGCTAGCTAGCTAGGTAGATATATAGGGGCCGGAGGCAGACGACGAACCTGGGGCAGATCCAGTCGCCGGCCTTCCAGCCGGCCTGGCCAGCGGCGTTGAACCCCCAGTTGTGCGCCACGGCGGCGGAGTCTGTCCTTGCGGCGCTGCACTTGAAGCAGCTGGCGCGATTGGCGTAGTTGTTGACGCCGCAGCAGCCGCAGTACCAATCGCCGGGCTTGACTTCCCAGCTGCCGCCCATGGCCGCGTAGTCCGGCCGCTCAGCGCCCAGCTTAGCCTCGCCGCACCGCTGGCAAGCGTCCCGTTTGCAGAAGTTGAGGTACTGGCACGACCTGCAACTCCAGTCACCCGGCTTCCTGCTCATCATCACCTTCTCCATCGCTATTAATAGTCTATCTATCTATCTATCTATCTATGAGACCAGTAGTCAATCTGGCGTGCGTGCGTGTGTCTAGTCTAGCTATCAATCTAACCCAAGGAGAAGGTGATGAGAGGCAGCTTAATTAGCTTGTCTTGTGTTGGATGGCTGGGTTGGTTTGGAGATGGGAGCTAGGTGGAGCGGTCTTTTATATACGGTTTGGTGCTGCACCAGGAGGAGAGCTGGCTAGCTTAGGCCAGTTAGTTGGGGCCCAAGTAAAGCCGGACGGAAAGGTGGATGCATCATTGTTTCTTCCACCTCCACCTCCACCTCCATGCAGATGCAGGGCAGGCTAGATTAAAGCTATCTATCTGGCTCATGCATCATGCATCCCCTTTTTTTCATTTCTTGCAGCAACTGGGAATATATCCTCACGATTGATGGGCCTCTCCATGCTCTGCAAGCTAGAGATCACTGTGCTGTGTGTCCTCCGCTCTCCAGCTTCATCACGCAATCTCGCGTCCGCTCTTTCCTTAGTTTTATTCTTTTGTGTTTGCCAAAAGGACCAAGGACGACTTATATTAAATAGTACAAACTCTTTCAAAAATTGAAACAAACATCCAAATTTTGGAGTGCCCAAGTCTTCTTCCATCTGCATCATCCACCCGCAGTGCACCGTGAGCAAAACTCGTGGCGCGCAACCTCTAAATTTCCGTCTCAACGGAACAAATTTTTTTAAACCCAAGAGCTTGTGAAAGCAGCATCCGACAAGTTGTTGATGCAAAGCAGAAGACGTCGACGACCGCATTCTGTGTAGCAAATCGATGCCCTGAAGAAGCAAACGTCGGACAAGTCCTGTAGAACGGCTCAATTCCGACCGAACGGAGTCGGGGAACACAAATATCACACGCTCCGCAACAGGCCGAGAATGGCCAGCCTACGTAGTTGGTCAAGCTATTAAAAGTTTAGTCTTCACTCATAAGTATTTAGATCCTTAGCTGAAATAAATAGTATAGTATGAAGGAATGCAAAAAACATCAGTAGATCTTCAGGAGGGTGTATATATGAGAGTATTGTGCACAATCTGAGATTTAACGTTATTTCATAAACATATTTAGGCCTCAACGGCAAGGATTACACGAGATTGGGGAGAAAGGTGCGGGGCCTGTCTGGTAACTGTAATCTAGTACTATTTCAAGGATTACACGAGATTGGGGAGAAAGGTGCGGGAGTGTGAGAAACACATCAAAAGTGCACTTCTAATCCCGAGATCAAATGCTCCCTCAGAAACAGTACCATTAGACAAATTAAAAAATCTGACTTCGTTTGGCTACAAACATTGCTTAGTTTCCTTCGTGCATATTTTAGACGTGAAACCATGTTCGTGGAGGTCTTATCAAAAATAACAAAATCAGCACTCCAACACACTTTTAAAAATATAGTGTTTTTGGAGTATTGATTTTGTTTTCTCTTGCCCAGAGCATTAAATCTGTTTTTTCTTTGTGTATTTTTTCATGTAAGTAGAATATTCAAGAGTGGTTGTTACCGGAAAAAAATCCAGAATGTTATTTTTTTTTTCAATTTTAGTGTTCACGAGGGTGCATTTGAGACGGGAGCGGAAACTCCACGTCCAAAACGCAATCACTATTTGAATCTGATAAATAGACGTGCACACATTTTTACAGCACAACTAGCTAGTTGGTTGAGTTTATAAGTTTACTGTAGGTGTATTCCCTTAGATGAAACAAATAGTGTAGTGCAATAACATAAAAAAATACAGTGACTACCAGAAAGGTGTATGATGTGGGCGAAGTATTATCATGCAATATCGAGGTTTAACATTTTATGAACATAAATATATTGGCTCAAGCCTCGACAGATTGAAAGTTATTTTACGTGAAATTACTAATATTTTAAATAATTTTGACCAAAATTTGAATTTCGACTGAATTTAGGCTAAAATTTTGATATAAAATATTTCATAGCAACGAAAATTTCAGCGAGACTTCGTTAAAATTTCAAGCTAAGACTCCCCAAGTTTCAAGTTATTCTCCAAATCCAACCTCTGTAGGAATTGTTTTATTTTTGTATTCATGGCTTCATAGTTTTGTGCTGAAAGTTGGTATCATCGTACAAGTTAAGTGTTGGTATTATATAATTTGAAAACGATTCCTCGGTTCGGAAGTCGTAATTTCAAAGTTGAAAATCGCGATGCTTGATCTTAAGGTTCTAGGCTTTGTACTTGAAAGCTCTCTTCGTTTGTCAAAGTTGAAAGTTTTAAATTCCTGACTACAAACTCGTGATTTCCTGTTGAAAGCTTTTGTCAAGACACCCGATGAAAGTGTCACTAGAAGCTTTCACCCTGCTGAAATTAGTAAAGCTTTTATTTCCCATTGAAAACTCATTTTTTCGCGGGTAGGGCATGGGTGGTACCTCTTTGGGAAGTAAATTGCTCAAAATCATCACATTTGTGGCTAGGGTACTCCAAAACTACCTCTTTTGCCAAAAAATAACAAAAGATTACCACCTCCACCGTGAATGAGTAACAAATTGCATTAATTCAAAATTGAGCCACGTCTAACAGCAGAACTGACGGGTGGAACCTGTCCATCGAGTTGATCTAGTGAAGACTAATCCTAGTCAATGTGTTGACCTACTGAGGTGGATGGGGTCCCACCTGTCAGCCACAAATTTTATTTACCCCTCTTCCTTTTCTTCCTCTCAACATGGACAAGAACGTCGACGCACTGCATGCCGCTCACCGCCCTTGTTGGTCGACGGTCGGCCGAGTCCTAACCGTACCCATGCTTGCGGCGCCCGTCGGGAGGCCCTAGCTGCGCCCATGCTGGCGGCCATGACCTTGGCCGGCGAGGAGCGAGGTCGGCGACGCGGATTGCCCAGAACTAGAGAGAGTCAGGGAATAGAGGGGGAGCAAGCCGGGTTGATGAGGCCGGGAAGCGCGGCAGTGGGGCGTCCCTCCCGTCGTGTTTGTCGACGGCGAAGGCGGCTGGGGAAGGCTGGCGTCGGGAGGCAACGTGGCTAGGGGAGGCCGACGTCGGGAGGGAAGGTGGCTGGGGGAGCTGGGTCGGGGCCATGGCGTGGGAGGTAGTTGTAGGGGTTGCGCGGGTTTGTGGCGCGGAGGCAGAGTCACCGGCGAGGTAGAGGGCTCGGATTGGAGCGGCGAGCATGGATCTGAGGTGCGGAAGGCAGAGGCGGCTCAGTTCTTGCAGGATCCAGGCGAGGGCGTGGTAACAGCGGCGGCAGGAGGGCTTGTCGAGGTCACCATGGAGGGGAGGGGGGAGAGGGGGAAATAGAGATGTTAGGAGGAAGAAGGAGGTGCGGGGCTGACATGTGGGACCCTTGGCCACCTCGGCATATTGTCCACGTAGATATGCCACGTGGACCCGATAGGTGAGCCAGCCCTGTCAGTTTTTGGGTTAGTCGTGGCTCATGTCTGGACCAGTGCGATTTGCTATCTGTTTGGTGCAGAAGCGGTGGTCTTGTGTGGTTTTTGACAAAATCATGGTAAAGAAGTATCCTAGCCATAAATATGATGGTTTTGAGCAATTTACTCCACTTTGGGTGACATTGTCGGTAGTACAGTGGTGTGGGGAGGGGGAGAAACTACATTAGCATAGCGGTAGTTATTTACTTACGTATTTCTTAAGGAAAGCGGTCGTCATTTCTTAACACCTTGTTACACAAACTCCATACAGTTTTTCTAACTGATAACTTTAACTAAACTAAGTTTGTGCAATCGTATATTCGTATTCTGCCAATTTCAACGTGCAGGATGGGACTGCACCGACACACACACCTGAACAAGACCCATTCTTACTAATCTTTGTTAAACTATGAGCCACTTCATTAGCATTTATGCTAATATTAAAAATCCTAAAATCGGCAGAGATCCATACCCACCATCTTGAAGCCCATGTTTCTGATGTAAAGGCAGTAGTTTCCAAAATAATAGGCAGCCAAAACTCAAATCGATACAAAATCCTCGGATTGCACGCATGAAGCTCCTCCTCCACTGATGTGCAGATTGGGACAACAGCCCCAACAGATTTTCAGACCCGGCACCACCCCACCAGTTGTGCCTGAAGATGAGTGAGGATTGAAGCTAGCATCAAATTTTACCTAAGCTTGATCGTAATGATAGTATCATAGCTAGTATCATGCATGTCAACTAGTAGATAATTTTGATGAGGTGTCATAGAATTAAATAAAGAAAAAGAATGTTGAATATTATATCATGATACCGTATCATAATAAATGCTATACTAATATGTGTCATGCATGACAATAAATAAAGTACTACATGATACTAATATATGATACTATGCATTAGAGAGGTAGTATCATACACTAGTATCATACACATGATACTAGTATATGATACTCCCCATTACAATCAACCTAATTCCATCAGGCTTGAGGGGGCTTCCATACTGCAGCCGATCTTGCATGAGTCTGTATACCACTCCGCACTCTCATAGGCTTTCTATTTCTCTCAACTTTCATGGAGAATGCTTTTTACAGCTGGCAATGTACATCGTAGCTCAAAATGTTTATTGACATACATCATAACTCAAAACATCCCAAAAACTTTGAATGGATCCAATTATTCATGCTCGTATTTCATCACATAATGTACAGCTGGCAATGTTTTTGTTTTGAATGAATATACATATTGTACTTGAGATGTAGTTGTACATTTTATTTGTTTTTAATACCGCATGCATGCACTTTTGAGCATTATCATTTGTTTTTAATACTTACTCCCTCTGATCCATATTAATTATCAGCGACAATTAATACGGATCGGAGGGAGTGGTTAAGTATATTAATAGCATGTTCATAACCTCCAAGCTTCACATCCAACCATTAGCCACACAAGGACGGTAGAGGCTGAAATATAGATGTGTTAGAGCTTGTGCATATGGTGCAGCACAACATTTGATGCTCGAAGCTAGGCCTGAGACGATGAGCCCCGCCTCAAATTATACCCGTGGGGGCTTGCTTTATGTGATTCCCACAACTCCATATCTCATGCCCTTTCCAGGAAAGGTCCCCCCTGACCCTGATGGCGAAGCTCCTCTAGCGTCAAAATGTTGTAAGACGGGAAAGCTAGCTAGGCTAGACTATGCAAGGAAGGTCTTATGTGGGGGTTGCATATTCTCTCTGGCTACAATTATGGATGCAGGTCCATCCCCAAGGTTTTGATGCCCTCCTCCCATCCTGTAATGTCCACACAATCTCACAGGGTATAGGTAATACTCTTATTGAGATGTATGCATATTGAGCGCCCACATGTATTGTTAGATGCATGGATTAATATATTGTTATGCGTCGTGGTGCACTTAGATTCATGGATTAATATATTGTTATGAAGTGGACTAGACAATATATACTCCAATTATTGCTGAACTATATAACGTTTATTTCATATTCCTCACAAACAAGCTGACACTATCTCTGTCCTGATTTATTGGTCTCATTCGTATTTTGTGCCAAATTTAATCATAAAGTTAACTAAGAAAATGTTAATGCATGTCACGAAAAATTATATCGTGGGGTTCATATTTGAACATGGATTCCGAAGAAATTTTCTACATTTAACTTATATTTTATTAGTTAAATGATGATCAAAATATGATCCTAAATACAAGGGAGACTAATAAACCATGATTGAGGTAGTACCTCTAAAATTATTGCCCTCCGAACGTATGTACTCCCTCCATCTCAGTTTATAAGCCTTGCATGTGTATCTAGGTTGTTAATTTAAGATGGAGGGAGTATATAGATGGCGTGATGTGCATTAATTCATGCATACCGATCTGTCACTTTGGTTAAAGCGCTTCTGCACCAATTCCCATTCGTTTCGCCCACTCGTTCGCCCATGTACACACTGGCATCTCTACATGTCACCATGCCTTGGGTGTGTACGTGTAAGGGAATCAAATCTTTCATCACCCCCTGTCGGAAGGAAGAGATATATCGATGCATCCATCTCCATCTCGTTTTCTCTTTGAGAGCCAATTTGGTTTGCCCCTGCTCCCTGATTTAAAGCTTCAATTCCGAAAATGCCACTTCAGGCTTGATTTTGACTACGCTCTTGTTTCCTCTGGTTCCCCGGTGCCATATGCGTTGGATTCTCTTTGCGGCCGGGCAGCCTGAAAAGATCTTTGAGATGGGTGAGAATAGATAACTAAAGGAAGTTGTTGATATCGGATTGGACATTCTCTTCCGAGGACAGGATTCTAGAGTTCAGTGTGTAGTATTATATTGGATGCCCCTCTTGGCAAAAAAAATACACGACTTATGTATAAACTAGATGCCACGGGCATTGCTGCGGGAACTTTGTTAAAAGAAATGCATAAATAGTTGCTACAAAATAACTAAAACTAGTACTATAAAGAAAATATATGTTTACAAATAATTAAAAAATAAGAAGCATACAAAAAGAGAATTCTAAAACAATTGTAGTCAAATGTGAATGATGCACTAGATAAGTATATGGAGTTGCTCAACACATATACGTTCAATACAAAATGGAATGGAATATAATAATTTAGGACTAACATGCATGTATTGCTGATGTGACAGCACCGCATGCATAAACTAATTAATGCAAAAGGTGTAATTTGTAACTAACATGCATGACTTGTTTATGTGCCATATATTTGCATGTCTAGCAAAAATAGGTAGTTGGTTATAGAAATTTAGAAGGTGTAACTTGTAGGAGTAACTTACACGCATGACTTGCTTATGTGACATGTTTGCATGTCTAGCAAAAATAGATAGTGTGTTCTAGATATTTAGAAATAGAAGATTGGCTAGCTACCCGGTGGCCGTAGGTGAAAACTTTGTTAGTTTTATTCTGAATCAATTTGCATGTCTATTTATGGATGAAAAAAATGGAACTTTTAAAACACAGTCGGCTCTGCATCTATGAATTCGAGGTGTCTAATAATGGTGCGCCGCGATGGATAATGCATGATGATGTGGTTTGGCGTGCTTAAAACAACTCTAGAGTCGTCGTATGTGACCGAATGCTATAGTAACCATCCGTACGATGTTCTTGAACAAAAAGATCAGTCTAGCAGAGTCATCACCTCGCGCTCCACTGAAACGCACTGCAAAAATCGTCCTGAAGTCTCCCTATTGAAGGGTGGTGGAGGGAATATAGAGCTATTGATCCAACAAATCTTGGCACTAGGGACATTTCAAGACGTGCCTGCTCTCCTGACCGCCAGCACGCACATTGTCATGCCACTCTCATCACATGGCACTGCTCCTCGCCGCTAATCCTTTCCCGGCCCTAGCACACCTCGCCGCAGCCTCGCTTCTACTTTCATATGTCCGGCCGACTACCACCTTGGCACCACGTGAGCTCTATATGGCATGTCTCGCATCATTCCTCATTTCCCTGCTCACACGCCGACGGTGCACCATCGCCAACTCTATCTCGTGTGACAACCATGAGACATCTCGCCATCTGGTCTCAACATATTCGATAATTTTCCCCAAGGTATATATTTGCCACAAATTTCTATATGTTTACTTGTCTAACCTCTCATATATTCGTGTAGATGACATAGGATTCACAATATCTATAGATGATATCGGCGGTAGACAAAGAAAATGATTTGTTAGGCGGCGGCCGATTATGCTGACCTGTTTGGTTGCGCACTTGGCCAATTCCCGATTAAATATCTGGGAATACCGGTACATTATCGGCATCTCACCATTGCAGGGTGGAAGCATGTGGAGGAGCGTCTAGAGAAACGGTTGAGCAGTTGGAAAGGAAAACTACTCTCAGTTGGTGGTCGGCTGGTTTTGATCAACTCCGTCCTCACAAATATGGTTCTCTATATGCTTTCTTTCTTCCAACTCCCAAAAGGGGTCCTGCAAAGACTGGACTACTTTAGATCCAGATTCTTTTGGCAAGGAGATAGTGAAAAGAAAAAATACAGGCTAGCCAAATGGAGCGTGGTTTGTAGGCCTAAAGACCAAGGTGGCCTTGGAATTCATGACCTGCAGGTCAAGAATGAGGCCCTTCTCAGTAAATGGTTATTTAAACTTCTGACTGAGGATGGTGTTTGGCAAACCATGTTGCGCAACAAGTATCTAGGCCAAAAGGCGGTATCCCAAGCATATTGGAAACCTGGCGACTCGCACTATTGGGCTGGCCTAATGGCGGCAAAGAAACATCTCTTTTGCTTTGGGTCTTTCGCGATAAAGGACGGGTCGGAGATTCGTTTCTGGGAAGACATCTGGCTAGGCAATGCCAGTCTCAGAGAACAATATCCAGCCTTATATAACATCGCTCGTGATAAGAATAATACTATTGCGCACGTGCTCGGTTCTTCCCCGCCGAATATTTCGTTCAGGCGGGATTTGATTGGCCCCCGGCTTGTGTCATGGCATAATCTTTTATCCCGGCTGGATTCGATTAACCTGACACAAGGTCGGGATGTGTTTCACTGGAACCTTACTACATCAGGGTCTTTCACGGTGGACTCTATGTACCGTGCACTCACGCATTCTGAGGTACCAACGAGTAATAATAAGAAAATTTGGAAGTCTAAAATTCCACTAAAAGTGAAAATCTTCATGTGGTATCTCCGTACGGGAGTTGTGTTAACCAAAGACAACCTCGCACGGCGCAACTGGCGAGGGAGTAAGAAGTGTTCTTTTTGTACTCATGACGAGACAATCAAACACCTCTTTTTCCAATGCAAGTTTGCACGTTCTACGTGGTCAGTCATCCAAATAGCGTCAAATTTGTATTCGCCCACAAGTGTTGCCAATATTTTTGGTCATTGGTTGGACGGTATTACAAATAGGTTCAAAACGCTAATAAGGGTGGGAGTGTATGCCTTAATTTGGTCGCTTTGGCTATGTAGAAATGATTTGGTTTTTAATGACAAAAATGCTTCTCCTCTACAGGTTATTTTCCGGTGTACGCACTCGCTACGTACGTGGTCTATACTACAACGGCCGGAGTACCAACCGCTATTCATGGCGGTGTGTACGCGATTGGAGCAGGTGGCTACGGATGTTTTTTCCCAACATGGGTGGCAGCATAACCTACGGATCGAGCCACCACCTTCTTCGACATAGGCATAGTGTCGGTCTAAAAGACTCTACTGTTGCCGGTTTGTCGATTTTTATTTCATGAATTTTGTCAGACTTCTGAATTTGGCTGTGTGCATCTTAATTATGCAGAGGCCGGGTGTTACTCATAATGCTTTGTATCCGCTTGATGCTACATTTTGAGATAATAAAGTCGCCCTTTATCGAAAAACAATACTTATAGATATAAGTGCATTTCCAATGGCATCCCTCGAACTACTCGCAAACATCTGGACCACTCAGTATAGAAGCTTTTTGCCATCCAACACGGTGCCGCAACTGTCCATCGACGCGTCCTCGCCTATGAATTCCCACAAACCGGCCACAAGTTGGCGGACCTCCATCACATAGGACTCCGACACCCCCGACCCACTCAAATTCCCTCTCCTGGACCACTTTCCCCCCACTCGATCCCTTCTCGCTTTGCTCTGTATCCGCACCCTCCTAGTCCTACGTCCCACTATACTACTCCGCTCGCCTCCCAGGACTTCTCGGGTGTCTGCCCCAATGCGCCTGCTCGCCTTAGACTACGGCGCCATCCACCCCGAGTCCGTCCGCAGCCATGTATCTGACGCCCCCTAGCAACACCGTCCATGCCGGATACCACGCGCGGCAAGTGTTTCTGCCAAATGTCATTGATCTTTTTTAACATTATCATTGTTTGTTTGGAGAAAACACGATGGCTGGGTAATCGGTGATGGAGGATGAGTTGTTCTGCCATGCATGATTGGCCAGAAGTGCGGACTTTGTAGGCATGGAGCAAGGGGGCGCGGTGTTTTGGCTATATGTGCAATCTTGGTTTCATGATAAAAATTATTTCGCGCCTTACAACTTACATGTGAATCGTGATACATGATCGCAATGTGAAGTTGCTAGCCCATCATTGGTGCATCTACTCAAACTCCGTCACGAAGTATTGTTGTGCGATTGCACAAGTGGACAGAAGGTGGTATCATACTTTTTTACTTCTTGTTGTTCTAAATGTTGATCAATCCATTAATTCACTCAACGTTTTAACTTGAAACTCACCATGTTGTATAGCTCGGATGCGCTATCGTGTTGTACCAAACAACGGATGCTAGGCAACATTGTTGGATGTTTCTCAAGGGATACAACGTCTGATGACCAACATTTACGGACATTGATGCATTGTTGGACTTGGGTAACGTTGAATTTCTATCATGAATTTTAAAAAGCTTGTTGAACATCCGATTACTTCAGTCATAATATTTATTTTTGAACTATTGGTATACTAGAATATTTACATTTTATTTATGGATGAATTGTTCTATTGCTATTTTCTTTAATTATTTTGAATGCTCTGGACATAGAAAAGTAAATAAATAGAGATAAACATTTGATAAATGGGATTAGATGACGGGCTTCCGTATTCATGTCTCCGAACGAATAGGGCAGGTTTGGTTGCCCACGAAAGCTCAACCAGGCCCGCTGTATGCAACATCTTTTCGGTGTTGGGCTGTTTGGTTACATGCACATAGCACAGTTCTTAAGGCACATCGGGCTTGTATCGCTAGAAACGCTCAATCAATCGTTTCGAGTGAGTCAGGCCCGAGCGATGCTCTCAAGCCCACGTGGGTGGCTTTCACATGTGTGTATGTGGTTTGTGGGTATTTTCTTCTAAGCACCTCTTTAATCACACTCATCCCTTCTACACAACCGTGCTTCGATTCGCGATAAGTTGTATACGAAAAATATGCACCTCGATGTTCTGATTCCATTCAGGCGATCCAACCGTAGTTTGGTTCACTTTATATGTTGAATTTTGTATTCATATTTGAAGCTTTGTTCGACGAATTTTGACAAATTCTTACCCACGGTCGACCGTTTGAAGTTCCCTTTGAGGAGTAGTTTCACCTCGCTGCTTGACATAGCTTTCGTGTTGTGTGTTTTCTGTTTCACTAATCATAGACGAATAGATCTACATGTGACTAGTGTGTTGCCGTCGATGTAGGTTAGGGAGCAACCCTCGCTCCTCCAGACGCCGGCGTGCCTGCTCGCGCCACAGACGGTGAGCTTCTTGGCGGCCGAGTGAGAGGCACGCCAGGCAGTCTCTCGGCGCTTGGGCGCCTAGGCAGAGGCCGCCGGTGAACGTCCCGCCACTGTCAGACTGTAGGGACGCGAATCCCATCGGCGCGACGACTCCGGGCAGCATGGCCAGGAGCGGCAGGAGGACAAAGAAGAGAAGGGCAGCGAGGATGGTTATGGTGGTGAGCGCGTAGGCGGGCGCCAGGGACGTGCGTGGCAGCCCCTCGCGCTGCCGGTGACAGTGACAGTGAGCCAGTGGAGGAGGAATCACCATAGATCAGACTCGGCTCCGGTCGTAGTGGTAGTGAACATTCGATTTTAACCTCTCTGTTCAGTGTAGTTGTTAACTCCTAATTATCATACATGTATGAACCAAACACCAGGTAGGAAATGCTTCCATGATGCAGCAACATATATGCAGGTAACCAATCACTATGCAAACGTTATATTTTGACTTGTATCTTCCCAACCAGCCTCTACTCAACCTTGCCTTTTTTTTTCATTCAATCTCCAAAAAATGGTGCAGGTAACGCGCCCATTGTGAATCTAATTTGCGGCAAGGGATTGGAGATGCCCTAAGAACTATGCTGCACCAGGGCAAAGGCTCAGACAAGGTGCGCCACCTGTCGAATTCCTAGTAGCATTTCGTGCAGATTCCCACTACTTCACGCATGTGGGGCTGTATATGCATCCTTTGAATGGGAGAGATAGAGGAAAACTGAAATATTTTATTTATGGTTCATCATAGGTGTGGGGGCGTGCGGGCTTTGCACTTTTGCAGCACATGTGATGCGGCTGATCGATCGTGCATGGAAAGCACAAAGGGGAACCGAATAGCTTGTTTATGGCCCCCTGCAAAAAAAAAGCTTGTTTATGGAAAACAGTGTGTTTATGTTGTTATGTCCAAATTTAAGATTAGCTTGTTTCTCTCGTCCTTTCATGTGTCCGTCCATGTTCCACTCCACCATTGATGACTTGCTACTTCTACAACTCTCCAAGATCTCTCGAGAGATGAAGACGGCAGAGAGCAGAGAAGTACAGGGACAGAAAACACCTTGGTAAATGGATAGCCTTAAACGTAAACTATTATATTTGAATTGTAAAAGCGTCTTATATTTTGATACGGAGATAGTATTAGTCTGCTTTTTTTTAGAAAAGGAGGATATACCTCCGGCCTCTACATCTGGACGATGCATGCAGCCATAGTACTAGTTTGCTAAACTGTGTACCATATAGTGCATGAGTATTGAGCAAGAATGAAAATAAATGATGTAAATTGACAATGCATAATAATACAACGAAGCAAAGCTAGGACTCTCATCCAAAACACATGATTAAAGGAATAATCAGCGCGGTGTGCATGATGTTGCAAATGAATGCAAAGGCCTTGCGACATTGAATGCGGGCGTGGAATTGATCGAGAGGGCAAGAAATGAGATGCCCCGGGCTTTACAGATTGGGAATATATAAGATGCCCATTTGCAAGATCGATCCACCACGTTGGCTCCCTCCAACAGTGGGCTGAATTAAAGAAAGGGATGGCTTGTGTGACAGGCGCGTGCGGTCGAGTTGATTATGCGTGCCTGCGTGTGCGCCCTCGTATGGTATCCTGTGGTGGGTCTGGTTGACCTCTCCCTTGTGGAGCTTTTCTCCTATTGCCTCGATCCCTTCTTCACTCCATTATTGCTGGACATATCGCTCTTTGATCCGTGGATCGCCATCATGGAGATGCGTAGACGATGAGGGAGACATTGGCTAGGAGAATAATAATCGCCATAGAGACAGCACGAAGACATGTGCCCGTGCCTATGAAGTATGAACGCAGCACACTGCACACGCAGATGATTCTGTTACATTTATCCCTTTCAATATGAATATATTTGCACTGCATAATATGATGATTTTGTTACATTTTCCTTACAGTTAGTTTACAACCATCCTTTCCTGGTCCGGAGCTTCAAATATCTCTTTTATACCTTATACTGAACTAAGCGTGTCTGCCCTTCATGACGAACCAATAGTACGTTTTTATTTATTTTGAATTGGCAGGCAAAGTTAGTGGACAAACTATTGGAAAATTAAGCAAGTTCAAAATGAATTTCAGTAATAATTCATGACTAGAACATTAACAGACGGACAAGCACTATAATTAACTGGATACAGTGCTCAAACAGTATTTTTTTGTATGTAAACTGGTTGTCACTTTTTTAAGCATGCTAAAGAAGACGCAAATGTATAGCTTTGTCTGCTATGAACAATGTGTAGCCGATCAATGAGCTCCCAAGCCAGTTCATTCTAGAAAGGTGGAAGAAAACGATCAGATTTGGCAAAGAGAAAAATAGTTTCTGAGATACACCAAACATTGAATGATACAATCAGGTTGGACGAACACTCTCCCGAAGAATTGAAGCATTGAGAAACACTCTCCTTGACATGAAAAGAAATTTATCTCAATGGGTATATCGTAAAGTTATATTGGTTTGTTTCAGTGAAAACTTGGTTGGTGGTACTTTTGTCATTTCTATGATTCAGGTCGTGTAGTGACTTGTACCACTGGTAGAAAAAGGGCCTATAGTCCCGGTTCGTAAGGGCCTTTAGTCCCGGTTCCAGAACCGGGACTAAAGTGTCGGTACTAATACCTCCCCCCTTTAGTCCCGGTTCAATCCAGAACCGGGACTAAAGGCCCTCCACGTGGGCATTGCGCAGAGCCCAGTCAGGAGACCCTTTGGTCCCGGTTGGTGGAACCAACCGGGACCAATAGGCATCCACGCGTCAGCACTTCTGTGGCTGGGGTTTTTGTTTTTTTTGAAAGGGGGGGTTGGGGGTTTTGCGGGGTTAATTTAGGTGTTTCATATATTGTGTTAGCTAGTTATAATTAATAGAGAGAAGTGTCCTCTCTTATGTCCGTGCTTGGTCGACGTTACGTACTATACATACGTATATAGAGAGGACTAGACACGCTAGCTAGCTAGTAAGCAAACGAAGGAAACAGAAGATCGTCATGAACATATATGCATATATACAGAGAGAAGTGATATCGACCACCTCTCCTTCTCCGAGAGATTGGTCGAACAACAAGTTCTCGTATATCTATCTGACACTACCGGCTACATATATACAATAATTATCTCTTACAAATGTAATCATACGGACTTAGGGTCCACATAGAATTCTCCGTCTTCAGGGATCACGTGGTCAAGAAAGAATGCCGCCAATTCCTCTTGAATTGCTCGCATGCGAGCTGGTGCTAGGAGTTCATCCCGCTTCCGAAACATCTAATTTGAAGAAGGGGGTCAATACATATATATATATAAATGAATGAAACTCAACACAAATGATGGTAATAAAATAAAATTGTGCATGTTGTTATTTACGTACTTCATATTGTTCGTTAGAGTACCCGCCCCGCTCACAGGTCGTGTGGCGGATGGACTCGCAGATGTAGTATCCACAGGAATCATTCCCTTATTCCTGCCACAACCACTTTACAAGAAATAGAGGTCAATCAAACTGATAAGCAAGAATGCTAAATGGTATTGATGAAACTAGCGCTTGAATCACTAGGAGATGCGCGGAACATGCTACTATAGTACTTACTTTCGGGTGTCTAAATTCCAGCTCCTTCGGCAGTCCCGGAACTGTTTTGGTGAATTTTCTCCAAACCCTGCCGGACAAAGAAAACAATTACTTGATATCAGGAAATGAACAAAGTTGCTGATATGGTGGATAATGATCGATTTAACTTACTTCTTGAGGATTTCAGTCATGTCCGCATACTCCTTGGGATCTTTTCGTTTAGAGTCCAAGACGGTTACTACTCCCTGCTCAAGCTTAATCTCTAGGAGAATATAGTGGTAACTGCACACACATGCATAACTCATCAATTACATTACTATAACCTTGACTAATATATAAGGGAAACCGAATACGCACAAGACAGTAACACCCACCTGAAGTTGTAAGGAAAGAGTATTATATCTTTGTTTTAATTTATTACGAACGATCGTAGCAAGCTGGCCTCGGTAGCTGCGGCATGAAGTTTAACCTGAGTTGCATCTATGAGATATGTGTTAATGAACCCAATATCACCGACTTGTCTTTTCTTCAATTCGACGATCTTCAATCTGCATAATATAGTGAGGATGATTATAAATACATGCAATGAAAGAGCTAAGCTATATAGAGAAACTTAATGACAGAAGTAGTACTACTTACAGACAGTAGCAAGCGACCGTTGTTTTATCGAGGGCCAATTGATTGAAGAACTGATAGAACTCCTCAAATGGAACAGGCAACAGATCAATTCCAACGAGGTCATGCTCCGGTTTAACTCTCGCATACAAAGTACTCCTCCCCCCAGAGTCTCTGCAGATTTTCAAGTACCAATCATGCAATCTTCGCATCATCGTTGATAGAGATCTTTCATCTTTGATGAGAGGCTTCCCGTACTCGTATCTTTGTATCTGCACGTCCATGGGTTCATAATGTACTTCGTCGGGCAGGTAATCTGCAAGATTGCTATAACCGGGCACCATCCTCGGATCATTATCGACGTTGTGGCTAGGCACCTTGAGCGGGGGGCACGATTGCTTCGCTTGTTCGCCGAGCTGGGCAATTTGTTTCCCAGCTCGTCGTTCTTTCAGCCTTTGATCACTGACAGTACTTCCCGACCGCTCCGCTTCGGCAAATTCCTTTCCAATAATGCGGTCATAGTTTCCTTTCGGCGAATTAGACTTCGGTGGTTTTGTCAGGGCAGCCAGAGTGCGCTTCACTTTCACCCGATCTACCTTCTCCTCCGGAGGTGGATGTTTCTTTGCTTTCACCCCTTCAAAGAATTTTTTCACTTCTTCTCGCGCGATCTCGGCGTTCTCCTCCTGGGTCCTCTCGTATGGTAACTTCTCTGGAGTCTTCAGAGAAGGACCGAATCTGTATGTCCTCCCGCCTCTGGTTGTACTGCTAGACACCGACCGAGCAGACGTAGCGGTTGTCTTCTTTACTTGCTTAAGAGGCGGAGGAGAAGGACTACGACGCGCCGGAGCAGCTGGAGCGGCGGCAGGTCTCTTCCGCCCTTGCTGACGAGGCGGAGAAGGAGGAGGCTGGCTGCTCGGGCGCGTCGGCGCAGGCGGAGAAGGAGGCGGAGTGCCGCCGCGCGCCGGAGAAGGAGCCGGCCGAGGGCCCTGATCGTCACTCGCCGGAGGAGGAGGCGGTGGAGGCGGAGTGCCCTGACTCGCCGGAGGAGGAGGAGGAGGCGGTGGCGTCCAGTTCGGAAGGTTGATGAGCTCCTTCCGCCATAGGCATGGAGTCTTCAGAGCAGACCCCAGCCGAGTCTCCCCTTCACCGGTAGGGTGGTCAAGCTGGAGGTCCTCAAATCCCTCCGTTATCTCATCCACCATCACCCTAGCATATCCTTCTGGAATCGGCCGGCAGTGAAAAGTTGCGCCGGGTTCAGTAGGAAAAACAGAGCCAACAGCCGCCTTGACCTTCAAATTCATCCATTGCGTCATAAGGTGGCAATTTTGAGACTCTGTTATAGCATCCACGGGATAGCTGGCAGGAGTCGTCAAGGCATGCTCTGGCTGAAGCAGCTCGGTGGAAGCCACGCTGCTTCTGCGCTGAGATGGCGGGGTAGCTTCGGGGGAGGCTTCGGCAGTACGTTTGCTACGATTTGCTTCTCGTTCCTCTATCGCGTCTACCCTTGCTTGCAGCGCCTGCATTTGGGTCTGCTGCACTTTTTTCCTCCTCTCATGGGATTTGTAACCGCCTGCGTCCGGAAACCCAACCTTCCACGGAATGGAGCCTGGCGTGCCTCGTGTCCGTCCAGGGTGCTCAGGATTCCCGAGGGCCGTTGTGAGCTCGTCGTTCTCTCTGTCTGGAAAGAACGTCCCTTCCTGCGCTGCTTCGATATACTGCTTAAGCTTACTGACTGGTATGTCCATTTGATCGTTCGTCCAAATGCACTTCCCTGTTACAGGGTCCAGTGTTCCGCCAGCCCCGAAGAACCAAGTCCGGCAACGGTCTGGCCAGTTAATTGTCTCTGGTTCGATCCCTTTATGAACCAGATCATTCTCAGTCTTGGACCACTTAGGCCGGGCTACGAGGTAGCCACCTGACCCCGTGCGATGGTGAAGCTTCTTCTTCGCAGCATTTTTCTTGTTTGTCGTCGACATCTTCTTACTCTTTTCCGATGTCTTGTGGGCCACAAATGCGGGCCAGTGATCTCTGATATTCTCATATCTGCCCTTAAATTCTGGTGTCTCATTATTTTCGACAAACTTATTCAGCTCTTTCTTCCACCTCCTGAATAGTTCTGCCATCCTCTTCAGAGCAAAAGACTTGATTAATTTCTCTTTAACTGGGTTCTCTGGATTATCCTCAGGCGGTAGGGTGAAATTTGACTTCAGCTCAGTCCAAAGATTATTTTTCTGCATATCATTGACATAAGAGACCTCAGGGTCTTCTGTAGCCAGCTTAAACCATTGCTGGATGCTTATCGGGATCTTGTCCCTAACCAGAACCCCGCACTGAGCAACACATGCGCTCTTTATCCGGAGGGGTTCAATAGGTTGGCCGTCGGGCGCGATTGCTATGATCTCAAACTTTTCATCCGAGCTCAACTTTTTCTTTGGGCCTCGTCTCTTTACCGAAGTTGTGCTCGATCCGGAGGGCTAGAAAAAAGAACAAAGACTTAATTAATATGTGTACATACCAAAACAATGAATGCATCAATCAGCTAGTCAGCATAGGCTTAACTAATATATATACCTGGCCGGACTCGGTTCGGTCACCGGAGCCGTCCTCATGTTCTTCTTCTTGCACCGGCATTAGGTCACCGTAGCCAGCTTGTTCACCCTCTCCTTCCAGACCATCGATTTCGTTGAGAAACAACGAGATGGCATCACTTCCTTCTGCGATTATGTCCCTCAACAACGCTTCTTTTGTTGCTTCGTCTAGGGCGGTGTCCATAGTTTCTACAAATATTTACAACATGGCAATTATTATTCAAACATGATAGATGGATATATTAGTGCCAAACGTAGAACTAGCTACCTAATCATAGTAAGCTATCGGGAGGGGGTATATATCGACAACGACGACACTACATCTATGTCCCTCGACGACCCTCGTTCCCGATAAAAAAAAGAGGAAGAAGAAGAAAAATAAGAGGAGAAGAAAGAATAGAGGAGAAGATCTCCTCTATTCTTTCTTCTCCTCTTTTTTTTCTTCTTCCTCTTCTTTTTTTATCCTCTTCTTCCTCTCATGTTCGATAGGATCGCCGAGGGGTCGGGAGGTTGCGTAGTGTCTCAGGATTCAACAAAACCATGTCTTCATCATTAGGCGAAAGTAACATGTGCATGATGGTACAAAGCTCTTCAAAGTTGTTCTGGAACGGACTCCCAGATAGGATAATCCGCCTTTTGGTACAAAGTTCAGCAAGAGCCTTCCGAATATCGCTATTTGGAAGGCCTTTGCTGAATTGGTACCAAAAGGAGGAAGGTTATACATACATAGAGTCACGGGCCAGGTGCTGTGATTGCTTCTCTGCTCCCCGAAAGGATTAATGCCATCCGCGCTTAAAGCAAACCATACATTCCTTGGGTCCTTTGCAAACTCATCCCAGTACTTTCTCTCGATTTTTCTCCACTGCGACCCATCAGCGGGTGCTCTCAACTTCCCATCTTTCTTTCGGTTCTCACTGTGCCATCGCATCAACTTGGTGTGCTCTTCGTTTCTGAACAGACGTTTCAACCGTGGTATTATAGGAGCATACCACATCACCTTCGCAGGAACCCTCTTCCTGAGGGGCTCGCCGTCAACATCACCAGGGTCATCTCGTCTGATCTTATACCGCAACGCACCGCATACCGGGCATGCGTTCAGATCCTTGTATGCACCGCGGTAGAGGATGCAGTCATTAGGGCATGCATGTATCTTCTCCACCTCCAATCCTAGAGGGCATACGACCTTCTTTGCTGCGTATGTACTGTCGGGCAATTCGTTATCGTTTGGAAGCTTCTTCTTCAATATTTTCAGTAGCTTCTCAAATCCTTTGTCAGCCACAGCATTCTCTGCCTTCCACTACAGCAATTCCAGTACGGTACCGAGCTTTGTGTTGCCATCTTCGCAATTGGGGTGTAACCCTTTTTTGTGATCCTCTAACATGCGATCGAACTTCAGCTTCTCCTTTTGACTTTCGCATTGCGTCCTTGCATCGACAATGACCCGGCGGAGATCATCATCATCGGGCACATCGCCTGGTTCCTCTTGATCTTCAGCAGCTTCACCCGTGGCAGCATCATTGGGCACATCGTCTAGTTCCTCTTGATCTTCACCAGCTCCCCACGTTGCAGCATCACCGTATTCAGGGGGCACATAGTTGTCATCGTACTCTTCTTCTTCGCCGTCTTCCATCATAACCCCTATTTCTCCGTGCCTCGTTCAAACATTATAGTGTGCCATGAGACCCTTGTAAAGCAGGTGGGAGTGAAGAATTTTCCGGTTAGAGTAAGACCTCGTACTCCCACATTCAGTGCATGGACAACACATAAAACCATTCTGCTTGTTTGCCTCAGCCGCATCGAGAAACTCATGCACGCCCTTAATGTACTCGGAGGTGTGTCTGTCACCGTACATCCATTGCCGGTTCATCTGCGTGCATTATATATAATTAAGTGTCCAAATTAATAGAAGTTCATCATCACATTAAAACCAAAGTGCATACATAGTTCTCATCTAACAACATATAGCTCTCCAGAGCATCTAATTAATTAAACCATACATTGAAACTATGTAAAACATTTCAATGCGAAAACAAATGCGATCATAATCGCAACCAAGGTAACAATTGATCCAACGGCATAATGATACCAAGCCTCGGTATGAATGGCATATTTTCTAATCTTTCTAATCTTCAAGCGCATTGCATCCATCTTGATCTTGTGATCATCGACGACATCCGCAACATGCAACTCCAATATCATCTTCTCCTCCTCAATTTTTTTTATTTTTTCCTTCAACAAATTGTTTTCTTCTTCAACTAAATTTAACCTCTCGACAATAGGGTCGGTTGGCATTTCCGATTCACATACATCCTAGATAAATAAAATCTATGTCACGTTGGTCGGCATAATTTTCATAAACAATAAATGAACCAATAGTTATGAAGATAATATACATACCAAATCCGAATCATAGACAGGACGAGGGCCGACGGGGGCGGATACCAAAACCATCGCACTATATAAGATGCAATAATAAATGTAAGAAAATGATACAAGTATCTATCTAAACAGACAAGTAAGAATATTTTTCCTTTCAGAAAGAAGATAAGAACAAGAGGCTCACCACGGTGGTGTCGGTGATGAGATCAGCGCGGGTGATCGACGGCGGTGAAGACGGGGACGGGGCGTGACGGACCGCTAAATCTAGACAAATCTCGAGGAAAATGGAGCTTGGAGGTCGAGCTTCGAGAGGAGAAAGTTTAAGTATTGTGGCTCGGGCATTCCATCGAACACCTCATGTGCATAGGAGGTGAGCTAGAGCACCACCAAGCCCTCTCCCCCTCGGCCAGAAAAACAGAGCAGTGTGCTCTGCTCTTACGCGAGGGGGTATATATAGGCACCTCATTGGTCCCAGTTTGTGGCAAGAACCGGGACTAAAGGGGAGCCTTTGGTCCCGGTTCAGGCCACCAACCGGGACCAATGGTGGTGGGCCAGGAGCGAGGCCCATTGGTCCCGGTTCGTCCCACCAACCGGGACCAAAAGGTCCAGACGAACCGGCACCAATGGCCCACGTGGCCCGGCCGGCCCCCTGGGCTCACGAACCGGGACCAATGCCCACATTAGTCCCGGTTCTACACTGAACCGGGACTAATGGGCTGAGCCGGCCTGGACCATAGCCATGTTTTCTACTAGTGTACGGAATTGGCGCATCTTTGTTCACGTGGAGAACCTTTGCTACGTGAAGGAAATATGCCCTAGAGGCAATAATAAAAGTTGTTATTTATATTTCCTTATATCATGATAAATTTTTATTATTCACGCTAGAATTATATTAACCAGAAACTTAGTACATGTGTGTATACATAGACAAACAGAGTGTCACTAGTATGCCTCTACTTGACTACCTCGTTGAATCAAAGATGGTTAAGTTTTCTAGCCATATACATGAGTTGTCATTTGATTAACGGGATCACATCATTAGAGAATGATGTGATTGACTTGACCCATTCCATTAGCTTAGCATTCGATCGTTTAGTATATTGCTATTGCTTTCTTCATGACTTATACATCTTCCTATGACTATGAGATTATGCAACTTCCGAATACCGGAGGAACACTTTGTGTGCTACCAAATGTCACAACGTAACTGGGTGATTATAAAGGTGCTCTACAGGTGTCTCCGATGATACTTGTTGAGTTGGCATAGATCGAGATTAGGATTTGTCACTCCGATTGTCGGAGAGGTATCTCTGGGCCTTCTCGGTAATGCACATCACTATAAGCCTTGCAGGCAATGCAACTAATGAGTTAGTTGCGGGATGATGCATTACGGAACGAGTAAAGAGACTTGCCGATAACGAGATTGAACTAGGTATTGAGATACCGACGATCGAATCTCGGGCAAGTAACATACCGATGACAAAAGGAACAACGTATGTTATTATGCGGTTTGACCGATAAAGAACTTCGTAGAATATGTAGGAGCCAATATGAGCATCTAGGTTCCGCTATTGGTTATTGACCGGTAACGTGTCTCAGTCATGTCTACATAGTTCTCGAACCCGTAGGGTCCGCACGCTTAAAGTTCGGTGACGATCGGTATTATGAGTTTATGTGTTTTGATGTACCGAAGGTAGTTCGGAGTCCCGGATGAGATCAGGGACATGACGAGGAGTCTCAAAATGGTCGAGACGTAAATATCGATATATTGGACGACTATATTCGGACATCAAAAAGGTTCTGAGTGATTCGGGTATTTTTCGGAGTACCGGGGGAGTTACGGGAATACGGGAGTACATATGGGCCTTAGTGGGCTTTAAGGAAAAGGAGGAGAAGCCACGAGGGCTGGCCATGTGCGCCCCATGGGCCTAGTCCGAATTGGACTAGGGGAGGGGCTGCGCCCCCTCTTTCCTTCTCCTCCCCCTCTCCTTCCTTTCCCCTCCTAGTAGGACTAGGAAAGGAGGAATCATACTCCTACTAGGAGGAGGATTCCTCCTCCCCTTGGCGCGCCTAGAGAGGCCGGTCGGCCTCCCCTTGCTCCTTTATATACGGGGGCAAGGGGGCACCCCAAGACACACAAGTTGATTGTTTAAGCCGTGTGCGGTGCCCCCCTCCACCATAATCCATTTCGATCATATCGTAGCGATGCTTAGGCGAAGCCCTGTGTCAGTAGCAACATCATCACCGTCATCACACCTCGTGCTGACAGAACTCTCCCGCGAAGCTCTGCTGGATCGGAATTCGTGGGACGTCACCGAGTTAAACGTGTGCTGAATTCGGAGGTGCCGTGCGTTCGGTACTTGGATCGGTCGGATCATGAAGACGTACGACTCCATCAACCGCGTTCTCATAACGCTCCCGCTTACGGTCTACGAGGGTACATGAACAACACTCTTCCTTCTCGTTGCTATGCATCACCATTATCTTGCGTGTGCGTAGAATTTTTTTTGAGATTACTACGTTCCCCAACAGTGGCATCAGAGCCAGGTTTATGCGTAGATGTTATATGCACGAGTAGAACACAAGTGAGTTGTGGGCGATACTAATCATACTGCTTACCAGCATGTCATACTTTGATTCGGCGGTATTGTTGGATGAAGCGGCCCGGACCAACATTACATGTACGCTTACGCGAGACTGGTTCTACCGACGTGCTTCGCACACAGGTGACTGGCGGGTGTCAGTTTCTCCAACTTTAGTTCAATCGAGTGTGGCTACGTCCGGTCCTTGTGAAGGTTAAAACAACACTAACTTGACAAAATATCGTTGTGGTTTTGATGCGTAGGTAAGAACGGTTCTTGCTCAACCCGTAGCAGCCACGTAAAACATGCAACGACAAAGTAGAGGACGTCTAACTTGTTTTTGCAGGGCATGCTATGAAGGAAATATTCCCTAGAGGCAATAATAAAGTTATTATTTATTTCCTTATATCATGATAAATGTTTATTATTCATGCTAGAATTGTATTAACCGGAAACGTAATACTTGTGTGAATACATAGACAAACAAAGTGTCACTAGTATGCCTCTACTTGACTAGCTCACTAATCGAAGATGGTTATGTTTCCTAACCATAGACATGAGTTGTTATTTGATTAACGGGATCACATCATTAGGAGAATGATGCGATTGACATGACCCATTCCATTAGCTTAGCACCCGATCGTTTAGTATGTTGCTATTGCTTTGTTCATGACTTATACATGTTCCTATGACTATGAGATTATGCAACTCCCGTTTACCGGAGGAACACTTGGTGTGCTACCAAACGTCACAACGTAACTGGGTGATTATAAAGGTGCTCTACAGGTGTCTCCAAAGGTACATGTTGGGTTGGCGTATTTTGAGATTAGGATTTGTCGCTCCGATTGTCGGAGAGGTATCTGTGGGCCCTCTTGGTAATGCACATCACTTAAAGCCTTGCAAGCAATGCAACTAATAAGTTAGTTGCAAGATGATGTATTACGGAACGAGTAAAGAGACTTGCTGGTAACGAGATTGAACTAGGTATTGAGATACCGACGATCGAATCTCGGGCAAGTAACATACCGATGACAAAGGGAACAACGTATGTTGTTATGCGGTCTGACCGATAAAGATCTTCGTAGAATATGTAGGAGCCAATATGAGCATCCAGGTTCCGCTATTGGTTATTGACCGGAGACGTGTCTCGGTCATGTCTACATTGTTCTCGAACCCGTAGGGTCCGCACGCTTAACGTTACGATGACAGTTTCATTATGAGTTTATATATTTTGATGTACCGAAGGTTGTTCGGAGTCCTGGATGTGATCATGGACTTGACGAGGAGTCTCGAAATGGTCGAGACATAAAGATCGATATATTGGACGACTATATTTGGACAGCGGAAAGGTTTCGGGTGAGATTGGGACAATACCGGATCACCGGGAGGTTGTCGGAACCCCCCGGGAGGTATATGGGCCTTATTGGGCCCTAGTGGAAAGGAGGGGAAAGGAGCAAGGGAGGCCCCCCCCCAGCCCAATCCGAATTGGGAGGGGGGCCGTCCCCCCCCCCTTTCCTTCCTCCCTCCTTCCTCTTCCTTCCCTCTCCTACTCCTAATAGGAAAAAGGGGAGTCCTACTCTCGGTGGGAGTTGGACTCCCCCCCTTGGGCGCGCCACCCTCCTTGGCCGGCCCCCTCCTCCACTCCTTTATATACGGGGGAAAGGGGGCACCCCAGAGACACAACAATTGATCCTTGAGATCTATTAGCCATGTGCGGTGCCCTCTTCCACCATAATCCTCGATAATATTGTAGCGGTGCTTAGGCGAAGCCCTGCGACGGTAGAACATCAAGATCGTCACCACGCCGTCGTGCTGACGGAACTCTTCCCTGAAATTCTGCTGGATCGGAGTCCGGGGATCGTCATCGAGCTGAACGTGTGCTAGAACTCGGAGGTGTCATAGTTTCAGTGCTTGATCGGTCGGGCCGTGAAGACATACGACTACATCAACCGCGTTGTGCTAACGCTTCCGCTTCCGGTCTACGAGGGTACGTAGACAACACTCTCCCCTCTCGTTGCTATGCATCACCATGATCTTGCGTGTGCGTAGGAAAAAATTTGAAATTACTACGTTCCCCAACAGTGGCATCCGAGCCTAGGTTTTATGCGTTGATGTAATATGCACGAGTAGAACACAAGTGAGTTGTGGGCGATATAAGTCATACTGCTTACTAGCATGTCACACTTTGGTTCGGCGGTATTGTTGGATGAAGCGGCCCGAACCAACATTATGCGTATGCTTACGCGAGACTGGTTTTACCGCCGTGCTATGCACACAGGTGACTAGCTGGTGTCAGTTTCTCCAACTTTAGTTGAACCGAGTGTGGCTACTCCCGGTCCTTGCGAAGGTTAAAACAACACCAACTTGACAAACTATCGTTGTCGTTTTTGATGCGTAGGTAAGATTGGTTCTTGCTAAGACCGTAGCAGCCACGTAAAACTTGCAACAAACAAAGTAGAGGACGTCTAACTTGTTTTTGCAGGGCATGTTGTGATGTGATATGGTCAAGGCATGATGCTAAATTTTATTGTATGAGATGATCCTGTTTTGTAACCAAGTTATCGGCAACTGGCAGGAGCCATATGGTTGTCGCTTTATTGTATGCAATGCAATCACCCTGTAATGCTTTACTTTATCACTAAGCGGTAGCGATAGTCGTAGAAGCATAAGATTGGCGACATGACAACGATGCTACGATGGAGATCAAGGTGTTGCGTTGGTGACGATGGTGATCATGATGATGCTTCGGAGATGGAGATCACAAGCACAAGATGATGATGGCCATATCATATCACTTATATTGATTGCATGTGATGTTTATCTTGTATGCATCTTATCTTGCTTTGATTGACGGTAGCATTATAAGATGATCTCTCACTAAATTTCAAGATAAAAGTGTTCTCCCTGAGTATGCACCGTTGCCAAAGTTCGCCGTGCCCAGACACCACGTGATGATCGGGTGTGATAAGCTCTACGTCCATCTACAACGGGTGCAAGCCAGTTTTGCACACGCAGAATACTCAGGTTAAACTTGACGAGCCTAGCATATGCAGATATGGCCTCGGAACACTGAGACCGAAAGGTCGAGCGTGAATCATATAGTAGATATGATCAACATAGTGATGTTCACCATTGAAAACTACTCCATTTCACGTGATGATCGGTTATGGTTTAGTTGATTTGGATCACGTGATCACTTAGATGATTACAGGGATGTCTATCTAAGTGGGAGTTCTTAAGTAATATGATTAATTGAACTTTAATTTATCATGAACTTAGTCCTGGTAGTATTAGCATATGTTGTAGATCAATAGTTCGCGTTTAGCTCCTCTGTTTTATTTTTGATATGTTCCTAGAGAAAACTAAGTTGAAAAATGTTAGTAGCAATGATACGGATTGGATCCGTGATCTGAGGTTTATCCTCATTGCTGCACAGTAGAATTATGTCCTTGATGCACCGCTAGGTGACTGGCCTATTGCAGGAGCAGATGCAGACGTTATGAACGTTTGGCTAGCTCAATATGATGACTACTTGATAGTTTAGTGCACCATGCTTAACAGCTTAGAGTCGGGATTTCAAAGACATTTTGAACGCCATGGACCATATGAGATGTTCCAGGAGTTGAAGTTAATATTTCAAGTAAATACCCGAGTTGAGAGATATGAAGTCTCCAACAAGTTCTATAGCTAAAAGATGGAGGAGAATAGCTCAAGCAGTGAGCATGTTCTCAGATTGTCTGGGTACTACAATCGCTTGAATCAAGTGGGAGTTAATCTTCCAGCTAAAATAGTGATTGACAGAATTGTCTAGTCACCATCACCAAGTTAGTAGAACTTCGTGATGAACTATAATATGCAAGGGATAACGGAAACGATTCCCAAGCTCTTCGTGATGCTGAAATCGACGAAGGTAGAAATCAAGAAAAGTATCAAGTGTTGATGGTAAACAAAGCCACTAGTTTCAAGTAAAGGGACAAAGGGAAGAAAGGGGAACTTCAAGAAGAACGACAAACAAGTTGCTGCTCAAGTGAAAAAACCCAAGTCTGGACCTAAGCCTGAAACTGAGTGCTTCTAGTGCAAAGGGACCGGTCATTGGAAGTGGAACTACCCCAAGTAATTGGCGGATAAGAAGGATGGCAAAGTGAACAAAGGTATATTTGATATACAGATTATTGATGTGTATTTTACTAGTGTTCGTAGCAACCCCTCGGTATTTAATACTGGTTCAGTTGCTAAGAGTAGTAACTCGAAACGGGAGTTGCAGAATCAACAAAGACTAGTTAAGGGTGAAGTGACGATGTGTGTTGGAAGTGGTTCCAAGATTGATATGATCATCATCGCACACTCCCTATACTTTCGGGATTAGTGATAAACCTAAATAAGTGTTATTTGATGTTTGCATTGAGCATGAATATGATTTGATCATGTTTATTGCAATAGGTTATTCATTTAAGTAAGAGAATAAATTGTTGTTCTGTTTACATATATGGTTACACACCCAATGAAAATGGTTCGTTGGATCTCGATCGTAGTGATACACATATTCATAATATTGAAACCAAAAGATGCAAAGTTAATAATGATAGTGCAAATTATTTGTGGCACTGCCGTTTATGTCATATTGGTGTAAAGCGCATGAAGAAACTCCATGCTGATCGATTTTTGGAATCACTTGATTATGAATCAGTTGATGCTTGCGAACCATGCCTCATGGGCAAGATGACTAAAACTCCGTTCTCCGAAACAATGCAGCAAGCAACATATTTGTTGGAAATCATACATACTGATGTATGTGGTCCGATGAATATTGAAGCTCGCGGCAAGTATCATTATTTTCTGATCTTCACAGATGATTTAAGCAGATATGGGTATATCTACTTGATGAAACACAAGTCTGAAACATTTGAAAAGTTCAAAGAATTTCAGAGTGAAGTGAAGAATCATCGTTACAAAAATACGATATGATCGCATAAGTAAAATATTTGAGTTATGAGTTTGGCCTTCAGTTAAAAACAATGTGAAATAGTTTCACTACTCACGCCACCTAGAACACCACAGCATAATGGTGTGTCCGAACGTCATAACCGTACTTTATTAGATATGGTGCTATCTATGATGTCTCTTACCGATCTACCACTATCGTTTTGGGGTTATGCATTAGAGACGGCTGCATTCATGTTAAATAGGGCACCATCTAAATTTTTTGAGACGACACCGTATGAACTATGGTTTGGCAAGAAACCTAAGCTGTCGTTTCTTAAAGTTTGAGGTTGCAATGCTTATGTGAAAAAGTTTCAAACTGATAAGCTCTAACCCAAATCGGAGAAGTGCGTCTTCATAGGATACCCAAAAGAAAATGTTGGGTACACCTTCTATCACAGATCCGAAGGCAATATATTCGTTGCTTTGAATGGATCCTTTCTAGAAAAGGAGTTTCTCTCGAAAGAAGTGAGTGGGAGGAAAGTAGAACTTGATGAGGTAACTGCACCTGCTCCCTTATTGGAAAGTAGTACATCACAGAAACCGGTTTCTGTGACACCTACACCGATTAGTGAGGAAGCTAATGATGATGATCATGAAACTTCAGAACAAGTTACTATTGAACCTCGTAGATCAACCAGAGTAAGATCCGCACCAGAGTGGTACGGTAATCCTGTTCTGGAAGTCATGCTACTAGATCATGATGAACCTACGAACTATGAAGAAGCAATGGTGAGCCCAGATTCCGCAAAATGGCTTGAGGCCATGAAATCTGAGATGAGATCCATGTATGAGAACAAAGTATGGACTTTGATTGACTTGCCCATTGATCGGCGAGCCAGTGATATTAAATGCATCTTCAAGAGGAAGACGGACGCTGATAGTAGTGTCACTATCTACAAAAGCTAGAATTGTCGCAAAAAGGTTTTTCGACAAATTCAAGGTGTTGACTACGATGAGAGTTTCTCACTCGTATCTATGCTTAAGTCTGCCTGAATCATGTTAGCAATTGCAGCATTTTATGAAATCTGGCAAGTGGATAAACAAAACGACATTCCTTAATAGATTTATTAAAGAAGAGTTGTATATGATGCAACAAGAAAGTTTTGTCAATCCTAAAGGTTCTAACAAAATATGCAAGCTCCAGCGATCCATTTTTGGACTGGTGCAAGCATCTCGGAGTTGGAATATACGCTTTGATAAGTTGATCAAAGCATATAGTTTTATACAGACTTGCAGTGAAGCCTGTATTTACAAAAAAGTGAGTGGGAGCACTACAGCATTTCTGATAAGTATATGTGAATAACATATTGTTGATCGGAGATAATGTAGAATTATTCTGCAAAGCATAAAGGAGTGTTTGAAAGGAGTTTTTCAAAGAAAGACCTCGGTGAAGCTGCTTACATATTGAGCATCAAGATCTATAGAGATAGAGCAAGACGCTTGATAAGTTTTTCAATGAGTACATACCTTGACAAGATTTTGAAGTTGTTCAAAATGGAACAGTCAAAGAAAGAGTTCTTGCCTGTGTTACAAGGTGTGAAGTTGCGTAAGACTCAAAACCCGACCACGGCAGAAGATAGAGAGAGAATGAAAGTCATTCCCTATGCCTTGGCCATAGGTTCTATAAAATATGACATGTTGTGTACCAGATCTATTGTATACCCTACACTGTTTTTGGCAAGGGAGTACAATAGTGATCTAGGAGTAGATCACTGGACAGCGGTCAAATTATCCTTAGTGAAATAAGGATATGTTTCTCGATTATGAAGGTGACAAAAAGGTTCGTCGTAAAGGGTTACGTCGATGCAAATTTTGACACTGGTCCAGATGACTCTAAATCTCAATATGGATACATATTGAAAGTCGGAGCAATTAGCTAGAATAGCTCCGTGCAGAGCATTGTTGACATAGAAATTTGCAAAATACTTACGGATCTGAATGTGGCAGACCTGTTGACTAAACTTCTCTCACAAGCAAAAGATGATCACACCTTAGTACTCTTTGGGTGTTAATCACATAGCGATGTGAACTAGATTATTGACTCTAGTGAACCCTTAGGGTGTTGGTCACATGACGATGTGAACTATGGGTGTTAATCACATGGTGATGTGAACTATTGGTGTTAAATCACATGGCGATCTGAACTAGATTATTGACTCTAGTGCAAGTGGGAGACTGAAGGAAATATGCCCTAGAGGCAATAATAAAGTTATTATTTATTTCCTTATATCATGATAAATGTTTATTATTCATGCTAGAATTATATTAACCGGAAACGTAATACTTGTGTGAATACATAGACAAACAAAGTGTCACTAGTATGCCTCTACTTGACTAGCTCGTTAATCGAAGATGGTTATGTTTCCTAACCATAGACATGAGTTGTCATTTGATTAACGGGATCACATCATTAGGAGAATGATGTGATTGTCGGAGAGGTATCTCTGGGCCCTCTCGGTAATACACATCACTCAAGCCTTGCAAGCATTGCAAATAGTAAGTTAGTTGCGGGATGATGTATTATGGAACGAGTAAAAAGACTTGCCGGTAACGAGATTGAACTAGGTATTGAGATACCGACGATCGAATCTCGGGCAAGTAACATACCGATGACAAAGGGAACAACGTATGTTGTTATGCGGTCTGACCGATAAAGATCTTCGTAGAATATGTAGGAGCCAATATGAGCATCTAGGTTCCGCTATTGGTTATTGACCGGAGACGTGTATCGGTCATGTCTACATTGTTCTCGAACCTGTAGGGTCCGCACGCTTAACGTTACGATGACAGTTTCATTATGAGTTCATATATTTTGATGTACCGAAGGTTGTTCGGAGTCCCGGATGTGATCACGGACTTGACGAGGAGTCTCGAAATGGTCGAGACATAAAGATCGATATATTGGACGACTATATTTGGACACCGGAAAGGTTCCGGGTGAGATTGGGACAATACCGGATCACCGGGAGGTTGTCGGAACCCCCCGGGAGGTATATGGGCCTTATTGGGCCTTAGTGGAAAGGAGGGGAAAGGAGCAAGGGAGGGGGCGCCCCCCCAAGCCCAATCCGAATTGGGAGGGGGGCGGCCCCCCCTTTCCTTCCTCTCTCCTTCCTCTTCCTTCCCTCTCCTACTCCTAATAGGAAAAAGGGGAGTCCTACTCCCGGTCGGAGTTGGACTCCCCCCCTTGGGCGCGCCACCCTCCTTGGCCGGCCCCCTCCTCCACTCCTTTATATACGGGGGCAAGGGGGCACCCCAGAGACACAACAATTGATCCTTGAGATCTATTAGCCGTGTGCGGTGCCCTCTTCCACCATAATCCTCGATAATATTGTAGCGGTGCTTAGGCGAAGCCCTGCGATGGTAGAACATCAAGATCATCACCACGCCGTCGTGCTGACGGAACTCTTCCCTGACATTCTGCTGGATCGGAGTCCGGGGATCGTCATCGAGCTGAACGTGTGCTAGAACTCGGAGGTGTCGTAGTTTCGGTGCTTGATCGGTTGGGCCGTGAAGACGTACGACTACATCAACCGCGTTGTGCTAACGCTCCGCTTCCGGTCTACGATGGTACGTAGACAACACTCTCCCCTCTCGTTGCTATGCATCACCATGATCTTGCGTGTGCGTATGAAAATTTTTGAAATTACTATGTTCCCCAACATGCTACGATGTGATATGGTCAAGACATGATGCTAAATTTTATTGTATGAGATGATCATGTTTTGTAACCGAGTTATCGGCAACTGGCAGGAGCCATATGGTTGTCGCTTTATTGTATGGAATGCAATCGCCATGTAATTGCTTTACTTTATATCTAAGTGGTAGCGATAGTCGTAGAAGCAATAGTTGGCGAGTCGACAATGATGCTACGATGGAGATCAAGGTGTCGTGCTGGTGACAATGGTGATCATGACGGTGCTTTGGAGATGGAGATCAAAGGCACAAGATGATGATGTCCATATCATATCACTTATATTGATTGCATGTGATGTTTATCTTTTATGCATCTTATTCTGCTTTGATTGACGGTAGCATTATAAGATGATCTCTCACTAAATTTCAAGGTACAAGCGTTCTCCTTGAGTATGCACCGTTGCCAAGGTTCGTCGTGCCGAGACACCACGTGATGATCGGGTGTGATAAGCTCTACATTCACATACAATGGGTGCAAGCCAGCTTTGCACACGTAGAAATACTCTGGTTAAACTTGTCGAGTCTTGCATATGCAGATATGGCCTCGGAACACTGAGACTGAAAGGTCGAGCGTGAATCATACAGAAGATATGATCAACATAGTGATGTTCACCATTGAAAACTACTCCATTTCACGTGATGATCGGTTATGGTTTAGTTGATTTGGATCACGTGATCACTTAGATGATTACAGGGATGTCTATCTAAGTGGGAGTTCTTAAGTAATATGATTAATTGAACTTTAATTTATCATGAACTTAGTCCTGGTAGTATTAGCATATCTATGTTGTAGATCAATAGCTCGCGTTTAGCTCCCATGTTTTATTTTTGATATGTTCCTAGAGAAAACTAAGTTGAAAGATGTTAGTAGCAATGATGCGGATTGGATCTGTGATCTGAGGATTATCCTCATTGCTGCACAGAAGAATTATGTCCTTGATGCACTGCTAGGTGACAGACCGATTGCAGGAGCAAATGCAGACGTTATGAACGTTTGGCAAGCTCGATATGATGACTACTGGATAGTTTAGTGCACCATGCTTTACGGCTTAGAATCGGGGCTTCAAAGACGTTTTTGAAACGCCACGGAGCATATGAGATGTTTCAAGAATTGAAATTAGTATTTTAGACTCATGCCCATGTCGAAAGGTATGAGACCTTTGACAAGTACTTTGCCTATAAGATGGAGGAGAATAGCTCAGCTAGTAAGCATGTGCTCAGAATGTCTGAGTACTACAATCACTTGAATCAAGTGGGAGTTAATCTTCCAGATAAGATAGTGATTGATAGAGTTCTCTATTCACTATCACCAAGTTACTAGAACTTCATGATGAACTATAATATGCAAGGGATAACAGAAACGAGTCCCAAGCTCTTCGTGATGCTGAAATCGACGATGGTAGAAATCAAGAAAAACATCAAATGTTGATGGTTGACAAGTGTAACGCCCGGATAATTAAGATACAGTAATCCCAAGTTAATGGTGCCATGTCATCACATTACTGTTGCTAGTCCTCGGTTGATCCAAATCGAAATCCAAATTCAGATTTTAAAATAAAAGTCCGAAATTCAAACTTCTCAAACATGCAAAACAAAAATGTTCATAGCGTTGCGAATAATCCCAAAACAATTATAAAAACAATACTAACACTATTTGAAAATCCAAATTGACCTTAGTAACCAAAATATTGTTCCAGCAGCAATTAATTTATCCTTTTCGATTTCTAAAAATGGTAAGACAACTCTAATTGGCCCCAAACTTTTTGTGGCAGAGCCAAATAATGCAATGGTATTTATGAGCAAAGCAACACATATATTTTTTTTATTCATTTGAAGGCTTGTTTAATTGCTAAAACCTGGCTGGAGTATTTACAAAGAAATAGGAAAAGGCATAAGGGATATATACTATGCATTCTGGCCCATTTACAATAGAAGTTGGCCCAGTCCCTTTTCCCCATCCCCTTCCTCCTTCCTGTTCACAGGAGGTCATGGCAGGGCATCCACGGCGCCCTGGCCGGCCCTGGCCACGTGCCGACCATCCAACTCCTCCTCAATGCTCTACTAAGCCTTTGCAACCCCCTTGGCCGAACCCTAGCTACACTCTCCCTCTTCCCCGTGTCGTTTACTTTCTGTCGGCCACACACCCAAACTCCACCGCGCGTGCCGCCGTCGATCTCACGGCCACCGTCCTCCTGTCGCCGCGTCGACTTGTCTAGGAGCTTCACCAAGGTCTTCTTTGCCGATTTCAGCTCCGGATCGGAGCCGGGGAACACCTACCACGCTGCCCCGCCGTTCCCCTTCGTCATCGTCCGCCTCGCCACCGCTGCTCTGCTCTGGTCCACCCCGCGTATACCCGAGCTCGTCCCTGCGCCCGCTGTAAGGCCGCCTTCGCTACCCTCTTCTTCCCCCTTTGTTCGACGCACTACGCTGCACCGCCCAGTTCTCGGCTAATGGTCGCGGTCCCTGCGTCCGTCGTGCCACATTGCCGGTCTCGCGCGCCCGCGATCTCCCTCACGCGCGCCCCACACCCCTGCTCGTGTGCCCACGCTCGCGTTACGCCCCGCTGCTTGTTGGGGAACGTAGTGATTTCAAAAAAATTCCTACGCACACGCAAGATCATGGTGATGCATAGCAACGAGAGGGGAGAGTGTTGTCTACGTACCCTCGTAGACAGTTTGCGGAAGCGTTATATCAATGCGGTTGATGTAGTCGTATGTCTTCACGTCCGACCGATCCAAGTACCGAAAGTACGGCACCTCCGAGTTCTGCACACGTTCGGCTCGGTGACGTCCTCGCCTTCTCGATCCAGCAAGAGGGGCGAAGTAGTAGATGAGTTCCGGCAGCACGACGGCGTGGTGACGGTGTTGGTGAAGAACAATCTCCGCAGGGCTTCGCCTAAGCACTACAAAAACTATGACGGAGGATAAACTAGAGGGGACGGGGTTGCCGGCACACGGCTTGGTGTTTCTTCATGTGTCTTTGGTGCTAGCCCTACCCCTCTATTTATATGTTGAGCCCTGGGGTCGAAACTTGGAGTAAAAGCCTCCTCAAAGTCGGTTTCACCCGAAAGGCAAGAGTCCTTCTCGGACTCCAGGGCTAGACGCCAGGGTTCCTGGCGTCTAGCTTCTGGTCTCCGCAAAACTTCCTTTTGCACTTTCCAAAAGCCTCGTGGGCTTTCCCCTTTGGCCCAAATAAAGTGTTCTCGTGCCCAAACATTTCGGGAAACATCCGGAACCCCTTCCGGTAAATTCCGGAACCCTTCTGGAGATCAAACACTACTATCCCATATATCAAACTTTATCTTCAGACCATTCTGGAGTTCCTCGTTGTCGGTGTCAAAACCGGCGGATCTCGGGTAGCGGGTCCCGAACTGTGCGTCTAGACCGGATGGTAACAGGAGGCAGGGAACACGATGTTTTACCCAGGTTCGGGCCCTCTTGATGGAGGTAAAACCCTACGTCCTGCTTGATTAATATTGATGATATGGGTAGTACAAGAGTAGATCTACCACGAGATCAAGGAGGCTAAACCCTAGAAGCTAGCCTATGGTATGATTGTTGTATATGGAGTTGATTCCCTATGGACTACAACCCTCCGGTTTATATAGACACCGAATAGGGTTAGGGTTACACGGAGTCGGTTACAATGGTAGGAGATCTTGAATATCCGCATCGCCAAGCTTGCCTTCCACGCCAAGGAAAGTCCCATTCGGACACGGGACAAAGTCTTCAATCTTGTATCTTCATAGTCCAGGAGTCCGGCTGAAGGTATAGTCCGGCTACCCGAACACCCCCTAATCCAGGACTCCCTCAGTAGCCCCTGAACCAGGCTTCAATGACGATGAGTCCGGCGCGCAAATTGTCTTCGGCATTGCAAGGCGGATTCCTCCTCCAAGTCCTTCATAGAAGATTGTAAACACCAAGAGTAGTGTCCGGCTCTGCAAAATAAGCTTCCACATATTGCCATAGAGAGAATAATATTAACACAAATCAAATCTGCTGATGTATTCCGCAGTGCGTCATCACACTACAGCCAAGTCCTTTACTCGAATCGTTTTCATTTTTCCACCTCAGCATGTTTTGCAAGGCGGTTTCCTTGGCACGTCTTGTCAAAGCAGAGATCGTGTGCCCCCCTTTTACAGGATTCTCATCAATACGGACGTGGGTAACCCAATCGTGCCCGTTAGCATGTTTTCTCGATTAAAGGCGAGTCCCAAACGGTTACGGGGAGGGCTCCTGGTATTCAACCTCTTATAAAGAGACCAGGGCCTTACTCCTTTTCCCCAATCCCAAAACAAGTTCGCCCGTCGCCTCGAGTTCCAACACCCTAGGCTCCAGATTCCGGGCGCCTCAGACCTTCGACAATGTCCGGTTCCGACCTTCAAGGCCGATGGATGCCCTCCTCTGTCACAGAGGAGGACGTGCTAAAGTTGAGAGAGGCTAAGTTCTTGACCGCCGAAATTCCGCACAGGTTGCCTGCTCAAAGGCAGGCTATCCCCAATCCCCAGCCCGGTGAGAGCGTAGTGTTCGTGTCACACTTCCCTCGGGGGTTAGGCTTCCCGATGGATCCCTTTGTGAGGGGACTGTTGTTTTATTACGGGCTAGAATTCCACGACTTAGCTCCGGAGTCCATCCTCCATATCTCCTCGTTTATCATTGTATGCGAAGCGTTCCTCCGTGTTACCCCTCACTTCGGATTATGGCTCAAGACTTTCAAAGTGGAGCCGAAGATGATCAAGGGACGGCACGCAGAGTGCGGAGGCGCTGGTATAAGCAAAAATGCTGATGCTCCATGGCCCGAGGGCTCTTTTCAAGAGGAGTTGGGCTTGTGGCAATGAGAGTGGTTTTATATCACCGCTCCCCGGAGCGCCAAGTGGGTGGCGCTTCCTGCCTTTCGCTCGGGTCCCCCACCACGGCTAGCGTCATGGGTTAACAGAGGGTTAGATTGGGGTTCGCCCAAAGACGTGCCCTTGTTACAGGGCCGAATTAAGGATCTCTTGGAAGGAGACCTCAGCTTGGTCAAGGTGACGCAGGTCATGCTGATTCGCCGAATATTGCCCGGCAAACGTCGCCCCCTTCGCCTATGGGAGTTTAATCCAGAGGGACCGCGAGCTCTCCAGAACTTTATGGGCGCAACGCCCGCGGAGATGTATAGACTGTTCTTCGGATCATAAGAGATGTGTCCGGATTTAACCGAGGACGCAGGCGTAAGCTGCAATCGCCCGGATACTCAAGTAAGCAACCTTGTGCCCAGACCTTCTATCCGTATAATTGTCATAAACTTGCCCCTAAAAGAGCCATCCTTTTAAACAGGAGTGGATAGCGAAGGCAAAGCTGATCAGGTGTCCGGCTCCCCTTCCTGAAACCAGGCCGGATCCCGTGCTGGTTAGGATGCTGGAGATAATGCCTTTGGAGGGGCAGGACAAGGAAGCTATGGCCTCCTCGAAGGAGGCTGCTCTGAAGGGAGGAAACAACAATTCCTCTCCTAAGGGGAAGAAGAGAGCCGCCTCTAACGACCCGGAAACCATGGCCTCGAAGCGGGGGAGAAAATCCTCGTCAGAGGGTCCGACGCCGGGGAGTTCCTCGGCCGTACTACGCCCTCAAGGGGATCAGCCCTCCAGAGAGCCGTAAGTGGAGAAAAGATTTTCCTTTTGAGGGATGAGGGAAGTCCTTGATTTATATCTGAGAAGATTAACCAAACCTTTATCTTGTAGTTCGGACCTCGGCCCTTCTCAGCAGAGCTCGTCTTCGGGGGATCTCCTTCCAGAGATGATGGAGAGCGGGACGCCTCCCCCTGCCGTGCCGCCTAGCGAGGCGGGCAACCCTGAGGTGTCGTCGCGGAGGGTTTCTCCAAATCTGGCAGGGGCGGAAGGTGGCTATGCGCCCCCCCCGAGGTTCTCCGCGTCCGGCCTTCGAAAGAGGTCATGGGACGAGCCCGGCACCATCTGGTGCTCGGCCGGAGGAGCTAAAGATTCTGCTGGGGCGAGCTTCTATCTCATAGGAGCACCGCGCATTGATGGGCACGGTGATTGAAAGGATTTCATCCGTAGAGAGCGGATTGTATGAGGCCGTCAAAAGTTTACTGACGGGTTTCGAGGTACATTAGATAATGTATACTTTTGTTAGTTGCGCATGAGTAAGATGCGCCCTGTGTAGATAGTAGCCCCTGAGACTCTGCGTGTCGTCAAGAAATGACGGCACGCGGAGGATCATAATCCCAGGTCTAAGATGTCGCCTTTGAATGTAGGCGGCAGGGTGTCCGGAATCGAGCCGAACTGACGATTTTGCCAAACTAAAGCGGCAACTGGATGTGGCAGATGCCAACATCACGCTTGTTAATAAGCGGCTTGATGAGGCTCAAGGTATGTAATTCCTCGGGCGGCATCAGGTAAGAACAGTTTTATGCCTGTGTCTTACGATGTGTGTGTGCTTGACGCAGATGGTGCGGCCGCCGTGGAGAGTCTTAGGGCAGAACTTTCCCGAGCTAAAGAACAAGCCAGCGAAAGTGACGCGGCCACCAGGAAAGCCCTTGAAGAGCTGAGAGCCGAACAGGCTGCTCATTGCCGAAGCAAGAAAGAGATGGCCGAGATGGCCGAAAAGTTAAAAAGCGCTACAGACCGTTGCAGACTTCTTGAAAAAGAAGACCAGGCGAAACAGACGGACTTAGAGAAGGCCGTTGCCAATGCCAAGGACGCGCGCTCTGTGCTGAGAGCTGCGAAGGAGGAGCTGCGTCAGGCCGAACAGATTGCGGCTAGAAAGCCCTTTATGCTGCGAAGGAAATTTTGTGATCCCAAGTTTGCTCCATTGGACCGGATGTGGAGTGTGGAGGATACCTATCTGGACTTGGCAGCGAGTGCTGCTGATGCGACCGAACACTTTTGAGATCAGAAAGATCGCGAAGTGGAAAAGCTTTTCTGGTCATAGTTTCACAATCCAGAGCGTCCACTGGCAGTGGTTGATCGTTTGGCTCAATGGGCCGAACTAAATAGGTTGTCTAGACTCGCCATGAAGTACGTCATGGGTCACCTGTGGCCGGGGAGATCGGAGCCGAAGAGTTATTTCAGCTTGGTGCAGCAATTCCTTGACGCGGTGCCGCATATAAATGCAATGAAGAGGTCAGCATGCATAGAGGGCGCTAGGATGGCTCTTGCCCGTGTTAAGACATACTGGGCAGAGATGGAGACCACCGTTGTTGCGTCCCGAGATTCGGACAAAAGCCGAGTACCCTCCGAGCACTATTTTCAGGAAGTTCTTGAAGGCGCTCGTGTAATAGAGACGCAGCGCCCGAAAGATGCTATGTTATGATAGCATATGTAATTATAAAGTAATATTTTGATAAACTGTAGTGGCCTTTTTTATATTTGTGCCTCCAAGTATTGGGAACACCTCCTGTGCGGCCGTTTTAAGATATATATATATATATAGAATCTGAAAGATGGCAGTCGTTGGCTTCAGCCCCCACGCACATAGTGCGGGGGTGCTCGCAGAAGACGCATTTTCACACTTAACCCAACGTCTTGGTCCTACAAAGGAGGTGATAGCACAGCGGGCCAGGCAACCAGACTATAATGCTTTAACACTTTCACTTAGCCATAGGAGTTTGACAATGAGACTATTTAGGTAGCTCCTTGGTGGCAACTGCGCTCGTCCGAGTTCGGGGCGCGTATGTGCCTGACCGGGAAGCGGCCCTTCGTTAAAGCAGAGGAATCCAATAGATTCCGATAGGTCATCGAGTGGCTGACCAGTCTCACGCTACATCATGACAGTCAGTTTTCGGCTTTCTCTACTGAGGTGCTCGCCCAGCCGAACCAGGGCACAATCGCAGTAGTTCTCCTGGTGCTACCTTAGCCGATAGAGCGGAATGTAAGGTAGCCGAACTCAGGAGCCGGGCAACCCAACATTTGACCAAAGACATGATTCGGAGCTGATGCATATAATGCCAAAACTCGCGACGCCGAACACTCCCTAAGGTGTTCGGTCTTTATGAGTGCGGGCGAAACAACACTCTTTATTAAAAAAGCCCCTAGTGTCCAGGTACGTGCAAAAATTCTGATGTGGCCACATGCCAAGACGCCAGCCTCCTCCTTGGTTATATCAGAAAGAAAAAACCAGGGGATGTGTAGCAACAAGAGACAGTAAAAAAGGTTTACGTAGGGTCTTAATCTAAAAAGAATCCTTTAGGACGGGTCCCTACTGCACGTCTGCGCCTGTGTCTCCATTGTGCCGTATCCTGGACGGGCGGCGCACGACGTTCATCTGTAAAAGAGAGGAACTGAGTTGAAAACGGGTCATGCCGAAAAAGTTTAAAATAAGCAAAGTATAAAGTAAGATATATAAGATTGAGCTTTATTGTCTCTTATTGTATATGCGTGGAGCCCCTAGTGCGGGGGTATATGGCTTCTAGGCCTGCATCAATGATGATTTTGCACCGAACTCGTCTATCCGCGTTCGTGGTCTTGAATGACCTATTTCGAAGTTTTTTGGCCGGTGAGGCCATTTTGCTGTGGGGCTGTCAAAGCGGCCGCACAGTCCTCTGCTTGGGGCGGTGCACTTTAGTGCTTCCCCTTCAAAGAGATGATGCCTCGTGGACCGGGCATCTTAAGCGTAAGAGATGCATAATGCGGTATTGTGTTAAAGCGAGCGAAAGCTTCGCGTCCCAGTAGTGCTTGATAGCGACTTGAGAACGGGACGATATGGAAGGTCAGCTTTTCGCGGCGGAGGTTATCGGCAGAGCCGAATATGACTTCGAGCCGGAAAAAACCCATACAATGGGTGTCCGGACCCGGTATTACCCCTTGAAAGGAGGTTTTGCTGTGGCAGATTCTTGTTGGGTTTATCCCCATGTGCTGGATTGTATCCTGATATATCAGGTTTAGTCCACTGCCGCCGTCCATAAGGACATTTGAAAACTAGAGTCCGCCAATTATTGGATTGAGTATCAAGGCAGTCCAACCTACATTCTTGATATTCCTAGAATAATCTAGCTGATCGAAGATGATCGGTTTTGACAACCAGTGGCAGGACCCTTTGGGCCGTGTGGTGCGTACCTTTACGGGCGCCGCACATTTTGTTATGTGAAGTGAGTTCACTGTTTTTACTTCTTGTGGGAAGTTCTTTTGTTTCCAGGTGCTCTGCTTGTGGGGTTCGTCCTCGTCTTCGCTTGGTGTGTCGAGCCCCTTGTGTTCAGCATTGAGTCTGCCGGATTGTTTGAAAACCCAACAGTCTCTGTTGGTATGGTTAGCAGGTTTCCCAGGAGTACTGTGTATCTGACATATCCTGTCCAGGATTTTATTTAGGTTGGATGGATCGTCCCTGTTATCCTGGGGGGCGATTTTTCCTGATTTTGTCGTGAGCCTTTGAATCCGACATTGACTGCCGTGCTCTTCGGACTTTTGTCCTTAGTCCAGCGACGGTCCTTGTTGCGTCACGGTTTTTCGTTTCCATTCCTAGTTTCGGATGTACTTGGGTCGCTGGGGCTGCACCTTGCCAACCAGCTGTCCTCCCCTACACAAAAGCGGGTCATGAGGCTTGTTAGTGCGGCCATTGTTCTTGGCTTTTCTTGGCCGAGGTGTCTGGCGAGCCATTCGTCTCGGACGTTATGCCTGAAAGCTGCTAAGGCTTCAGCGTCCGGATAGGCGACTATCTGATTCTTTTTAGTGAGGAATCTATTCCAGAACTGCCGAGCTGATTCTCCGGGTTGTTGAGTTATGTGACTAAGATCGTCTGCATCGGGAGGGCGGACATAGGTCCCTTGAAAGTTTGCTCGGAAAGCATCCTCGAGCTCTTCCCAGCTTCCAATTGTGTTTTCGGGAAGGATTTTAAGCCAATGCCGGGCTGGCCCTTTAAGCTTAAGGGGTAGGTATTTTATGACGTGGAGATCATGTCCTCTAGCCATGTGTATGTGGAGGATATAATCCTCGATCCAAACTCCAGGGTCTGTTGTTCCATCATATGCCTCTATGTTTACGGGTTTGAATCCCTCTGGGAATTCATAGTCCAGGACCTCATCGGTGAAACATAGGGGGTGTGCGGCGCCCCTGTATTTGGGTGTGCCGGATTCTGATGATGGCTTCATAGCGTTGCTTACGAGAGCTTGCTTTCTTGGCCCATAAATGGACCTGACTGGGCCATGATGCGAATCCTTAAGTGGGTCGCATGCCGATTTAGGTGCGGCGCCGCTTGCCGCTTTATGGGGTCATCTATCCGACCGTGTGGCTTTTTCATTTTTTGAATGCGAGGGCTCTAGGGCCTCTTCGTCAAATTCAGGCAGTAGCTTTATTTTCGGATAGCTTTTAGTGCGGCGACTGTCGCCGTACTTATCTGTGGTATTGATTACTTTGCTCCATCTAATCCGGAGTGCATCTTCCGCTGTTTTTAGCTTCCGCTTCTGCTTTTTTAGGCTGCGTGCAGTTGCAACGAGCCTCTCGTGGAGATTCTTCTGCTCCATAGGTTTATTCGGCGTGAGGTCGTCCGGAATGCCGTTTTCGCCGGAGGAGGGATGTTCAGTTTCTCTATCCGTGTTGCCCTGTTCGGACGGTTTCTCTAAGGCCTGCTCGTCGTCTACCGGCTCATCCAGCTCTATGGCTGGGTTTTTATCGAGGCGGGGCTTGGGTCGGCGTTTACGCCGACGCTTTGATTGCTTTTCGGGGGGTCGATCTCCCGTTCCATCCCCTTTTTCCTCGTTGTCGCTTCCTTTAGGGGTATCCACCATGTACACATCGTGAGATGAGGTGGCTGTCCAATGCCCTATGGGTGTTGGTTCGTCGATATCTCCTGCATCGTCATCCATGCTGTCGATGTCTCCGGAGTCGAAGTTGAGCACGTCGTTTAAATTGTCGATAGTGGCTACCAAGTGGGTGGTGGGTGGGCTTTGAATTTCCTCATTGTCCGTATCCCACCCTCGCTGACCGTAGTCTGGCCAGGGCTCTCCTGATAAAGAGAGAGACTTAAGAGAATTCAGGATGTCGCCAAAAGGCGAATGCTGAAAGATGTCTGCGGCGGTGAACTCCATTATCGACGCCCAATCGGATTCGATTGGTAGGGGCGCGGGGGGTTCGGAGTCCGGGGAGGAGTCCGGATCCTCGGAGTCACGGGTCGTGCAGAGTGCGGGGCTAGCGTTCGGCTCGATCGCTTTCGGGATCACAGCCCCCGAGGTGACGTCCAACCGCTCATCCTCGATTGGCGCAATAGGCTCCGAGTTAGGGGTCGGAACTGATGCGTGTGCGGCCTCCAGGACACTGTCCGGGGGCAGAGCTAGATCATGCCCCTTGAGATAGTGCGGCGCGCTTGACCGTGGCTCGAACCCGTCGAAGATCAAGTCTCCGCGGATGTCAGCCGTGTAGTTTAAGCTTCCAAACCTGACTTGATGGCCAGGGGCGTAGCTTTCGATCTCCTCCAGGTGGCCGAGCAAATTGACCCGCAGATCGAAGCCACCGAAGACGAAGATCAGTCCGGGGAGAAAAGTCTCACCCTGGACCGCATCGTCATTGATGACCAAAGGAGCCATTGGGCCTAAAAGCGACAACACAGAGGAACTCTCAATGAAAGCACCAATGTCGGTGTCAAAACCGGCGGATCTCGGGTAGCGGGTCCCGAACTGTGCGTCTAGGCCGGATGGTAACAGGAGGCAAGGAACACGATGTTTTACCCAGGTTCGGGCCCTCTTGATGGAGGTAAAACCCTACGTCATGCTTGATTAATATTGATGATATGGGTAGTACAAGAGTAGATCTACCACGAGATCAAGGAGGCTAAACCCTAGAAGCTAGCCTATGGTATGATTGTTGTATATGGAGTTGATTGCCTATGGACTACAACCCTCTGGTTTATATAGACACCGGATAGGGTTAGGGTTACACGGAGTCGGTTACAATGGTAGGAGATCTTGAATATCCGCATCGCCAAGCTTGCCTTCCACGCCAAGGAAAGTCCCATCCGGACACGGGACGAAGTCTTCAATCTTGTATCTTCATAGTCCGGGAGTCCGGCTGAAGGTATAGTCCGGCTACCCGAACACCCCCTAATCTAGGACTCCCTCACTCGTCATGTCCGTGGTCTCATCTCGGACTCCGAACAACATTCGGTCATCAACATACACAACTCATATAGTACTATATCGTCAACGAACGTTAAGCGTGCGGACCCTACGGGTTCGAGAACTATGTAGACATGACCGAGACACCTCTCTGGTCAATAACCAATAGCGGGACCTGGATGCCCATATTGGCTCCTACATATTCTACGAAGATCTTTATCGGTCAGACCGCATAACAACATACGTTGTTCCCTTTGTCATCGGTATGTTACTTGCCCGAGATTCGATCGTCGGTATCTCAATACCTAGTTCAATCTCGTTACCGGCAAGTCTTTTTACTCGTTCCATAATACATCATCCCGCAACTAACTTACTAGTTGCAATGCTTGCAAGGCTTGAGTGATGTGTATTACCGAGAGGGCCCAGAGATACCTCTCCGACAATCGGAGTGACAAATCCTAATCTCGAAATACGCCAACCCAACAAGTACCTTCGGAGACACCTGTAGAGCACCTTTATAATCACCCAATTACGTTGTGATGTTTGGTAGCACACAAAGTGTTCCTTCGATAAACGGGAGTTGCATAATCTCATAGTGATAGGAACATGTATAAGTTATGAAGATAGCAATAGCAACAAACTAAACGATCAAGTGCTAGGCTAATGGAATGGGTCAAGTCAATCACATCATTCTCCTAATGATGTGATCCCATTAATCAAATGACAACTCATGTCTATGGTTAGGAAACATAACCATCTTTGATCAACGAGCTAATCAAGTAGAGGCATACTAGTGACACTCTGTTTTGTCTATGTATTCACACATGTATTATGTTTCCGGTTAATACAATTCTAGCATGAATAATAAACATTTATCATGATATAAGGAAATAAATAATATCTTTATTATTGCCTCTAGGGCATATTTCCTTCAGTCTCCCACTTGCACTAGAGTCAATAATCTAGATTACAAAGTAATGATTCTAACACCCATGGAGCCTTGGTGCTGATCATGTTTTGCTCGTGGAAGAGGCTTAGTCAGCGGGTCTGCAACATTCAGATCCATATGTATCTTGCAAATTTCTATGTCTCCCACTTGGACTAAATCCCGAATGGAATTGAAGCATCTCTTGATGTGTTTGGTTCTCTTGTGGAATCTGGATTCCTTCTCCAAGGCAATTGCACCAGTATTGTCACAAAAGATTTTCATTGGACCCGATGCACTAGGTATGACACCTAGATCGGATATGAACTCCTTCATCCAGACTCCTTCATTTGCTGCTTCCGAAGCAGCTATGTACTCCGCTTCACATGTAGATCCCGCCACGACGCTTTGTTTAGAACTGCACCAACTGACAGCTCCACCGTTCAGTAAAAACACGTATCCGGTTTGTGATTTAGAATCGTCCAGATCAGTGTCAAAGCTTGCATCAACATAACCATTTACGATGAGCTCTTTGTCACCTCCATATATGAGAAACATATCCTTAGTCCTTTTCAGGTATTTCAGGATGTTCTTGACCACTGTCCAGTGATCCACTCCTGGATTACTTTGGTACCTCCCTGCTAGACTTATAGCAAGGCACACATCAGGTCTGGTACACAGCATTGCATACATGATAGAGCCTATGGCTGAAGCATAGGGAACATCTTTCATTTTCTCTCTATCTTCTGCGGTGGTCGGACATTGAGTCTTACTCAACTTCACACCTTGTAACACAGGCAAGAACCCTTTCTTTGCTTGATCCATTTTGAACTTCTTCAAAACCTTGTCAAGGTATGTGCTTTGTGAAAGTCCAATTAAGCATCTTGATCTATCTCTATAGATCTTAATGCCCAATATGTAAGCAGCTTCACCGAGGTCTTTCATTGAAAAACTCTTATTCAAGTATCCCTTTATGCTATATAGAAATTCTATATCATTTCCAATCAATAATATGTCATCCACATATAATATCAGAAATGCTACAGAGCTCCCACTCACTTTCTTGTAAATACAGGCTTCTCCAAAAGTCTGTACAAAACCAAATGCTTTGATCACACTATCAAAGCGTTTATTCCAACTCCGAGAGGCTTCCACCAGTCCATAAATGGATCCCCGGGGCTTGCACACTTTGCCAGCTCCCTTTGGATCGACAAAACCTTCTGGTTGCATCATATACAACTCTTCTTCCAGAAATCCATTCAGGAATGCAGTTTTGACATCCATTTGCCAAATTTCATAATCATAAAATGCAGCAATTGCTAACATGATTCGGACAGACTTAAGCATCACTACGAGTGAGAAGGTCTCATCTTAGTCAATCCCTTGAACTTGTCGAAAACCTTTTGCAACAAGTCGAGCTTTGTAGACAGTAACATTACCGTCAGCGTCGGTCTTCTTCTTGAAGATCCATTTATTCTCAATTGCTTGCCGATCAACGGGCAAGTCAACCAAAGTCCACACTTTGTTCTCATACATGGATCCCATCTCAGATTTCATGGCTTCTAGCCATTTTGCGGAATCTGGGCTCACCATCACTTCTTCATAGTTCGTAGGTTCATCATGATCTAGTAGCATGACTTCCAGAACAGGATTACCGTAGCACTCTGGTGCAGATCTTACTCTGGTTGATCTACAAGGTTCGGTAGTAACTTGATCTGAAGTTTCATGATCATTATCATTAGCTTCCTCACTAATTGGTGTAGGTATCACAGAAACCGGTTTCTGTGATGTACTACTTTCCAATGAGGGAGCAGGTACAGTTACCTCATCAAGTTCTACTTTTCTCCCACTCACTTCTTTCGAGAGAAACTCCTTCTCTAGAAAAACTCCGAATTTAGAAACAAAAGTCTTGCCTTCAGATCTGTGATAGAAGGTGTACCCAACAGTCTCCTTTGGGTATCCTATGAAGGCACATTTCTCCGATTTGGGTTCGAGCTTATCAGGTTGAAGCTTTTTCACATAAGCATCGCAGCCCCAAACTTTCAGAAACGACAACTTTGGTTTCTTGCCAAACCACAGTTCATAAGGCGTCGTCTCAACGGATTTCGATGGTGTCCTATTTAATGTGAATGAAGCCGTCTCTAAAGCATAACCCCAAAACGATAACGGTAAATCATTAAGAGACATCATAGATCGCACCATATCTAATAAAGTATGATTACGACATTCGGACACACCATTACACTGTGGTGTTCCAGGTGGCGTGAGTTGCGAAACTATTCCACATTGTTTCAAATGTAGACCAAACTCGTAACTCAAATATTCTCCTCCACGATCAGATCATAGAAACTTTATTTTCTTGTTACGATGATTTTCAACTTCATTCTAAAATTCTTTGAACTTTTCAAATGTTTCAGACTTATGTTTCATTAAGTAGATATACCCATATCTGCTTAAATCATCTGTGAAGGTGAGAAAATAACGATATCCGCCACGAGCCTCAACATTCATTGGACCACATACATCTGTATGTATGATTTCCAACAAATCCGTTGCTCTCTCCATAGTACCGGAGAACGGTGTTTTAGTCATCTTACCCATGAGGCACGGTTCGAAAGTACCAAGTGATTCATAATCAAGTGGTTCCAAAAGTCCATCAGTATGGAGTTTCTTCATGCACTTTACACCGATATGACCTAAACGGGAGTGCCACAAATAAGTTGCACTATCATTATCAACTCTGCATCTTTTGATTTCAACATTATGAATATGTGTATCACTACTATCGAGATTCATCAAAAATAGACCACTCTTTAAGGGTGCATGACCATAAAAGATATTACTCATATAAATAGAACAACCATTATTCTCTGATTTAAATGAATAAGCGTCTCACATCAAACAAGATCCAGATATAATGTTCATGCTCAACGCTGGCACCAAATAACAATTATTTAGGTCTAATACTAATCCCGAAGGTAGATGTAGAGGTAGCGTGCCGACCACGATCACACGACTTTGGAACCATTTCCCACGCGCATCGTCACCTCGTCCTTAGCCAATCTTCGCTTAATCTGTAGCCCCTATTTCGAGTTGCAAATGTTAGCAACAGAACCAGTATCAAATACCCAGGTGCTACTGCGAGCATTAGTAAGGTACACATCAATAACATGTATATCACATATACCTTTGTTCACTTTGCCATCCTTCTTATCCGCCAAATACTTGGGGCAGTTCCGCTTCCAGTGACCAGTCTGCTTGCAGTAGAAGCACTCAGTCTCAGGCTTAGGTCCAGACTTGGGTTTCTTCTCCTGAGCAGCAACTTGTTTGCTGTTCTTCTTGAAGTTCCCTTTCTTCTTCCCTTTGCCCTTTTTCTTGAAACTGGTGGTCTTATTGACCATCAACACTTGATGCTCCTTCTTGATTTCTACCTCCGTGGCTTTTAGCATTGCGAAGAGCTCAGGAATAATTTTATTCATCCCTTGCATATTATAGTTCATCACGAAGCTTTTGTAGCTTGGTGGCAGTGATTGAAGAACTCTGTCAATGACACTATCAACAAGAAGATTAACCCCCAGTTGAATCAAGTGATTATGATACCCAGACATTTTGAGTATATGTTCACTGACAGAACTATTCTCCTCCATCTTGCAGCTATAGAACTTATTGGAGACTTCATATCTCTCAATCCGGGCATTTGCTTGAAATATTAACTTCAACTCCTCGAACATCTCGTATGCTCCATGACGTTCAAAACGTCGTTGAAGACCCGGTTCTAAGCCGTAAAGCATGGCACACTGAACTATCGAGTAGTCATCTGCTTTGCTCTGCCAGACGTTCATAACATCTGATGTTGCTCCTGCAGCAGGCTTGGCACTTAGCGGTGCTTCCAGGACGTAATTCTTCTGTGCAGCAATGAGGATAATCCTCAAGTTACGGACCCAGTCCGTGTAATTGCTACCATCATCTTTCAACTTTGCTTTCTCAAGGAACGCATTAAAATTCAACAGAACAACAGCACGAGCCATCTATCTACAATCAAACATAGACAAGCAAGATACTATCAGGTACTAAGTTCATGATAAATTTAAGTTCAATTAATCATATTACTTAAGAACTCCCACTTAGAAAGATATCCCTCTAATCCTCTAAGTGATCACGTGATCCAAATCAACTAAACCATGTCCGATCATCACGTGAGATGGAGTAGTATCAATGGTGAACATCAATATGTTGATCATACCTACTATATGATTCACGCTCGACCTTTCGGTCTTCGTGTTCCGAGGCCATATCTGTTATATGCTAGGCTCGTCAAGTTAAACCTGAGTATTCCGCGTGTGCAACTGTTTTACACCCGTTGTATTTGAACGTAGAGCCTATCACACCCGATCATCACGTGGTGTCTCAACACGAAGAACTTTCGCAACGGTGCATACTTAGGGAGAACACTTATACTTTGATAATTTAGTGAGGGATCATCTTATAATGCTACCGTCAATCAAAGCAAGATAAGATGCATAAAAGATAAACATCACATGCAATCAATATAAGTGATATGATATGGCCATCATCAACTTGTGCTTGTGATCTCCATCTCCGAAGCACCTTCATGATCACCATCGTCACCGGCGCGACACCTTGATCACCATCGTAGCATCATTGTCGTCTCGCCAATTTTATGCTTCCACGATTATCGCTACCGCTTAGTGATAAAGTAAAGCATTACATCGCGATTGCATTGCATACAATAAAACGACAACCATATGGCTCCTACCAGTTGCCGATAACTTGGTTACAAAACATGATCATCTCATACAATAAAATTTAGCATCATGTCTTGACCATATCACATCACAACATGCCCTGCAAAAACAAGTTAGACGTCCTCTACTTTGTTGTTGCCAGTTTTACGTGGCTGCTACGGGATTAGCAAGAACCGTTCTTACCTACGCATCAAAACCACAACGATAGTTTGTCAAGTTGGTGCTGTTTTAACCTTCTCAAGGACCGGGCGTAGCCACACTTGGTTCAACTAAAGTTGGAGAAACTGACACCCGCCAGCCACCTGTGTGCAAAGCACGTCGGTAGAACCAGTATTGTGTAAGCGTACGCGTAATGTCGGTCTGGGCCGCTTCATCCAACAATACCGCCGAACCAAAGTATGACATGCTGGTTAGTAGTATGACTTATATCGCCCACAACTCACTTGTGTTCTACTCGTGCACAACATCAACGCATAAAACCTAGGCTCGGATGCCACTGTTGGGGAACGTAGTAATTTCAAAAAAATTCCTACGCACACGCAAGATCATGGTGATGCATAGCAACGAGAGGGGAGAGTGTTGTCTACGTACCCTTGTAGACCGTTCGTGAAAGCGTTAAATCAACGCGGTTGATGTAGTCGTACGTCTTCACGTCCGACCGATCCAAGTACCGAAAGTACGGCACATCCGAGTTTTGCACACGTTCGGCTCGGTGACGTCCTCGCCTTCTCGATCCAGCAAGAGGGGCGAAGTAGTAGATGAGTTCCGGCAGCACGACGGCGTGGTGACGGTGTTGGTGAAGAACAATCTCCGCAGGGCTTCGCCTAAGCACTATGAAAACTATGACGGAGGATAAACTAGAGGGGACGGGGTTGCCGGCACACGGCTTGGTGTTTCTTGATGTGTCTTTGGTGCTAGCCCTACCCCTCTATTTATATGTTGAGCCTTGGGGTCGAAACTTGGAGTAAAAGCCTCCTCAAAGTCGGTTTCACCCGAAAGGCAAGAGTCCTTCTCGGACTCCAGGGCTAGACGCCAGGGTTCCCGGCGTCTACCCCCTAGACGCCAGGGTTCCTGGCGTCTAGCCTCCGGTCTCCGCAAAACTTCCTTTTGCACTTTCCAAAAGCCTCGTGGGCTTTCCCCTTTGGCCCAGATAAAGTGTTCTCGTGCCCAAACATTCCGGGAAACATCCGGAACCCCTTCCGGTGAATTCCGGAACCCTTCCGGAGATCAAACACTACTATCCCATATATCAAACTTTATCTCCGGACCATTCCGGAGTTCCTCGTCATGTCCGTGATCTCATCTCGGACTCCGAAAAACATTCGGTCATCAACATACACAACTCATATAGTACTATATCGTCAACGAACGTTAAGCGTGTGGACCCTACGGGTTCGAGAACTATGTAGACATGACCGAGACACCTCTCTGGTCAATAACCAATAGCGGGACCTGGATGCCCATATTGGCTCCTACATATTCTACGAAGATCTTTATCGGTCAGACCGCATAACAACATGCGTTGTTCCCTTTGTCATCGGTATGTTACTTGCCCGAGATTCGATCGTCGGTATCTCAATACCTAGTTCAATCTCGTTACCGGCAAGTCTCTTTACTCGTTCCGTAATACATCATCCCGCAACTAACTTATTAGTTGCAATGCTTGCAAGGCTTGAGTGATGTGTATTACCGAGAGGGCCCAGAGATACCTCTCCGACAATCGGAGTGACAAATCCTAATCTCGAAATACGCCAACCCAACAAGTACCTTCGGAGACACATGTAGAGCACCTTTATAATCACCCAGTTACGTTGTGACGTTTGGTAGCACACAAAGTGTTCCTCCGGTAAACGGGAGTTGCATAATCTCATAGTCATAGGAACATGTATAAGTTATGAAGAAAGCAATAGCAACAAAGTAAACGATCAAGTGCTAGGCTAACGGAATGGGTCAAGTCAATCGCATCATTCTCCTAATGATGTGATCCCGTTAATCAAATGACAACTCATGTCTATGGTTAGGAAACATAACCATCTTTGATCAACGAGCTAGTCAAGTAGAGGCATACTAGTGACACTCTGTTTTGTCTATGTATTCACACATGTATTATGTTTCCGGTTAATACAATTCTAGCATGAATAATAAACATTTATCCTGATATAAGGAAATAAATAATATCTTTATTATTGCCTCTAGGGCATATTTCCTTCACTGCTTGCCTCTCGCTGCCGCTGCTTCTACTGTTTGCCCGCCGCCGCTCTGCACGCCCTTGGTCGCGCCCACCCGCATGGTAGCCGTCCCTCGTGCACCGCCGTCCCTCCAACCAACACCCGCCGCTGCGCCCGACCGCTCGTGGCGGAGCCTGCCTCCGGCCACCGCCCCTGGTCCGTCCCCTGCAGCCCGCACACGGTCGCATCCCCGCTGGGTCCGGCCCGCGCCCTGAAACGTCTCCAACGTATCTACTTTTACAAACACTTTTGCCCTTGTTTTGGACTCTAACTTGCATGATTTGAATGGAACTAACCCAGACTGACGTTGTTTTCAGCAGAATTACCATGGTGTTATTTATGTGCAGAAACAAACGTTCTCGGAATGACCTGAAACTTCACGGAGCAACTTTTCGGAAAATATAAAAAATACCTGCAAAAGATGAAGGCCAGGGGGCCCACCACCTCACCATGAGGGTGGGGGGCACGCCTGCCCCCTAGGGAGCGCCCCCTACCTCGTGGGCCCCCTGGTGCCTCTCCGACTCCAACTCCAACTCCATATATTGTGTTTCGGGGAGAAAAAAATCAGAGAGAACAATTCATCGCGTTTTACGATACGGAGCCGCCGCCAAGCCCTAAAACCTCTCGGGAGGGCTGATCTGGAGTCCGTTCGGGGCTCCAGAGAGGGGAATCCGTCGCCATCGTCATCATCAACCATCCTCCATCGCCAATTTCATGATGCTCACCGCCGTGCGTGAGTAATTCCATCATAGGCTTGCTGGACGGTGATGGGTTGGATGGGATCTATCATGTAATCGAGTTAGTTTTGTTAGGGTTTGATCCCTACTATCCAGTATGTTCTGAGATTGATGTTGCTATGACTTTGCTATGCTTAATGCTTGTCACTAGGGCCTGAGTGCCATATTTCAGATCTGAACCTATTATGTTTTCATCAATATATGAGAGTTCTTGATCCTATCTTGCAAGTCTATAGTCACCTATTATGTGTTATGATCCGTTAACCCCGAAGTGACAATAATCGGGATACTTATCGGTGATGACCGTAGTTTGAGGAGTTCATGTATTCACTATGTGTTAATGCTTTGTTTCGGTACTCTATTAAAAGGAGGCCTTAATATCCCTTAGTTTCCGTAAGGACCCCGCTGCCATGGGAGGGTAGGACAAAAGATGTCATGCAAGTTCTTTTCCATAAGCACGTATGACTATATTTGGAATACATGCCTACATTACATCAATGAACTGTCACCCTAGGTTATGACTGTTACATGATGAACCGCATCCGGCATAATTCTCCATCACCGATCCATTGCCTACGAGCTTTCCATATATTGTTCTTCGCTTATTTACTTTCCCGTTGTTATTGCTATCATCACTACAAAATACCAAAAACATTACTTTTACTACTGTTACCTTTTGTTACCGTTACCACTACTATCATATTACTTTGCTACTAAATACTTTGCTGCAGATATTAAGTTTCTAGGTGTGGTTGAATTGACAACTCAGCTGCTAATACTTGAGAATATTCTTTGGCTCCCCTTGTGTCGAATCAATAAATTTGGGTTGAATACTCTACCCTCGAAAACTGTTGCGATCATCTATACTTGTGGGTTATCAAGACCATTTTCTGGCGCCGTTGCCGGGGAGCATAGCTCTATTCTTTGAGTCACTTGGGATTTATATCTGCTTATCATTATGAAGAACTTGAAAGATCTAAGAACCAAGATTTATCCCTCAACTACGAGGGGAGGTAAGGAACTGCCATCTAGCTCTGCACTTGATTCACCTTCTGTTTTGAGTAAGCTTGTGAGACCTATACCTGCTTCTGCTATTCGTTCTGATATGTCGCATGTTATTGATGATGCTACTTCTGCTGTGCATGATACTTATGATGAAACTACTTCTATGCTTGATACTAATGTGCCACTTGGTGATTTTCTCGATGAACAACTTGCTAGGTCTAGAGAGATTGAAAATATTGAATCTGATAATATTGATGAAAGTGATGATGAAGAATCACTTGTTATTCCTAAGGGTTATGTTTTTGATCAAGAAGCTTCTTTAGCTATTTTAGCTTGCAAACATAGAAACGAACTTAAGAGGTTATTAGCTAAATGGAATAAGCAATCTCTAAATGCTAGAATGAAACCTGACCCTGCTTTTTCTACTTCACCTATCTGTGTTACTGATAAGGATTATGAATTCTCTGTTGATCCTGATATAATTACTTTGGTTGAATCTGATCCTTTCCATGGCTATGAATCTAAAACTGTTGTGGCACATCTTACTAAATTAAATGATATAGCCACCCTGTTCACTAAAGATGAGAGAACTTGTTACTTTTATATCCTTAAAATATTTCCGTTCTCATTAAAGGGTGATGCTAAGATATGGTTTAATTCTCTTGATCCTGGTTGTGTGCGTAGTCCCCAGGATATGATTTATTACTTCTCTGCTAAATATTTCCCTGCTCATAAGAAACAAGCTGCTTTAAGGGATATATATAATTCTGTGCAAATTGAAGAAGAGAGTATCCCACAAGCTTGGGGGAGGCTTCTCCAATTACTTAATGCTTTGCCTGATCATCCTCTTAAGAAAAATAAAATACTTGATATCTTTTATAATCGACTAACCAATGCTTCGAGAGATTACCTGGATAGTTGTGCTGGTTCTGTTTTCAGGGAAAGAACACCAGATGAAGCTGAAATTCTATTGAATAATATGTTGACAAATGAAAATAATTGGACACCTCCGGAGCCAATTCCTAAGCCTATTCCTAAACCAACTCCGAAGAAGAGGGGTATTCTATTTCTCAGTCTTGAAGATATGCAAGAGGCAAAGAAATCTATGAAAGAAAAGGGTATTAAAGCTGAAGATGTTAAGAATTTACCTCCTATTGAAGAAATACATGGTCTTAGTTTACCGCCTGTTGAAGAAATATATGATCTTAATCCATTACCTATTGAAGAAACTCATGGTCTTGATAACCCGACACAGATAGTAAAGGTAAATTCTCTCTATAGATATGATAAAGCTGAAATCCCATTTACTAAGTTTGCTAGCCCATGCTTAGATGAGTTTGATAGATTTATGGCTAAAAGAAGATTTTAATGCTTATTTTGGTAGACAATTGAAATACAATTCAAATATGCTTGAACACTTGGGTGATTATATGGCTAATGTCAAAGGTGAACTTAAACTTATTAGTAAACATGCTTCTATGGTTACCACTCAAGTAGAACAAGTACTTAAAGCTCAAAATGATTTGCTCAATGAATTGAATAGTAAAGATAATGATTATGTTGTTAGAGTGGCTACTAGAACTGGTAGAATGACTCAGGAACCTTTGTATCCTGAAGGCCACCCCAAGAGAATTGAGCAAGATTCTCAGAGAAATAATATAGGTGCACCTAGTCCTTCTAAAAGGAAGAAAAAGAAAAATGATAGGACTTTTCATGCTTCTAGTGATCCTATTATTGAAACACCTGAGAATCGAAATGATATTTCTATTTCTGATGCTGAAACACAATCTGGTAATGAACCTGAAACTAGTGATAAGGTTAATGATAATGTTCATGATGATGCTCAACCTAGTAATGATAATCATATAGAAATTGAACCCGTTGTTGATCTTGATAACCCACAATCAAGGAATCAACGTTATGATAAGAAAGACTTTGTTGCTAAGAAACATGGTAAAGAAAGAGAACCATGGGTTTAGAAACCCATGCCTTTTCCTCCCAAACCATCCTAAGTATATGAAAGATATTGTTACAAATAAAAGAAAGATACCTGAAGCTGAAATTTCCACCATGTTTGCTAATTATACTTTTAAGGGTGGAATACCAAAGAAACTTGGAGATCCGGGAGTACCCACTATACCATGCTCTATTAAAAGAAACTATGTTAAAACTGCTTTATGTGATCTTGGAGCCGGTGTTAGTGTTATGCCTCTCTCTTTATATCGTAGACTTGATTTTAATAAGTTGACACCTACTGAAATATCTTTGCAAATGGCTGATAAATCAACTGCTATACATGTCGGTATTTGTGAGGATGTGCCTGTTGTAGTTGCAAACGTTACTATTTTAATGGACTTTGTTATTCTTGATATTCCCGAGGACGATGGTATGTCTATTATTCTTGGAAGACCCTTTTTGAATACTGCAGGGGCTGTTATTGATTGCACTAAAGGCAATGTCACTTTTCATGTTAATGGTAATGAGCATACGGTACACTTTCCGAGGAAACAACCTCAAGTTCATAGTATCAATTCCATTGGAAAAATTCCATCGATTATATTTGGAGGATTTGAATTTCCTCTTCCTACTGTCAAGAAGAAATATGATATTCTTATTATTGGGGATGTTCATATCCCCGTTGAGGTAACATAGTGTTATTCGAAATTTCTCTGGTTCCATGTTATTCGGAATGAGCTCGTTAACAAGACTTGATCAACCTTGTTAGTGGATTCCTTTTGATGATCATGAGATGGATGAAACTAGAGAGCACAACCTTCTGTACCCCACTTTTACTTTCTGTTATTTATATTAAATAAAATAAAAATAAATATTTTTTTGTCTGTTATCTGATTATCCTTGCAATATAAAAATATCCCGAAAATAAAAGTTCTCCAAATGCCCTGAAATTTAAATATGATTTTTCTAGAATATTTGAGAATATTTGGCACTGAGAACACAGCAGGGGGGTCATCCACCTGCCCACGAGGGTGGAGGGCGCGCCCTACCCCCCTAGGCGCGCCCCCTGCCTCGTGGGCCCATGGTGGCCCTCATCCACTTATTCCTGCACCCACACACTTCTTCTTCCTCCCACAAACACGAATATCCAGCTCAAGCATGAGTTCTAGCTCATCTTGCTGCCATTTTCGATCTCCTTGCTCAAAGCACCTCTCACAAAACTGCGTGAGGAGATTGTTCCTCGGTATGTGACTCCTCCATTGGTCCAATTAGTTTTTGTTCTAGTGCTTTATTCATTGCAAATTTTTGCTGCTTAGGTGACCCTGTTCTTCAGCTTCCATGTCAAATTTATATGGTCAAAAGTAGTTTTGATGCATGATATAGGCTCTAGGCACTTGTGGGTGTAGTTGCTATCAATATTATTGAGTTTGGTTTACTTTATTTTGAAGTTACTAAAAATTTCAGCATTTTTCAGAAAATGTTGAGGAGACTTTTGAGGGGCTCATCGAGCCAAAGCTCGAAGGAAAAGGCACCGAAGCCTAAGTATAATCTGCCTCGCACCGCGGAGGTTCAGGCGTGTGAATGGCCTTCCGATGATTTGTTGAGAGCAGCCGGGATTTATGAAGATTTTCATGAATTGGCTAAGATTAATGCAGGCCTCACTGCTTTCCTCCACGACCAATGCGATCAGTATCTCTTACTCACAAATATCTTTGTGCAAAACTTTCATTTCCATTCTAGGAGCTCACCACCTACGGTGGAGTTTTATTTATATGATGAGCATAAGGATATGTCACTTTATGATTTTTGTCGGGTTTGTTTAGTCCCTTTTGAGGGCAAGACAGAAGAACCACATCGCGATGATGTAGAGGGTTTTATTGATACTATCACTGTAGGGGAAACAACGAAGGTTTCCGATGCACGAATCACTAGCATACATTTTCCTGTTTTACGTTATTTTGCATTATTTGCTAGTTGTTGTTTAATTGGTCGCGGAAACTGTGGAAACCTTAGTATCCCTGATATTATTATTTTGCTCCATAGTTTATACGGTGATGACTCTGTTAGTATGGGCGGCATTATTGCTAAATGGTTAAGTCTAAACCGTACCAAGGGCCCCGTCTTTGGAGGCATCTATGCTTCACGCCTAGCTGCACATTTTAACATACCTATTAGGCATTATGAGAAGGAAGAAAAAGTGTTGCCTCGTGTTTATCTAGATTATAAAAGTATGGTGGCACATGATTTTATTGTTAAGAATAGGGAAGGAGAGCTTAAATACCAATTGTTCTTTAATAAACATCATCCTGAGACTATTACCCTGCCTGCTCCTTCTTTGTTTGATTTATCTGTAGGCCAGTACCTTGTTCCGTTAAAGGCTATTCACGCCTACCGAAACCCTGCACCAGCCATGGAGCCAGAGCCGGAACCACAAGTTGATTCTTCACGACAGTCTAATTATCAGTGGGATCCGGAGATGACTATCAGCCAGTGGCAATCAGAGTCTTCCTCTTCTTCATCTCAGTACGACCCCAACTATTATTATGGGTATCTGCTAGGCCAGCCGTGGCCATAGACCAACTTAGGCCAAAAGCCTAAGCTTGGGGGAGTACGTATTTCCCACCGACATTACATTTATGTTCACACACTCATTGCTAGATGTCAGTGCTCATACTTTTTCATTGTATCATCCATGCTAGTTTATTTTCCCTTTTATGCTTTCTTCTTGTGTGTTTGATAAACCTTAAGAAAAACCAAAAAATTATTTGTAGCTTTTAATTAGTTACTTTCCGTGCTTGTGGTAGTAATTAAAAAGAAAACCCAAAAAGATTTCTTGTTCTTCTTTTACCTGTTGGGAGCTTTCCCGTGTAAATAGTTTCATTTCTTTTCTTTTCTTTGGGGGTCGATAGGAGAAGACCATAATTAAATTGTTGAAGTGGCTCTTATATGCATTATTGTTGATCTGACAAAAGAGCCCATATTGCCTTGTCTTCTCCTGTTTATTGAATGCTTGTAGATTCCAGCTTAGTCCAATGCACGTGCACCACTATTATTATTCACATCGTTCGGTCGTGCAAGTGAAAGGCAATTATGATGATATATGATGGATTGACTGAGATGAGAAAAGCTAGTATGAACTCGACCTCTTTTGTTTTTGTAAATATGATTAGTTCATCGTTCCTGATTCAGCCTATTATGAATAAACATGTTTGCAACGACAACTAGAGATCATAGTTTCTTGTGCCATGCTTGATTAGCTATGAGTTATAATGGTATACCTTGTGTGCCAACATGCTATTAAAATGGTTATGATGTGGTATTATAGGGTGGTATCCTCCTTTGAATGATTTAAGTGACTTGACTTGGCGCATGTTCATGCATGTAGTTGAAACAAAATCAACATAGCCTTCACGATATTTATGTTCATGGTGGATTATATCCTACTCATGCTTGCACTCGGTGTTGATTAATTTTAATGCATGTTCATGACTGTTGTCGCTCTCTAGCTGGTCGCTTCCCAGTCTTTTGCTAGCCATCACCTGTACTAAGCAGGAATACTGCTTGTGCATCCAATCCCTTAAACCCCAAAGTTATTCCACATGAGTCCACTATACCTACCTATATACGGTATCTACCTGCCGTTCCAAGTAAATTTGTATGTGTCAAACTCTAAACCTTCAAATAAATATCCTATTTTGTATGCTCGAATAGATCATGTATCAACTAGGGCTGTCTGTATCTTCCATGTTAGGCGGGTTATTCTCAAGAGGAGTGGACTCCGCTCCTCACTCACGAGATAAATGGCTGGTCACCGGGATGCCCAGTCCCATGCTTTATGCAAACTAAATCAAAATAATTGCAAACAAAACTCCCCCTGGGACTCTTGTTAGTTGGAGGCACTCGTTGTTTCGAGCAAGCCATGGATTGATACTTGTTGGTGGAAGGGGGAGTATAAACTTTACCATTCTGTTTGGGAACCGCCTATAATGTGTGTAGCATGGAAGATATTGCCATCTCTTGGTTGTTATGTTGACAATGAAAGTATACCGCTCAAAATATTATTCACCTCTATTTCAAAACCGAGCTCTGGCACCTCTACAAATCCTTGTTTCCCTCTGCGAAGGGCCTATCTATTTACTTTTATGTTGATTCATCATCCTCTTATTAAAAAGCACCAGTTGGAGAGCACCGTTGTCATTTGCATTCATTATTGTTAGTTTACATTGAGTATGACTTGACTGGATCTCTTTTACCATGAATTACAATGTCTAGTCAGTCCTTGGTCTTTAAAGGTGCTCTGCATTTATGTTCTATGGTCTCAGAAAGGGCTAGCGAGATACCACCTTGTTATATCATATTATGATTGTTTTGAGAAAGTCTTGTCATCCGAGATTTATTATTATTGCTCGCTACTTTATTATGCTATTGATATGAGTAAACTTGAGACCTAAGCGTTATTGCGAATGTGGTTAGTTATAATATTTGCTGAAAACTTGAATGATGGCTTTACATATTTACAACAACAAGAGCAAACGGAGTTTGTAAAAGTTTTTCTTTATCACTTTCAGTTTGTCAACTGAATTGCTTGAGGACAAGCAAAGGTTTAAGCTTGGGGGAGTTGATACGTCTCCAATGTATCTACTTTTCCAAACACTTTTGCCCTTGTTTTGGACTCTAACTTGCATGATTTGAATGGTACTAACCCAAACTGACGCTGTTTTCAGCAGAATTACCATGGTGTTACTTATGTGCAGAAACAAACGTTCTTGGAATGACCTGAAACTTCACGGAGCAACTTTTTGGAAAATATAAAAAATACCTGCAAAGATGAAGGCCAGGGGGCCCACCACCTCTCCACGAGGGTGGGGGCGCGCCTGCCCCCTAGGGCGCGCCCCCTACCTCATGGGCCCCCTGGTGCCTCTCCGACTCAAACTCCAACTCCATATATTGTGTTTCGGGGAGAGAAAAAATCAGAGAGAATAATTCATCGTGTTTTACGATACGGAGCCGCCGCCAAGCCCTAAAACCTCTCGGGAGGGCTGATCTGGAGTCCGTTCGGGGCTCCGGAGAGGGGAATCCATCGCCATCGTCATCATCAACCATCCTCCATCACCAATTTCATGATGCTCACCGCCGTGCGTGAGTAATTCCATCGTAGGCTTGCTAGACGGTTATGGCTTAGATGGGATCTATCATGTAATCGAGTTAGTTTTGTTAGGGTTTGATCCCTACTATCCAGTGTGTTCTGAGATTGATGTTGCTATGACTTTGCTATGCTTAATGCTTGTCACTAGGGCCTGAGTGCCATGATTTCAGATCTGAACCTATTATGTTTTCATCAATATATGAGAGTTCTTGATCCTATCTTGCAAGTCTATAGTCACCTTTTATGTGTTATGATCCGTTAACCCCGAAGTGACAATAATCGGGATACTTACCAGTGATGACCGTAGTTTGAGGAGTTCATGTATTCACTATGTGTTAATGCTTTGTTTCGGTACTCTATTAAAAGGAGGCCTTAATATCCCTTAGTTTCCATAAGGACCCCGCTGCCACGGGAGGGTAGGACAAAAGATGTCATGCAAGTTCTTTTCCATAAGCATGTATGACTATATTCGGAATACATGCCTACATTACATCAATGAACTGTCACCCTAGGTTATGACTGTTACATGATGAACCGCATCCGGCATAATTCTCCATCACCGATCCATTGCCTACGAGCTTTCCATATATTGTTCTTCGCTTATTTACTTTCCCGTTGTTATTGCTATCATCACTACAAAATACCAAAAACATTACTTTTACTACTGTTACCTTTCGTTACCGTTACCACTACTATCATATTACTTTGCTACTAAGTACTTTGCTACAGATATTAACTTTCCAGGTGTGGTTGAATTGACAACTCAGCTGCTAATACTAGAGAATATTCTTTGGCTCCCCTTGTGTCAAATCAATAAATTTGGGTTGAATAATCTACCCTCAAAAACTGTTGCGATCCCCTATACGTGTGGGTTATCACGCCCCGCCGTTGGCCGCTGCACATCGCCGCTCCCCTGCACCTCGCCCCACCGCGCGCGCTGCTACCTCGGCTCCGCCGCCATCGCGCCGCCGCTCCTACCGGCTGCGCCGTGGCCGGCTGAGGGAGTCCTGGATTAGGGGGTCTCCGGACAGCCAGACTATATCCTTTGGCCGGACTGTTGGACTATGAAGATACGAGATTGAAGACTTCGTCCCGTGTCTGGATGGGACTCTACTTGGCGTGGAAGGCAAGCTAGGCAATACGGATATGTGTATCTCCTCGTTTGTAACCGACCTTGTGTAACCCTAGCCTCCTCCGGTGTCTATATAAACCGGAGGGCTTTAGTCCGTAGGACAACATACAATCATACCATAGGCTAGTTTTTAGGGTTTAGCTTCTCCGATCTCGTGGTAGATCAACTCTTGTACTACTCGTATTATCAAGAATAATCAAGCAGGACGTAGGGTTTTACCTCCATCAAGAGGGCCCGAACCTGTGTAAAACATCGTGTCCCACGCCTCCTGTTACCATCCGCCTTAGACGCACAGTTCGGGACCCCCTACCCGAGATCCGCCGGTTTTGACACCGACATTGGTGCTTTCATTGAGAGTTCCTCTGTATCGTCACCGCACAACTCGCTTGGCCATCTGGAGCAGATCGAGAGTTACGCCCCTGGCCACCAGGTCAGGTTTGGAAGCTTAAACTACACGGCCGACATCCGCGGAGACTTGAACTTCGACGGATTCGAGCCCTTGCCGAGTGCGCCGCACGGTCGCGATGAGCATGATTTAGCTCTACCATCGGACAGTGTTCAGGAGACCGCACCGGCAACCGCCCCGACCCTCAATTCGGAGCCAATTGCGCCATCCATGGACGGGTGGATAGACCCCGCCACGAAGGGCGCATTCACAGCGGCGATCGAGCCGAGGATCGACCTTACCCTTCACGGGAGCCGTGACGCCGAACTACCGGATTCTTCCCCGGCCACGGACTCTGAACCGCCTGCGCCCGTGCCTGTCGAATCCGACTGGGCACCGATCATGGAGTTCACCTCCACGGATATCTATCAGCACTCGCCTTTCGGTGACATACTGAACTCATTAAGGTCTCTCTCCCTATTAGGAGAGTCCTGGCCGAACTATGTTAGGCAGGATTGGGATGCGGATGACGAAGAAATTCGCCGCCCACCCACCACCCACTTAGTAGCCACTGTCGACGATTTGACCAACATGCTCGACTTCGACTCCGAAGACATCGACGGTATGGACGACGATGCAGGAGACGAACAGGAACCACTGCCCACAGGGCACTGGACGCCCACTTCATAATATGACGTATACATGGTGGACACACCGAAAGAAAACGACGGCGAGGAACGGAAGGACGCAGCGAAGGGTTGTTCCCTCGAGAAGCAGTCAAAGCGGCGGCGTAGGCGCCGCTCCAAATCCCCCCTTGGCAGAAACAATGATCATATAGACCCAGCGTTAGAGCAGGGTGAACCATCGCCCGACCACGGCAACACGGAGAATCAAACCGAACAACCCGACTCCGTCGAAGATAACAGTCCGGACGACATCACACCAGACAGGCACCCGGAGCAACAGAATGCCCATCAAAGGCTTGTTGCCACTACGAGGAGTCTGAAAAAGCAGAAGCAAAGGCTCAAGGCTGCACAAGACACACTCAGAATCAGATGGAGTGAAGTACTCAACACTGCAGCGAAGTACGGCGGTAATCGCCACACCAAGAGCTACCCGAAGCGAAAGTTGCTACCTGAATTCGATGAGGAGGCCTTAGATCCCCCGCAATTAAAAAAGCAAAACAGCCATCCGGTCGGATAGATGACCTCGTGACCAACATAGAGCGGCAAACGACGCCGCACATAAACCAGTACGCGATCCACGCGAGGGCTCGCATCAAAAGGACGGCGCAACCAGATCCATATACGGGCCACGCAAGCGCGCTCCAGCATGCAATGCGACACAACAAACATCTGAACACCACAGTACACCCAAATACAGGGGTGCCGCACACCCCCTATGTTTCACCGATGAGGTACTGGACCATGAATTTCCAGAGGGATTCAAACCCGTAAACATAGAGGCGTACGATGGAACGACAGACCCTGGGGTCTGGATTGAGGACTACATCCTCCATATCCACATGGCTCGAGAAGACGATCTCCACGCCATCAAGTACTTACCCCTCCAGCTCAAAGGGCCAGCTCGGCACTGGCTTAAAAGCCTCCCCGAAAACTCCATTGGAAGTTGGGAAGAGCTCGAAGACGCTTTTCGGGCAAATTTTCAAGGGACTTATGTCCGACCACCGGATGCAGACGATTTGAGTCATATAACTCAACAGCCCGGAGAGTCAGCCCGAAAGCTTTGGAACAGATTCCTCACTAAAAAGAACCAAATAGTCGACTGTCCAGACGCAAAAGCCTTAGCAACTTTCAAGCACAGCGTTCGAGACGAATGGCTTGCCAGACACCTCAGCCAAGAAAAGCCGAGAACAATGGCAGCATTAACAAGCCTCATGACCCGCTTTTGCGCGGGCGAGGACAGCTGGTTGGCCTGATGCAGCACCAGTGACCCAAGTACATCCGAAGTCAGGGACGGAAACGGGAAATCACGACGCAACAAAAACAAGCGCCGGAATAAAGATGACAGCCCGAAGAGCACGGCGGTAAACGCCGGATTCAAAAGCTCTCGGCCAGGTCAGCAAAAGCCGCCCCCCAAAGGCAACAGAGACGAACTATCCAGCCTAAACAAGATTCTGGACCAAATATGTCAGATCCATAGCACCCCCGATAAACCTGCAAACCATACCCATAGAGAATGTTGGGTCTTCAAGCAGTCCGGCAAGCTCAACGTCGAACATGAGGGGCAGGATACACCAAGCGAAGACGAGGACGAGCCTCGCAAGCAAAGCACTGGGGAACAGAAGAAATTCCCACCAGAAGTCAAAACAGTCAACGTGTTACATGTGATAAAGGGGAGAAACAAAGCGGCACTCCCAGAGACACATGCCCCAGGGCCTATCACCGCGGAGTTCTGCCACTGGTCGTACCAACCGATCACCTTTGACCATCGGGATTACTCGGCAAGTATCCGGCGTGCAGGATGGGCTGCCTTGGCATTAGACCCAATAATTGACGGATACCACTTCACACGAGTCCTGATGGACGGCGGCAGCAGTTTAAACCTGATATATCAGGACACAGTCCGCAACATGGGGATAGACCCAGTAAAAATTAGCCATAGCAATACTACCTTTAAAGGAGTAACGCCAGGCCCAGAAGCCCATTGCACGGGCTCCCTGCTACTAGAGGTTATATTCGGCTTTCCCGATAACTTCCGCAGCAAAAAGTTGACCTTCCACATCGCTCCATTCCAAAGTGGCTATCAAGCACTACTCGGACGTGAAGCTTTCGCTCGCTTTAACGCAATACTGCATTGCGCTTCTCTCATGCTTAAGATGCCCGGTCCACGCGGCATCATTATAGTAAATGGAAATATTGAGCGCTCCTTGCGCGCGGAAGACCGTGCGGCTGCCTTGGATGCCGCACACTAAACGGCCTCACCAACTAAAGCATCTGACAGGTCGTTAAGACCACGGACGCGGTTAGACAAGTCCGACGCAGCTATATGTAATTGATACAGGTTTGATGGCTATACCCCTATTACAATACAAGGGGCTCAACGCGCGCAAACAAGTGGCAATCAGGCTCAACTTTACTCATCTTGAACTGTACATAGTTTATTTAACCTACCTTTTTGCACGACAACTTTCCAACTAAGTTCCTCTCTTTTACAGATGACCATCGTGCTACACCCGTCCAGGATATGGCACAACGGAAACACAGGCGCAGACGTGCAGCAGGGACCCGTCGCAAGGATTCTTTTTAGATTAAGACCCTGCATAAACCTTTTTTACTATCTCTTGTTGATACACATCCCCCGGATTCTCAGTACAATTGTGAAGGATGCTGACGTATTGGCATGTGGCCATGTCAAAATATTGCACGTACCTGGACACCAGGGGATTATTACAAAGGGCACTGCTTAAGCCCGGTTTCCACCATAAAGACCGGATACATTAGGGAGTGTTCGGCGTCGCGAGTTTGGCCTTATATGCATCAGCTCCGAATCATGTCTTTGGTCAAATGTTGGGTTTGCCTGGCTCCTGTGTTTTGCTGCCTTACGTTCCACTCTATCGGCTAAGGCGGCACCAGGAGAACTACTGCGATTGTGCCCTGGTTCATCCGGACGAGCACCTCAGTAGAGAAAGCCGAAAACTGACTGTCATGATATAGCGTGAGACTGGTCAATCATTCGATGACCTAGCGGAATCTTCGGGATTCCTCCACTTTAACGAAGGGCCGTTTCCCGGCCAGGCATGTACGCACCCCGAATTCGGATGAGTGCGGAGCCACCAGGGGCTATATAGTAGCCCCACTGTCAAACTCCTCTGGCTAAGTGAAAGTGTTAAAGCATTATAGTCCGGTTGCCTAGTTCCCTGCGCTATCACCTCCTTAATGGACCAAGATGTTGGATCAAGTGTGAACATGCATCTTCTGCGAACACCCCCGCATTATATGCATGGGGGCTGAAGCCGACAACTGCAATCTTTCAGGTTATATACATATATACATAAACGGCCGCACAGGAGGCATCATAGCACTTTTGGGCAAAAGTATAAATACAGTCTTGATAAATTCAATAAAAAATTGTTTTTACAATGGGAATAGATGTCACTCAAACATAATATTCTTCAAGCACTGAGCCTGCATTGAACGAGAGCCTTCAAGAACTTCTTCAAAGTAGTGCTCGGCAGACACTCGGCCTATGGCCGAACCCTGTGCCGCAACAGTGGTGGCATCCATCTCCGCCCAGTATGTTTTGACACGGGCAAGGGCCATCCGCGAGCCTTCTATGCACGCTGACCTCTTTACAGCATCGATGCGTGGCACAGCGCCAAGGAATTGTTGCACTAAGCTAAAGTAGCTATTCGGCCTTGGCCCTCCTGGCCACAAATGATCCACAACGGACCTCATGGCCAGTCCGGACAATCTATGGAGCTCGGCCCAACCGGTCAATCGCTCATTCAGCAACAGCGGACGGACTGGAGCGTGAAACTGTGACTAGAACAGCTTCTCCACTTCAGGACCCTTCTGATCCTTGAAGTACTCGGTCGCATCCGCAGCACTTGCAGCCAAATACATGTACTCATCCGCAGAACTCCATAGCCGGTCCAGAGGAGCATATTTCGGATCTCCGAACTTAGTCTGCAACAAGAAGGGCTTCCCAGAAACAATATCCACAGCTTGATTCAGCTCCTCCTTCGTCGCTCTAATTTTGGAGCGGGCCTCCTTGGCAGCCACCCGGGCTTCTCCAGGTCCATCGCCTTCACCCGGTTTTCTTCTTCAAGAAGCCGGTAACGGTCAGCAGCATCTTTTAACTCCACGGCCATCTTGGCAATTTTTTCTTTGCTCCCGCAATGTGCGGCTTGTTCGGCCCTTAACTCTTCGGCCGCCTTTAAAGCGGCAGCATTACTACTCCTTGCTTGCTCCTTGGCTCGGGCAAGCTCCGCCTGAAGGGTCTCCACGGTGGCAGCTCCATCTACAGTCACAACATATTAAAGATACTGGCATCATGCTGCTCTTACTTTGTGACATTCACCAGAAAAATCACCTACCATGTGCCTCGTCAAGCCGCTTGTTAACAAGCACGATGTCGGCATCTGCCGCATCCAGTTGCCGCTTTAGTTCGGCAAACCCATCAGTCCGGCTAGCCACCGGAGCTTCAACCACCTGCACATAAAGGTGGTCTGGTTATTACCTGGGACTATGATCCTCTGTTTGCCACCGTTCTCGACGACAACCAGAGTCTCAGGGGCTACTATCTACACAGGGCACAGCTAAAAATGTGCGGTACTGTCAAAAATGCACATCATTTCACGTACCTCAAAACCCGTCAGTAGACTCATAAAGGCTTCATGCAACCCGCTTTCGGCGGACGAAATCCTTTCAATCACCGTACCTGTCAGTGTCAAAACCGGCGGATCTCGGGTAGGGGGTCCCGAACTATGCGTCTAGGCCGGATGGTAACAGGAGACAAGGGACACGAAGTTTTACCCAGGTTCGGGCCCTCTCGATGGAGGTAAAACCCTACGTCCTGCTTGATTAATATTGATGATATGGGTAGTACAAGAGTAGATCTACCATGAGATCGAGGAGGCTAAACCCTAGAAGCTAGCCTACGGTATGATTGTTGATGTGTATGTTGTCCTACGGACTAAAACCCTCCAGTTTATATAGACACGGGATAGGGTTAGGGTTACATAGAGTCGGTTACAATGGTAGGAGATCTTCATATCCGTATCGCCAAGCTTGCCCTCCACGCCAAGGAAAGTCCCTCCCGGACGCGGGACGGAGTCTTCAATCTTGTATCTTCATAGTCCAGGAGTCCGGCTGAAGGTATAGTTCGTCCATCCGGACACCCCCTAATCCAGGACTCCCTCAGTAACCCCTGAACCAGGCTTCAATGATGACGAGTCCGGCGTGCATATTGTCTTCGACATTGCAAGGTGGGTTCCTCCTCCAAGTACTTCATAGAAGATTTTGAACACAAAGATAGTGTCCGGCTCTGAAAAATAAGTTTCCACATATTGCCATAGAGAGAATAATATTTACACAAATCTAATCTGCTGACGTATTCCGTAGCGTGACATCACACCACGGCCAAGCTTTTATTCGAACCGTTTTACTGTCCCATCTCAGCGCGTTATGCGAGGTGCTTTCCTTGGCACGTCTTGTTAAAGCAGAGATCGTGTCCCCCTTATTCCGGGATTCTCATCAATACGGGCGTGGGTAACCCAACTGCGCCATCGATTACGGCGCTTGGAGATAAGTGAGTTTTATCAGGCTGGTGGGGACATGTAGCTGCGTCCACCCATATAAGGGGATAAAGATCCACCTTTTCACCTATGCCTTCTTCCTCCTTCGCCTATCCATTCTTGCGCACTCGAGCTCCAGCGCCCAAGTCCGCACTCCCAACCTCAACCTTCTCCAGCCATGTCCGGAGCGGGAGGCAAGTGGATGGTCTCCTCCGTCACGGAGGGACATATCAAAAAGCTAAGGAAGGCCGGATACCTGTCTAACGACATCGCGTACCAGCTCCCCGAAAAGGGGCAGCTCATCCCCACCCCTAGGCCCCATGAGAGGGTGGTGTTCCTCCCCCATTTCCTCCGCGGACTGGGCTTCCCTCTCCACCCATTTGTCCGGGGGCTCATGTTCTACTACGGCCTGGATTTCCACGATCTGGCCCCGAACTTCGTCCTCAACATCTCGGCGTTTATCGTCATGTGCGAGGCCTTCCTCCGCATCTGCCCCCATTTCGGGCTCTGGCTCAAGACTTTCAACGTCAAGCCAAAGGTGGTGCGCGGCAGCCAGGCGGAGTGCGGAGGCGCCATGGTGGGCAAGATGGCCAACGTCCTATGGCTCGAGGGCTCCTTTGTGGAGACCCTGAAGGGGTGGCAATCGGGGTGGTTTTACATCACCGAGCCACGCGACGCCGAATGGGTCGCACCCCCCGAGTTCCGGTCCGGACCTCCAACACGGCCTGTCGTGGGGTAAAAAAGGAGAGCTAACCGGACTCCAAACATGCGTCAAAACCCTGGTGGACAAGAAGCTCAAACTTGTCAACGTAGTCCAGGTTATGCTCATCCGCTTGATCCTCCCGTGCCAACAACGGGCTTTCAACATGTGGGAGTTCGGCCCGGCGCGGCACCAAACCCTGAGCAGGCTCTTCGACACGACATACGAAGATGCCTGGAAGGTGATTTTCAAGGGTGCCGAGGCTCCCGCATCCGCTACTGAGGATCGCGGATTCAGTGCGCAGCATCATGATCTCGCGGTAAGCTATTTTTTTCTTTTACAGGGTATCAGCTTTTCATAGTTTGACTCCATGCGGGATCTAAACTCCCTTTACCTTTGACGAGATTGGCAGGTGACCTCCGGACAGATCAACTGTCCGGCTCCTTTGCCCGAATGCCCAGCGGATGCTCACTTGGCGAAGCTGCTGGTTCCGGCACCCTATGTGGTGCCAGAGAAGAAGGTCAAGAAGAAGGCCACGGGGACTCGAAAGAGTGCCCGACGCCTGGAGGTGTCGGATTCATCATCCGATGAATCCCAGACGCAATCCTCCCGTGAAGACGAGGAGGAGGAAGAAGAGACCCCTCCCCCTCCAGCGGGGGAAGGGAAGAAGAGGAAGGCCGCCCCAACTGGGGAGGACGAAGGGTCCAAGAAGGGGAAAACCCTTCCTCCGGACTGCTCCACCGACACCGACGGCGGCGGAGAGGAGTGGGCGCCTAGGGCCAAGCCCCTGGCCAAATCGTAAGTATCCGGATACCAGAGTAATTCATAGTATTCGTTTATTGCATAGCTTTCCTTACGTCGAATATGTTTATGCAGCCCGCCCAAAGACCAGCTCGACGCGTCGTCGAGCGGCTCACTGGACTCGTCGGATGTGAACTCGCTTCCGACGGCTTCCTCCCCCCACCCTATGGACGACACCGAAGTGTTGTCTCAACAGGTTCCAAGCCGGGAGGAGGTGGTCCTAGAGGCGCCGCAAGGCGACCTCCCGGACTCCAGGAGTAAAGGGGATGAAACCCCTCGGGGCTCCAAGTCTGGCTCTAGGCCAGACACCACTCCGGAACCTTCAGAGGTTCCAGAGTCCGGCGGGGGACCTCCTTCCAATAGGAGCAAGTCCGCCGTGCCGGTGGCCCCCGTCCAACCAGAGGCGCCGGACAATATGTTGGAGGCGCTCCAAGGCGCCTCCATCGACGAGGAGCACCGTGCCATTATGAGTGCGGTGGTCCAGAAGGTTCAGTCCGCCAAGAGCGGACTGACTGAAGCTTGTACTAGCCTTTTGACACACTTTGAGGTAAGTAAATAATGTGAAAATAGTTATTACCGCATAGACAGTAGCCCCTGATGCTCTGTTGGGCGTTCGTGAAGAAAAGCCGAATAGAGGATCAAAAATTCGCAGGAGTCTAACAAAGGAGTCAATATGTGTATGCAGGCTTCTCTGCTGGCGTCCGCCGCACTGACTGCGGAAGTGGACACGCTAAAGCAGAGCCTCGAGAAGTCCAAGCAAGAGCTCGGGCGTGCCAAGAAGCAGCTCGAGGAGAAGGAAGGTAAGAAATACCTTGTTTGAATATGTATAAAAAAGGTGCAATTGCAAAAAATGACAGGATTATCGTGGCTATTGTAGGGGCCACGTCTGAGGTGGCGACCCTTAAGCAAGCGCTGGACGAGGCCGAGAAGAGGGCAGCCTCGGAGCGCACCGAGCGGGAGAAGTATGAGGCCGAAGTTGGCAAGGTGCGGCAAGAGCTCTAGGCTCTCATGGAAAAGCATGAGAGTTTGGAGCTTGACTCAAAGACGCGAGCGTCCAAGCTCGCAGTGGCTATTGAAAATGCCAAGTCTGCCAAGGCCGAATCCCAGAAGACCCTCCAGGAGTTGGATGAGGTGAAGAAGATAGCGGCGGGTAAGGCATTCTTTATGCAAAGCAAACACATAAACGTGAGTTACTTGTTACTTACCCGAATCCAGAGTTCTCCGGGAGCGTTCGCAGATCTTCCCCGGAGTGTATCCGATGCCGCCGCATTCTATCGAGCCGAGGAGGGCAGCTCGACGGAGAAGGTGTTCTGGTCTCAGTACGCTGAGGCCGGACACCCCGTGCCCCTGAGCGACCAGCTGAAGCAACTGGTCGAGCTCCACAAGGCGGCCGAACAGGCCATGAAGGGCCTCATTGTTCGGCTGTGGCCTGGAGGGGCCCTGCCTGGGAGCTATTTCGGGCTGGTGCGGTGGTTGGTGGAGGCCTGTCCAAGGCTTGAAGTCATCAAGCGCTCCGTCTGCATTGAAGGTGCCCGTAGGGCCCTTACCCGTGCTAAGGTGCACTGGGGCAAGCTGGATGCTGAGAAGCTTGTGAAGGACGGGCGACCGCCGGGGAAAGAGCATCGCAAGCCCGAAAATTATTATAAGGATGTTCTGAAGGGTGCGCGCCTTGTGGCGAATGAATGTTCTAGGGATGTAATTTTTGAGTGAAACTTGCTCGTTTTGTCCTGTGCGCTGAAAACTTGTTTATATGCGCTAAGCAATGCTGTTGGAATTTAAAATATTACCTTCTGTGCGGCTGGTTATCAATTCTGAGAGATGGCGAGTCGTCGGCTTCTGCCCCCATGCCGCTAGTGCTGGGGTGTTCGGGGATAAACCTGAGCGCTCTTTTTCCCATGTTTGGGTCCTTCAAGGGAGGCGCTCAGCCCAACGAACAAGGCAATCGGGCTATAATGCGTGAACACTCTCACTTAGCCATAGAATTCTATAATTTTAAATTTCGGCGAAGTCCCTGGTATTCGGAAGACCGAGTTCGGGGCGCTATCCACGCCTTGGCCGGACAGAGCCGACTCCTCGCCCTAAGCGGCATAAGTCTTTAGGGACTCGAAAAAACCTCTCGAACAGCGACCAGCTCTCGCTTCATCATGACAGTCAGTTTTAGCTTTCTCCACTGAGGTGCTCGGCCCAGCTCAACTGGGGCACAATCGCAGTGGTTCTCCTAGTGCTACCTTAGCCGATATAGCAGAACGTAAGGCACCAAAACATAGGAGCCGGGCAAACCCAACTATTGACCCAAGACATGATTCGGAGCCGATGCATATAATGCTATAAGTTCGGGGTGCCACACTTGTGAAAGTGTTCGGACTTTTGACACCATATTGAGGGGTACTAAAGCCCCTGGCGTATTTTGGCCGTAACAAATTGTACGGGTGCAACATGTCGTTAAGGAACATATATTTATAAAAGGATAATGCAAAAATACACAAAAGCTATGCATTGTTTATTAAAAATAGCTGCGATCAAAGCAGAACAATACAAATAATGCGATAAGTGGAAGGTTGGACTAGTTAACATGTCCGTTCCAGGGGCAAGCTGTGGAATAGTATGCGGAATGGGTATACTGCTCGTGATAGAGACCACCTGGGAGTTCCGTAGTGCAGCGTGGCTTGTCTGCTTCCCTGGTTCTTGCATCGTTTGTGCGGCAATTGAACTGCCGAACAGGCCTTCCGAAGGATGAAGTCCTGAAAGTAAGAGAAAACTAAAAAAATCGGTAGCCCCTGGTACGGTTTAAGCCGTGTTTTGGGCATGCCGTGATGGTGCCCCTCCCCCTATGCCCATGGTATCTCTAGAGCATAGTTATGTACGCGAAGTACTGGCGTCGCCTTTTTGCGAGGATTGGGGTTGGGGCCGCATTGCTACGCCTGCTCGGATCGTGCCAGGAGGTCTTGTTGTAGGTTACTCCGGGCGCGCTTGACGGTGTCCGGTCATTTAGTGGCCGGACTGGAGAACTGCCTGGAAAGGCTATTTTGTACTTCCGCTGCAAGGGCCGCCGTGTGCTCCTCCGTTCGGAGGGAGCGTTCGGTGTTTCCATTGACCGTAATTACTCCTCGAGGGCCTGGCATCTTGAGCTTAAGGTATGCGTAGTGCGGTACCGCATTGAACTTAGCGAATGCAGTTAGCCCGAGCAGTGTGTGATAACCACTGCGAAACGAGACTATGTCGAAGATTAACTCATCGCTTCGGAAATTATCCGGAGATCCGAAGACCACTTCAAGTGTGACTGAGCCTGTACAGTTGGCCTCTACACCTGGTATTATGCCTTTAAAGGTCGTTTTGGTGGGCTTAATCCTAGAGGGATCTATACCCATTTTCCGCACTGTATCCTGGTAAAGCAGGTTCAGGCTACTGCCGCCGTCCATAAGGACTCTAGTGAGATGAAATCCGTCAATAATTGGGTCTAGAACCAATGCGGCGAATCCGCCATGACGGATGCTAGTGGGATGGTCCCTTCGATCAAAGGTGATCGGGTAGGAGGACCATGGGTTGAACTTTGGGGCGACTGGCTCTACCGCGTATACGTCCCTTAACGCACGCTTCCGCTCCCTTTTGGGGACATGGGTTGCGTATATCATGTTCACAGTCCGCACTTGTGGGGGAAAACCCTTCTGTCCACTGTTGTTCGATGGCCGGGGCTCCTCGTCATCATCGCTATGCAACCCCTTGTCTTCATTTTCGGCGTTTAGCTTGCCTGCCTGCTTGAACACCCAACAATCCCTGTTGGTGTGATTGACTGGCTTTTCGGGGGTGCCATGTATCTGGCACGAGTGGTCGAGTATTCGGTCCAAACTGGACGGGCCCCTAGGATTCCTTTTGAATGGCTTTTTCCGCTGACCGGATTTAGAGCCTCTGAATCCGGCATTAACTGCCGTATCCTCAGCATTGTCGCCGTTAATGCGGCGCTTCTGCTTGTTGCGACGCGACCTGCCACTACTGTCCCTGGTGTCCAAATTACCAGGGTTCTTGGTCATATTGTTTCTATGAGCAAGCCAGCTGTCTTCTCCCGCGCAAAAGCGGGTCATGAGTGTCGTGAGTGCTGCCATAGATTTCGGCTTTTCCTGTCCAAGGTGCCGAGCCAGCCACTCGTCACGGATATTGTGTTTGAAGGCTGCTAGGGCCTCAGCGTCCGGACAGTCGACTATTTGATTTTTCTTTGTTAGGAACCGTGTCCAGAATTGCCTGGCCGATTCCTCTGGCTGCTGAATGACGTGACTTAGGTCATCGGCGTCTGGGGGTCGCACGTAAGTTCCCTGGAAATTGTCGAGGAATGCGGCTTCCAGGTCCTCCCAACAACTGATTGATCCTGTTGGCAAGCTGTTAAGCCAATGCCGAGCTGGTCCTTTAAGCTTGAGTGGGAGGTATTTGATGGCGTGGAAATCATCGCCGCGGGCCATGTGGATATGAAGGAGATAATCCTCGATCCATACCGCGGGATCTGTTGTGCCATCATATGATTCGATGTTTACGGGTTTGAAACCCTCGGGGATTTGATGATCCATTATTTCGTCTGTAAAGCAGAGTGGGTGTGCGGCGCCTCTGTACTGGGCTATATCATGACGTAGCTCCAATGAGCCTTGTCTACTGTGTTCGGCCCCGCCGAATTTGTGGCCGGCATGACGGTTACCGTCTTGAGCCGTGGGGCGCCCACGCGATCCGTAGATCGATCTTGTTTGCCTTGCCTTGTCCTCCAACATGTCTCGTAAGTCCGGCGCATATTCCCGTGCCTTGGTACGGGGTGCGGCTTGAGTGGAGGGCTGAGAGGCCTCTCTGTCGCAACCACGAGGTGGCCGGTCGGCCGCATCAAGTGCTTCCTCCTCTAATTGGGGTAGCAACCTGTGCTTTGGGTAGCTCTTGGAGGGGCGTTCGAGTTTATGCTCTTCGGCCGCAAGGACTTCAATCCATCTGTCGACTAGCAAATCTTGATCAGCTCTAAGTTGTTGATGTTTTCTCTTGAGGCTTCTTGCCATGGCCATAAGCCTGCGTTGAAAACGCTTTTTCTCGACGGGATCCTCTGGCATGACGAATTCGTCGTCGTCGAGGCTTGCCTCGTCTTTGGAGGGAGGCATATAATTATCGTCCTCGACCTCTCTGTCTGCCGCTCTCTCATGAGGGCTGGTTTCTCCATCCTCCTGTGCTAAATCTTGCTGGAGGGGGTTTTCTTTGGCGCTTTCCGGAGTATTATTATCTCCCGTGCTGGAATCACCGTGTTTGTTTTGGCGGGATTTTGAGCGGCGCCGCTGACGCCGGCGCTTAGGCTGTTTCTTGGAGGGGTCATCCTCCGTTGTTCCATCGCCATCTCCCTCTTTTGGGGTGTCCACCATGTATATGTCATATGACGAGGTGGCTTTCCAGGGCCTAGTAGGCGCTGGTTCTTCATCATCTCCTTCATCGGCGTCCATACCGTCGATAACTTCGGAGTTGAAGTCGAGCATGTCGGTTAAGTCGTCAACAGTGGCTACAAAGTGGGTGGTGGGTGGGCTTTGAATTTCTTCATCGTCCGTACCCCAACCTTGCTGACCACAGTCCGGCCAGGGCTCTCCTGATAAAGAGAGAGACTTCAGTGACTTCAGGATATCGCCAAAAGGCGAGTGCTGAAAGATGTCCGCGGTAGTGAACTCCATGATCGGCGCCCAATCGGATTCGATCGGCAGGGGCGCAGGGGGCTCAGAGTCCGGAGAGGAGTCCGGCTCCTTGGAGTCACGGGTCTCGCAGAGTACGGGGCTGGTGCTTGGCTCAATCGCCGTTGGGGTTGCAGCCCCCGAGGTGGCGTCCAACCGCCCGTCCTCGATCGGCATAGTTGGCTCCGAATTAAGGGTCGAAGCCGACACGGGTGCGGCCTCCAGGGCACTGTTCGGCGGCAGAGCTAGATCATGCTCGTCGTGATAGTGCGGTGCGCTCGGCAGTGGCTTGAATCCGTCGAAGATCAAGTCCCTGCGGATGTCAGCCGTATAGTTTAAACTTCCAAATCTGACCTGACGGCCAGGGGCGTAGCTTTCGATCTGCTCCAGATGGCCAAGTGAATTGGCCCGCAGTGCGAAGCCGCCGAAGACGAAGATCTATCCGGGGAGGAAGGTCTCACCCTGGACTGCATCGCTATCGATGATCGTAGGAGCCATCGAGCCTGACGGCGACGACACAGAGGAACTCTCAATGAAAGCACCAATGTCGGTGTCAAAACTGGTGGATCTCGGGTAGGGGGTCCCGAACTGTGCGTCTAGGCCGGATGGTAATAGGAGACAAGGGACACGAAGTTTTACCCAGGTTCGGGCCCTCTCGATGGAGGTAAAACCCTACGTCCTGCTTGATTAATATTGATGATATGGGTAGTACAAGAGTAGATCTACCACGAGATCGAGGAGGCTAAACCCTAGAAGCTAGCCTACGGTATGATTGTTGATGTGTATGTTGTCCTACGGACTAAAACCCTCCAGTTTATATAGACACTAGATAGGGTTAGGGTTACATAGAGTCGGTTACAATGGTAGGAGATCTTCATATCCGTATCGCCAAGCTTGCCTTCCACGCTAAGGAAAGTCCCTACCGGACATGGGATGGAGTCTTCAATCTTGTATCTTCATAGTCCAGGAGTCCGGCTGAAGGTATAGTTCGGCCATCCGGACACCCCCTAATCCAGGACTCCCTCAGTACCCATCAACGTACGGTGCTCTTCTGAGATAGTCGCTCGCTCTAGCAGATCCCTCAGTACGTCCGACCACATACCAGATGGGGCCGGACTCTTTTGATTGCTCTCTTCAAGAGCCGGATACTGGGGACTTCGGGTGGCCATAGGATTACCTTCTGGCCTTGTCGGATCAGGAGAAACCCTCCGTGACGACACCTCGGGGTCGCCAGCCTCGTGAGGCGGTGTGGCAGGGGGAGGCGTTTCGCTCTCCATCATCTCTGGAAGAAGACCCCCCGAAGACGAGCTCTGCTGAGAAGGGCTAAGATCCGAACTGCAAGATAAATGCTTCGGTTATTTTCCTCAGAAGTAAGGTAGGATATCTTCACTATTAAGTACTTTTTGATTACTTACAGCTCGTTAGAGGGCTGATCCCCGTGCGGACATTGTGTGGCAAGAACACCCTCCGAGGCAGGACCCTCTGGCGGAGATTTCTTCTCCCGTTTGGAAACCTTGGTTTCCGGATCTTCAGAGGTAGTCCTCTTCCTTCCCCGGGGAGAGAGAATGTCAGATTCTTCCCCTTGGTTATCCTCCCTCGCGGAGGCACTCATTCCCTCAGTTGGAATAGGTAGCGATGGAGGCCCGCTTTCGCCCTCTTTATCCCCCCCCCCCTTCATCTTCCTTTGAGGGCACCGGGCAAGGTGCTGGCTCGAGCATCTTTTCCAGCACCGGATTGTCCAAGCCTTCATGAAGGGGGGCGAACACCGGATCATCTTCGCCTTTGTTATCCAGTCCTGGTCAAAGAGTGATTCTTCAGAATGATGTCATGATAAGTAAAAGGACAGCGTGTTCAGCCATGGGATTACTTACTTGGGCAGAGGTGCAGTTTCTGCTCAGGCCCACGTCCTCGTTAGTGTCCGGACACTCTATTTGGGGTCCGAAGAACGATTTGTTCATCTCCTTGTGCGTCATGCTGAGGAAATTCTGAATAGTGTGCGGTCCTTCCGGGTTGAATTCCCGCATGCGAAGGGGCCGGCGTTTGCAAGGCTGGACCCGACGAACCAGCATAACTTGCATTACCATAACTAGACTGAAATCTCCCTCGAAGAGATCTCGGATACGGCTCTGCAGTATTGGCACGTCCTTGGCTGGACCCCAGCTCAGCCCCCTGCTGATCCATGACATCAGTTGTGGTGGAGGGCCCGAGCGAAAGGTGGCGGCAGCTACCCACTTGGCACTTCGGGGAGCTGTGACGTAAAACCACTCATGTTGCCACAATCCGGACACCTCTGGAAAGGAACCCTTTGGCCATGGAGCGTTAGCAATCTTGCTTATTAGAGCACCTCCGCACACTACGTACTGCCCCTCGACCATCTTCGGCTTCACATCAAAGGTCTTGAGCCACAGGCCAAAGTGAGGGGTAATGCGGAGGAAGGCCTCACAAACGACAATAAATGACGAGATGTGAAGAAGGGAATCTGGGGCCAGATCGTGAAAATCCAGCCCGTAATAGAACATAAGACCCCTAACGAAGGGATCCAGAGCGAGGCCTAGTCCCCGGAGGAAGTGGGAGACGAACACAACGCTCTCGTTGGGTTCGGGAGTAGGGATGACCTGCCCTCGGGCGGGCAGCCTATGCGAAATGTCAGCGGTCAGATATCTGGCCTCCCTCAACTTCTTGATATCCTCCTCCGTGATGGAGGAAGGCATCCACCGGCCTTGAAGGCTAGATCCGGACATGATTGAAGGTCTGAAGCACCTGACCTGGGCTTTGGGTGTTAGAACTCGAGGCGGGGGAAGGATTCGATTGAGCACGGGAGGGAAAAAAGTAAAAGCCTTATCCCTTTATAAAGAGGGTGAATATCAAGCGTCCTCCTCGTGGCCGTTTGGGACTTGCCTAAAATCTAGGAGTCCTAGGCACGGTTGGGTTACCCACGTCCGTATTAATGAGAATCCTGTAATAAAGGGAACACGATCTCTGTTTTGACAAGACGTGTCAAGAAACCGCCTCGCGTTATGTGCGGGGCTGGTTAAAGAAAAACGGTTCAAATAATTACCGGGCCGTGGCGTGATGTCATGCCACCGAAACATGTCAGCAGATTAGATTTGTGGAAATATTATTCTCTCTACGGTGGTATGTGGAACTTATTTTGCAGGGTCAGACACTATCCTTGTATTCAAACTCTTCAGTGGTGTATTCGAGGGGAACCCGCCTTGCAATGCCGAAGACAACACTGCGCGCCGGACCAATCGTCATTGAAGCCTGGTTCAGGGGCTACTGAGGGAGTCCTGGATTAGGGGGTCTCCGGACAGCCAGACTATATCCTTTGGCCGGACTGTTGGACTATGAAGATACGAGATTGAAGACTTCGTCCCGTGTCCGGATGGGACTCTACTTGGCGTGGAAGGCAAGCTAGGCAATACGGATATGTATATCTCCTCCTTTGTAACCGACCTTGTGTAACCCTAGCCTCCTCCGGTGTCTATATAAACTGGAGGGCTTTAGTCCGTAGGACAACATACACTCATACCATAGGCTAGTTTTTAGGGTTTAGCCTCTCCGATCTCGTGGTAGATCAACTCTTGTACTACTCATATTATCAAGAATAATCAAGCAGGACGTAGGGTTTTACCTCCATCAAGAGGGCCCGAACCTGGGTAAAACATCGTGTCCCCCGCCTCCTGTTACTATCAGCCTTAGACGCACAGTTCGGGACCCCCTACCCGAGATCCGCCGGTTTTGACACCGATACCGGCCTTTACCTGCGTGCGCGTGTGCACGCCAGCACCTGCTGGCCTCGCCCAGGTCACGACGGCTGTGCCCAGGGCCTCCGTTGAGGTCGTGCGTGGGTGCACACCCACCCCTAATTGTCGGCTAATTAGTGGGGGCTAATCCCCCACTTGACACTAACCCCCTCTCTCTAAACCACAATGACAGATGGGCCCCACAATTAACCAAGCTAAATTAACCTTTCTTTTAACACTTGTGTCAATGACAACTGGGCCCCGCATGTCGGTTTGATGAAGTCAACAGTCAACTGCTAACTGGACCTTTGACTGGTCAACTATATGACTGGCCTGCTGACTGGACTCCTGGCCCCCACTGTCATACACTTTGGCTACCACTAGTGGGTATAAAATGTAATCTTCCGTATTTAATATTTGAATTAACTAGATAAAGGAAATCCAGAAAATGATTAAAACTTTAGAAAAACATAGAAAATAAACCGTAGCTCGGATGGAAAAACTTTATACATGAAAGTTGCTCAGAACGACGAGACGAATCCGGATACGCAGCCCATTCTCCCCGCCACGCATCCCTAGCATAGCGAACACACAACTTTCCCCTCCGGTTCATCTGTCCGAAAATGCGAAACACCGGGGATATTTTCCCGGATGTTTCCCCCCTTCACCGGTACCACCTCATACCGTGTTAGGGCACCCCTAGCACCACTACTTGTCATGTCATGCATCGCTATGCATCTGTTTGCTTAATATTTATTGTTTCTTCCCCCTCTTCTCTCGCTAGACACCGAGACCGATGCCGCTGCTACCTAGTAGGACTACGGTGTTGACGACCCCTCTCTCTCTCTCTTGCCAGAGCAACCAGGCAAGCCCCCCCCCCTTGATCACCAGATATCGCCTACTCTTCTCTCTATTGCTTGCATTAGAGTAGTGTAGCCTGTTACTGCTTTCCGTTAATCCTATTCTGATGCATAGCCTGTCATTGTTGCTACAACTGTTGATACCTTACCTGCAATCCTAAATGCTTAGTATAGGATGCTAGATTATCATCAGTGGCCCTACATTCTTGTCAGTCTGCCATGCTATACTATCGGGCCGTGATCACGTGGGTGTTGATCACGGGTATATGCTATACATACATACTATACATGTTGTGTCTAAAGTCGGGTCGGCTCATTGAGTACCCGCAAGTGATTCCGATGTTGGGGGCTGAAGGGGCAGGTGGTTCCACCCAGGTAGTGGTGGGCCTAGGTTCCCGACGGCCCCTGACTGTTACTTTGAGGTGGAGCGACAGGGCAGGCGGAGACCACCTAGGCGAGAGGTGGGCCTGGCCCTGGTCGGCGTTCGCGGTTACTTCAAAATAACACGCTTAACGAGATCTGGGTATTTGATCTGACTCTGGCTACTGGCCTATACGCACTAACCAACTACTTGGGAACAGTTATGGGCACTCGACGTCGTGGTATCAGTCGAAGCCTTCGTGACATCAGCGACTGAGCGGCGCGCGCCGGGTTGGACTGGAACGCCTGCTCTTGTATAAGGGAGGCTAGGTCTACTCGCCGGCCGCGTACGCAACGTGCAGGTGTGCAATGGGCGATGGGCCCAGACCCCTACGCCATAGGATTTAGACCGGCATGCTGACCTCTCTGTTTTTTCCTAGGTAGGGCTGCGACGTGTTGATCTTCCGAGGCCGGGCATGACCCAGAAAAGTGTGTCTGGACAAAGGGGATCGAGCGTGTTGGGAAATGTGGTGCACCCCTGCAGGGAAGTTAATCTATTCGAATAGCCGTGATCTTCGGTAACAGGACGACTTGGAGTTGTACCTTGACCTTATGACAACTAGAACCGGATACTTAATAAAACACATCCTTCCAAGTGCCAGATACAACCGGTGATCGCTCTCTCACAGGGCGACGAGGGGAGGATCATCAGGTAGGATTATGCTATGCGATGTTACTTGGTGAACTTACCATCTACTCTCTTCTTCTGCTGCAAGATGGAGGTTACCAGAAGCGTAGTCTTCGATAGGACTAGCTATCCCCCTCTTATTCTGGCATTCTGCAGTTCAGTCCACATATGTTACCCCTTTTCCATTTGATACCAATGCATACATATGTAGTGTAGTTCCTTGCTTGCGAGTACTTTGGATGAGTACTCACGGTTGCTTTGGTCCCCCTTTTCCCCCTTCCTATACTCGATTGCTGCGACCAGACGTTGGAGTCCAGGAGCCAGACGCCACTGTCGATGATGACTGCTACTACTCGGGAGGTGCCTACTACTACATGCAGGCCGCTGACGACGACCAGGAGTAGTTTAGGAGGCATGCGCCTCTTTCGATCTGTATCCCAGTTTGTGCTAGCCTTCTTAAGGCAAACTTGTTTACTTATGTCTGTACTCAGATATTGTTGCTTCCGCTGACTCGTCTATGATCGAGCTCTTGTATTCGAGCCCTCGAGGCCCCTGGCTTGTAATATGATGCTTGTATGACTTATTTTATTTGTAGAGTTGTGTTGTGATATCTTCCCGTGAGTCCCTGATCTTGATCGTACACATTTGCGTGTATGATTAGTGTACGATTGAATCGGGGGCGTCACAACAAGACCACTAGTTTCAAGAAAAGGGAAAAGGGAAGAAGGGGAACTTCAGAAAGAATGGCAAGCAAGTTGCTGCTCCCGTGAAGAAGCCCAAAGCTAGACCCAAGCCTGAAACTGAGTGCTTCTACTGCAAAGGAAATAGTCACTGGAAGTTGAACTGCCCTAGATACTTGGCGGATAAGAAGGATGGCAAAGTGAACAAAGGTATATTAGATATACATGTTATTGATGTGTACTTTACTAGTGTTTATAGCAACCCCTCGGCATTTTATACTGGTTCAGTTGCTAAGAGTAGTAACTCAAAACGGGAATTGCAGAATGAACAGAGACTAGTTAAGGGTGAAGTGACGATGTGTGTTGGAAGTGGTTCCAAGATTGATATATGATCATCATCGCACACTCCCTATACTTTCAGGATTAGTGTTGAACCTAAATAAATGTTATTTGGTGTTTGAGTTAAGCATGAATATGATTTGATCATGTTTATTGCAATACGGTTATTCATTTAAGTTAGAGAATAATTGTTGTTCTGTTTACATGAATAAAACCTTCTATGGTCATACACCCAATGAAAATGGTTTGTTGGATCTCGATCGTAGTGATACACATATTTCACAATATTGAAGCCAAAAGATGCAGAGTTGATAATGATAGTGCAACTTATTTTTGGCACTGCCGTTTAGGTCATATTGGTGTAAAGCGCATGAAGAAACTTCATTCTGATGGACTTTTTGAATCACTTGATTATGAATCACTTGGTACTTGCGAACCATGACTCATGGGCGAGATGACTAAAACTCCGTTCTCCGGAACTATGGAGCGAGCAACAGATTTGTTGGAAATCATACATACCGATGTATGTGATCCGATGAATATTGAGGCTCGCAGCGGGTATCGTTATTTTCTCACCTTCACAGATGATTTGAGTAGATATGGATATATCTACTTGATGAAGAATAAGTCTGAAACATTTGAAAAGTTCAAAGAATTTCAGAGTGAAGTGGAAAATCATCGTAACAAGAAAATAAAGTTTCTACGATATGATCGTGGAGGAGAATATTTGAGTTACGAGTTTGGTCTTCATTTGAAACAATGCGGAATAGTTTCACAACTCACGCCACCTGGAACACCACAGTGTAATGGTGTGTCCGAACGTCATAATCATACTTTATTGGATATAGTGCAATCTGTGATGTCTCTTACCGATTTACTGTTGGGGAACGTAGTAATTTCAAAATTTTCCTACGCACACGCAAGATCATGGTGATGCACAACAACGAGAGGGGAGATTGTTTTCCACGTACCCTCGTAGACCGAAAGCGGAAGCGTTAGCAGAACGCGGTTGATGTAGTCGTACGTCTTCACGATCCGACCGATCAAGTACCAAACATACGGCACCGCCGAGTTCAGCACACGTTCAGTCCGATGATGTCCCTCGAACTCCAATCCAGCCGAGTGTTGAGGGAGAGTTTTGTCAGCACGACGGTGTGGTGACAATGTTGATGTTCTACCGATGCAGGGCTTCCCCTAAGCACCGCTACACTAATATCAAAGTGAACTATGGTGGAGGGGGCACCGCACACAGCTAAAAGATCAATTGTTGTGTCTATGGGGTGCCCCCTGTACCCGTATATAAAGGAGCAAGGGGGTGCGGCCGGCCAGGGAGAGGGCGCGCTAGGAGGAGTCCTACTCCCACCGGGAGTAGGACTCCCCCCCCCCCCTTTTCCTAGTTGGAATAGGATTCGGGAGGGGGAAAGAGGAGGGAGAGAAGGAAAGGGGGGCGCCGCCCCCCTCTCCTTGTCCTATTCGGACTAAGGGGGGAGGGGCGCATGGCCCAGCCCTAGCCGCCTCTCCTCTTCTCTGTAAAGGCCCACTAAGGCCCATTTACCTCCCGGGGGGTTCCGGTAACCTCCCGGTACTCCGGTAAAATCCCGATTTCACCCGGAACACTTCCGATATCCAAACATAGGCTTCCAATATATCAATCTTCATGTCTCGACCATTTCGAGACTCCTCGTCATGTCTGTGATCACATCTGGGACTCCGAACAACCTTCGGTACATCAAAACATATAGACTCATAATATAACTGACATCGTAACGTTAAGCGTGCGGACCCTATGGGTTCGAGAACTATGTAGACATGACCGAGACACGTCTCCGGTCAATAGCCAAGAGCGGAACCTGGATGCTCATATTGGCTCCTACATATTCTACGAAGATCTTTATCGGTCAAACCGCATAACAACATACGTTGTTCCCTTTGTCATCGGTATGTTACTTACCTGAGATTCGATCGTCCGTATCTCAATACCTAGTTCAATCTCGTTACCGGCAAGACTCTTTACTCGTTCTGTAATACATCATCCCACAACTAACTCATTAGTTTCAATTCTTGCAAGGCTTAAGTGATGTGCATTACCGAGAGGGCCCAGAGATACCTCTCCGACAATCGGAGTGACAAATCCTAATCTCGAAATACGCCAACCCAACAAGTACCTTTGGAGACACCTGTAGAGCACCTTTATAATCACCCAGTTACGTTGTGATGTTTGGTAGCACACAAAGTGTTCCTCCAGTAAACGGGACTTGCATAATCTCATAGTCATAGGAACATGTATAAGTCATGAAGAAAGCAATAGCAACATACTAAACGATCGGGTGCTAAGCTAACGGAATGGGTCATGTCAATCACATCATTCTCCTAATGATGTGACCCCGTTAATCAAATGACAACTCATGTTATGGTTAGGAAACATAACCATCTTTGATCAACGAGCTAGTCAAGTAGAGGCATACTAGTGACAATCTGTTTGTCTATGTATTCACACATGTATTATGTTTCCGGTTAATACAATTCTAGCATGAATAATAAACATTTATCATGATATAAGGAAATAAATAATAACTTTATTATTGCCTCTAGGGCATATTTCCTTCAGTCTCCCACTTGCACTAGAGTCAATAATCTAGATTACACAGTAATGATTCTAACACCCATGGAGCCTTGGTGCTGATCATGTTTTGCTCGTGGAAGAGGCTTAGTCAACGAGTCTGCAACATTCATATCCGTATGTATCTTGCAAATTTCTATGTCTCCCACCTGGACTAAATCCCGGATGGAATTGAAGCGTCTCTTGATGTGCTTGGTTCTCTTGTGAAATCTGGATTCCTTTGCCAAAGCAATTGCACCAGTATTGTCACAAAAGATTTTCATTGGACCCGATGCACTAGGTATGACACCTAGATCGGATATGAACTCCTTCATCCAGACTCCTTCATTTGCTGCTTCTGAAGCAGCTATGTACTCCGCTTCACATGTAGATCCCGCCACAACGCTTTGTTTAGAACTGCACCAACTGAAAGCTCCACCGTTCAATGTAAACACGTGTCTAGTTTGCGATTTAGAATTGTCCGGATTAGTGTCAAAGCTTGCATCAACATAACCGTTTAAGATGAGCTCTTTGTCACCTCCATATACGAGAAACATATCCTTAGTCCTTTTCAGTTATTTCAGGATGTTCTTGACCGTTGTCCAGTGATCCACTCCTGGATTACTTTGGTACCTCCTTGCTAGACTTATAGCAAGGCACACATCAGGTATGGTACACAGCATTGCATACATGATAGAGCCTATGGCTGAAGCATAGGGAACATCTTTGATTTTCTCTCTATCTTCTGCAGTGGTCGGGCATTGAGTCTTACTCAACTTCACACGTTGTAACACAGGCAAGAACCCTTTCTTTGCTTGATCCATTTTGAACTTCTTCAAAACTTTGTCAAGGTATGTGCTTTGTGAAAGTCCAATTAAGCGTTTTGATCTATCTCTATAGATCTTGATGCCCAATATATAAGCAGCTTCACCGAGGTCTTTCATTGAAAAACTCTTATTCAAGTATCCCTTTATGCTATCCAGAAATTCTATATCATTTCCAATCAACAATATGTCATCCACATATAATATTAGAAATGCTACAGAGCTCCCACTCACCTTTTTGTAAATACAGGCTTCTCCAAAAGTCTGTACAAAACCAAATGCTTTGATCACACTATCAAAGCGTTTATTCCAACTCCGAGAGGCTTGCACCAGTCCATAAATGGATCGCTGGAGCTTGCACACTTTGTTAGCTCCCTTTGGATCGACAAAACCTTCCGGTTGCATCATATACAACTTTTCTTCCAGAAATCCATTCAGGAATGCAGTTTTGACATACATTTGCCAAATTTCATAATCATAAAATGCGGCAATTTCTAACATGATTCAGACAGACTTAAGCATCGCTACGGGTGAGAAAGTCTCATCGTAGTCAATCCCTTGAACTTGTCAAAAACCTTTCGCAACAAGTCGAGCTTTGTAGACAGTAATATTACCGTTAGCGTCAGTCGTTATCTAGAAGATCCATTTATTCTCAATTGCTTGCCGATCATCGGGCAAGTCAACCAAAATCCACACTTTGTTCTCATACATGGATCCCATCTCAGATTTCATGGCCTCAAGCCATTTTGCGGAATCTGGGCTCACCATCGCTTCTTCATAGTTCGTAGGTTCATCATGATCTAGTAGCATGACTTCTAGAATAGGATTACCGTACCAGTCTGGTGCGGATCTTACTCTGGTTGATCTATGAGGTTCAGTAGTAACTTGATCTGAAGTTCCATGATCATCATCATTAACTTCCTCACTAATTGGTGTAGGCGTCACAGAGACCGGTTTCTGTGATGAACTACTTTCCAATAGAGGAGCAGGTACAGTTATCTCATCAAGTTCCACTTTCCTCCCACTCACTTCTTTCGAGAGAAACTCCTTCTCTAGAAAGGATCCATTCTTAGCAACGAATGTCTTGCCTTCGAATCTGTGATAGAAGGTGTACCCAATAGTTTCCTTTGGGTATCCTATGAAGACACATTTCTCCGATTTGGGTTCGAGCTTATCAGGTTGAAGCTTTTTCACATAAGCATCGCAGCCCCAAACTTTCAGAAACGACAACTTTGGTTTCTTGCCAAACCACAGTTCATAAGGCATCGTCTCAACGGATTTCGATAGTGCCCTATTTAACGTGAATGCGGTCGTCTCTAAATCATGACCCCAAAATGATAGCGGTAAATCTGTAAGAGACATCATAGATCGCACCATATTTAGTAAAGTACGATTATGATGTTCGGACACACCATTACGCTGTGGTGTTCCGGGTGGCGTGAGTTGCAAAACTATTCCGCATTGTTTCAAATGTAGACCAAACTCGTAACTCAAATATTCTCCTCCACGATCAGATCGTAGAAACTTTATTTTCTTGTTACGATGATTTTCAACTTCACTCTGAAATTCTTTGAACTTTTCAAATGTTTCAAACTTATGCTTCATCAAGTAGATATACCCATATCTGCTTAAATCATCTGTAAAGGTGAGAAAATAACGATATCCGCCACGAGCCTCAACATTCATCGGACCATATACATCTGTATGTATGATTTCCAACAAATATGTTGCTCTCTCCATAGTTTCGGAGAACGGCGTTTTAGTCATCTTGCCCATGAGGCACGGTTCGCAAGTACCAAGTGATTCATAATCAAGTGGTTCCAAAAGTCCATCGGTATGGAGTTTCTTCATGCGCTTTACACCGATATGACCTAAACGGCAGTGCCACAAATAAGTTGCACTATTATTATCAACTCTGCATCTTTTGGCTTCAACATTATGAATATGTGTATCACTACTATCGAGATTCATCAAAAATAGACCACTCTTCAAGGGTGCATGACCATAAAAGATATTACTCATATAAATAGAACAACCATTATTCTCTGATTTAAATGAATAACCGTCTCGCATCAAACAAGATCCAGATATAATGTTCATGCTCAACGCTGGCACCAAATAACAATTATTTAGGTCTAATACTAATCCCGAAGGTAGATGTAGAGGTAGCGTGCCGACCGCGATCACATCGACTTTGGAACCATTTCCCACGCGCATCGTCACCTCGTCCTTTGCTAGTGTTCGCTTAATCCGTAGTCCCTATTTTGAGTTGCAAATATTAGCAACAGAACTTGTATCAAATACCCAGGTGCTACTGCGAGCTCTAGTAAGGTACACATCAATAACATGTATATCACATATACCTTTGTTCACCTTACCATCCTTCTTATCCGCCAAATACTTGGGGCAGTTCCGCTTCCAGTGACCAGTCTGCTTGCAGTAGAAGCACTCAGTCTCAGGCTTAGGTCCAGATTTGGGTTTCTTCTCCTGAGCAGCAACTTGCTTGCTGTTCTTCTTGAAGTTCCCCTTCTTCTTTCCTTTGCCCTTTTTCTTGAAACTGGTGGTCTTATTGACCATCAACACTTGATGCTCCTTTTTGATTTCTACCTCCGCTGCCTTTAGCATTGCGAAGAGCTCAGGAATTGTCTTATCCATCCCTTGCATATTATAGTTCATCACGAAGCTCTTGTAGCTTGGTGGCAGTGATTGAAGAACTCTGTCAATGACACTATCAACCGGAAGATTAACTCCCAGCTGAGTCAAGTGATTATGGTATCCAGACATTCTGAGTATATGTTCACTGACAGAACTATTCTCCTCCATCTTGCAGCTGTAGAACTTATTGGAGACTTCATATCTCTCAATCCGGGAATTTGCTTGAAATATTAACTTCAACTATTGGAACATCTCATATGCTCCATGACATTCAAAACATCGTTGAAGTCTCGGTTCTAAGCCGTAAAGCATGGCACATTGAACTATCGAGTAGTCATCAGCTTTGCTCTGCCAGATATTCTTAACGTCGTCAGTTGCATCAGCAGCAGGCCTGGCACTCAGCGGTGCTTCTAGGACGTAATTCTTCTAGGCAGCAATGAGGATAATCCTCAAGTTATGGACCCAGTCCGTGTAATTGCTACCATCATCTTTCAACTTTGCTTTCTCGAGGAACGCATTAAAATTCAATGGAACAACAGCACGGACCATCTATCTACAATCAAACATAGACAAGCAAGATACTATCAGGTACTAAGTTCATGATAAATTTAAGTTCAATTAATCATATTACTCTCCCACTTAGAAAGACATCCCTCTAATCTTCTAAGTGATCACGTGATCCAAATCAACTAAACCATAACCGATCATCATGTGAAATGGAGTATTTTTCAATGGTGAACATCACTATGTTGATCATATCTACTATATGATTCACGCTCGACCTTTCGGTCTCAGTGTTCCGAGGCCATATCTGCATATGCTAGGCTCGTCAAGTTTAACCTGAGTATTCTGCGTGTGCAAAACTGGCTTGCACCCGTTGTAGATGGACGTAGAGCTTATCACACCCGATCATCACGTGGTGTCTGGGCACGACGAACTTTGGCAACGGTGCATACTCAGGGAGAACATTTTTTATCTTGAAATTTAGTGAGAGATCATCTTATAATGCTACCGTCAATCAAAGCAAGATAAGATGCATAAAAGATAAACATCACATGCAATCAATATAAGTGATATGATATGGCCATCATCATCTTGTGCTTGTGATCTCCATCTCTGAAGCACCGTCATGATCACCATCGTCACCGGCGCGACACCTTGATCTCCATCGTAGCATCGTTGTCGTCTCGCCAAACTTATGCTTCAACAACTATCGCTACCGCTTAGTGATAAAGTAAAGCATTACAGGGTGATTGCATTGCATACAATAAAGAGACAACCATATGGCTCCTGCCAGTTGCCGATAACTTGGTTACAAAACATGATCATCTCATACAATAAAATTTAGCATCATGTCTTGACCATATCACATCACAACATGCCTTGCAAAAACAAGTTAGACGTCCTCTACTTTGTTGTTGCAAGTTTTACGTGGCTGCTACGGGCTTAGCAAGAACCGTTCTTACCTACGCATCAAAACCACAACGATAGTTTGTCAAGTTGGTGCTATTTTAACCTTCGCAAGGACCGGGCATAGCCACACTTGGTTCAACTAAAGTTGGAGAAACTGACACCCGCCAGCCACCTTTGTGCAAAGCACGTCAGTAGAACCAGTCTCGCGTAAGCGTACGTGTAATGTCGGTCCGGGCCGCTTCACCCAACAATACCGCCGAAACAAAGTATGACATGCTGGTAAGCAGTATGACTTATATCGCCCACAACTCACTTGTGTTCTACTCATGCATATGACATCTACGCATAAAACCTGGCTTTGATACCACTGTTGGGGAACGTAGTAATTTCAAAATTTTCCTATGCACACACAAGATCATGGTGATGCACAGCAACGAGAGGGGAGAGTGTTGTCCACGTACCCTCGTAGACCGAAAGTAGAAGCGTTAGCACGACGCGGTTGATGTAGTCGTACGTCTTCACGATCCGACCGATGAAGTACCGAACGTACGGCACCTCCGAGTTCAGCACACGTTCAGTCTGATGACGTCCCTCGAACTCCGATCCAGCCGAGTGTTGAGGGAGAGTTTCGTCAGCACGACGGTGTGGTGACGATGTTGATGTTCTACCGATGCAGGGCTTCGCCTAAGCACCGCT